>NW_027507790.1:243098778-244298778 GCF_037356315.1 Lithobates pipiens
TTTATATATATATTTGTATGTATATATATATATATATATATATATATTTTTTTTTTTTTTTATATATATATAATAAAATATAGTGCAGCATGTATAATGTATACATGCTTGGAGTTTATTTTTATTTTATTTGTATTTATTGCTTTACTTTTCTCTATATAAAGTGAGGGTGAAGTATGTGTGGCATTTGCTTGCTGTAATCCAACTGCAGGTTTTATTTTACCATCTGGAAGTTGATTTTCCCCTTGGTATGTACCATGGGAAAGAAAATGCATTTTGGTCCGTCCTTAAGCAAAAAAAAAAATACAGAAAAAAAAAAGAGCTAGCAAAACAGACACATATAAAACTAGGCAAAAGTATCAAAATAGGCAACTCACAAAGTTTAGTTTTTTTTTTTTTTTTACATGCTCCATTCATGTTCTTCTCACTTCCTCAGGTCCTTCGCTGCCCAGGTCAGGGGCAATAGGCCAGGAAGAAGGCAGCCTTGTCATGTTCTCCAACTAGGCCTGCTGTTCTTGGCGTAGCATGGACCAATAATGTTGTGGTGAATACATCATTCATTATGCTATACATTTTTAGAATTTTTATGCGCTATTGTCTGCTGTGTGTATGTGTATTTTTGTGTGTATATACATATATACAGTATATTTATCTATAAATATATATATATATATATATATATATATATATATATATATATATTTTTTTTTTTTATAAATATATCTATAGTGTATATATACACCCACACAAATTAAAAAAATTGTACACATACAAGCACACTTAAATTGCAATAGTCTTTTATTATGGCCATAATGAATTTCCACACCTGCCTAGACACCTAATCTATGTGTTTTGACAAAAGATACAATTCTGCTTTATAATGAAGAGATGACAGCAGAAGGGCCTGATAAATACTGTAAGTGAACTATTAAAAATGAGGCGATAATACATTCGAAATCAAAACTGTAGACCGAAGAGTTTGCAATTAATCCAGATGAATGGAGGCCAATAATCTATGTTTATCTTAATAGCACAACATTTTTTCTTTTCTTTTTTTTTTTTTTCGATACATCTTAAAAATTTACATTGTTACTTCCAATAATTATTAAATTTAAAGGAGGATTTAAGTGAAAAGCAGGTTTTCAAAAATATAGCTGTGATTTTTTTTTTTTCGTGACTGATGCTAATTCTGTGCCGTTATATAAAAAAAAAAAAAAGTGTGCGCTCGTCGTACAGATTTTTTTTGTTTATAATGGAGCGGGTATTGTTCTGGCAGGGATTCCGCATTGTACGGTTTTTTTGATATGGTGCCAGACATCTTGCAGAGAATGTGTATGCCATGCATTTTCCCGTGCAAAATATATTTTGAAGCCTGTGCTGTTCTCCTTGTTTTGTTTTTTTGTTTTTTTGAGAATGGGGGGGGGGGGGGGATATTTTGCGACAAGGATAAATGTTTGGGATACCCTGTTCCATTGTAAGATACTGAATTTCATAGCGCCTTACATATATATGTATTTATTGGTCAACCAACAGCATTTCGCTTTCACACTACAATATAATTCAAGACAGGAAATAAAATTTGTTGGCAAAATTCTTGCTTTTCACAATTAAATAAAAAAATAAAATAAAAAAAATGCAGTGGACAGGTGTTCTAGAAAACAGGTGCAGAAGGAATGATGCGCTCGTTTGCATGTCCTTGTTACTACAAAATTTGGGCTATTTTATTTTTTTTGTCCTCCTTTTTTTTTAATCTTCACACCATTTTTCTGTCAGTTGAGGAATTTCACGACATCCATGATGAATGCTGAGATGAAAGGCTGTGCAGCAGACGAACATTTCACCACATTCCTTAGAAAAAAAAAAAAAAAAGATAAGTAGCTATTGTACCAGGGGTCCTGATTGAATAGTTTTACTCAGCCCAGATAAACGGACATTACTGAGAAGCTTCTACATGACATCGATTTAGAATTTTTGCTCTGCATGGGTCTTTTGTGTTGCTGCAGCTTCACAGAATGTCTGTAGCATCATCATTATCAGCTGCAACTGGAGTCAGAGCTTTTCCCCCCCTTACATGTGTTAGTTACAACAGAGAAAAAAAAAAAAATTAATTCCACCATCTTCACTATGAATGAAAGTTAGGTTTACGTTGATGCGGCTGTAGTAAAGCACTTAGATGACACCTGGCCATTGTTATTCACAAGTGATTTGGCACCTTCCATGACATGTAGGCCTTTTCTGCACCGAAACGGTTAACGTCAGCTATCACAAATATCCGCACGAGTTATATCATTTAAGGAAACCTACAATTAGACTAATTGCCCTTCTATTTCCAAGTCTTTTTCATTTTCTTTTTGAATATTTGTAGAGAAGCTCTCTAGCTTATATCCTAATTCTGTCTGTGCAACTTTTTTCTTTTTTTTTTTGTCTTTCTAATTCTTCTGATAAGCGAAGAAATGCATAAAATAAAAGAATAAAACATAATGCATGATGAAGAAAAGTTAAAGGCATGCATCATTATTTGTTCGCTGGTTGAGAGTTTAGTACTTATTAATTTAGTTAGCATTTTTGCTACTTTATTATTATTTTTTTTTTAATATAATTCCCTTAAGGCTTAGTTAGAATTTCTTTTATTTTTTATTTTGGCAGTTTGTTTGCAATTCTTCTTTTTTTTTTATAGCCCCAGATAAGTCAAGCCATCCAACATATGTCATTGATTGTAACAGTATACCCCCCCCCCCCCCCTTACTTCAATGCCACCAATTCCTTAAAAAGCAAAAAAAAAAATAGTTTTGTTACAGGTTTTTCTTTGTTCTGCTTTTTCTTTGATGAGTAGAAGTCTTGAAAATAATATATTGAAACCTCTTCAAAGTTTCTTATTTTTCTGTTGCGTTCTTGGGGGCAAAGCCGAGATCTAATGGCTTTAAATACCTTTCCCACTGATCATTCAGGAAATTGAGCAGAAGAATAGTTTGCTTCCTGTTTCAGTTGAAATGTGTTTCTCATTTACTACGCTTACTTGGAAAAAAAAAAAAAAAAGGTAGAGCGTGTGCTTGTTGTGCCATTTCACATATATTGTGTTTTTTGGGGAAATATAAGTGGCATTTGAAAGGGTGATTAAAGAAAATTTAGCAGGCTGAGAAACCCATTCTGTCCTAGACCAAAGGTACCTATGAGATGTTGCCTTCACAAAGCCATGGTTTGGGTTTTTTTTTCCCCCTTGACATACTTAAACTTTAATTGCTTGGCCTGTTTAAAGTAGGGCCTTAAATCTAGGAAAGCTTTAACATTTTTTTTTAATTAAACTGTATATTACATAAAATTATTGTTAGTTTTTAGGTTTTGGTTTACTCATCATAGTTCTGTAAGGCTTCCAACGTCTTGCGTCCAAAACAAGATTAAACTTGACACTATTTTTTTTCCACAATTAACTGTATTTTTTGTGCTTTAAAACATTAGAATATAGCCAGAACCATGAAGACCCTCTTGTTTTTTTTGTTTTTTTTAATTAAAGCTTTCTGCTTAGTTGATATACCCCCAATTCAATTTTACCTTGCGTTTCTATGCTATCAAGGTTTATTTAATGTATAGTATGTTCAGGTTAAAAAAAAATAAAAAATTGCTTGTGATAATTGATAGAAGTGCATGCTTTTATAAGCGCCTTCTTATCTGATTTGGACTGTTCTTTTCTCTTTGTCATTAAAACTATCATATTTTGCACTGAATTTATCATCTACATATAAATAAATGTGCACATATATTCTCGTTAAATTGCTTTGCTGTAATAAAATCTATATTACAGTATCCTAGTAAAAAAAAGGAATATTTCATCTGTAATCTGCCTTGTCTGAGTCGGTTTTTCTCATCATAATTAAGTGGTTCTACAATGGTTTCTCGAGAACTCAGAGGATGATGCTTTTCCTAATGCACTGTACATACATATGTTATGTGGTTCTTTGAGCATGCAGGCTTTGGGAATATGGAGTGGCTTTTTGTTTGCACTAATAATCCATAGAGGATCCTGACTTTTTTTTTTTAAGTTAATTGTTCTCTTTCCCATGACATTTTTGTAATGTGTTTTTGTCCAGAGAGTGGAAACGTAAAATGCCAGCGTTTTCACGCCAGATTGCTATGGTGATCTTTTCCCCACCCCCCAACCTCGTGCATTCGATTTTGGTTCCTCAGGCTCATAGTGAAATTTGGATTATAGATGGAATAGTAGGTGTAAGAGAAACTGGAGTAGTGTGAATGAGCGAGCTGTAAAGGATATTAGTTGGGGGGGGGGGGGGGGGCGGTGGAACTGGAAGTTTTGTAAGTTGGCTGTTTCTCTCTAGAGATCAGGACTGTTAAGGCCAAATTACACTCATCCTAAGACCCCTCATTGTTTAAGTAATTGCTGGAGGGAAGTGGAGTTGCAGCTGTTGGGAAAGGTTTGAAGATCAACACAGACTAAGCATGTTAACATTGGACGAAAAGAGTTTATCATACCCAGAAATGTTTGAGTTCAGTATACACTTAGCATGAACAACCTGCTGATTTCCAGCTGTTGAGGAACTGAAAGTCATAGCAGACTCATCAGACTCTAGTGTCTCAATCGATGTAGGACCAACAGTTTCTCTGTGTTTGTTACCCTTCCAAACAGAAGATTATGAAAAAATGTATGATTGCTATATACATATAATATATACATATATACATATATACATATATATATATATATATATATATATATATATATATATATACACTATATTACCAAAAGTTTTGCGGCGTGTGCCTTTACACGCACATGAACTTTAATGGCATCCCAGTCTTAGTCCGTAGGGTTCAATATTGAGTTGGCCCACCCTTTGCAGCTATAACAGCTTCAACTCTTCTGGGAAGGCTGTCCGCAAGGTTTAGGAGTGTGCCTATGGGAATGTTTGACCATTCTTCCCGAAGAGAATTTGTGAGGTCAGGCACTAATGTTGGATAAGAAGGCCTCTGACCCTGACCTTCATCCCAAAGGTCAGGGTCAGGACTCTATACAGGCCAGTTAAGTTCCTCCACCCCAAACTCGCTCATCCATGTCTTTATGGACCTTGTTTGTGCACTTGTCCAAATGATTTTGTGGTTATGGTACAGGGTTGTTTTTCAGGGGTTGGGCTTGGCCCCTGAGTTCCAGTGAAGGGAACTCTTAAGGCGTCAGCATACCAAGACATTTTGGACAATTTCATGCTCTCAATTTTGTGTGAACAGTATGGGGATAGCCCCGTCCTGTTCCAACATGACAGCGCACCAGTGAACTAAGGGGCCAAGCCCAACCCCACACCATAATTCCCCCTCTACCAAAATGATTTGGACCAGTGCACAAAGCAAGGTCCATAAAGACATGGATGAGTGAGTTTGGAGAGAAGGAACTTGACAGGTCTGCACAGAGTCTTGACTTCAAACCCTGTGGAATGGCTTCGAGCGGAGACTGCAAGCCAAGTCTTCCCATCCAACATCAGTGCCTGACCTCACAAATGCACTTCTGGAGGAATGGTCAAACATTCCCATAGACACACTCCCAAGTTGAAGCTGTTATAGCTTCAAAGGGTAGGCCAACTCAATATTTAACCCTACGGACTAAGACTGGGATGCCATAAAAGTTCATGTGCGTGTAAAGGCAGGTGATATATATATATATATATATATATATATATATATATATATATATGTGTTTTAAATATTTATTTTAAATGTCTTTTAAAGAGTGAAAAATACTGTTCTATTTTTGCTTGACTGGTCTGGGCTTTGAGGTATCCATACTCCATTGCTGTGCCAGAATGAAGTATGAAGTAACCCTCCATACTACTGTTTATGGTCTGCATCAGATTTATGTCTGGTCTCTTTGAAGTCTAGAAATCATGTGACTGTTCCGTGACTGGACATTTTGGTGGGTATGTTGGGAAACCATCAAGGTGTTGCTACAGAAAACATCAAACATATTCCCTGTACATTTAAGCTTTTTTTTTTTTGTGGTAATTTTTAACATGTTGAGCACATATGTATGGGGAAGATGCAATAAATGGTAGAGTATAGACTTCTGGAAGAAGTTTTACTTTGCAAAGCGACCGTTACAGCTCACAATTAAGTTGTATGGTCAATTCTAAAAGTGACCAGGCCCTTCTGAGTGCTCCCCATTAATAGTGTCTCGTAGGGTAGTGTTCTCTCTAAACCAACACTTTTCCAACCCATCTGTTAAAAGGTTTTGACATGTTAAATTGTCAAGTTGTTGAGTTGGATTTTTAGAAAGGACGTGGCATTATTTACCAAACTTCCGTATCCACAGTACCATTCTGTGGTGATACGAAGTTGTTAAGTTGTTGTTTTTCACTCCATAGGTGGTTATATGATTGTTCGGGGATCATGTCTCATGTGTTACATTTGACTATTATTTTTTATTTGACATAATAGGCTCATATTACCATTGGTGTGAGCAGCCTGTAGCATTAGAGTGTGAGGGTGTGCACCCAGAGTCCAAACACACATGCGTGTATATCAGCAGAGCAGTGGACAGTGTCAGTAGAGCAAAGTTTTGTGTCAGTAGGGCAATAGAAGTGTACATTTTTTTTTTATTATTATTTTTGCAATATTATTTTTTACAATATTATTTTTTATTACTTTAAAAAAAAAAAAATTAGGAGCCCTGTTATGGGGCTTTGGTGAAATAACAAGGGTTTAACTTCAGAAAGAAACTGAGGACAGAGATTCCCCAGTCCCTTTCTTTGCAGCCTACAGTAAACATAGTTTACTATGCTTCAGTTAAGAATTAAGACAGGAGCAATCGGTACAGATCACTCACTGTGTTTGCCCAAGGAAGGGACCTTCTAAATAAATATCTACCAAACCCCCTCCCTGCTCCCGAGAGGAGAGAAGGGAATCTGGCAGAACTGCAGGGGGGAAACAGGAAGCAGGTGGAACTGGCACCGCACGGGGCGATAAGGGTGGCACACCCTGCACACCCGCTTATGCATTTTACACAGATTCAGAGAATATAGAACTACTTAGAACAGTTTTTACACCAGAGTAGCTTACAGTCTGTAAAGTCATACGCTTCACAATCTAAACATTTTTTGGGTTGTAGGAGAAAGTCAGAGTACTAATCATTGAGCAAGTCTGCCCTCAAAGGACAGGAGTTACCACAATAGTACAAAATACTGAATAATATAAAAGTTCCAGCCAAATGATGAAATGATGAAGGGTTTTATTCATAATGAAATTTCAAAAATACAAATCAACCTTTTTTCGGGGTTCCTAACTGGCCCCAATTATCACGGATGCTTCTAGTAAGAATCTCAATAGTTTTGTGCTTCAATGGGTAAAAAAAAGTATTAAGAGAAGGTATCATCAGCAGAATGTAAAGCCTTGGCCTTGGCTTTGCAATTAGCTGTTTATAACTAGACTCTTACCAGCAACTGTAAACTCTGATACAGGGAGGACGTTAGAACCCCTAAATTGTTCTGAATTGTCCTTTCAACACTTTATGATAAACAACACAATCTCTCAACATTTGGTTAAGCACTGCTTTTTTCCTGTACCTCATGTTTTTCACTTGAAGTGCCCCCTGGAGTCCTGTTCATGTTTGTGAGCTGGTAAACCAGAGCCCTTCTACATGTCAATATGGTACTGGTCTCCGTCTGGTTCCAGTGCCTCTTACCTCCATCGCTTACAGAACTAACCTGAATGTCCCTACCAAAGTAATATTGATACATAGTTGGACCAGTTTGGTGACAATTGAGATAACCTACCAATTATAAATGTGCTGTACACAATTGCCACTAGGCAACAAATAAGGCCACATTCCAGCATATAATATACCCTTCAGTTTAAAATTATTTTCCAGGACATCTTGAGATTACCTGTATTATAAACTTGTGAGTCAAGTTGTGTTAAAGCCCATTTCAATTGATAACGAGCATATTATATTCTGGAAGAGAGTCCTTTGTTTTCTAGTTTCAGCACACAACACCAAAGTTTCGGGGAACCCAAGAGATGTGTAAGCCCACACCCACTGACCAGCTTTGACTGTGACAGGGTCTCAGAGAAGTATCTTTCTTTGTTGGAGCACTTGGAGAAAACTCAGTGGAGGCACAAACTCTATGCAGTTGAAGCCCCGATGGCAGTGGAACCTTGAGCTTCCAAGTGATGCAAAGAGTATGGGTCTCTTCAGATTAACAATATTGGTAGCCTTTCAGTGAAAAGGCTGCAGAGCTCATTTATGTAAATGGTGAAAACGTGGCTATGGCACCACCACTATTTATAAATGGGGCTTTGTAACACTCCAGAGTACTTTACAGTGTAAATACATTAGGTGGCTTATTAAAGCATGTTCTCTGTAGCGCTGCAAATAATAGGTACCTACATACCTACCTATATTTACTGTAGTAAATATAGTTCTTGTGAAAGATGGACTGAGCTCCATCGAAACACCTGACAATAAAATGCTGTTGCTTTGACCTATCTCCTTTGCAAGACCCATAGGTGCCACCATACTTTTTTTTGGGGGGATTTGTATGGATATGTCTTTGTGGGTGGGCAGCCAGGCACTTACCTCATAAAGAGGACATCGATTTTGTCCAAATGGTTTTTATTCAAGAAAGATCACCACATAATGAGCATCACATGCCTGACAAAGGGAGTCCTGGTTGACTTCCAAAACATTGCACTACACCATTTTGTGATGTGATCATTCTTGAATAAAAACCGCTTGGACGGAATTGACGATCCTTGGTGTGCTGGCACATATCTACATACATCATAAACAGAGCCCGGTGGCTACTTTTGGGACTATATTTAAGGTAGTAGGGGATTGGGTTAATGCGTTTGAACTCTGACTTAACACTAGGCCTAGAAATACCTAATATAATAAACTGTTTGTTTGGTCATTTATTTTCTATTTAATAGAAAAAATATTTGAAAACAAACAAAAAAGGAAATGCTATATGTTCGGACAGTTATTGAACATTGGCAGTTTTTACCATTACATATTCTTGAATTGGCAAGAATAGCCAATATGAAACCTGTATTTTATAAGATTTTAGTTGGGTCATTTATGCCATTAAGAGCCTTGTCTCATGCCACAGGGATGTTAGTAATTAATTTGCTGCATTTTCCGAAATATTAGTTTAGCCAACAAAATATACTAAAGATAGAACTGGTCAAATGTTAATTTAAAAGACCTCCTAAACCACACACTCAGTCTAGTTTGCTACCTGTACCCACATTACTTTAAGGCTGGGTTCACACTGTCTTCACATGCAGCTCACAGCAGGGTCCGGTGCGTCCCTGTTCACCGTTTCAGGTCCGATTTCACCCAAAATTTTTGTCTGAATTCGGACCTGAAAAATGGACCAAAAGACGCACAGGGCTCCTGTGCAAATTTGCACTGGAGCCGCAGCGGAGAAATTTGAACCATCTCCATGGAGAGATGGTCAAAAGTTCCTGCTATTGCAAATTGGATGTGGGGAACCCCCGCATGCATTAAAAAGGGGACCAACTCCAGAGATAAAACTATAATTCTCCCGCTCTACAAGACTCTGGTCAGGCCGCACCTGGAATATGCTGTCCAGTTCTGGGCACCAGTCCTCAGGAAGGATGTGCTGGAACTGGAGTGAGTACAAAGAAGGGAAACTAAGCAAAAAATGGGTCTGGAGGATATTAGTTATGAGGAAAGGTTGCGAGCACTGAACTTATTCTCTATTGGTAATAGATAAAAATTTGAAGAAAAGAGGTTTAACCTTAAACTATGTAGAGGGTTCTTTACTTTAAGAGTGGCAAGGACGTGGAATTCTCTTCCACAGGTGGTGGTCTCGACGGGGGGCATCGATGGTTTAAAAAAACTATTAGATAAGCACCTGAGCGACCACAACATACAGGGATATACAATGTAATACTGACATATAATCACACACACATAGACGCATCAAAAATGTGCATGCAGAAACTTATCTGGAACAGATCTGGAGGATGTTTTGTGGTGTGAAATAGCCCTTAGTTCTTATCATATCTTTAAATGTCCAGTATAGCTACTCTCTCTGATAGGGGATGACAGAGGATTTCAGGGGGTGACAGAGGATGACGGGGGTGACAGAGGATGACAGGAGATGACAGGGGATGACAGGGAATGACAGGGGATGACAGGGGATGACAGAGGATGACAGAGGATGACAGGTGATTAGAGGGGATGACAGAGGATGACAGAGGATGCCAGGGGATGACAGAGGATGACAGGGGATGACAGTTAGTGGACCTTGAGTCAAGAAATCAAGGAAAACCAAGGGAAAAGGATAAATTTTAGAGGAGCATAGAAGAAGCTTTTACATCTAATACAGTTAATAGAAGGCATCATGTGGTGTTTGATAGGATGATTACAGATTTACAAAAGTTTCAAAAGAACACAGATTCAATTTTTCCAATCTTTGGTTATTTTGAACAGTTAATGGACACGTTTATCTTGTGCATATAGCATTTTCCAGCCAAATGAATAATGATTGCAGCTTTCCAACTTAAAAGGAAGCTATCGTTTCTCAGAGGGTGTGTTACTTGTCTCAATGATGTCACTGGCGCCTACTCTTCTGATAAAATGGGGAAGGTCTCCAAAATGTCTGATTCCATTATAGAATGTGAGATATTCCTTCTATCGTCCTTCACACACAAGCACCAAAATGAGGTTCTTGTCAGTTGTCCCCAACACCTTCTAGGTGTTTTCTGTGTGTGAGAATAAATGGCTCAGTATAGACACACTGGGACTGATTTACTAAAACTGGAGAAAAAAGACCACCCCAATCCACCCAAAACCTTACAGCATAAAACATATGAACAAGAATAATAAGAAGATTCATGCTTGCTAAAAAAAAAATTGACTTGACCAAAAAACACAGCTCTAAATAAGAAAACATGTGTACATATATGGTTACACACAGCCACTATACATATGAAGTAATATTTAAGGTGCAGATTGGTCTATACCTATACCGAGATTATGGCCATTGTGACCAGATAGTGTCAAACTTCCTCATGGAGTACCTTAAAAAATGTGTATGTTTTTCAAAGGAAATGATCCTGTTGAGACCAAAGATACAATAGAGGCATAGGGGAGATCCACTTAAGGGCAATCTGTCTGGAGGCCACAAAAAGAGTGTGTCTTATAGTATTAGCAACGTGAGGCATATAGATAAAAGAATCAAGGTAGCCCAATAATCATATAAGTGGTTCAACCGGAATATTAACATCCAGTAGCCCATTCAGAGTACCAACCACCTCCGCCCAGTATCTCTGGAGTTTGGAACACAGCCATAGAAGATGTATCAAAGTGCCTGTATTACCAGACCTAGCACAGGTTGGCTCGAGTCTCAAGCCTATAGCATGCAAAAACTGAGGAGTTCTATATACCCTATGGAGGATGAAAATCTAAGTTAATCTATGTTATGGAGATTGAGAAACAAGAGGCAAGGACTGAAGGATATTATTCCAGACCTCTTCAGGGATAGGGCCAATATCTTGTTCCCACCTAACCCTAGAACGAATGGGAAAATTCAGTAGTAACTTATCTAACAAAGCCCCATATGTCCCAGAGGTAAGACCCTTGGTTGACCTTGCTTGTAATATCTTATCCAAAACAGGGGTGGGAGGAAAGAATATCTCAACTGAAGAAAATTAAGCAAGTAGAGCATGGCTCAATTGAAGGAATTGGTAAAACAAATTCAACTGTAAAGACAACTCTCCCCTCAACTCATGATTTTTATTAGCTAGAATTCCATTAACAAAAGTACTAAGCATGTAAAATTTCCCCACAACCGATTTTCTTTTTTATTTGCTTCAAAGTGTATCTAACACCATTTTTTTATTTTTGGGAGTAGGGAAAGGTTACAACTCCTATTGGGGTTTTCTTTATTGTCTGCGCACTAGGGTGATTCAAAGAGAGAAATTTTGAGTTGTAACTGGAACAGAAATATTGGGGAGAACTTTCACTGAGACTGGAATTAAAGGAGAATCCGTTCTGCTCGCCTTTGAACTATCACAGAGCCAGTCCAAGCTCGGGAAATATCACGACCATATGGTCGGGATCCGCCCACATTCTTGGACTGACACCCGTCTCAGCAAGCCGCTGAGAGCCTTAGCCACCCGCTCCTGCTCCCTCCACAGCCCAGCGCTCCAGTGAGTTGGAGGGGGGTCCGAGCAGACAGCAGTGCATCCACCTAGGTAAGTATGCTTCTTTTAAAGGATAAAACTCTGAGTATAAGATTATATTATTTTATATTTATTTATTTTTATGGTTGAACTAAATGGACTTGTGTCTTTTTTCAACCTGACTAACTATGTAACTATATAACTATGTAATATAAAAAATAAATAAAAAAAAACTGGTTTTAACTTTTCCCAACTTTAGCCAAATGTGAATAAAAAACGTTTTGGTTTTAAATACTGTACATTTAATTTTTTTTTTTTTAAAGGAGTTCTGGGTAGTCCTTCGCCTTTTGAAAATTACTATAGTTCCCTCTGTGCTCTAGTATTTTTTATTTTTTTTTGTAAGAAATTTTTATTGTTACTAGACATCAGATGATACAAATCATGATACAAACCACCCAAATTTGGTCCATAAAAAGGAATACAACAAAGGACCACTGGGCCACATCAATGGATACATAATATACAAAACTTCAAGAAACAGCATCTCTATCCCAAATGACATGCATGGACCAGCTGATTACAGCCTAATTTAGTAATATTTTTCCATTTTTTAAACATAAAAAAGGACGTTTAGATGCAACCTGATGCCCAGAAGCATACTATAACCTAGTTAAGAGCCCTTTCTCACTGAGGCAGTTTTCAGGCATTTTAGTGCTAGAATTAGCGCCTGTAAAGCGGCTCAAAACTGCCTCCCATGCCGCCCGAGTGTGAAAGCCCAAGTGTTTTCAAACTGGGGCGGTGCGCTTGCGGGACGTTTGAAAAAGTCCTGCAAGCAGCATCTTTGGGGCAGTTTGGGAGCAATGTATACAGCGCTCCCAAAACGCCCCTGGCCATTGCAATGAATGAACGACCTGAAAAGCGCTTCGGAAGTGCTGCAACATGGGAGTTTTTAACCCCTTCTTTGGGGTTAAAAGCTCCCCGCTAGCGGGCAAAACGTGTCGCTAAAACAGAGGTAAAGTACCACTAAAACGAGCGATGCATTACCTCTAATGCACAGGCGGCCACAGTGTGAAAGGGGTAAGTAACGCAAGGAGTAAAACACAAAAATACATCAGTCCCTTAGTGTGTGTAAGACCCCTAGTGAGAGCCTGTGGTGCGGAGAATGGTCTATGTGGACATCTTTCCCCCCGGATGCCTGCATACTTAGATGTGCCTCTTTTAATCATCAACCATGTGAGTTTCTAAATGTTGTACCTTCATTAAATGTAACCATATTACTACACTTAGAGGCGCCTCTCTTCTCTTTTATACTCTGGAGCTCCTGCTGGATTTTGCTTCTAATCCCGTTGTGGAGGCTTCCATTTGTTGATGGACATTTTATGGTTACACAACCTATCACATTTCTAAAATCTTTTTTTTATGGACTATAAACTGAAAGCCCTATGAATAAATGGTCGTGGAACAAATCATTTGAGTTTCCATTATTTCTTATGGGGAAATGTTCTTAGATATACAAGTGCTTTGGATTACAAGCATGTTTCTGGAACTAATTATGCTCGCAATCCAAGTTTTTACTGTATACTAATTAGATGGGGGAGTAGGATGGTCCAAATAGTTTGGCAAGAGAAATCGGGGCAGGTCTGACACCATATAGTCCACAAAAAGGACAATGCAAGAGGAACCATAGACGTTAGTCCCTGTGTGTCAGGTTCTCATTAAAGTATGAACACATTTCTTAGACCAACAAGCTCTGTAGATAATACCACATATTTGGAGTTCCTTGTGAAATGAAATAGGCTTAGACTCTTCAACTTTATGTACCTTTTTATTGTGTGTGTGTGTGTGTGTGTGTGTGTGTGTGTGTGTGTGTGTGTGTGTGTTGTTAGGCATGTACCAGTGATTCAGTTACTCCTATCAAGTTACGCAGGGGTAATAATTCCACTTCAGTACACAAACTAGTACAGATGTACTTCAGGGGGAGGAATGCATTTCACTACATAGCTATTGAATGGCATGACAAAGAGGTATTCTGGCAATGCTATCTATTTCATATCTCTGCCAGGACAATAATATGCTAGGAATTCTAGCACCAATGTCTGTTGAATGGGATTTTAGAAGACAATGGGGGTGATTTACTAAAGGAGCAGAGACTGTTCACTCATGTGCTAGGACAAAATCTGTTGTTTTTTATGTTTGTTCTTTTGGTATTCAACACTGGCATGGTTTCACCTTATTCACTAAGCTAAGTAACATAAGTAAATACTATTTTTGGAAAATGAACAGCGTTCTACTTTGGAATCAATCCAAGGTGTATTTCTTATATATATATATATATATATATATATATATATATATATATATATATATATATATATATATATATATATATATATATATATATATATATATATATATATATATATATATATACATATATACACATATAAAGATAGACAGAATAGAGTGTGTATATATATATATATATATATATATATATATATATATATATATATAATGCATATGTTTATATTTTATATATATATATATATGTCTATATCTATATATATATCTATCTATATATATATATATATATATATATATATATATATATATATATATATATATATATACATGTACACGTTTTACACTCTATTCTTTCTCTCAAGAAATACACCTTGGATTGATTCCAAAGCAGAACGCCATTCATTTTCCAAAAATGAAACAGAAGTAGAAGCCCATTCATACAATTGTAGCTATCTTTGGAAAAAATCACAAACTATACATATGTGTATATATATATATTATTATTTAGGTTTATATTTATATATATATATATATATATATATATATATATATATATATATATATATATATATATATATATATATATATATATATATATATATATATATATATACAATATATATTTATATATATATATCAATCCAATTAATCAATCCAGTGTATCAATCCAATCAATCCAATATATATTTTGTGATTTTCAATGATAGCTACAAATGTATGAATGAGATTCTACTTCTGTTTCATTTAGATCCTAGATTTAGATTCATTCAACCCGGGTTTCTTCTTTTTTTTTTTTTTTTCCTATTGAAAAAATTCATCATAAAAAAAAAAAAAATCTCCATATATAATAACCAGCACCTCTGACCGCTGCAGATGCCTGTAATCTCTGCCTAGAACTACAAGGGCTTGTAAATTGCAAACATTTATAGAAATTGGGATCATTTCATTTTCTAAAGCACCAAGTATCATTAACAATTGCCTTTTTTTAAATAAAATACTAATTTTCACCGCTTTTTGTTATCTTTGTTCCATCTCAGCGCTCATGATCACCCGCGGGCTTTTGTTTTTGCAGTCACTTCATGTTCTTCAGCAATAGCAGCACAATATTTCTCATGGTGGGTTTCCTAATGGCGGCCACTGGTGACTATGTTTGTGTGATCGTAATGTGTTCTGAAACGGGCTCTTGTGGTCTTCATCGGACAGGTTGAAAGGCAGAATCACAATTGACAGACAAGGACAGAGTTTTTTTTCACCCTATAACAGGAAGTGCCTGAAAAAAAGACCTTTATGGCAGGATCAGGATTTTCACTATATTGTCCAAAGTATTGGGACACCTACCTTTACATGCACATTAATTTTATTTGCATCCTAGTCCATAAGGTTCAATATTGAGTTTTGCAGCTATAACATCTTAAACTCTTCTGGGAAGGCTGTGTGTCTATGGGAATGTTTGGCCATTCTCCCAGAAGCGCATTGGTGAGGTCAGGCACTGATGTTGAATGAGAAGGCCTGGCTCACAGTCTCCACTCAAATTCATCCCAAAGGTGTTCTATCGGGTTGAGGTCAGGCCAGTCAAGTTCCTCTACCCCAAACTCCTTCCTCTACCCCAAACTCGCTCATCCATGTCTTTATGGACCTTGCTTTGTGCACTGGTGCACAGTCATTTTGGAACAGGAAAAGGCCATCCCCAAACTGTTCCCACAAAGTGGGGAGCATGAAATTGTCCAAAATGTCTTAGTATGCTGATGCCTTTAAGAGTTCCCTTCACTGGAACAAAGGGGCCAATCCCAACCCCTGAAAAACAACCCCGCACCATAACCCCCCCCCCCTCCACCAAATGATTTGGACCAGTGCACAAAGCAAGGTCCATAAACACATGGATGAGCGAGTTTGGGATGGAGGAACTTGACTGGCCTGCACAGAGTCCTGATGTCAACCCCGATAGAACACCTTTGGGATGAATTAGAGCTGAGACTGTGAGCCAGGCCTTCTCGTCCAACATCGGTGCCTAACCTCACAAATGCGCTTCCGGAAGAACGGTCAAACATTCCTATAGACACACTTCTAAACCTTGTTTACATCCTTCTCAGAAGATTTGAAGCTGTTATAGCTGCAAAGGATGGGTCAACTCAATATTGAACCCTACGAGATAAAACTGGGATGCCATTAAAGTTCATGTGTGTATGTAAAGGCAAGCGTTCCAATACTTTTGACAAAACCGTGTATTTTCATAAAATCTTGAAATTATAAAAGATTGAAAATGGCTTTTTAAATTACAAATACTTTATGAAAACTGCTAGTATGTTTTTTGTGGTGAGCATTCGGAAACACTCCATATGGCGGAGCGGTGAACTTAAAAATTCAAACCAGGTAGAGTCACTGGTGGGCATTTAACAAGGACCATGGAGTGGCAAGAGTTGATGATATGTTCCTTTTTATATAGCATAATTATGCATACACTTCTGAAGATGAGTAATATATTTTATCAAAAAGCCCAGAAATTGTGGATTTTGGATGAAGCTTTGTAAAGGTCACCCTTTTTCGGGAGCAATAGTGAACACGATTGTTATCTATAAATGCCAATATATATCATTTAAACATTCGCAAGCTCAATAGTGTGTTTCTTAGCTAAAGGTAGTTTCTCAGGCCGCGTACACACGCGGGGACTGTTCGCCCAACTTTGTCCGTCAAACAGTTTCGGCAAACAGTCCGCTCAAAATTAGCATGGACGGACATGGCCACACACGACGGACGAACAGTTTGCTGAAACCGTGCGCGATGACGTGAACGGCACGTACGACGGGACGAAAAATACGACGTCCTATACACTGCATTATAACTTTCGGCGTGTAAATCCTTTCTGAGCATGCGCGGAACTTAGTTTGACGAATAAGCCTACACACGAGGGGACTGTTCGCTGAAACAAAGTTTCAGCGGACAGTTTTTCGGAATTTCCGAAAAACCTTGTTCAGCGGACTGTTCGCTGAAACTGTCCGCTGAAAGCCCACACACGAGCGGACTGTTTGCCGAAACACTGTTCAGCGGACAAAGTTGGGCGAACAGTCCCCGCGTGTGTACGCGGCCTCACTGTTTACCAGACATAAGGTAGTTGTATTAATTAGCCTGTTGCGTTACCAGTACCCTGTATGTGCTGAGTCTGCCTATTAGTGTTATTGTGTTGCTGCCACCAGTTCTGAGTTTCCTGGAGATGTCCTGCTTTTCAGAAGACAGTAGGTGTGTAGCTTATACTAACGAAGTGCATAAATGTGAGCATGGTTAACGTTCACCAGTACTCAGGAAATGTATAAGCTACCATTGCTGACCTCATGCTAAATAAAAATACTGGTAGTTTCACTACTTTAGATCACTGGTCTGGAGCAAGGATTGAGCATGGGAGGTCAGAACTGTATCAGCATTGATTAGGTATATAGTATTTTTTAGGATACTGTATATGGAAACAGTATGACTATTGCATAGCATGGATATTGCCATAATTTTACAAAGCCAGTATTACCAATTATCATTTGCTTCTATGTCGTAGAGCAGTGGTCTCCATACTGCTGCCGTGGGCCAGATGCAACCCTTTGCTTGCCTTTATCCGGTCCTTGAGGCATTATTCCTCCCACTAATAGTATGCACTATTCCTCCCACTGATACATGGAACCATTCTTTCAACTAATACCAACACTGGAGCGCTATTTCTCCCACTAACACCGACAATGGGCACTCTTTTCTTCCAAACGCCAATGATGGGTTCATATTTGCTCCCACTGATATAAATGATCGGGCACTCTTCCTCACACTGCCACCAACAATGGAGCACTATTCCTCCAACTAATACCAATGATCGATCACTATTCTTCCTCCTACTGAGCTTCGTAATTTTTTTATTTCGACTGACCACCAAACCTGAGACACTGTTTACTCTCACTAATGCCAAGGCATTTTCTGCTCCCGGGAGGGACATAGTTCGACCTCCCTAAAGTCTGAGGGACCTTAAACTTTCCCTTTGTTTAGAAATTTTGGAGAACTATTCTCATCGTGTGTGTGTGTACAAGGCTTAAGCCACATCAGGTCATGAGCGTGGGATCCCTTTGTAATGGCTCTGGGGCGTGGGTGGACAGAAACAGGAATTCAGGTTCAGACATCTCACAACCAGTATAATGTAGAACTCTCAGTATCTATTGGACAACTCCTTATGATGGCATCAATGCCTGAACGTTTAATTTGTGGGTAGACCTAGTAGGTTAATAATGTGAGATGTAATATTTATACTCTGTTTTGTTTTGTTTGGAGAGTACCTATATATTTAATAATATACATGCATAGTATATTACGTATACTGTAGGAACATCAAGAAAGTCAGAAAGCAAAGGTCCCAAACTTCACAGATGGAGAGTCAGGGTCAAAATAACCAGTGATCCTTGTATCTAGCAGGTATCTTCACAAACAGTTTCAATTTTTTTCTCATATTGCAAACGTTGAATCTCTTAAGCCCGATCCTCCTATAAAAGACCCAAGTTCATTGGTCTTAAGGCATTCCACTTGTCTTCCTTGATTTAGGGGGAATTCTAATTTATTATCATTTTCCCAGCAAGTCTTGTCTTTTCAACATATTATATCAGTAATAAAGTGAAGCTTTAGCTATCTCTTTCTGGTTGCTGAGAATTTGGGTCTGAAGACGTGTCTTTATTTATTGATCATATTTGGTTCATAATCCAAGAACCCAAATGTGTCAGAGCACTGGTTTTTAGGCTGTAATTCTTTATACTTCTCAACTTTCTTAGGTAGGATAGAAAACAATGTAGGCCCTGTACACGGAGGCATTGTGTTTCCTCACCTTGTAAAAGCTAGTCTGAAGAGTATCACCAAGTGTTTTTTTTTTTACCTCTAAAAGAGATCACAGTGCTCCTCCTAACAAGGCCTTCATCTGCTAAATGTATGATTATGTTCACCCTGGAGAAATCTATATACATAGCAACAGTTTTGCTTAGTTTTCAAGCTTCATCTGTACGGATTATGAATTTTCTGTGTTTTCTTCTTAGTACCCAATTAGCTTTTCTGTTTTTTGTTATCAAGAGTTTAGAAACAATTGAGTACTGTCCATGATACTTTTTAAAAAATTTGTACTAACATACAATTTTTCAGGACAAGCTTTGGGGGTGTACCCCCTTCTTCAAGGCCCAAGCAGTACTAATACAAAGAGTTTTAGCAGAATAGAGTTTCGAAACTTTAAGCCTTTGTACACACGGTCTGACATTCCGAAGGAAAATCGAACCATGTTGTCGGATAATCCGACCATGTGTGGGCTTCATCTGACTTTTTCCGTCGGAATGTCTGACCAACAAAGTTTGGGAGCTGGATATAAAAAATTTCCGACAACATGATCCGATTGGACTTTGTCCGATCATTTGTAGAGAATTCCGATCGAACAAAGTGGCACGCATGCTCAGTTCAAATTCCTAGACCAAAGCTATTGGTTACTAGCCTGAACATCGTCCCGTCGTAACTAAATAACGTCATCACGTTACGAATGATCGGATTTTCCGACAACTTTGTCCGACCGTGTGTATGCAACACCAATTTTGGACAAAATCCGTCAGACAAAATCCGACGGATTTTGTTGTCGTAATGTCTGACAGTGTGTACAAGGGCTAAGAGCTAATTCAGGCAGGTGGTTGGACTGCAGAATTCGGACACAGCTAAATTCTGCATCTGATGCATATGGTTAGCTGTGTCCAGTTTATGTGCAGACAGAACCACCATCCCTGAACACAAACTGTCTGTCCAGGGCCAATCAGAAGCCATATTTGCATGTAGCCATTAGCAGCTACATGTGAACAGCATTGTGACAGCCATTGATTTGTACTAGGGTACAAATCTGGCTACTCCACTGCTCCCTGCTGCTGCGTATGCATTGAGTGTGCATGAACCTTGTTTCTCCTCCAGCAAGAGGAGATTTTTGCTAGTGGCTATCTGTGGGAATGGAACCTAAATTCTAAACACAATCCCAAAAATATCATATAAGCTTGGAAATGCTAATGTATTACCCAAATCGTCCTCTCCGCTCTTCTCAAGAGCTCCTACTCTCAAGCTCTCTCGTCTGCTCCTCCCATGCTCGTCTCCAGGATTTCTCCAGAGCTTCTCCCATCCTCTGGAACACGCTACCTTCACCGGTCCAGCTATCCCCAACTCTTGCTAGATTCAGGCGATCCCTGAAAACTCATCTCTTCAGGAAAGCCTATCACATCTCCAACTAATCTTCTACCACTTCCATCAGCTCATTCCCCACAGTTACAACCTTTTGTACCACCTGCCCCACCCTATTAGATTGTAAGCTCTTCTGAACAGGACCCTCTTAATCCTCTTTTATTTTATTGTATTATAACTGTATTGTGTCCTTTTTATATTATAAAGTGCTGCGTAAACTGTTGGCGCTATATATAAATTCTGTATAATAATAATAATATTTCAAAGTTGTTTTTAATCTTTTGCCTGGTGATCCCACCATGAATATTCTTGTTCAAACTTAAGCACCTTAGGCAAACCATAGATCATTTGATCTTCTTTCCTACCACCATGGGTGGAAGCTTTTCCGGCTGGCATAACATGGAAGAAATACGATAGGCTGGTGTTACCCAAATGGATCGATGGATCCATGTCCAGCCTGTCCATAGGTGAATCGAATCTGGGCTGGTCCCTGTTGAAGCAGATAAGATTTGATCCATCTATGGCCGATTTTAGGCTGACCAACTTAAATGTTGGTTGTTTTCTGTTTAAGTAGCCTAAAATTCGAGCTGTGGGTGTCCGTTAACTTTAACAGACTTGACAAAACCCAACTGAAAAATTGAAGGAACCGTAAGAAAAATTATTGGCCATACAGTGAATGTATCCAGTTAGATGCAGTCACTATATGGGCATGCAGGCAGCCATGGGTGCTGCAGCTGCTTGAATACCTGAGTAACTGGCAGTGGAGATTCCTCCATTCATGCTGTTAGTGGGCTGAATGAAAGAAATCTAGCCATATGTGGCTAGCGTTAGTCATTAGATCACCATTATTTTAGGACTTTCTACACAGTAGATTGGGTAAATCTGGTTGTAGGACAGTACCACAATACCAAGGCTTATAGAACGGACAGCTGGCCAAGGACAGAATTTTTCACATGATATCCTACTGTTCACCAGAGCCATTGTTTCCCAGGAATCAGTTATACCTGTTGGCATGTTCCATGGACTCTATGCCGACAAATGGCCCTGCCATGTGATATCTGTTTTAGGTATATAAAGCATTGCACTTCTATTTTGTACAGACCATGCTCAGACGCAGCAGGAAAATGGGACAATAGTCTATTAGCCGCCTTCTCTTCCCCATCGGTCATGCATTCAGCAAATTTGACTCTGCAGTTGTTTGCAGTGTAGTTATCTTTATTAATATTATCGGAGCTCCCCTCTCTACGTGCCATAAATTACCTCTCTGCAGAAGCTGTTTTTGGGTATTACTAAATTGCTATCATATTAGCACCTCCATTTTGATGCCGGCTCATTATGCCTTTTTTTTTCCTAAAGGATATGTTTTCCGGGCACATTTTAAGAGGTTTCTAATGTTAGTCATTAACTCTTATGAGAAATGTAACATGCTTATATCTTTCCTTATGGTTTTAAATTAGCAAATTGCAAGTGAGTAACTATCTTTGCCGCTCGGATTCAGCTCGAACGCGCGGCACTCTGTTTGTAAATGGAGTTTAAAATAGGTGTATATATTCATGCTGTCACATGTGGGTGTCATGAAATATTTTATTGTAGTAATTGCAAAAACGTACCCACTCTTTCATTGCTGAGAAGTTTCTGTGCCTTAGACTCTCAGGAGCCATGAGTTTTGAGGTTCTTTACCAGTCACTGCTCAGAATTGTGGCTTGTAAGTGACCGCACATTAACCTACCACGATATGAATCAACTCTGTTGCTGCAAAAAAGTGTGTCCAGAAAACATCCAGTAAATTAGGATGTTTACTTACTTATTCTGCTGCGTGCCTCTGGCAGAGTCTCATCTTCCAACCATTCTGGTTGTATTGGATGCTTGGTGAACCATTGTGTGCTGCCAGCCTCTACATCACTACAGGTCACAATAGTAATGAAGGGATGGCAGATGGAACCACCGAGCATGGCACAGGACAAAGCTCAAAAAAGTATTAGGAGTGAAGATACTGCCAGAGGCCATAGCTGTGCATGAAAGCTAAGATCTGAGGAACTGGTGGTGGGATAGGTGAGTATTTAGCTTCTTGCTTTGCTGGAATTTTTTTTGGACATATGTTTTTGTAGTGACCCTTGTAGTGAACAAAACCGTTTTCGGAAAACACTGCCTGCAGGTAGACTTTTATTGTACAAGATACTATCTTTAACCTCCCTGGCGGTACGATTATTTCGGATTTTAGGTGCTAAAAGCGGTACCATTATTTTGCATGAAAATTTGGCGTTTTATATTGTAGTCCTGTAATTCTTAGGAATAACTCTCTTAAATCTGTCCAAACCAGAGTCTAGCAGACATCCCGGGTATGATAAAGTTTGAAAAATTAAATCATAAATTATAATATAATAAATAATTATAAAAAATTGTACCAAATAATAATATAACAATAATAAAAATTATTCAATAATTTTATCAAATCAAAAACACTGAAATTTGCTCAGTTGCAGAATTGTCACTGTCATTACTTTTCAGTATTTGATGACGGATCTCCCCACAAATCGCTGTCGCTCAATTCTGCGAGTGATTCTAATTTATTATCGCTGTTTTCTAGCTGGTCTAAAATCATTTTTGATGTAAAGTGACAGTTTTGGTTGCTATGGACAATCTCCAATTTCCAGGCATAAAGAACAGTTTTTATTATATAAAACTGCATGCAGGACACTGGGCAGACCACTAGGGACAACGGGGATGTGAAATATTTACATACAGCAATCTAATCTGTAAGATTACATTATACTGTATGTTTACTGTTTGTTTCACTTTTTGAATTTGGCGCCGATCTCCGTCCCCGTGCGTCGCAGCGCTCGCAGGGAACGGATATCGGCGATGTAATGCATCGAGCGAGACACGGCTCGCTCGTACAGCGGGGAGACAACGCTGGATCCGAGGGAGAAGGTAAGTAAACCTCCTCCTGGATCCAGCGATGCAGTCCCGAGTCTGACTCGGGGATACCGCTTTTGGTATGAAAAATCCACCCCGAGTCAGACTCGGGAATACCGTCAGGGGGGTTAATAAAGTTTCCCTTCTATCTTACAAAAATCATTATTCTTCTTGCACATTGATTAGATCAATGCACATTCTTAGCATTTATGAGTGCCAAGATGAATTACTCCAGTGCGCATGTGTGGGAGTTACGTCATCTCTAGCTAGCCAATCAAGATGTCCAAACACTCTGAACTAGGGATGAGCTCAGGGGTGTTCATATGCTAGTCTGAATGCCCCAGAAAGGTGCCAATGTTCTTAGGCACACATAAGCGTCCGGGGCAGTCTCCAGCTCACAGCTGCGGGTATGCACACCCCTTGCATAGGTGTGACTGCAGGGTGGAGAATGCCTCGGCCACTTATGATTGGCCAAGGACAAATGACAGTTTCCTAGCTGGATCGCTCAGGTGGGTTCAGAATTTGATCCGAACACACCTGAGCTCATTGTTACTCCATATTATAAGAAGACTAGCTGAATATATCAGCACCGGCGAGACAACCATTGCTCCTGAAGAGGTGTCTTTGGCAAGTAATTTCTACCGGAATTTGCACAATATTATTATTATTATTATTATTATTATTGCCAACAGTTTACACAGCACTTTGCAATATAAAAAGGAGTCAATGTTGTGCATACTTGCACATTATTGCCACAACCCACCAACCACAAGGTTGATCTAGTTCCACTGTAAGGTATAATTTTGCTTTGCCCATGTAGAGCAAAACAACAGGTTTTCTTTATTGCCAGCAGCTGCGTCTGCTTCACTTGTGAAGTTAAAGCCTGGTACACTTGTAGCCCCCTCTCCCTCATGTGACAGCATTGGTACTTTGCAACTGGCCACTCATGCACCCAGTGCTGCAACATGGGGGCCGAAAGAGAGTTGCATCCAGAATCTTAAACAGGGTTTCCTCTCTTCGATCCTGGTGGCTGAATGGGAGGGAGAGCCATTTAATGACAACTACTAAGATTCTCACTATTCTGTAAACTACAAGGCACCTGGTTTGGAATCTAATAAATTGGCTTACAAGAGTACTTCGGGTGCAAGTCCCTTTCTTTTCTTTGCATTTTTTTTAAACCATATTGTCTGCTGTTTTCTTTGTTTTAATCTATTAATTTGCATTGACATGTCAAAGTCAAATTAAATAGAACCTCCAGACAGCTGTGAGCAATACAACCTAGTTGCCAGTGCTATCAAGGCAGTATTGCAGCTGTTCTAAAATAAATAGAAAAAGGCCAGGGATTATGTGAATGACCAAAGTAAACACAGTACAAACTTGGATTTGTGTACGGAGTTCAGACAAGGTTTACTGGTGGAAATGGAAGGCCGCATTTACCATCCAATGCCCAAGGATAAAATCATTTGTCAGTTTGTGCCACTCACCGTTCCTCATCAAAACACTTTAATAGGATAATAAACATGCAAATGAGCTTTCATAGTTAAGATTAAGGACAACATTATAGGAATCAAGGATTTCAGCAAGTTGTAACTAGTATTAAAGTAAACATGTTACAAACCTGGGCAGGTCAAATCGATCATGTGATAAAAAAAAAAAAGAAATTACAATGAAAACTCAGTTTAAAACTATGAGCTAATCATTATAAGTGAATATAGAGATATAGGCAGCTAAATGTGGACTTGAGCTCACAAAGTGAAGATTTGCTGTGTTATAGGGAACATTTTAGATATGATAGTTGTGCTTAAGCAGTGTCCTGTTCCTCTGTGCCTCTGTTCTGAGTGGGTCTTATGGGAGTGGTTTCATAATTATCTGTCAGCTGTGCAGCTGCATAGCACTAATGAGGAAATCTGCTGGGCCTGCATCCCTTTAGATATGTTCCTATTGAAAGTATTTTTCCAAAAATGTAGTTTTTGTTTCAGGGGATGCCTGAAATCTGACTTGTATCATAGGCAGACTTCTGAAAAAATTGGTGAGCCAATCACACAAGCAGGAAATTATGTTTCTGGGGTCTGCCCAGTACACATTCTGTGTACAGAACAACTCCAAGTAGCCATATTGCAATGCATTTTCAGAAAATTACAGTGGCTGCAGATTGAACAGGAAAGGTAATTTTTAATAACATTCAATTACAATATGATTTGTGTCCCAAATATATGTGCTATATTATTTTTTCTTTATTTGCTTTTTTTTCCCCCACAAAAGTGGCGTTACCCTTTAACCACTTGCCGACCGCCTCATGCAGATACACTGCCACAGAAGGGCTTGTACAAGGCAAACTAACATACCTGTACATTGCCTTTTAAGAGGCAGCCTGCGGGCGCACAGAAAGCTCCGTGAGTCTGGTCGCGGGTCCCGCAGACCCGATGTCAGCGGGGGTATCCGCGATCATCTTGCAGAGAGGAAGACGGGGAGATGCTAATATAAACAAGCATTTCCCTGTTCTGCCTAGTGACAGTGTCACTGATCTCTGCTCCATGTGATCGGGAGCAGAGATCAGTGACATGTCACATGTAGCCACACACCCCCACAGTTAGAAACACTCCCCGGGACATACTTAACCCCTACACTGCCCCCTAGTGGTTAACCCCTTCACCGCCAGTGCCATTTACACAGGAATCAGTGCATTTGTATAGCACTGATTGCTGTATAAATAACAATGGTCCCAAAAATGTGTCAAAAATGTGCAATGTGTCCGCCATAATGTCGCAGTCACAAATAAAAATTCCATAAAACGATCCCCTTTTTTGTAAACGCTATAACTTTTGCGCAAACCAATCAAAGATGTAGAAGAATACGTTTCAGCCTAAACTGAGGAAAAACATGTTTTTTTTTTAGATTTTTTTGGGGGGATATTTATTATAGCAAAATGTAAAAAAGAATGCGTTTTTTTCAATTGTCGCTATTTTTTGTTTATAGCGTAAAAAATAAAAACTGCAGGGGTGATCAGATACCACCAAAAGAAAGCTCTATTTGTGGGGAAAAAAGGACGTCAATTTTATTTGGGAACCACATCGCATGACCACGCAATTGTCAGTTAAATCGATGCAGTGCCGAATTGCAAAAAGTGCTCTGGTCTTTGGCCAGCAAAATGGTACCGGGGCTTAAGTGTTTAAAAGTAATCCCTACAAAAGAGGAGTTCCGCTCCCTCACCAAATAATTACAAATACTGTAGCTGTTGACTTTTAATATTAGGACACTTACCTGTCCAGGGAGCCTGCGATGTCGACACCCTAGCTGATTTTACAATCTTCTCTCTGGTGCAGCTGCCACCATTTCTGGTAAGGGAACCAGGAAGTTAAGCCTTTCGGCTTCACAGCCGCCTCCCCACTGCACATGCACGAAGCGAGCAGCACTTTCTAATTGGCCCAACGGCGGAGGAGGGGGGCTGAACTTCCGAGGAATCTCGCTGCGGTGAAGTTTCCTGGAAGTGGGAACGGGTACCTGTCAAAAGCAGGTACTTGCTCCCCCCCCCCCCCCCGAAAGGTGCCAAATGTGGCACCAGAGGGGGGGAGGAAGAAAACAAGCAGAGCTTCCCCTTTTGGGTGGAGCTCCGCTTTAAACATTTTTTTTTCAATATATATTTGAGTTTCGATTTCCCAGGGTTGTCAGGGGTTAATTTTAAGACAGGTTATGCCTTTCTTAAATTCTTGATTTCTGGAATGTGGTCCTTAATCTTAATATGAACGCTCATTTGAATGTTTATTGTCACATTAAGGGTATTGATGAGGAACGAATAGTGTCACACACAGACAGATGCTTTTTATCCTTGGGCCTTGGATGGTAAATGTGGCCTTCCAATTCCACGGATAATTATCATCAGAACTCCTTACGTACATCAAGAGCTTATACTGTGTTTACTTCTGTTATTCAGCTAATCCTCACTTGCATTAACGGGTTGCTTAAAATCTAAAAAGTCTGATGAGACCAACAGGGAGAAGGAGGACTTGAAAGAGAGGACCTAACAAAGTATAAATTCTTGGAATTCAAATGGTGACGGGAACATAAGGCGACGCCACATGAAACTTGGCGAATGGGTTGAATGTTTCAATGTATCGGAAAGAAGCGTATATAAACAGTGAAGGCGTAGAACTTACTGTTCTCAAATGTTTGCCTCCTTGTAGGGTTCGCATTTAGATGTGGTGAATGTAATCATTTAGAATAAATGCAATCAAAAAATGAATAATAATCCTCACAATGTTTAAAATATATCTCTAGTTTCACGTAGAGGAACAAAAGTTTATTTTTTTTATGATTTATAGATATACAAGTAGACAGCATAACCATAAAGCAATGAAAAAGCCCTTCAATGGAATCAGTGCAACAATAGATATTTCCAGGTCCTGTTCTATCACAAATTCCAAAAATAAGAGTATTATTCCTCATTTCAGCACAGTCATCAAAGCTATGAAAATCTTAGCTTTTTTTGTTTAATGACTTGTGTGTACTGCAAACATAGCCTAATATTATAGAGCTAGTTTTTTCGAACTCCATACAGCTGCTTCAAACTTTTTAGCCATCATCAGTGCAGTGTGTAGAAAATATGCCTTCTATGGAGAAAGCCTAAACTGCTGGAAATACAGTTCCTGACATTGCAAAACCTCCTTCTGAAAGTGCTAGTTGCCCGGCTATCATGTTGTTCAATTCCTAAAGAGATCATTTCCCATTTTGTTGGTAACCAATCAGCTTCTAACTTCAGCTTGTTCAAGTTTTGACCAAAAAAACATGGAATCTAATTGGTTTCCATGCAGAGTTTCACCAATTTTTTTGCATTCTCCAGTTCTAGTAAATCGACCAATAAAACGACCTCTTTGTGCATTCTGGGGACACCATCTTGGTTTTGAAATCAAGGTGCCTAGCAGGCTGTGAACCTTGACTCTTAACCTTAATGATCCCACGCATGCATGCTAGAAAGCGACTCAGGAGCACCTTGCCATTGCAGATAGCAGCTGTTAGCATGGAGTCTAATGCCCCGTACACAGGATCGGATTTTGCAACGGGAAATGTTGGATGTAAGCTTGTTAGCGGAAAATCCGACCGTGTATATGCTCCATCGGACATTTGTTGGCGGAACTTTCCGCCAACAAATGTTGGCTAGCATGCTCTCTAATTTTCCTCCAACAAATGTTTGTTGTCGGATTTTCCGATTGTGGTTACACAAGCCCGTCGGACAAAAGTCCAAAGTACAAACACGCATGCTCGGAAGCAAGGATGAGCCGGAAGTGCTTGGTCTTGTAAAACTAGCATTCATAATGGAGATATCACTACGTTCGTAACTGTTGGCCAACATTTGTGTGACCTTGTGTATGCAACATGTTGGAGCCAACACCCTTTGAACAAAAATCCATGGTTTTGTTGTTGGAAAGTCCGATCGTGTTTACGGGCCGGGGCATTACTCATTTTCATGGTATGTAACTGAAGAATATGTTGAGCAAGTCATTGAGGTTGTAGCTCTGCACAGACCCAGTGTTTTGCAAACAGAAACTCATCAATAGTAAATTTGTCGATTGCACTTTGACATGCAGTAACTTGTTTAGAAAGAGATAGTGACCATGGGGGTTATTTACGAAAGGCAAATCCACTTTGCACTGCAAGTGCACTTGGAAGTGCAGTTGCTCTAAATCTAAGGGGTAGATCTGAAATGAAGGGAAGCTCTGCTGATTTTATCATCCAAACATGTTCAAGCTAAAATGCTGTTTTTTATTTTCCTTGCATGTCCCCCTCGGATCTACAGCGACTTTATTTTCAAGTGCACTTTCAGTGCAAAGTGGATTTTCCTTTAGTAAATAACCCCCCATAGTCTCCTTGAGTACATCTCCATCCAAAACGCTTTTTTTTTTCATTTTGGTTAAGGCAAGGAAAGGTTAAAGTGTTACTAAACCCACAACAGTGAAATCAGTCTGTATATACAGTAAAGAATGCTTGTTCTATACACTGTGGAACGTAAGGGGTAATCCTGCACATTGTGTAAAAAGGCTATCTGATCCTGTCTTCTCTGATCCTCCTCTTCTTTTACTGTTGCCAATCCATCTGCTGATAGTACAGAGCCTTGGAGACACTCTGCACATGCTCAGTTTGGTGTGTATTGCTAGAGAGTTTTTTTGTTTTGTTTTTTGGTTTTGTTTTTTGGAGACTGTATGTAATCAGCAAAGGGCCAATCAGTACCGTCCAGACAGAGGATCATTATCATAGGGCAATCAGGGGAGAATGAAAACAAACTTTAAAGTGGTTCTGCACCTAAAAAAAATATATTAAAAGCCAGCAGCTACTAATATTGCAGCTGCTGACTTTTAATAAAATCACACTTACCTGTCCCAGGGTCCAGCGATGTCGGCGGCAGATGACGAGCGATCGCTCGTCTCGCTGCTGCCACCGCCGCCATCCTCTGTCAGGGAATCGGGAAGTGAAGCATGACGGCTTCACTGCCCGGTTCCCTACTGCGCATGCGCGAGTCGCACTGCGCGTCTCTTCAGATCCCCCGCTGTGTCCTGGGAACTGTGCACAACAACCCAGCACAACACAACGGGGGGGCGGGGCGTCTGCGGGGGTCTGCAGCGGTCTGCCCGGAAGTGGGTGCAGATACCTGGATTATCCAGGTAACTGCACCCCCCACCCCCCTGAAAGGTGCCGATTGTGGCACCGGAGGGGGGGAGGGATCAGATTAGCGGAACTTCCCCTTTAGGGTGAAGAACCGCTTTAACTAGTGTTCAGCCGGACACTGATAGAAGTCACAAGACTGCTAATGAGAAAAGTATTTAGCAGTTTATATTTTCTAAAATAATTGCATTTCCATGTTCTGTGTATTGTGGTAGACCACATATATATATATAGTGAATGCAGGGTCCTGGGTTTGGTAACACTTTAAAACACCTATTGTAATTTTTTTTGGGGGGGTTGCCATTGAGGAGACTTCCCTTTGCTTCCTTTCCTGTAGACACAAAGCTCTGTGAATATGTTGCACTGCACTGAAAAAAATTCAGGTTGGGCTAATTTTTCTGGTGCATTGATAGCCTATTGAAAATGAATAGGATGCCTAATTCTATATTTCTAAGCGCACCATGAGTAAAAAGAACATTATCTGGCTCTGATAAATGGAGCTTAGTTGATATGACAGATCTGTAGATCAATCTCTACTTCCTCTAATTCTGGCCAAATACCTGCCAGCATGACCGATCCACCCCTGTCCGGGCCTAGAAACTGAGCCTAGCAACTGGGATGGGTTGATCATTGAGTGCACCTCCAGCATAACAGGAATGAGCATTCTCCCTTGTTCACAAAGTGGTGCAAGTATAAAATGAAATATGTAAAGATTTTATGTGCAAGCCTATCCAGTTATGATCATTCAAGTCTGAATTTTTAGAATGAGCCCAATCACCACTGGTCTTTGACATCCAAAGTGTGTCTTTAAGGAGTTGCTGTACAATCAACCCTTTATAAATAAAATACATAATGTCTACACCAGTAATAACCAAGCGTATTTCAGACGACACATTTCACAGCGGCATTTAAAGTGCTGTAAACAACATCACTCCATTGTTGCCCTAACTTGATAATAGCTTTGCATTACCACCTGAATAGAAAAGCTGAGAATAGCATTATCATCCCACACAGGCCAAGTCCCAGCAAGGTGGAGAGTCGGAAAAGCACGGCACCATACATCGGAAAGCCGTTTGAAGTAGAGTGCCAATTAGTAATTTGTTTGAGTACTCGTTACAGATCAAAAATAATTCCCAAAAGGTCAATTTTACTAATTGATTCTTGATGTTGGAGTACTTGTTAACTGCAGATAAACTGGTACATCTTATATCCATATGTTAAAACCCCCTGTGATTTAAATTATGTGTTGCTGCCTTAAAGCACATGTTCACATTTTTTTTCATTTTTCCACCTGTAACATACTGTGAGTGCATTCTTCATCTTTTTGCATTTAACTTAAAGGCACACTCCAGTAAAAACTGAAAATTAAAGGACATCCGTTACAAGAGAGACGTAGGTGCTGCTGATTACCTTTTTTGTTGTAACTACTAGTTGCCTGGTCCAATATTGGTCTTTTTTCAATAATAAAAGTTCAAATCAAGATTTTTTTTTTTTTTTTTTCGTTTTCGGATAGAGCAGTATGGAATTAAGCTAGCCATACACCAGTGGAATTTTTTTGGCACATTTGTATGGAAATTTTCGAAAAATCATTCTTCAGAGTATTGCAGCCCCTAAATTTTGTCCAGATCTTCTACATGAATGGAACCTCAGAAGTATCAAACAGGTTTCTATTGTACCTACCACATGCGCGCTCGCTCATCCACACTATATTGCCAAATGTATTGGGCCGCCCCTCCAAATCATTTGGTGAAAGGGGGATTATGGTTTAGGGTTGTCTTTCAGGGGTTGGGCTTTGCCCCTTAGTTCCAGTGAAGGGAACTCTTAAGGCGGCAGCATACCAAGACACTTTGGACAATTTCATGCTCCCAACTTTGTGGAAACAGTTTGGAGATGGCCCCTTCCTGTTCCAACATGACTGCGCACCAGTGCACAAAGAAAGGTCCATAAAGACATGGATGAGCGAGTGTGGGGTGGATGAACTTGACTGAGTCCTGACCTCAACCTGATAGAACACCTTTGGGATGAATTAGAGCGAGACTGCAAGCCAGGCTTTCCTGTCCAACATCAGTGCCTGACGTCACAAATGCGCTTCTGGAAGAATGGACAAACATACCCATAGACACACTCCTAAACCTTGTAGACAACCTTCCCAGAACACTTGAAGCTGTTATTGCTGCAAAGGGTGGTCCGGCTCAATATTGGGATGCTAGTAGTTAAGGTTTATGTGTATGCAAAGGCAGGCATCCCAATACTTTTGATAATATAGTGTACATTAATAGAGAAGAACAGGTAGTCAAAGTTGTCACCAGCATATTTATTTAAGGTCACCCTGGAGCACCAACACACCAAGTCATAAACTCTTCTTACTGATCTCTGTTCCTTGCAGTATGATTATTGTAGACACGTGTGCATACTGCAAAGCCTGATTGGTTCATAGTGGTTCATGAGACTGGTATCAATAGAGATTTAGGTAAAATTAAATTCAATTATTTGTAACACATTACTGCATTAAATAGTGTTTTATGTTTTGTTTTGTTTTTTGCTTGGAGTTCATCTTTGACCTCCATAACGATTCCTCTAGATATAGTTCACGATTAAAGACAATAGTACATCGTAGACTATAGTAACTTGTACCCAACCCATCTGTGATTCAGAACAGCCTGTAACTGTCTGCGGTTTCAAATTCTTCCCCTCTCTGTGTATCTCTGTAATGTCTCTCTTATTTTGTACACATGTGTCAGTCCTGCCTGTTTGTGGTTTTTGTCCTGATGAGGCTGCAGTTTTATCTGGAGGGCTGTCACTGATCCGTGTCATAAACGCCGAGGTGAGGAAATAATAAGAGGTCTTTTGGGGGACGCGGTTTATTCTGAGTTATCCCCCCGAGATTTTATACCGTCCGGAGATAAGAGCGCAATCTCTCAATCAATAAGATCTCAAGTGGTTTAGAAATTGCTTCTAGCATGATGCAATGTCATGATACGATTGCTGCTTTGGCCTGGAAAAAAAAAAAGAACGAGGCTTCTGATGGAGGGAGCACAAGATGGCTCCCCTACCCTGCAGTTTGCTTCACTTCCCAGCTAATCTGCACATGCTTTTTATTAGAGGCATTTAAAATCCTCACTTGTTTTATTTTTTATTTTTTTTCTTTCCTTCAGAAACTTGGCCGCGGATAAAAAGCATTTTTGGATTTCCATCCTTTATACCACCTCTGCAGGAAGCTGCTTTTCTAAAACACAATTTAGATCATCAAGAAAAGAGAGCAAAAAAAAATAAAAAATAAAGGCAGATTGAAGAAAAAAAGTCACTTTGACAAAATAGTTGCAGCCTGCGGGCAAGTTATATTGTTTATTCCAGCAGAAAACACTGTAGCTTGTAGGAATTAAAGCGGACCTGTCAGTTAAGGAAGTGCCCCAAAGAGTCATCTGATCACAGTCTAATCACTTTTCTTTAAAAAATTCAGACGGACCTAGAAATAGAACATGTTTCAAATCTGTCCGACAGACTCAATTTCTATTGGGAAAACCGTTTGTCTGTATGCTGGTCCGACGGACCAAATACGACACAAGGGCAGCTATTGGCTACTGGCTATTGAACTTCCTTTTCTAGTCCCGTCGTACGTCATCACCTTTCAAAATGAACGAACTTTCGAACGGACTTTAGTCCGTTCATGTGTGTGCAAGTCCATTCATTCGAAAAGTCCGTTGTAACTCCGTTGAAAGTCCGTCGGGAAGACCGCCGGACCTTTTCTGCCAGAAAGTTATAGTTCTGCTATGGTTGGAAGCCAGTTATTGGCTTGATCATTCCTCTTGAATTCTTATATCTGTCAGGGACTCCATTTACACTCTGAAATCGGTTCCCAGCTTGATACATCCATCGCTGTCTGTAATGGACTTTTCATTTATATGACATTATGGGAATTGCAGCAGGAATAATGGGACTTTGTGGTGTTGGGAGCCAAGGATGAAGTTCCTGGAAGTAAGATAATGCTGCTGGAGACTCCAGTAATAACAAGCTAACAAACATGAACCCAGACAGGGGCCTTGCTAGACCCTGGCACTCAGGGCATGTGCCCCAGTGCTTCTTTAAGATATGGGGATGGTACAATCTATGCATGATATAGTTTTGAAAAGTTTTATCATTTTTCCTTTTTAATCCATATATTGACTTTGCCATCATATAGTGACAACAGCTTTTACAACAAGTTATTTTTGTTCAGTTAAAAAAAGTGCATCAGTCTTAGCCCTTGTACACACGGTCGGACATTTCGACAACCAAATCCGTCGGATTTTGTCCGTCGGATCTTGTCCGTCGGATCTTGTCTGAAACTGTTGCATACACACGGTCGGACAAAGTTGTCGAAAAATCCGATCTTTCAGAACGTGATGACGTAATTTCGTTACGATGGGACTACGTTCAGGCTAGTAGCCAATAGCTTTGATGTAGGAATTTGATCTGAGCATGTGTGGCACTTTGTCCGATCGGAATTCTCTACACATGATCTGAGTATGTCCTATCGGACCAGTTTGTCAGAAAATATTTCCAGCCAGTTTGAAAATTTGGTCCGACAGATATTCCGACGGAAACAGTTCGATGCTTACCACACACAGTCGGATTATCCGACAACACGGTCCGATAGGACACATTCTGACGGATTCTCCGACCGTGTGTACAAGGGCTTAGATATGTAAGAAAATGGTCATCTTGGTAATCTACCAACCCCTCACATTTTAAACTGTGTGCCCAGACATAAGCCTGGTCTAATAGTACCCTAGAAATGTCTCTGAACCTGTAGTGGAAATATAGTTCTGAGTGGATTCACTCTGAAACACCATGGGTGCACAGGGGACTTCTGGAGGTGTGTTTGGTCTAAGCTTCCCAAGCTGCTGCAGAAATGAATTTGTGTTATTTTTATGAATATGGAAGCCTATTTGTATGCTGCATTCATGGAATGGCTGCTGCAGATACTCGTGTTCTGTTGTCTGCATACTGGCCAGGTGTTTTACTTTCAGGTACTTTATAATTTACTGTAAATCAACCATGTCCCAGCACAGAAAAGCAGGTTATCAACAGCCAGTAAAAGAAGGAGCTTCAAAATTACCTTCCAAGCTGTTGTCCAAAACTCTGGGTGTGTCTGAAAATGTGTACCCCAGTGGGTGCTGTGGTTCCATACACCAGTCACTATGTCACAACAGAACCACAGGAAGAAACCACAGCTCCTAGTAGGGTCACTATCCTACACAGTTGGAAGTGGATAGAATAGGAGAGATGTCCTTCAAAAACCCAAATATTTTATTAACTACCGATTGGAAAGGTAAGTATGAAACCTCCTTTTTGTAAGCCACCAGAGACTTTTTTTTGTGCAGTTAGATCCAGAAGGTACCCATGTCAGATGACCTTTACATGATGTTCTTATCTCTAAGGTTGAGGGCTGGACACTGTTTTGGAGAGCAAGAGATTAGATAGATTGCAGAACCTGACACTATTTTTTGTGTCTGAAAACCCCACACCGGCTTGAGCTTCCTTCTCTCTCTTATGAAGTGCCCTAATCACAGTTTGCACAAATGATAGTTAGATCTCATGTCTGTCTCCCCATTAAAGTTATCTTCAGAGATCAGTTGTATTCTATAGCAGCTATCCGAATCCCTATCTTAATCCGTGTCAAATTATCACATTTAAAATATGAATGAAATGGGACAGATTAATCAGAGAAGTACCATTGCAGGAGGGCAGCCAATGGCCAACTGATTTTTTCTTTTTCTTTTTTTTAGTAGAGTGAGAAAGGCCGAAACCCCTTTCATCTATTGCTGTCTTTGTCCCTGTACAGTCACGATACATTTCAGTACAAGAAAATTAAGAGATCCCTGCTCCAAGAGCTTACAATCTAAAACAAGTGGCAAATAATAAAAAAAGGTAACAACTGCAAGGGGTGAGCTAATGGAGAAGTGAAGCTGCAGAATTTAGGTGGCTTCCTTGAAGAGATGAGTTTTCATGCATCACCGAAAGGCAGACAGAGATGGAGATATTCATACAAATAGAGGTAGGGAGTTCAAGAAGAAGGGACACACTCTGAATAAGTCTTGGAGTCGAACATTAGAAGAGATGATGAGGGATCTTGAAAACTAGGCCAAGCGGACCGGCTGCCTTACCCACTGACCGAATATTGGCCAGGAGCTGGTCGGCTGCTTGTTTTCCAACATGCTCATCTGACAGAAGCAGGCCAAGTGGACCTGCTGCCTTACACATGGGCTGAATGTCGGCCCGAGCCTTTTTTCATTTCACTTTTGGCTTTAAAATTTTTCTGATAATCGGTTGCCTGATTATGTCACTGCTTACACAATCAGAGATGTCTACATATATATAGTGCATTGCCTTAGTTACGATTTTTTATTTTTAACTTTACCTTTTTTTAAATCTGAAAATAGAGAACAGGATTGTTGAACCAAATTTAAATTGCAAATCAGTGGTATATTATTTATAACGCATTTAGGTATTTTAACTCTCTGTTCAGTGAACAGGAACCTGTGCGATTTCTCTGTCTCTTTTATTTTTGTTATCTTTTTTTGCAGACAAAGTTTGCATATTTCAAAAAGTTTTTTTTTTGTTTGTTTTTATTATTATTTCATTTCATTTTATGTACAAAATGTGTCTGCAACTTTTAAGCTGTAATTCTGGGCCTGGACTGGCAGTTTGGCAGCTATGCTATTTGTTTAAAATATCACTTCAAAGTTTAGGGGGAATAGCAGCAATAGATACGTTATTCAATATCCATTTTTTTTGTGATAATATTTAAGACCTCATCTGGAATATGCAGTTCAGTTTTGGGCACCAGTTCACAAAAAGGATATCAGGGAACTGGAGTAAGTACAGAGAAGAGCAGCCAAACTGATAAGAGACATGGAGGAGTTCCGCTATGAGGAAAGATTAGAGGAACTTAATTTATTCTCTCTTGAGAAGAGGAGATTAAGAGGGGATATGATCAACATGTACTACAAAAATGGTTTGTATAGTGAACTTACTTACAGAGGACAGGGGGGCACTCTTTATGTCTGGAGTAAATTAAAATTAAAGTGGTTGTAAACCCTCTAATATACCCAGTGAAGTGAATAGCCTTAGATGATACACAGAGATAAAACAAATCCTACATAGGTTTTCCTTGTATATCTGCTGACTTCCCCTTTCTACACTTTTTCATAAGTGCAGATCATGTTAAAAATCTTTCTCCATCTTCCAGCAGTACATAGGGAAGAGTGGAGAGATTGCACTTACGTTGCGTGAGAGATGCTTAGAGGAAAGAGATACACCACCACCCTCCCCACCCCCTCTCTACATAGGCAGAGGAAAAAATGTACATGCAGAGCTGTATTCTGAATAGACAGGCTCTCTGCTAATCTTCCTCTAAGCATCTTCCCCGACACAAATTTTTAGCTCCTGTTTTACTAATGTGTCAGAGAACTTGTCAGAAGTGACTCATGCTGATAAAAGAGGAACAAAGCACCAGAGAGAAATGACACCTAGAGCTTTGGAGAGAGACAAGTAAACACTACAGATATATGTGCTTAGTTCAAATTTCATGAATGGTGTTTGAAACCACTTTAACCTCCACCTACTAAAAAGCTTTTTCACAGTAAAAGCTGTGAAAATGTGCAATAGACACCCTCAAGAGCTGGTTCTGGGCAGCTCAGTAGATTGTTTAAAAAAAAGGCCTGGATGCATTGCTAGATGCACATAATATAACTGGGTATTAATATTTAGAGGTAATAACACCTTCCTCTGGATCATGTATAGGTATAAGATTCTGTATATGGAGTTTTTTAATATATTTTTCTTGTTGGTTGAACTAGATGGACTAGTGTCTTTTTTCAAGCTTGCTAACTATGTAAGTATTGGGGGGTTCCATATATACAGTACAATTTAATACAAACGTACAGTAGACAAGGACTGGAGGTATTTTATGAGTTTGATGCTTAGGTCCAGTGAGCCTCCGGCAAATAGGAGTATAGTGGATCTGGCTTTTTATGGACCAAGCGCACCAAGTAGTATGCACATGTAGGTTTCTAGACAGAATTGAGATATATCAATTGCTCCCAAGTCCCTCCTGCACACATTTTCATTGTCTTTTTATATGCAGTTTAGTTACACGCATTTGAAATGATAGAAAATACTTTGCTTCCTGGCATGCACTTTAATTTCACGCGGAGCCCACACACACATTTTAGTTGAATGTTTTCCTTTGAGTTCTGTGAGATGGAATCAAATATTGTGGCCGCACAGAAAAAGGTCCGCACACGTAGTGCATTGCGCTGAAGGAAGTACCCTTTGAAGTGTTACAGTGTAGTCAGATGCACAACGACCCAGTACATACGTGTGCCAGAGATTGTAAAGATCAAGAATGAAGAGAGTGCAATGCTGCTTACAACATTTAGCAGATGTTACACATGTTCCCCTACTTTTCGTATAGTGAAACAGTTTTCACCTCTACAGTAAGGCTGTGAACCAAAATGAAAAGTATAGGTGCCGACACTTGGAGAGTCCTCATCTGATGCCAACGGCTGGGAGTGCCAGCTGAGGACGGAGCTTGTCTATGTATCCGATAAGCTGTACATTGCTGCAAGTCCACTGTCCACTGTAAAGGAGTATGTGGCAGTCTCAGCCAGGGCTCCAACCAGGCCCTGCCCCCAATGTGGTTCACTCCACCCACCACAGCTTAATCATGCTGGACAGTAAAACTGGCCATACACAGCTCATGCCTACAAACAGCATGGATTAAGGAATCTCCACTGCCGGCTATTGTATGCAAACAGCCATGGCACCTACAGCTGCCTTAATACCCAAACAATGCAAAGAATATTATTATTATTATACAGAATTTATATAGCACCAGCACTTTACAACATGAGGGCGTTTACAATACAATTCAATACAGGAGGAATCAGAGGGTCTTTCTCATTAGAGTTTACAATCTAGGAGGAGGGGGTCACGTGATACAAAAGGTAATAACTGTGGGGGGGGGGGGAGGGGGGGGAGCTGATGGTTAAAAAAATAGAAGTACAATTGTTAGGTAGGGGCCGAATAGGCTTCTCTGAAGAGGAGGGTTTTCAGGGATCATCTAAAAGTAAACAGACTAGGAGATAGACAGATTGTGGTAAGGAGTTCCATAGGTTATGAGAGGCTCAGGGAAAAGTCCTGGAGGCGAGCATGGGAGAAGGTGACAAGGGAGCTAGAGAGCAGGAGGTCTTGGGAGGAATTAAGAGAACGATTAGGTTGGTATTTTGAGACTAAGTTAGTGATGTAGCTGGGGGTTAAGTTATGAATACCCAATCACATTCAAGAAAATACATTTTTGAAGATTTTTGCTTGCACATGATTGGTTGATGACTTCCCGTCATTTACTAAGCTTTGGAGCAGCTGCTCTTTGTAGAGTGCAACTGCACTTGCAAAGTGCACCCTCTATTTACCTTTAGTAAATCAACCCCAATGACTGCACCTGATAGAACACTCACTGTTTGGGCAATAACTTTCCACCCAGTTCAGTCTATTTTTAAGCCAACTTTTGTTGAGTCGGGTGGTGTCTATAGGGCCAACCATGGTTCGGATTGCTGCCGATTCAGCAGACATAGGCCAACATTTGAGCCATGTATGGCCATCTACTTTGAGCATGAATCTCTTTAATACAGTTCCAGGCAGCAGTAAAAACCCAGCAAGGGCTCTAATCTTTCTCCACTCTATCCAAAAGTACACAAAAAATGTTTTGTTGGGCAAACACTTTAATCCTTGCCGTCCTACCGCATAACTTTTCAGTAGCCAAAACTACAAAAAAGTTTTGGTGGGACAAATGCTTAAAATTTTGAAAGCCCACCGCATGACTTTTCTGTAATTTCCGAAGTTTTTCTTCTCTCCCTTGGAAAAGCCAATGCCATTTTAATTTTATGGCATTTGAAATGATTATGTTATAGTCTCTCGGTTTTAGTTATGTAACAGCCAGGAAATATTCCTAACAAAAACCTTGGATTTGTTACTCGGAGAAATTCCTTGAGTTCCTTCCAAGCCTCAGTTTGCCAAGTTTTAAAAAGAAAATCTTTATTTTATTACAAGTCTTTATACGGTGTAATATCTGGAGGGGGGGGGGGGGTGGTTGGGGTCAATGAGATATTCTTTTCTTCCATAAATTGTGGGATCCGGGCTTGCAGCTAGAGATGTCGGAGTCAGTGGGGTGCCGCTTTTAATGATAGAAGCGCACTCATTTATATTTAAATACCCGGCAACAAACCTGTTCCTTTCTGCTGTGGCACTAGAAGGGAAAGAATGACGGACGTTCCAACATTAAAAAAAAAAATCTGTTTGAGGGGAATTTGCCTCTCAGCCACAATATATTTGCTACTTTTCCCAAAAGGGCTGATTAGGATGTAATAATTGGGGATGATGGTGCTGGAGGAAGACGACAATTCTATTTAATTAAAGAAAATTTATTTGACTCTAACTGGTGGAGTCCCCAGTGAGTAAGAGTAAATTTAGCTGTTAGATTTATTAATGGCCACTGACATCCAAGCTGGCAAATAGGCAAACATTGCCTTTCATCAGTTTTATTTTTAATATTAAACAATTTGACCTACCAATGCTGCCGAGTCAGCTTTCCCACTGCCTGCCAGTTTTCACCCTCTTCTCATTTACATGGTTTTATTTATTTGATATATATTTTTTTTTTTTATGAATATGGATTACTCAACGTATTAGTGTTTTACTGTACCCAGTAATTTACCATTTAGGCTGTTTGACATCGGAATGTTTTTAGGGCTGAGACAGCAAAATGGGCAGTTTGAAATACAGATATGTGAACCATTATGCTTGCCAAATAATTTGTAATTCTGATCATATACTCTTGTGCTTCATGTAACTTTTACTATAATCTGTGGAAGGACGGTGACACCAGTTTGCAGTTCTACAGCTTCCTGTCTTCAGTGCAAAGAAAGTGCAGCGCTAATAAATACCAAACTATATCAATAAATAGATAAATTATGTGAATAAATAAAATTATTAATACGTTAAATTGAATAAAGCTTCCTGTCTTCAACTTGCTTATTGTTTATTACAGGTGCATCTCATAAAATTAGAATATCATCAAAAAGTTAATTTATTTCAGTAATTCAATAAAAAAAAAAAGTGAAACTCATATATTTTACACAGATGCGTTACACACAGAGTGATATATTTCAAGCATTTCTTTCTTTTAATTTTGATGATTATGGCTCACAGCTAGTGAAAACCCAAAAATTCTGTATCTCAGAAAATTTGAATATTATATAAGACCAATAAAAAAAAAGGGATTTTTAATACAGAAATGTTGGCTTACTGAAAAGTATGTCCATGTACAGTATAGTACGCATTCAATAATTGGTCGGGGCTCCTTTTGCATGAATTACTCCATCAGTGCGACGTGACATGGAGGCCATCAGCCTGTGGCACTGCTGAGGTGCTATGGAAGCCCAGGTTGCTTCCATAGCAGCTTTCAGCTCATCTTCATTGTTGGGTCTGGTGTCTCTCATCTTCCTCTTGACAATACCCCACAGATTCTCTATGGGGGTTTAGGTAAGGCGACTTTGCTGGCCAATCAAGCACAGTGATACCATGATCATTAAACCAGGGATTGGTACTTTTGGCAGTGTGGGCAGGTGCCAAGTCCTGCTGGAAAATTAAATCAGCATCTCCATAAAGCTGGTCAGCAGAGGGAAGCATGAAGTGCTCTAGAATTTCCTGGTAGAGGGCTGCGCTGACTTTGGACTTGATAAAACACAGTGGACCAACACCAGCAAATGGCATGGATCCCCAAATCATCACAGACTGTGGAAAATTTGGCATTTCATTTGAGGTCTCAGAGTCTGGAGGAAGAGTGGAGAGACACAGAATCCAGGTTGCATGAGGTGCAGTGTGAAGTTTCCATAGTCAGTGATGTAGGAGGAACGGGATTAGCCACTGTGCTGCCCTGTACTTATAGGCCTGTGAATAGCCATCATTATACTGGTAAAGTCCCACCTGTGCTTTCCACCAAACCAAACTTCCTCAACCTTTTTTACTCCAGCAGAACCCCTTGAAATAATTTCAGGTCTCAGAGAACACATGCTAAAGTTAATTGATTCTGGGTCAGTCGAAAGAATGTCCCACTTAGAGTTGTGGTCACACTTACTGACAACAAAAAAGTTCTGCCAAGTGGCATTGGAGCTGGAATTATGCAGGCACCATCACATGGAAGCTTAGTCAGCTTTAGCTCAAGGAACCCCTAAAAACCTCGAAAGCAGGGGTATCTAATCTGTGGCCCATGGGCCACATGCGACCCAAGATGACTATGAATGTGGCCCAACCAAAATCATAAACTTTCCTAAAAATTTTGATTTTTATGGAGGAATTTTATGTAAAAATACATTTATACTTAAGCATAATACACACGATCAGAAAATCGTACAATAAATACCACTTTCGAAGTGATCAGATAATCTGATCGCTAGTACACAGCTTTTGTCTGAAATTTTCCAAAGGGACAAACACGAAAATATTACCATAATACCAGATTGTACAATTTTTGTTTAATCAGTACAACTTTCATCTGAAAATGCATTATAAAATATAATACAACACATTAGATCACATTCCAAATTTTAATCTGTCGTACAAGAATTTTCGTACTTTAGTAACCTCTTCATTTTCAATCTGGAGGCTAGCATACAAAAAAAAAGATCATTTATCCAGTAATCTCATCATGTGTACTAGGCTTAAGTCAACACATGCGGCTAAAGAAAAAAATTAACATTTTCTCTTTACTGGACTTTTATAAGATTTATCTTCCCAAAGAAGAATCTCCCACTCTTCACAATAACTCCTTATTCATGTCATCAGTTTTCGGTAGCGACTATATTTGTGAGCAACTATTTTCAAGGATGAAGCACATGAAGGACAAAATTAGAACCAAAATATCCGATGAGCACCTTGAGAATTTATTGAGAATTGCTCCTACCACCATCCAACCAGATATTGATGTGTTAGTTTTACAAAATCAAATATCGCACTAGTTTTTTGTTGCTCTCTTTTACTGTTATGATAAAAAAAATAAAATGAAGTTTTATTACTCAGATAGGTACATTATCTATATCAGTAATCATTAACTCGTGATCTGCCCGACTCTTTCTGCTAATCTATCTTTATTGTTAGTGTATTTTATGTGTTGCCCAAGACATTTCCTCTTCTTCCAATGTGGCCAAGGAAGGTCAAAATGTTGGATACCCCTGTTGTAAAGTGAGACCTGAAGGAGAGAATGAAGGTAAGGGCTGCATGACTATGGGAGGATCAGAGTCAAGGAACGGTCAGCTAGGTCAGTGTTTTGGGTAGGGATGTAGTCTTACCTGATTGGAGGCAGAGGTGGAAGGGGCAGGGTTCAGATTAGTGGGTCTTTTGCAGATAGGTAGTCTAGCTATAGCTATTCAAAAAGAAGAAGTTCAATTTTTGGGTGGAACTCTGCTTTAAGGACACTTTATTCTATATTTGTAAGGACCCAGGTTGACGAATCCTTTAGTCAAGGATCTCTAATGCCACGTACACACGACCGGACTTTGACGGACTAGGTCCAACGGTCTTCCCGACTGACTTTTGGCGGAGTTCCGATGGACTTTCCGAAACTAACGGACTTGGGCACACACAAGCACACCAAAGTCCGATGGATTCGACCGTGGTGACGTACGACCGGACTAGAATAAGGAAGTTCATAGCCAGTAGCCAATAGCTGCCCTAGCATCGGTTTTTATCCGTCAGACTAGCATACACACAAACTGATTTTTCGACCGAACTCCAGTCCGTCGCAAAGATTTGAAACATGTTTTATTTCTAGGTCCGTCCGACTTTTGGGGGGAAAAAAGTCCGCTGGAGCCGACACACAATCAAATTGTCTGACGGATTCCGGTCTGCCAGGCTTAGTCTGCCGGAAAGTCCGATCGTGTGTAGACGGCATAAGGTTGCACGAAAACCCTGGTTGAGAATGGCTCCTCTAAGCACTACCCTTTCCACTTCCCAATGGCTGTAACATGTGATGATGGATGTATTGTGCAATTCATCACAGCCTGATTGGATCGCAGTGCTAGCACTCTTTTTTTCAGTCAGATTTTTGCTGTGCCGGAAGACGTGGGAAGTTTATATAGCATTTAAAATACATTTAAGTTTGAATAGAAAACAGAACTACACTGAAGGGAGTTTTTTAATGCTATGATTGTGCTGCTCTTTGTAAAAGGAAACACGTGATGCCAGGTTGCACAAAGCAGAAGATCTCTGATTGATAACGAGCCTTCCTAGAAGTTGTAAGTCACCCCCTAGGGATGCCCTACACAGGTTGGTCCTTGTCCCATCACAGCAATCACTGCCAAACCAGCCACCCAAATAGTAAAGAGTTGAGGTGGAGTTTATGTCCCTATTTCTTTCTGAACCCTAATGACCTGTTATGACCTTTGGGACATCCACCAAATGTTTTTCAAGCTAAACAGTGTAAATTCATACTTTGAACTCTAATGGTTCCTACAGACAGTCATTAAACGGGGGGCATTTGTCACGTATTCCTAACACCCTAATGGAATGAAAACTCAGATTCCTCCTATACAGCGCAGACGGATGAATCAGCAGTTCCTGCTATTGTATTCTGATAGCTGACAGCTGTCAGTGGCTGCATCTGATTGGATGGAGGCAATGTTTGCTGGCGAGTTTCCGTAAAGTTTTCAATGAAAGGATGTTGGGTGAGAGGGTTCCAACGGGTCTTACCATTGAAGTGAATTTTAGCTGGTTCATCAGGAGCAAACAGAAAACCGCTGGAGTCTCGGTCCACACTATGAACTGCATGCGAATCGCACAGGAACTGCACCGCATTCTCTGCAATTCAGTGCGGTGCAATCTAAGCTCATTCATTTTGAATGGGCTCAAATCACACCGCATTGCACAAAAGACGTGCTTGCGCCTTTTTTGGAGCCACGACAAAATTTTGTGCCCTACGATGCCATGCGATCTGGTGCAGGCAAACGCACTGCATTTGCGACCTGCGTATGGGATGTCATTAACGCTGATGTGGGCGATTCGAGTCGCTGGCAGAATCGCCCTCAATATCAAAATGCCCACGTGTGAATGACCAATTGCACAACGCACATTTCAGATGCCATTAATTGGAATGGCACTTAAAAAAATGTGATGCGGTCCTGGCGTGATAAATCACGCTGCAATTGCGCCAAACAGCATCACGTGAAACATGCCGCTCAAAAGAAGCTCCTGAACTTTTTTGGGGTGGCGACAAGCTTCATGCGTGCGGTTTGCCGCAGTTGCAGTGAGATTTATCGCGCGACAATTGTGGCAGAACCGCACCGCGTTTTTAGGTGCCATGAACTCTCATTTAAATTAGAGCGGAGACTGTGACCCAGGCCTCCTGACCTCACAAATGCGGCTCTGCAAGAATGGCCAAACATTCCCATAGACACACTCCTAAACCTTGTGGACAGCCTTCCCAGAACAGTTGAAGCTGTTATAGCTGCAAAGGGTGGACCAACTCAATATTGAACCCTACAGACTAAGACCGGGATGCCATTAAAGTGCGTGTAAAGGCAGGTGTCCCAATATTTTTGACAATATAGTGTATACAATCTTTTACTAGTGCAATGTTACTTTCGTCAGTTGACTGATGTAACATTGCCTTTGTAAAATAGTGTATGCCTTTATGCTTTTATAAATAGTATGCCTTTATAAAATAGTGTTCTTTGTAACAGAGTTCTAGCAGTATCTCATCTTTTCATTGTGGTTTGGGTGGCACCATACGCTACAGTCACAACTAGCACCAATCTGTTACCAAGATCCAACACTGGAAAGAGTAAAGTCCTCATCTTCTGATTTATTTAGTGAAGGATGTAGTATTTTCTGGTTTAAATCAATAAAACACATTCGACCAGCACAGGAAATAGCCTGTTGACATTCGTTTTTTTGTTTTTTTTCCGCCTCATTCGCAGAACAAATGCACTTTCACTGATCAAATTACTATGCACATTTTTTTTATGAATACACCCCTTAAGCTGCCATTGCTTCTGAAAATGCTGCCATCCTGACCCTCATGCTGGCTTTGATATTTCCTGCATTTACAGAAGTAGGTCAGCACATTTCCTTCTCCATTGTAAACATTCCTTGACATTTTCTCTCTTTGATCCTCTTTAGCAAAAAAAAAAAACAACCTTTTAATTTTCTACAAGAGGATAGAGAGTATTTTGCAGGATTTTATTTTTTATTTTTTAACAGAATGTAACCAAAGACGGGTAATAGATACTTCAGGCTAACAAAGGAACTTAAATCTCTTTTTTTTTTCCGGAGAACAAATTCACATCCATCCAGGTGAAGGTGTTCTTTCTGCTTCATTGGCTCCTATTTTTGGTGTTTGTGTCCTAATTTCTGTTATGTTTATATCATATATCATCGCTGGGATCCAAAGCCTGTGGAGCAGCTCTCTCGGGATGGAAGAAACGCTTTAAGGCTGAACTCTGAGCAAAATATATTATTAGTGCCTCTAAAAAAAACAAGAAATAATTTTTCTGTTTAGATAAAAGCCGGAAATCCATGACTTACAACACATTCGGTGAAGGGTGATACTAGGGTAATGAATAAGAGGGAAGGCTTCAATGTTTTTGGTTGGAGAAGGCTTCAATGTTTTTGGTTGGAGAAGGCTTCAATGTTTTTGGTTGGAGAAGGCTTCAATGTTTTTGGTTGGAGAAGGTTTTAATGTTTTTGGTTGGAGAAGGCTTCAATGTTTTTGTTTGGAGAAGGCTTCAGTGTTTTTGGTTGGAGAAGGCTTCAGTGTTTTTGGTTGGAGAAGGCTTCAATGTTTTTGGTTGGAGAAGGCTTCAATGTTTTTGGTTGGAGAAGGTTTTAATGTTTTTGGTTGGAGAAGGCTTCAATGTTTTTGGTTGGAGAAGGCTTCAGTGTTTTTGGTTGGAGAAGGCTTCAATGTTTTTGGTTGGAGAAGGCTTCAGTGTTTTTGGTTGGAGAAGGCTTCAATGTTTTTGGTTGGAGAAGGCTTCAATGTTTTTGGTTGGAGAAGGCTTCAGTGTTTTTGGTTGGAGAAGGTTTTAATGTTTTTGGTTGGAGAAGGTGTCAATGTCTTTGGTTGGAGAAGGCTTCAATGTTTTTGGTTGGAGAAGGCTTCAATGTTTTTGGTTGGAGAAGGCTTCAATGTTTTTGGTTGGAGAAGGTTTTAATGTTTTTGGTTGGAGAAGGTTTCAATGTCTTTAGTTGGAGAAGGCTTCAATGTTTTTGGTTGGAGAAGGCTTCAATGTTTTTGGTTGGAGAAGACTTCATTGTTTTTGGTTGGCGGAGGCTTCAATGTTTTTTGGTTGGAGAAGGCTTCAAAGTTTTTTGGTTGGAGAAGGCTTCAATGTTTTTAGTTGGAGAAGGCTTCATTGTTTTTGGTTGGAGAAGGCGTTAATGTTTTTGGTCAGAGAAGGCTTCATTGTTTTTGGTTGGAGAAGGCTTCAATATTTTTGGTTGGAGAAGGCTTCAATGTTTTTGGTTGGATTGCTCCACATGGTAAATCATCTACAGAGCTTTAGATGCCTGACATTGTCCGGTGTGATAACGGAATCACCGTAATTAAATACATTTCTCCTGAGGTTTGTGGCCGGGGATGGAGCGCGTGATCATTGTTGAAGCGAAATTGAGAGACAACATTTTTTATTTTTTTGCAGTTTTGGATAGCATGAGGAACGATTAGAACCTCTGGCAGGTTTGTTATTGCTGAGAGATGGAGAAGCTTCTAAGGCAGAGGTCTCCAAACTATGGCCCACGGGCCGAATCTGGCCCCCTGAAATAATTTGTCTGGCCCGCAGCTAGGATCCGTGGCCTCTCAAACAGGCCCTGAGGACAGACACAGGTCTCTGTTTCTCCTCAGTCCCATTCAATGACCCCCTTTATATGATGGACCCCATCAGAGTCCCTCCACCCGCATTAGGAACTTACATGAGAGTACTCATCAGAGTTCCCTCCCCTATGTCAGGGTCCAGATCAGAGTCCCCCCTTACATGAGAGTCCCCCATCAGAGACCCTCCTTACACCAGGGTCCAGATGAGAGTGCCCCCTTATGTGAGAGTCCCCCATCAAAGTTCCCACTTACATCAGGGACCAAATCCGATTCCCGAGTCCCCAATCAGACTCCCGTCTTACATGACAGCCCCATCAGAGCCCCCCCCCCCCCCCATGTCAGGGTCCATATCAAAGTCTCCCCTTGCATGAGAGTCCCCCATCAGAGTCCTGATAAAAGTCCCTCCTTATGTGAGATCCCCCCCCCTTTTCCCACTTACATTAGGAACCAAATCCCTCCTTATATGAGAGTCCCCCATCAGATTCCCCTCTTACATGAGAGCCCCCATCAGATCCCCCCCCCCCCTGCCTATGTCAGGGTCCAGATCAGAGTCCCCCTTAAAAACAGTCCTCATCACAGGTGTCCCTGTTACATCCCTTAGCCCCCCTTATATGAGAGTCCAGTCTTGGATCAGAGTTCCCCTTCATGTGAGAGTTCCTCATCAGAGTTCCCACTTACATCAGGGTCCAGATTCAAGTCCCTACATACATGGAAGTCCCCATCAGATCCCCCCCCCCAACATCAGACCCCCCCCCACATGAAGGTTCAAATCAGAGCCCCCCTTACATCAGAGTGCGACATCAAAGTCCCTTCCTACATCAGGGTCCAGATCCTAGTCCTTCCTTATATGGAAGTACCCATCAGATCACCCCTTCACATCACAGTCCACCCCCCCCTTACATCAGGGTCCAGATCAAAGTCCCCACTTACATGAGAGTCCCCCATCAGAGTCCCTCCTCTTATCAGAGTCTAGATAAGAGTCCCTTCCTATGTGAGAGTCCCCCATCAGAGTCCCTCCTTTTATCAGGGTCTAGATCAGAGTCCCTCCCTATGTGAGAGTCCCCCATCAGAGTTCCCATTTATACCAGGGTCACTGAAGTTCTTTCTCTGTTGTTCTGAAATATATCCCCTGTTCTAGAAGTTGCAATGGATGAAAATAAAGAGCTACAGAAAGACAGGACCTGCAGACCCAATGTTAGGAGACCATTGCGAGGCAGCCTAGTAGTTAGCACCTCTGCTTTGCAGCATCGGAGTCCTTGGTTTGATATCCAGGCCAGGACACTGTCTGCGTGGGAGTTTGCATGTGGTTGCATGTTTTTTCCTGGGTACTCTGGTTTCCTCCCACAAACGGTTCCTGTCTTATTTGGGTGAGTTAGTAAGTAAAGCACTGCATAAATTAACTTTTAATAAACGATCAGGACATGCCAACATGTTTCAGGTGTTCCAGCAGGCTCCCTTCATCAGGGTTTCATATTGCTTTTAAGGATCTTGATGTGTTGGACTTGAATGGGTTAAAAAATGTTAAGCATTAAAATCTCATTATTAAGATCAGGCTCTAGCAGATGCAAATCACTTTATTGATGTGTGTGGCTCCAACGGGGAGATTCTGCCTCACTTGGAGCACCAGGACACCAGGACAAACAAATCAGGGGGATGGGGATCGAGGGAACAATTAATTCTTTATGGGGGTTCCAACCTGACCCCACTTTACTAAAAACAAGTGTTTTGTGTCACGTCCTTATTGAAGAGACCCCCATCAGCTCCTGTCCCTGTGACCCCAGGACTACAAAGCAATGGGAAATTTCTAAATCGGGAACCAAAGACTGCAATATAAACGTGAAAATGATTCTTTGTATCAAACGTATAAAAAAAAGCCTTCTGACTAATACTGCATGAGGAAATTCCTGACACGTCGCAGTATATTAATTCCAGAGACTGTATTTTATATCAATTATGCACATTCACTAAGCTTCAGTCACTTGGCTTTGCCTAGGACCATATGATGTCATCAGTTTTCTGCACACAGGCATTTTTTTAGTCTCCTGTCCCTCAGTGATCAGGTTGTACATTGTAACATTGTAGCAAATCACAAGGAGAAAGGATGCAGCAGGGGCTGAATTGTGTCATACATTTGTGAACACAGCCAAGAACTACATAAGAACCAGGATTTGCATGATTGTGCCATCTCTGAGCTGACATTTCAGTGAAGGAAGTAGACACTGACCTTGCATGATGCCCGAACAAAAAAGAAAACTGTACTATGCACCGCACATCGGCGCTGCTTTCATCCCACCACCCAACAATGGCTGCATTCTAATGACCAGCAATCAGTAGTAAGGCAATGTCTGGAACGTGTTTATGCCCTGGTTCACACCAGCCTTGTGATTGGACAGTTCAGAATTGCATGACAAGTTGCATCCCATTTGCTGGCAATTAAACCATTCAGATTGTTGCAACTCAAGTCGCTGCAACTTCGAAAAAAGGTTTCTACACTACGTTTTATTGATTTCATTGCAACTCACATAGACTTCTGTTAAACAAAGTGGCAAGCCGCAATGAAAACGGTAGCGCAAATCGCAATGATGTGCGGCTTTGAAATGGCGCTGAAGTACTGCGATTTCAAAGCCTCACCGGTTTGAATCGGGGCTAATATGAAGAAATAAATCTGCAGCCATACAGCAAAGATAGGGGAAGAACTAGAACAGCCTTCCTCAAACTTTTGACATTGAATTTCCATGTTTCAAGGATAAAGGTTAAAATTGACTAAACCTATAGATCGCGCTACATCAGCTTGATCAATAAGTGTATTGAACCTCAGGGCAATTTTTTTTTAACACCTCTAAATTTTTTCTTGTATGTATATATATATATATATATATATACAGTATATATATATATATATGTATATATATATATATATATATATATATATATACAGTATATATATATATATATATATATATATATATATAAATAGATAATAAAAATTATATATATATATCAGAGACCCCTTGCATTGGTGATCAGTGTAAGGGTGGGGGATCAGCTTCAAGCGGAACCCCAGAGTTTCAGAGGACCCACTCTAGTATGTGCCTGATGTTCTAAATCTCTTGGAAGGGAAAACCATTTCCTTTATCTGGATTTAAGCCGTGTATTTAAAGGGTAACACCACTTTCGTGGGGGAAAAATAAATTAGCAAAAAAAAAAAAAAAGTTGGATAGCATGTACCATTGTGACACAAGTCCTATTGTAGTTGAATGTTATTAACCACTTAAAGTGGTTGAAAACCCTTTTTAAAAAAATCCTAAAAAAAAAATCCTGCAAGGCAAAGACATAATGAGCTAGTATGCATAGCGGACATGGCAGCTGGCGGCCACACACATTGGCTCCTATAGCTTCTTAAAGCGGCCGACGTACGACGGCGAATCCTGCAGTACAACTGCGGTGGCTGGTCAGCAAATAGTTAAAAATTACCATTCCTTTTCGATCTGCAGCTCTGTAGTTTTCTGTGAAATGGTATATGGCTACCTGGAGGTGTTCTGTACACAGAAGGTGTACAGCTCCCCCCCCCCCCCCCCCCAGATATGTCATTTCCCGCTTGTGTGATTGGCTCACTGATTTTCCCAGAGGTCTACACTAATATAAAAGTCTGATTTTTGGCATCCCCTTCAACAGAAATTTCATTTTTGGTGAGATACTCTCAAAGGAAAATCAAGTCTAAAGGGATGTAGACCCTACCACTTTCCTCATTAGAGCCCTGCAGGTGCAGCAGCTGATTGATAATTGTAAAACCCTTCCAATTAGACTCATGGTCACAGATAAACAAACAGCTTTTTCTTCAGAATAACAAAAGGTAAGAATCTGCAACAAAGTTTGTTAAAATCCTTGTAATGTACATCGATCACCCAGAGGGGAATGCTTTTTTTTCTCAACAAAAGCGGAGTTACTATTTATGTACATTTCAAAATAGTCAGGGATTTTTCTTCTTCACCCGAAAGTAAACTCACCAATGCTTTTTTTTCTTTTTTTCCCTCCAACACTGCAACTGTTCCAGAATTAAAGCCGCGTCTTTCACGCGATCCCCTCTCCGTTCCCGTCGGGCCCTTTTTACCTCCTTACAAAAGCCGTTTTGTCCCATGATGCAAAGTGCTTACAAGAGAGGGCCTGTTCTGTGGACGGCTTTATAGTTGTTTAATGTACGCCAAACAAACATGGTATTGATCAGGCCGTGTTTGATTATGCGAGACAGAAACCAGAATATATAAAAATAAACTTGGTCAATTTATTTATTTTTTATCGTTTTTTTTTTTTTTTTCAGCCTTCAGATGACATCACAGGGTTGAAGTGATGTGTCTGTTCTTGAAAGGAGTTGGCTCTGTTAGCACTGAGGGTACGGTTCTGCTCTTTCATCTGCAGAATATTTCCATTTCATACTCTGGAGCTCGGTGGGGGAGGCCGTTGCTGTGTAAAATCTAAGTCTTAAAAAAAAGAAGAAAAAAAAAAAAAAAGAAAACGCCACTTAGTCCACGTCTAGATGATAATGTGCGAAATCTGTCATTGGGCTTCCAGGAAACATTTCAGATTTCCTAATAAATGGAAGTCCATTCGTTTTCAGAATGTTTGGTGTTGGTGGTTAGTTTTATTTATTTATTCTGGGTTTTATTGTAAAGGATTAGGTGCAGGTTTGGGGTTCAAGTATATTAAAAGCCAACATTTTTTTTATTCACCTTTAAAGGGAAAAAAATTGTGTAGGGTCCCCCCCCCCTCAGGTATTCAGCCTGGCTGGCCAAGAAAAGGGAGGGCAGCAAGCATGCAGCCCCCTCCCCTCCTGAACTGTACTAGGCCCCATGTCTTCAACATTGGGAGGGTACTTAGCAAGGGAGGGCCATAAAGCCTTTCCCCCCTGCAAGGCACCTTCTCCCCTTATTGAAAGGACAGGGACCCCAGTCCCACTTACTTCTCCCCAGTAGGATGCGGGGGTCTGCCGGAAGGATTTATTGAAATCTGGAAGACTCCTTTAGAACAAAGGGGATCCCAGCTATTTTCTCTTCCGATGGAATGTTGTTAGGCTAATGTTTTAGGCTCTTTTTTGTTAAATGTTGTTAGGCTATTGTTTTAGGTTATTTTCTCTTCTGGTTAAATGTTGCTAGACTATTGTTTATAAGCCATTTTTGGTTAAATGTGGTTAGGCTATTGTTTTAGTTTATTTTCTCTTCTGGTTAAATGTTGCTAGACTATTGTCTTTAGGCTCTTTTTTGTTAAATGTTGTTAGACTATTGTTTGAGGTTATTTTCTCTTCTGATTGAATGTTGCTAGACTATTGTTTTTAGGCTATTTTTGGTTAAATGTTGTTAAGCTATTGTTTTAGGTTATTTTCTCTTCTGGTTAAATGTTGCTAGACTATTGTTTTTAAGCTATTTTTGGTTAAATGTGGTTAGGCTATTGTTTTAGTTTATTTTCTCTTCTGGTTAAATGTTGCTAGACTATTGTCTTTAGGCTCTTTTTTGTTAAATGTTGTTAGACTATTGTTTGAGGTTATTTTCTCTTCTGGTTAAATGTTGCTAGACTATTGTTTTTAGGCTCTTTTTTGTTAAATGTTGTCAGACTATTGTTTTAGGTTATTTTCTCTTCTGGTTAAATATTGCTAGACTATTGTTTTTAGGCTATTGTTGGTTAAATGTTGTTAGGCTATCGTTTTAGTTTATTTTCTCTTCTGGTTAAATGTTGCTAGACTATTGTTTTTAAGCTATTTTTGGTTAAATGTGGTTAGGCTATTGTTTTCGTTTATTTTCTCTTCTGGTTAAATGTTGCTAGACTATTGTCTTTAGGCTCTTTTTTGTTAAATGTTGTTAGACTATTGTTTGAGGTTATTTTCTCTTCTGGTTAAATGTTGCTAGACTATTGTTTTTAGGCTCTTTTTTGTTAAATGTTGTCAGACTATTGTTTTAGGTTATTTTCTCTTCTGGTTAAATAATGCTAGACTATTGTTTTTAGGCTATTTTTGGTTAAATGTTGTTAGGCTATCGTTTTAGGTTATTTTCTCTTCTGGTTAAATGTTGCTAGACTATTGTTTATAAGCCATTTTTGGTTAAATGTGGTTAGGCTATTGATTTCGTTTATTTTCTCTTCTGGTTAAATGTTGCTAGACTATTGTCTTTAGGCTCTTTTTTGTTAAATGTTGTTAGACTATTGTTTGAGGGTAATTTTCTCTTCTGGTTACGTGTTGCTAGACTATTGTTTTTAGGCTCTTTTTGTTAAATGTTGTTAGACTATTGTTTGAGGTTATTTTGTCTTCTGATTGAATGTTGCTAGACTATTGTTTTTAGGCTCTTTTTTTGTTAAATGTTGTTAGACTATTGTTTTAGGTTATTTTGTCTTCTGGTTAAATGTTTCTAGACTTTTGTTTTTTAGGCTAATTTTAGTTAAATGTTAAAATATAGTTTTAAGCTATTTTTGGTTGTATTTTCTTTGCAATTGTTTTGGGCTATTTTGTTTATGGTCAAATGTTGCTAATTGTTTTAGCTTATTTTCTCTTCTGGTTAAATGTTCTTGTAGAAGTGTTGTGTCCTACTGATATACACCCCTGAAGAAAGAATGAACTTGAAGTGCGTCAGTGCTTCTGTTAATGTTGACTCATGGTGTATTCATCGTGAAGTTATCAGACTATGGATACACATATACACATATGTGTTTTGTTTTTATTTTGGTAATGAAATGCACCAGCCATAGATTGTTTTTAACGATATTGTTTAATAAAACATGTACTTGAGATTTTTTTAAATATTCTCTTGGTAATCTATACTAAACTATGGACTGATATTATCTAGTGGGCCTTTAAAGTCCCGTTAGGGGGTTGTTTTTTCTTCTCTCATTTAAATGTTCTTAGGCTATTGCTTTGCACTATTTTTGGTTAAATGTTGTTAGGCTATTGTTTTAGGCATTTTTTTTCCATAGACTGTTGTTTTAGACTATTTTCTCTTCTGGTTAAATGTTGTTAGGCTATTGTTTTCCGCTATTTTTTGTTAAATGCTGTTAGGCTGGGGGGTTTTTTTGGCAATTTTTTCTTCTGGTTTAATGCTGATAAGCTAATGTTTTGGGCTATTTTTTATTAAATATTGTTATGCTATTGTTTTAAGCATTTTTTTTTCTTAGACTGATGAATTTCCTTTTCTAGTTAAATGTTGTTAGGCTATTGTTTTAGTCTGTTTTTTGTTGAATGTTTTTAGGCTAATGTTTTAGGCTATTTTTGGTTGAATGTTGTTATGGTATTGTTTTAAGCTATTTATTCCTCTAGTCGAAAGCTGTTTTAGGCTATTTTCTCTTCTGGGTACATGTTGTTAGGCTATTGTTTTAGGTTATTTTTGGTTAAATGCTGTTAGGCTATTGTTTTAGGCAATTTTCTCTGTTTGGTCAAATGCTGCCAGGCTATTATTTTAGGCTATTTTCTCTTCTGGTTTAATGTTGTTAGGCTAATTTTTGTTGGTCTGTTTTTGATTAAATGCTGTTAGGCTATTTTTTTTAGGCTATTTTGGTTGAATGTTTTCAGACTGTTGTTTTAGGCTATTTTCTCTTCTGGTGAAATGCTGTTAGGCAATTGTTTTTTGTTTGTTTTTTCTATTCCGGTTTAATTTTCGTAGGCTAATGTTTTGGGGCTATTTTAGGTTGAATGTTGTTATGCTATTATTTAGGTTGTTTTCTTAACTTGTCTATTGTTTTAGGTTATTTTTAGTTGAGTGCTGGTTCACACGAGTGCGACAATCGCACCGAATTGCATGGCAAGAAAAATCACATTACCGTATTTTTCGGACTATAAGGCGCACCGGATTATAAGGCGCACTAGCAACGACCGGCTGATAAAATGGATATTTCCATATATAAGGCGCATCGGACTATAAGGCGCACCGGATTATAAGGCGCACTAGCAACGACCGGCTGATAAAATGGATATTTCCATATATATAAAGCGCATCGGACTATAAGGCGCACGGTCGATTTTGTGAGAAAATTTAGGCTTTTACGTGCGCCTTATAGTCCGAAGGTTTACGTCAAGATGACAGATACTGTTAACAAAGAACTCCAGCGATGTCAACAGGTCATATATAAGGCGCACCGGACTATAAGGCGCACGGTCGTTTTTGGGAGAAAATTTAGGCTTTTACGTGCGCCTTATAGTCCGAAAAATACGGTATATTCAATGGTGCCTGTTCTCATGAATGTGACTCAGCCCGGTGCAATTTTAGAAAAGCTTTCCCGTGCTACTTTGGTGCAATTTACAGTGCGACTTCACCCTATAGAATATGCAAAAACTCAGCCAATTTGCACTCCATAATTGCACTGAAAATCACAGCAAAATTGCTTTTCAGTAGCGTGAACCGAGCCTCAATGTTGTTAGCCTGTTTTCTCTTAGCCCTTGTACACACGGTCGGAAATTGTCGGATCGGACCGTGTTGTCGGATAATCTGACCGTGTGTGGGCTCCATCAGACTTTTTCCGTCGGAATGTCCGACCAACAAAGTTTGAGAGCTGGATATAAAATTTTCCGACAACACGATCCGATTGGACTTTGTCGGATCTTTTTTAGAGAATTCCGATCGGACAAAGTGCCACGCATGCTCAGATCAAATTACGGGACAAAAGCTATTGGCTACTAGCCTGAACGTAGTCCCGTCGTAACGAATGAACGTCATCACGTTCCGAACGATCATGTGTATGCAAAACACCAGTTTCGGACAAAATCCGTCTGAAAAAATCTGATGGATTTTGTGGTCGGAATGTCCGACCGTGTGTACAAGGGCTTAGAATTGAAGGTTTTTGGGGATTTGAGAAAGACAACTTAAAAAAAAAAAAAAAAACTATTTTGCATATATTAAAAACATTTGTAAGGATTTTATGTGCAACGGATGCTCATACATTTGCACAGCAAATTTTTTTTTTTTCAGAAATGAGTTAGAAAAAATAAAAAAAGCCAGGCGGGGCGGGGGGGATATTCTTATATCGTCTACTTGACGTCGCTGAGCTTTTGATATAAATGTCACATTAGAACTTGTATGCAGTTTTAATCACATTATGCTCGAGCCAGATCCTCCGATGGCAGATTAGGATGGCGTGCTTTCCACCTGTATGCTTTCCCTGCTGTTTTGGACAGGCATTTTTATTAGCCCTTATTGACCTTTCACCCGCTTCAGTCTCCAGGGGGTTGACATGTGGCAGAAAAGGGGAGGTTGGGGGGGGCTGTCCGCCCTCCTCCCTGCCTCTTACAGGTGGCTCTCTTCGGCCCATACACTTGTTTTTCACAGTGCACCATGCACTTAGAGGCTCAGCAGGCCTTGCAATTCCATCCCTCCACCCGGGGAGGAGGGGGGGGCTGGAGGTGGTGGGGGGGGAGTGCTTTGCATTTGCTGTTCTGCTCTGAGTGTCATATGGTCTCAATTATCCTGTGATGGCAAGGCCAGGCCCTGGGCCCTCGCATGTTTGTCCTCTGAGAAAGATCTGGAAAGGCCGACATCTGGATTTGATTGTTGCAATTGCAGGTTGATAGAATAAACGCAGGCTGAGGTGGGTGGGTTTTCCTTCCGGCCCTATCCATGGTCTGGTAATGCACTTCACGTGAGGGGGCTGCTCTTTTTATCATCCCCTTCCTCCCCCCCCCCCCACCCGCAGACCAGCACCAGCAACATGTGGCTTATATTATGGACCTGCCTGGAAAGGACTGAGCTGGCTCTCTGCAAACCTGGAATGGGTCAGGCCAGGAAACAGGCCTTGACCCTAACACATATCAAAGGGAATGTATACAAATTGACTTCCCCCTAACAAGGAAAAAAGAAAATTAGAGCGAGCGCTGATGGCTTTTTTGGAGCATTTAATAGCAGGAATGACCACTGAAAAAACGGAGTGAGCCTGCATAGGTGTATATAGTATACCCGGGCACAAGAAACATCGTACATATAGGTTATATATTTTTTTCCAGTCTAGTCAGCTGCTTGGCTGAGCTAAATGAAACCACGTCATGGTGTTGATTTACTATAACTTGAGCACTCAGAATCCGGTGCAGCTGTGCATGGTAGCCAATCAGCTTCTAACTTCAGCTTGTTCAATGAAGCTTTGACAAAAAATCTAGACGCCGATTGGCTACCATGCACAGCTGCACCAGATTTTGCACTCTTCAGTTTTAGCAAATCAACCCCCAGGTATGGTAGGGTTGCGTTGAGTGGCTGTTCCAGCGCAGTCCCACCGCAAGACAAGGCAAAATGCAGTGGCGGCTGGTCTGGCACTTACCTGGATAGATTCAGATAGATAGGGGTGTCATCCAGCGTGGCGGGGTGTGGGCAGCGGCTCCAGGCTAGCTGGTGCGGGGTCCGGGCAGCTGCTCCAGGCTAGCTTGTGAGGGGTCCGGGCAGTTGCTCCAGGCTAGCTGGTGCGGGGTCCGGGCAGCTGCTCCAGGCTAGCTGGTGCGGGGTCCGGGCAGCTGCTCCAGGCTAGCAGGTGCGGGGTCCGAGCAGAGGCTCCAGGCTAGTGGGTGCAGAGTCTGTGCAGCTGCTCCAGGCTATCTGTTGCGGGGTCCAGGCAGAGGCTGTGAATCTACAATTTTGATAGTCATGAAAATAAAGAAAACTCTTTGAATGAGAAGGTGTGTCCAAACTTTTGGTCTGTACTGTGGATAGTGTCCTGACTGGGTTTCATACCTAGGACCCCATTGCTGTAAGGCAGAATTGCCCACCACTATGCCACTGCTGACTGTTATTAATCCCATGGAACATTATCTGGCGGTAAGAAACTACTGAAGAGGAGCCCTCCCAGCCAGCAGAACACAATGATTACTGCTAGTGGCTATAGCCACCAAGATTAATCATATGTAAAAAATCCAATAGGCTGGTTGCACTCAAGTCAATCGATGGATCTACTTGAGTACAATCAGCCTGCCCATACATGCATTGAATTTTGGCTGATCCCTGCTGAACCGGCCGAATTTCTAACCATCTATGGTCGGCTTAATTATGATGGGTAGCGAGTTTCCAGGAGGTTTTTAGTACACAAAAGATGTAAAAAAAACACTGCCAAAAAAACAGCTGCTGCTTTGTGATACAGAGGTAGGTTATCCAGAGACTCCATGGGAATTTGTAAGACAGCCACTGTTAGATTCCATAAAAGTCCACAACCAATTCTAAAATATTAACTGATCATAAGTGCTCTGCAGTAATGGTTAACTCAGGGCAAGATGATTTTAGTCATACCCATTTAGCACATTTCATGAACTCACAACAACATTTTCTAAGTTTCGGAACCCAAGAAAAAAATGTCCTGCTTGTTAGGGATTAGTGAATATACAAGCTAAGGCTGTCAGGAGTTCAGGCAGAATTCCTCACCCCATTTCAGATGAGTTAAGGTTCTAGTCTTACCAAAACTCTGACTTTTTACTGAATCTCCTGGCTTTAGGCTGCCTCTACGGTGCTGAGACTCCGAGCCCCCTGTGACTTTTCCTCCAGATTGGGTGATTATCTTTTTCAGCACATGTGCCATTAAAACAAAGGGATCATGGGCATTTAACAAGGCTGTGAGGGGGGGATTGTAGTGTGGGTTTCTGCTTTATGTAGGTTGCTCTTTGTCTTATTAAGAGCTTACTTACAAGAGCACCAGGTGCAAAGAGTGTAGAGACCAGACTTGTCAAATTTCCCATGGTGTCCCCCTCCTCGTCAGTTTTAGCGAGAAAGCAGTATGGTTTAGATGCGTTCATGGTGTTGGCAGTTGGACGCTGCATGCACCGTTTATCTTAGCAAATAAAATTATGAAAAAAATAAAATTAGAGAGATAGAAATAGAAAGATATGGAAGATAGAGAGAGGAAAAATAAAAATGGGGAAACAAGAAGATGGAGAAGTAAGGGGCGGAGAAGGATAAAAAAGAAAAACAGGAGAAGAGTTAGGCTGAGGATCAAGAATAAGAATTAGGTGCTTAGGAGAGGGAAAACTCCCAGGAATAATGATAAATAACAGTCACTACAATAAAGTGTTTTTAAATTGTGAAGATCTCAGCAAATCTTTAAATTAATATTTGTTCTATCCAGCTCCATAGACTCCCTCACCTCCTGAGTCTTGGGTAGTTTCTCAACTAGGTTTCCTCCAGAGGTTGCTGGGGTTCCTAGAGCAATAAGTAATTTCTGCCTCTCAGATAAGTCCCCACTGACACTATTGATCGTTCTAGCTATCTATAGCTATTGTAAGAGTATTTCTAGCAGCTTGATGGAATAATAGATTTGCTATTGAATAGGTCAATAGAAAATAAATAAGTCTATCTTGCAGTACTGAACACATCAGTGGTCCCTTTCCTGGAGGAATATGGACTTGGGTCTCCTGGACTTTGGGCTCCCTCCAGTGGTCAGTTAGGTGACCAGTGCCCAAGTGTTACTCCAAAAGTCTCTGCTTAAAGGGCCTAGGGCTTAGCCAGTTAGTGGCCATAGAATTAATATTAATTAATAGTTAGTGGCCATGCCTGAATGATAAGACCATGTTACCTTAGCAGTGGTGAAGTTGAAGAGAAATCCTCCTACTTTTCCAACTAGTATGACTGAGGCAACTTAGTCTGGCTCTGATCTTTAAATATCTTTTTTCTCAATACATGGTCAGATTGTCCTGCATATAGGTTGGAAACAACTCGATTGTGCACCAATTCAAATTTTAAACATAACTTTAAGGCTGCGGTTTTTGGAGACCGACAGAATTAGTTTGCTTAATAAATCACAATCTTCTCACTTTATATTTGAAATACATTAATTGTAATATAATAAAACAGTATTTCTCAAGCTTTTTAACATGGAGGAAGCCTTAAAATAATTTTCAGGTCTCAGGGAAACGCCTGCTAATATTAAGTATATCTACAGCTCACAGTAAGCTGAGATATAGGAATAAATAAAAGCAATAGAGATGTGGTGTACTTAGCATCCGTGACACCCAGTTCTTCTCTAATCTACAGCACTTGGGCAGCACAGTGGTGTAGTGGTTAGCACTCTCACCTAGCAGCAATAGGGCTGGTTCAAATCCCGACCATGACACCACCTGCCTGGAGGCATCTTCTCCCTGTGCCTGCGTGGGTTTCCTCCGGGTACTCTGGTTTCTTCCCACATTCCAAAGACATGCTGGTAGGTTAATTGGATCCTGCCTACAAAATTGCCCTAGTATGTGTATATGTATATGTGTTTGTAAGCACATCAGGACCCTGCTGGGTAAAGGACCATGCTGTATCAAGACACAACTCAACTCTATACAAGAAAAGTAGATTTAATAATAATAACAAAATAATAGTGACCATAAAAAAATAAATATGAGACAGTGAAAATTGTAATTTTCCCTCCACTGACCATTATCACATAGTCAGTGGGAGAAATGGCCTGTACATTGGTAGTCAATGTGGTTGGTGGAGAAGAGTCCCCTTAGATTGTTGGTGTGGTTAGTGAGTTAAAGTGGTTCTAAAGCCCCCCTTATACTTATCTGAGCCTGATCTTGATTCAGCACTGTGCGCAACAACAGCGGCTCTCTCCTCACGCTCCCTGGTAGTGGGAGCCATGGGCTACTGCTGCTGTCAATCAAATCCTATCATTAGCGAGCGGGGTGGCAGGGGAAAGAACTATAGTTTGTGTCTATGGACACAGGCAGCAGGGCTTGAGAAAAGTACCCCCCCCCCTTAGCGAGGGGCTTGCTAGGGGTGGGGTACTCGTAAGGCAAGAGGAGACAGAAGTGCCAGCGGGGGACCCCAGAAAAGGAGGATTAGGGCTGCTCTGTGAAAAAACTTTGCATAGAGCAGGTAATTTAAACATGTTTGTTATCAAAAAAATAAAAATAAAGGTGGACAGTGGGAAGAGTGTTCCTTGGATTGGTGTTGGTGGTCAGTGGGGAGTATGCTCCTTACATTGATGTTCAGCGGTAGGCATGGCCCCATACATTGGTGATCAGTGGAAAAATGGTCCTTGCATTGGTGACCAGTGGGAAGAATGCTCCTTACATTGGTGGTCAGTGGGAAGAATGCTCCTTACAGTGGTGGTCATCAGGAAAAATGCTCCTTACATTGGTGGTCATCAGGAAGAATGCTCCTTACATTGGTGGTCAGTGGGAAGAATGCTCCTTACATTGGTGGTTATCAGGAAGAATGCTCCTTACATTGGTGGTTATCATGAAGAATGCTCCTTACATTGGTGGTTATCAGGAAGAATGCTCCTTACATTGGTGGTTATCAGGAAGAATGCTCCTTACATTGGTGGTCGCTAGGAAGAATGCTCCTTACATTAGTTACATTCACAATTGGAAGAAGGCTGCCTACAATGGTGGCCAGTGGGAAGAGTGGCCTCTTATGTTGGTGGTCAGTGGAAAGAGTGCCCTTTACATTGATGGTTATTGGAAAGAGTTCCCCCTTACAAATGTCTTAAAGGAATACTGGTGTCTATGGTAATTTATGTGAGGTTTCTGATTGCTCAAGGAACCCCTAGCAACCTCTGGAGGAACCCTGAGGTTCTACAGAACCCTGGTTAAGAGAGGCTATATTTGAGAAATTTGCATTCTGCTTTGTAGTGTTCATTGTAGACAGCTGATACTATGTTCTAACTAACAGAAAGCCACCATATCTAGCAAGTCCCACCCCCAAGAATCTGATTGAACTTTCTCGATTGGATTTACTCTTATTTTCTTGGGATAAAAGATAACACGTCATTAAGAAAAATGTGACGCTGTCACTATTATTGTCCTTTTAAATATACTACATGCCAGGCTACTATGCTGATCTACTGGATTTAGTGCATTGAGAGATGGAATAAGTATGCAGCAAGCTATTGATACCAGAGGATCAACATGACAGACAGCATTTGGCAGGCTGCACAGTTCTCCCATAATAGATTTCCTTGAACATTTTCAATCTTTTGAAATCTCTTTTCCCACCGCCATGCTAAATCTATGGAGTTAATTGTTCGCACAGTGAGGAGAGGAGGATTGTTTGCAATGGCTTTTTACCCTACCCTTCAGTGTGGTGTTAGCAGCAAGAGCAGGCGCCAAACAATGAAAAATAAACCACTAATTGTTTACATTCTAGAAAGAGGACACAATGTTAATAAGGTTAATGCTGCATTGTTGCCAGACGGGGATAGGTCCTAGTTTGCTTACAAAACAAGGTGCCGCAGGGGGTGCCCAGATAGCTTTATCTCATTACTGGTACTCAGCGGGAAAAGAGAATGTACGGGTGCCTGGGGATCAGCTATAGCATTGTGCAATTTACAGATCCATGTATTCACCAGCAGCGGAGAATGAAGTGCTGTTAATCTGGACCCACCATATGGGGGTCAGTGAGGTTTAGCTGAACTACATTTCCCAGGTTGCTTAGCCCTGGGCTTACAAAGGGCTGTCATCCCAGTATTTGTGGCCAAGAGCAGATCTGCTGTGAATAAAGTTGCACTTGTTTCTTACAGATATATTTTACAAAAAGAAAAGGGTAAATGGCAGGGTTCTCTCAGAAAAGTAACCATAATCTAGAACAATGGAACTGGGCCACTCACAATATATAGGTGCAAATGTGCAGGTTTAGTGGTGATCCAAAGTTTCTGTGGGACACAGCACACCTTCTTCCTGAAGTATTGGATGACTACAAAACCTATATATTTGTATGTATTCTCGTTTTAAGTCATGTGAGTGCCTACCTTGTAGCATTGGGGTCCTCAGTGCCAACCATAGCCAGGCCACTACCTGCATGGACTTTGCACGTTTCGTCCTGTTTCCAGTTTCCTCCCACATTCCAAATACATGCTGGTAGGTTAACTGGCTTAGATCTAAATTGTTCTTAGTTTGCGCAGGTAAGCATGTGAGGTAGAGACCTTACATTGTAAACTCCTCGTGGGCAGGGACTGATGGGGATATACAATATGTAAAGTGCTGCATAAATTGTTGGCTATATATAAATACATGTAATAAGTAAGTAAGAATACCTCATTCACACAGGTGTACCTATGCATACACCTGTGCGAAAGGGTGGTCTTTGCCCACATGAGATGCACAGGTGTTCCATGCATCTGTATGCAGGCAGTCACAGTCTTTGCCTGAATGGGATGCACAGGTGTTCCGTGCATCTGTGTGCAGGCAGTTACATTCATTCACAGCCGCTGGCCCCACTTCGACAGGTATGCGGGTGCGTGTCTCCAAAAGCATGCTGTCTGCATTCGGGGGAATGTACGGCTGTCAAAGTGGGACAGCAGCTATGTCCATATAGCTGCTGTATCCCAGTAGACATGAATGAATGGGACTGCCTGCACACAGATGCATGGAACACCTGTGCATCCCATGCAGGCAAAGACAGCCCTTTGCACAGGTGTATGCATAGCTGTGCCTATGTATTATATACACTATATTGACAAGAGTATTGGGACCCCTGCCTTTACATTATTATATTATTATTATAATTATACACGGTTTTTATAGTGCCAACAGTTTACGCAGCGCTTTACAAAGTATAGGGGGGCACAACACAATTACAGTACAGTTCAATACAAAAGGTACAGGAGGGCCCTGCTCATAGAGCTTACATTCTAAATGGAGGGGGTGGTGGTACAAAAGGTAATATCTGCAGAGAATGATTTGATGGGGGTGACATGAACTTGGCATCCCAGTCTTAGTCCATAGGGTTCAATATTAGGTTGGCCCACCCTGTGCAGCTATGACAGCTTCAACTCTTCTGGGAAGGCTGTCCACAAGGTTTAGGAGTGTGTCTATGGGAATGTTTGACCATTCGTCCAGGACTGCATTGGTGAGGTCAAGCACTGATGTTGGACGAGAAGACCTGGCTCACATTGTTTTCTTTAATTAATCCCAAGGGTGTTCTGTCAGGTTGAGATCAGGAATCAAGGCCAGTCAAATTTCTCTACTCTAAACTCGCTCATCCATGTCTTTATGGACCTTGCTTTGTGCACTGGTCCAAATCATTTGGTGGAAGGGGGATTATGGTGTGGGGTTGTTTTTCAGGGGTTAGACTTTGCTCCTTAAATCCAGTAAAGGGAACTCTTGAGGCGTCAGCATACCAAGACATTTTGAACAATTTCATGCTCCCAACTTTATGGGAACAGTTTGGGGATGGCCCCTTCCAGTTCCAACATGACTGCACACCAGTTTACAAAGCAAGGTCCATAAAGACATGGATGAGCGAGTTTGGGGTGGAGGAACTTGACTGGCCTGCACAGAGTCCTGACCTCAACCCGATAGAACACCTTTGAGATGAATTAGAGTGGAGACTGTGAACCAGGTCTTCTAGTCCAGATCAGTGCCTGACCTCACAAATGCCCTTCTGGAAGAATGGACCAACATTCCCATAGACACACTCCTTAACCTTGTGGACAGCCTTCCCAGAAGAGTTGACAGCTGCAAAGGGTGGGCCGATTCAATATTGAACCCTACAGACTAAAGCCCCATACACACTATCAGATTTTGCTGAGTTTTTCTTTCGGATTTACCAAAACCATATAATATGAGATCAAACCTTAGGAGTTTCAATTTGTATGCAATCAGGCAGGCCCTTGCATTACATGGTTTTGGTAAACCTGAAGGAAAAACTCAGCAGAAAAGCTGATAATGTGCATGGGGCTTTACACTGGGATGCCATTAAAGTTCATGTGCGTGTAATGGCAGGTGCCCCAAAACACTTGGTAATATAGTGTATATTCAATTTGTAAATATGTTTATTACCCAGTTATACAAGTTTCAACAACACCAGCAAAAGCCTTGTGTCAGAGGAACAACAGTGATTGGATGAAAATGGTCATTCCAGACAGTTAGCTGTCCAGCCAAGAGCAGTCAGCCAGGTTTGTGGCTAGGGTTGCCACCTCATCCCTTTAAACTCAAACACATATTAATGATATTAATGGCGGTTTAAGGTGGTAATTAAACACACTCAATGCCTTATCTGCATTAAATTAGCCTCAAAACCTGTATAATTCATATGTGTTTGGGTTTAAAGGGATGAGGTGGTGACCCAATTTGTGGCCCACAGGTGAAAGTCATCACTAGTTATGAGATATGTCAATCCTTTGAGCAACTGCTGACTACTTTTCTTTATGCCAGTTTTAAAGTATGCCTGGGACAGCATTTTAGCTTGCACATGATTGGGTGATAAAATCAGCAGAGCTTCCACTCATTTCAGCTCTACCCCTTAGCCCTTGAACACACGGTCGGAAATTCCGACGGAAAATGTCCGATCGGACCGTGCTGTCGGATAATCCGACCATGTGTGTGGGCTCCATCTGACTTTTTCCGTTGGAATGTCCGACCAACAAAGTTTGAGAGCTGGATATAAAATTTTCCAATAACATGATCCGATCTGACTTTGTCCGATCGTTTGTAGAGAATTCCGATCGGACAAAGTGCCACGCATGCTCAGATCAAATTACAAGACCAAAGCTATTGGCTACTAGCCTGAACGTAGTCCCGTAACGAACGCACGTCATCATGTTTTGAATAATCAGATTTTCCTACAACTTTGTCCGACCGTGTGTATGCAACACCAGTTTCGGACAAAATCAGTCGGAAAAAATCAGATAGATTTTGTGGTCGGAATGTCCGACCGTGTGTACAAGGGCTAAGATTTAGAGCGACTGCACTTCTAAGTGCACTTTCAGGGCAAAGTGGATTTGCCTTTTGTAAATAACCTCCATAGTGTTCCAAAGTTGACTCCAAACTCAAGTCGGCCGCACCCTTCCCCCAATCCAAGCTTTTTTTTTTAATTTTTATATATTTTTTATATATATAGAGTAGCGAGGCTCAGAGCATTGCATTGAGGCATTTGGCGGCTTGGCAGAGCTCCGAATTCGGAGCTGGAGCATTAGCATATTGGAACACCCTGGGGCGCTCATGAAGATAAATGAAGGTACAAGCCGGCATCTCTTGACGGCTGATTTTAACCCATTTCATAGGCTTACTGTAAAATGAGTACTGCCGTCATTTGTAGGGTTGACTCTTAATATAAATAGTTTTGGATGATTTCAAATACATTGTAAAGATTTTGTGGAACAGCTGCTTTGGATACAAATGGTCAACATTTGGGAGCTGTTCCACGGCTGTATCTCTGGGGTCTTCTACAGTCAGAGGAAATGGCTACAAGGCTTCCATTCAACTATATGCAAGGAAGCCTGACAGAACAAAACAGAACCTGAGATATTTTCTTCTGCTCGGGAAATTCTTATGACTATTACCAGCTATTCATTCTGCCTACTGTGCCAAGCTTTTAAAGCACAAGCAGATCTCTGTGTAGTCCAGTCAAGGGTGCATGGCAGTGCTGTATATAAACGCCTGTGCCCGTACCGTACAGCCTGTTATGTTTTGCTTGTAAATGAATACCGATAATCGCATTTGGATGCAAGATTGTCTTACTTGGCAGGATAACAGTGAGAACCCATGCCCACCTGTTTCCTTCACCCTCTGCAGAAGGGCAGTGCCAAGATGGTCCCTCGGTACCCACAGTTTTCAGAAATAAGCTGCACTTTTATCTGTTGTTTTCCTCGACATCATGACATTCCTGATCTGTAGATGTAAACATACAGATGCACGTAATCAGTAAGTTGCCGTTACATAACGAGGTTGAAAATATACACTTGTCTGAGTATAGTCTTAAATGGATGGTCACCCAATCACTAAAATCTCATAGTATTTCATAAATCTGCAGCTTGTATTAAAATATATGGCCAACCTTGCATTAAGGTGCTTTTAGAGGTATTTACCATTATAGGGTGAAACCTGTCTGCTAGTTGTGCTCCTGTGTAGTTATCATGTCCCATGCTTCCCTATTAGAGACTACAAGTGGGTGCATCATCACACATTGTGCAGACATGGGGGGGTTATTTACAAAAGGAAAATCCACTTTGCACTACAAGTGCAAACTACAATTGCACTTGAAATTGCACTGAAGGTGCACTTGGAAGTGCAGTCGCTGTAGATCCGAGGGGGACATGCAAGGAAAATAAAAAACAGGATTTTAGCTCACACATGTTTGGATGATAAAATCAGCAGAGCTTCCCCCACATTTTAGATCATAATTACAGCGACTGCACTTCCAAGTGCACCTGGCACTTGTAGTTTGCACTTGTAGTGCAAAGTGCATTTTCCTTTCGTAAAAAACCCCATGGTCCAGAGCAGGGATCTGCAGCTGATACTGGAGACAGTGCATGTAGATAGGAAGTTGTTGACAAAGACTGGAGGAGATCAAAAGCACTAAAATGGAAAAAAAAAATGTGTCTATCTTACATGGGACTTTGCAAAATCAATGTCATACTTTTAGAGTTATAGATCTACTTTAAAACGGAGGTTTATCCATAACCACTTGATAAAAATAATGTTCTTTAGCAAGGGAAATACATTCCTCATTAGTAATTATACTACCAAAATTAGTGTGTGCAATAAATTGCTTCCAGCACTGTTCCTGTTTGTTCTTCCTGGAGGCTGCTATTTTCCTGAAGGCCAGAGCCCCTGAGCAGCAGTAAATATTTAGGCTGTCAGCAGATCGGCCTTTACATTTTCACCACAGTGCCTAAAAATAGAGAGCAACCGAGCATGTGCAGAGCAGGGTGAGACAGTGGGGGTTATTTACGAAAAAGGCAAATCCACTTTGCACTGCAAGTGCATTTGAAAGTGCAGTCGCTCTAAATCTAAGGGGTAGATCTGTAATGAGTGGAAGCTCTGCTGATTTTATCATCCAATCATGTGCAAGCTAAAATGCTGTTTTTTATTTTCCATGCACGTCCCCCTCGGATCTACAGCGACTTCACTTCCAAGTGCACTTGCAGTGCAAAGTGGATTTTCCTTTAGTAAATAACCCTCAGTGCATTATATTACTGGATTTTAAACAGTGTAGGCTCTTATTTTTAATGTTTTGCATAGCTATACCTGCAAAAAGGACCAGCATGACATGATCTAGCAAGACTTAATTTTCTGACTAAAGTTCTAAATTATGCCGGGTTCACAATGCTGTACGGAGCCGCTTACAGCAGGGGTCCCTGTTCAGCGTTTCAAGTACGATTTCAGTCTGAATTTTTGGCTGATTTCAGGCCTGAAATGGACCAGAAGACGCACAGGACTCTTGTGCAAATCGCTTCGGAGCTGCTCCAGTGATGTGTGAACCGGCTCCACTGAGAGCGGGTCACAATCTTCTGACATGCAAATTGGATGTGGGGAAACCCACATCCTATTTGCAATAGTGTGAACCCAGCCTCAGAAAATAAATCTCACTATGTATATTTTACTAGGAGAAAAAGTGCTGTCTGACAATGCTGCTCTGAAAGAGATGAATAATTAATGAGAGCAGATTGACGGCACTGTTTTCAGCAGCAGCACTTCCCTGAGCCAGCAGGGGGCTTTCGGCAGCAATAGAAACACCCACAAATCAGGCTCCTGACAGGGGAGGAGCTGCCTGGCTGTAATGAGAGAGGGAAAAAAAAACCAAAGGATTTACTAAGACAAGTTGTGTTGATTAACTGTACTGGTCATCAGGGAACCTGGGCTGCAAGACTGAGTTTCTGAGAGATAGATATCTTTTGGCTGGTGAGATAGCTTGTACCCATGTATGTCATCCATGCATTTAGCGGTTTACTTGAAGTTCAGATTAGCTGAATAACTCGCTGCCTTTTAACATGAATGACAACCACAAGATCTCCTTTTTGTAGTTCCTGGCTCTGTTCCTGGGCACTTTAGAGATTAAGGTGTTCCTACGCCTACTGTTTTGTTCTCCGTAGAGCATGGGACTTCCTTGTAAAAGCCACAGCAGGTGCGAATTCCCAACAAAGGGCATAGATGTCACCACCAGGGTCCCGGAACGATAAAAGAAAACTCTCTAGGATCTATCAAACACTGCAATATCAATTAGTTAAAACAAAACATACAAAAAAGCCCAAATTACTTTGTGTTGTATGTTACTATCTTCTCTGTTCCAAAAAGTTTAAATGAATTGGACGCCAGGGACCCATTAGTTGTAGCTGTCAGCAGCCATTAACCTGACCTCCTCCATCTCACGGAACACAACGTTCTAATGCTTTAAAGGTCATTTGGTGACCAACAGTACTTACTGTCGACATGAATCAGATGATCAGTCAGGTTTTTCCACTATAAACTTGGGAATAAACAAAAAAAGCCACCATGTTCTGCTTTAACTGGATGCCTGCCCACTATCACAAAAAAAACTTAAATTCTAAGGGAAGGGGGGTCTAAGTTACAAGACGTGGAAACACGGAGCACTGTCTTCTGGAAACCGTATGTTTTCGAAACCTATCAGGACAGAAATATAGGGTCTAATACTGTTGATCTCCTTCTTATAATATGAGTCATTTGACTGCTACGGCTCTAAAGATTTCCAGGTCTCTGAAAAGTCTGAGAAAAGGGGGGTCCGGTTGTGCAGGAGATTAGCAATGGCACTGCCCATATCCATCTGACAGTGTAGAATTAAGCAGAACTCAGCCTTGTTAGCCAGCAATGAGACTTAAAAAGACACTTTAATTTTGCCATTTAGGACAAAGTCACAGAGTTTGCATTAAGCCCTTCCGCCAGCTACATACTGTAATATACACAGTCGCACAGTGCCTCCCTGTTGCAAGTGGAACCCCCTCTTAGGGAGTTGGGCTTTTGGGCATAGGGAAGCGCGTGACCTCCCATATGTGATTGTACCTGTGCCTGAGCAACTAATTACCATGCCTGAAAATTGGAATGCCCTGGTATGGTTGACACCATGCTAGGACGTTGCAGCAACTACCATATCTTCCTTTTTCAGTTTCTGACTCTGGGCACTTTGGAGATTAAGGTGTTTCTACATCTCAATTTTGTTCTCCAAAGAGTGTGATACCCCCTTGTAACAGCCAGTTATGTGACACAGGATTCGCATTAAGGGTTAATGCGTGGTTCTGGACTATCTTTTCTGAGCAGAGAAAGCTGTGTTTTTGGTTTTCTCTGGATCCTGTAGTTCTGAATTGGAACGTTCAATCCGGTGTCTGGATTTGACCAGGTGCCTGCATCCTGTCTGAGTATACAGGTGGGCAGGGTCATTATATACTCAAACTTAAAGATAGCTCAGAGCACCCACTTTGGAGACAGCTCAGCTTCCATGTTGAAGACAGTAGGCCTTACCCAGGGGGACACATGAGCCCCAGCCAGGAGTCAAGAGACAGGAGGTCTCATCCAGGGGGTCAGTGGTGCCTCAGACAGGGACAGTAGGTCTTGTTGCAGAAGTCAAGTCGGCTCCTATCAGGGTGTCAGGAGAACTTTATGCAGAGGCCATGTTTGGGCCATGCAGCAGGGCAGTGCAACTAAAAGCTAAGTGAGCCAAAGTGAACCGGTAAAGCTGGACAACACAGTCAGAGAGATTGGTAAGAAGAGCAGTGGTGCTGCCAACAAGGGAGCCAGGTAGCTCAGCCTTCTTGTCTGACTGTTCATGTTGTCGTGGAAGAACCCCTGCATGGGCAACTGATGTCTATGTGAACTTTTAATTTTATTGAATAAAAGTGGGATGTCATGCCCTAAAATACAGTTTGGGGTCTCAGTTACAAGATGTGTCATGCCCTAAAATACAGTTTGGTTTGGACAGACACAACTCTGGAAAAGCCCTAGCCCATGAGTGTAATCTCTGGAATACCACAATGCCCAAGAAAGAGCATACAGGCATACCACACTTTTAAGTACACAATGGGATTTATTTACTAAAGCCGGAAAGTGTGAAATCAGGCTCACTTCTGCATAGAAAACCAATGAGCTTCCATGTTTTATTACCAAAGCTTAATTGAACAAGCTAGGGTTAGAAGCTCATTGGTTTATATGCAGAAATTAGCTTGATTTTGCACTTTCCAGCTTTAGTAAATAAACCCCATTGTGTACTTAAAAGCGGGGTATGCCTGTATATATCACCAACAAAGTTCCTGAATGATACAGGTATTCTTGCCTAATAGCCTAACCACCAAATCTGATCATTGTCACATATGGTAACTTATGGTTTCATCCCTAAGTTCTGACACCAGCAACCACAGAGCTTAGAAGCTGATACGCAGCTGGGATGTTCAAGCGGGGAGGTGGTTAGTAAATGTGGCTGGGCAAAGTGGCGGTGTCTCCTTAATAAGGACATGTTTCTAAGTAGACAGCCTCTTTATGAAGGTGGCTCGTCTTTCAAACCTGATTCTACACAAGGCTGCCACACACACACAAATAAAGAGTCTTTGCACCAATCTGTATCTATGCTGCCAATGACCATCATAGTAGTGCCACAGCTCTAGTGCCACCTGACCTTAAAAAAAAAAGGTGCCAGAGTCTAGTTCTTAAGTAGAGAACATCAATGGCACATCTAATGCCCAAAAAGAGCCTCTTAACATAATACAATAATTTCAATCTTTTGAGGCCAATATGTGTCTCCAAAATGTTGCATGTTTTGTAATAAGTGCATAAAAAAGTTGTTTTTGAGTATTCCCTGTGCTAGGTATGTTCTACTAAACATTCATGCAGTGGTGCCATCTGATTTGTCACTGCAGTCCTCACTTTGTCTGGGCCGTAGTACCCATTGGAGTGTACCATGCTTTCTCCAAGGCGAGTCCATTTCTTCCCTATGTCCACTCTGTCCCCATCCTGCTATGCCTACCTTTTTGACCTGGCTGATGTAGAAAGCTGCAATGCCAGCTCATGCATCAAAAGTACTGTAAGTATAGAAACTTCACACAGGGTAGCGGAAGGCTTCTCGTGTGGGCACTAAACACAACTGCTCAAATAAATCTCAGTCCTTCAATCGGTCTAAAACTAGCAAATAAAAGAGCACTTGGGACGGGCAGTTCCAAACAAGTGCACAATACAAAATTCCCTGCAAAGGGGACCCAATTAAATCTGTGTTTCTTAGATTTTAATAAAAACAGAGGCCTTAATTGCATACATATGTAAAATGTTGGAAGCCGTTCTTAATTATGTCCCCTTTGTCAACTAGCAGGACCGAATTTATGGGAATTTTAGCATTTGCAGTAAATCGCCCCTCCCACATGCACCTCCCTTGTCTGGTTATGAATTAATTGGCTGCTCACCAGCTTCTCTTCTTGTGTCTTTGTTGACATCAGGTCCCTCTACAGAATTGGGAGGTCCAACCCTCCATCCGTGCCACCTGGATCACAGTGTAGATTGTCATCGGTCTCTTAATGCCCCTACCCCACAATTTATAAAGGCATTTTAAAGGCCAGCTTATAACGGATGCAATTGTTTTTACACAAATTCTTGATTCTTTCACAAATATTTAGTACTTCAATGTATTAACTCCTTAATGAACCTGAACCTCAACTCTTGAACCCAGTATTGCAACTTTGACATGCATTAGTATAATTGTACATACCTTTGAAGTTACTTAGTGTATCCAGGTGAATTATACCTTCTTAAGAAAAAATTGGCCTCCCTTTGGTGGTAAGCCCCCATTCATACCTTCAAGATTTGTCATGAGTATCTTAAAGCACAACAACGCTCAACGTGAAGACCCCAATTATATTCAATGGTGCTCGTTCACACTTGAGCTTCATGCTGCCGCTTGTCACTCCGAAAAGGTATATGAGCTTTTTTACAGGCAGAATCGCAGGTATTTGGCCCATAGACTTTAACAGGCGTGCTTGATAACGAGGGACACAAGAGTTCTCACCTCTGAAAACCAGTCTCCTCTGGCCTGTGAACAGAATGGAGGATTCAGGAGTGCCATGTTGGAATTCAAAGTCCACCTAATACATTTATAAGCAATTATAGAAAACTTTTTTTTCCCTTTAGAGATAAAGCTTTTACATGAATAAATAAAAGCTGATTATTAATGGTTTGTCTCAACCCTGTAACTACCAAATCTACAAAACAGCTTGTTCTGTTAAAAAAAAACAACAGACTCACTGGCCAGATCACCAGGTGAAAATAATGGAAAGAATGTATAAAGTGAAAACGAATGCAGCCACCACAGCTAAGAATTGGTAAGCAGCAATATAATCAATATTTGCTTTCGTGTTTAATACAGCATTAAATTGGTTGTAAACCCTAAATAAAAAAAATAAAAAAACTGCAAGACAAAGGCATAATGAACTAGTATGCATATCATACTAGCTCATTATGAATTACTTATTTGAGATCAAAGTCTCCACATCGGTCCTCGTTTACTGCTCTGGTGGCCGACATCGCTCCCAGTGTTACTTCTGGGTATCGTGGGCTCTGGCGCTGTGATTAGCTGGAGCTGTGATGATGTCACTCCAGCGCATGCGCATGGGAGCTGCCGGTAACCGCACTGTCCTAACAGTTTGCTTCAATGCGCATGTGCCACTGACGTCGGCACATGCAAATACAGGGATATCTCCTAAACCGGGCAGGTTTAGGAGATGTCTGGGGTAGCTACAGGTAAGCCTAATTATAAGCTTACCTGTAGCAAAAAGTGGTTGTAAAGGGTTTAGAACCACTTTAATTCCTCTGGTGAGGGCCCATAGAAATGTCTATGATGCCCAAAACAAGAGTTGTAGAAGAAATTGGCATAGTGGTCATAGTAGGTCAATAGGTCTGATAGCAAAAGACACCATAACACACACTAAAAAATCAGGAAGCAGATACATGGAGCATGATATATGAGAGCTGAGTCCTGTTGGAACAGGAAGGGGCCACCCTCACACTGTTCCCACAATGTTGGGAGCATGAAATTGTCCAAAATATCTTGGTTTGCTGATGCCTTAAGTGTTCCCTTCACTGGAACTAAGGGGTCAATCCCAACCTCTGAAAAACAACCCCACACCATAATCCCCCCTCCACTAAATGATTTGGACCAGTGCACAAGCAAGGTCCATAAAGACATGGATGAGCAAGTTTGGGGTGGAGGAACTTGACTGGCCTGCACTGAATTCTGACCTCAACCAGCTTCTGGAAGAATGGTCAAACACTCCCATAGAAAATCTCCTAAACCTTGTGGACAACCTTCCCAGTAGAGCTGAAGCTGTTATGGCTGCAAAGGGAGGGCCAACTCAATACTGAACCCTACAGACTAAGACTGGGATGCAATTAAAGTTAATGTGCGTGTAAAGGCAGGTGTCCCAATAGTTTTGACAATATAGTGTATATGCCTTCAGCCGGTATTAAGGGGTTAACATTCCGATACTATTAGCTTCCTATAGTTTTTGTAATGCGCTGCCCCCGTCCGGTCGGTCACATTACGTCACACGATCTCCTGTAGAGCGGCGATGATAAAATCCTCGTCTCACCTGGACCAGCCATGTAACAAGTGCATGTTGTGAGAGAAGATCAGTCAGGTGTAATTTAATCAATTCCAAGCATATTTAACCAAGGCCAGCTTTCTCGGGATTTTGGCAGTCGCTCGTTTTCTTAACACAGCAAATCAAATGTAACTCGCTGACAAAGATAACTAACCTGCCAACTTCATGTACACAATTATCATCTGACGGAAAGATCCCAGGTGTTCCCATGGTTACGCTTTCCTTATATGAAAAAATGCGTGGAGGGACATCCAGCCCGCCGCTGCGTCGAAAATTTGCGGTGTCATCGAGCAATTATGGAATAGTTTATATGTTTTGACCCTTCTTTAGAACTTTTCTCAAAACTGGAAGGCTGTCGATTCTTTGAACCTCTCAAAGCCAAGTGGACCTGTTAGTAAGTTCCTTACCCAAAAAATAGCAGCAGTATTGGTTAGTGAATAGGAAGCACATCCTGAGCTTGGGAATTGTGTATGCAAGGCTAAAACTTTTTATTCTTTAGCTTTGGGATAGAGTGGGGAAAGGTCCTCTGTCAGGTTTTAGTTGCTATGTCCCTGCTGAGGTTGTTCTCAACCACCGAATGTGGACTCCCCCTCCTCCTTGAAGCACACAAAAAATGCGCAGACATGTTATTTTTTTTAAATCGCACCGTACTAAAAAAACACGTGGTACTGCAGTACTACGCGTTTTGATTGGCTCAAACACACCTGCATTTTCTAGATGTAAGTGGGTGCTATTAAGAATAAATGCCACCCGTGCGCATCTGCCCAAAGCAGCAGGAAAACACACAATTTTGCATGGGTTCCCACACCGCACCTGCTGGGAACAAGTCCTAAGGGCCTGTTTGCACCAACAATTACACATTTCTTTCTTTTTTAGCTTTATTGATATGTCACAAATGACATTTATTTAAACTCTTTGCACTACAGCTTGTAGTGATGTGTCAGGACTGGTGCAAGGATTTTTGACACCCTCGGCGAAACCTCGTTTTGCTGCCCCCCCGGCTCCAACCCTGAATCCACCCCCTTTGCCCTGCCCATGTATATCCCACCTTTTTAATGAAGCGCCCATGAAATGCAGCCTCACTGGCACCCATCAAATGCAGCCTATTAGTGTCCATCAAATGCAGCTCACCAACGCCCATCAAATGCAGCCTATCAGTGCCCATCAAATTTAGCCTCACCAGCGCCCCTTAAATGCAGCCTCACCGGCACCATCAAATGCAGCCTACCAGCACCCATCAAATGCAGCCCATCTGCGCCCATCAATGCAACCTCACCAGTGCCCATCAAATGCAGCCTCACCAGCACCCATCAAATGCAGCCTATCAGCGACCATCAAATGCAGCCTATCAGTGCCCATCAAATTTAGCCAATCAGCGCCCATCAAATGCAGCCAATCAGCACCCATCAAATGCAGCCCACCAGCACCCATCAAATGCAGCCTCATTGGCGCCCATCACACATAGCCTCACCAGCACCCATCACATGCAGCCTACCAGTGCCCATTGAATGCAGACTATCAGTGCCCATCAAATGCAGCCCACCAGCACCCATCACCCATCAATGCAGCCTCACCAGCGCCCATCACATGCAGCCTCACCAGCACCCATCAAATGCAGCCTCACCAGCACCCATTAAATGCAGCCTACCAGCACCCATCAATGCAGCCTACCAGCGCCCATCAATGCAGCTCACCAACGCCAATCAAATGCAGCCTCGCCGCCACCCATAAAAAGCAGCCTACCAGCGGCCATCAATGCAGCCTCACCAGCCCCCATCAAATGCAGCCTCCCCAGCGCCCATCAAATGCAGCCTACCAGCACCCATCAATGCAGCACACCAGTGCCCATCAATGCAGCCTCACCAGCGCCCATCAATGAATGTTTGCTTGCTTCCATTCATTCGGCAGTTGGGACACAGACACAGTCCTCCACCGCCACTGTACCTCTGACATTATGTGCAAACAGAAAGGCGGCTGCCTGCTCATGTTGAGACTTAGTTGCTTGCTACAGAGAGAAGAGAGTAGGAACACCAGTGGCCAGACACCTTGAACAGCAGTGCAACCTAGGCGGCTGCCTAGTTTGCCTAGTGGTAGCACCAGCCCTGACTTGTTGTAGTGCATTGCAACATGCTGCAGAAAATGCAACCTATCCTACATTTTTTTTACGTGAGTTGGTCTGAACAGAAAACAGTAGGACATAATGCAAATTGTCTTGTCACTGTGTTCGGCAATGTGTCCCAATGCAGCCCAGCAAAGCTGGTGTGAATGAGTCCTAAGGCCGCGTACACACGGGCGGATTGTCTGGCCAACTAAGTTCGTCAGACAATCCGACAGACAGTCCATCCTACTTTTGAATGAACGGACTTGACCACACACGATGAACAGACAGTCCGCTGAAAGCTTGCGCGATGACGTGTACGGCACGTACGACGGGACTAGAAATTCGACGTCCAATACACTGCAATGCAACCTTCGGCCGCGTAAATCCTTTCTGAGCATGCGCCATACTTAGTCCGTCGAACTAGCCTACTCACGAGCGGATTGTCCGCTGAAACCAAGTTTGGACGGACAATATTACGGAAATTCCGAAAGGCTTAGTCCGCCAGACTGTCCGCTGAAAAAGTCCGCTGAAGCCCACACACGAGTGGATTGTCCGCTGAAACACGTTTCAGCGGACTAAGTTGGACGGACAATCCTCTCGTGTGTACGCGGCCTTAGGGTTCATTCACACAAGATGCAGTGGGACTGCGCCCGGCAGTTATCCCAACCCAGTCTCACTGCATGACAAGGCAAAATGCCACTGCGTTGGGGGGGGTGCGGGCAAGATGCGCTGCGGAAAGTAGTGCATGCACTACTTTTTTTTCAGCACACTGCAGCTTAGCGCAAGGCAAAGAAAGCTCTGATGAAGAGGGTATACCCCTTGAAACATGTAAGCTGAATAGATGCAGGTGGCGTGATCCTGAGCCAAATAACATGTTCGTTGGATTGATCGACATTGTCTTTGATGATATTAATGAGCTTGTGATTCATAGGTAATAAGCTAGGCTGGTGCAGGCCTCTCTTTATTTAGCTTTTGTAGTACAATGGTGGCCTTTGGACCTACCAACAATTATAAATTGCCTTCATAATTGGATACAAATTGAATGGATTGTTTAGGTTGGCCCTCACATTCAGTGGTTGTGTATAACCGAAAGTAGATTGTATAATCAAGTTGTATTGTGTATGGCCAGCTTTGCTCTGCAGATCAGTAGAATGCAGTGCATTAGGTCACTACGAATACATTTTTGCTGCTGCCATGCACTCTCTATTTACTGACAGCGTTAGAATAACATTTTACACCAAAAGCAAAAGTGAAAATGATGTATTTTGTCCGAGATGATTATTACCCGGGAAGGCACAACCACTGAATGATGTTGTCATTTGACTGTCAATGAAGCCACTTATGTCACCATACACGCCGTGCCTGCAGGACAGCCTAATAACATAACACCGTCCTTACTAAAGAGTCACCGCATGTGGTAACATTAATCAGATTTACACAGCGCGTACATCCCATCAAGGATAATCCCTAACAACCCAACGCAGGACATTTCTACCTCCCTGTGATCTTCATGTACTTTACGTAATGGTTTGATTTATGATTACGCTATGACACGGATCACTTTGTGAACCTCCGCGGCGACTTTGCGTTCCTCACCAAATGCAATAAAGCTGGATCCTAAGCTTTGATACGTGCTGCTCTTTGTTATGTCCTTTGCCCTTGTTAAGTTTTATGCGGCTCTATATCGTTATATGATTTTCATCTGGAATTGGTTGATATTGCAGTAAAAGTCTATTTCTGGGAATGCAAAATCAAAAAAAGATAATAAAAAGGCCCGTCGTCGAGATTCATAAAAGGGAAAGATGTTGTTGATTTGCCGACAGCCAAAGACATTGATGATTAGCGTTGATATCTGAAGCACAGATACTGTGTATGCTACGGAGCTATACAATTCAACTGCACCACTGAAGGGGACCCGATACAGCTTAAAGCCCAACTCAAAAATATTCTTTTTTTAGTTTTGGAAGTTAAGCTTATATTTTGCGGAACATGGTTCCTTCCCCCTCATCAACATGCTCTAAAAAATAAATCTGCTTTTATTTCATACTTTTTATTTAAAAAAAAAATGCAGTGTCATCACTTGATCTCTGTGCTTCTGTATACAATAGAGCAGTGGTGGCTGGTGCTCTATTTTTTTTTGACCCATTTTTCATCTGACCCCCCCATTCGGTCGGTCAAACCCCCCCCGCGCCGCTCGGTTGATCGGTGAACAACCCCACCTCCACCGTGGGTGGTTCACCCCTCCACCCATCAACCCAGCACTCACCCTATCCAGGTCGTGGGTAGCTTCGGCAGCTTCCCCCTACGTCTCTTCCTCTGTGCCTCCCCCCTGCTCCTGGCCAATACAGTCGCTTCTCCTCTCGCCCTCTTTTTGGGAGATAGGACCCAATTTCTGGGTGGGTCATGTCCCTAATCATGCTGTAATTTTGTGATGCAGCCCAGGACACAGCATCATTGCACAAAAGATACGGGACTGTCCCGGCAAATCCAGGACAGTTGGCATCTACAGTATGTTGTTTCTGGTTTTTAAAAGTATTAAATCCTGGCGACTAGTATTTTTCAGAAGAAAGTCCTCCATGGGAGCCTCTGTATTTCTTTTCTGACAGCTTTCCTCTGAGTAATATATAACTGGCATGTGTATGTGTATTATACATATGTTGTGGATTCTTTGATATTCATTGAACATGGCAGTCCACACATTCAGTTTTGGAAATCTTAATTAAGCTGGACAATGAATTTGGTGCCTTTGAAACGCTGATGCTTTCTGTACATTGTCACCGTTATGTTTGCTACATCCACCTTTCCTGCTTCTCTCTTATTATTTTCTTGTCACCTTCACTCAGCCTTTATTTTTATTTTATATTTTCACATGAGGCCACACAAATGTTCGGAAGTGATATTCTGTCTTCTTTCTTAGCCAACAGGATAATGTCCAGAAAATTAGTCACTGAGAATCGGTTTACTTCAAATAAAAATCCATTGTCTTTTGTTTCATTATCCAATGACGTAGTGCTAAAAGGATGTATTGCACTTGGGTTTCATTTTACCGGTGTGCACCCCCTTTTTTATTTAACTTAAAGACACCCTGTTCCATTCATGGCAGAGTTGGCTGCTTGATTCAGCTGCTGACCCTTGATGTGCCAAACCACACAGTCATAAAATCCTACCAATTCTATGAATCTGCATATTTTGTTTCTTTAAACCCGATGAAGGAGACAGTGTACAGCCCTTGAAATGCATTGGACACTTATTTACAATTCGTGGTTGGAATAAACCTGTTTTTGGTTTTGAACGGTGTGGCACTTCAATTCTGAATTCATCTATCAAGTGACAGTGTCTCTTGATAGTCCAACCTCCTGGCACGGTATACTTGCCATGCACATTGCCTCGCTGATGTCTTTGTTCTGTTGCTTTACCAGATTAGGGCTGGGTTCACACCATCCCCACATCCGTCTCACAGCAGGGGTCCGGTGCATCCTGGTTCACCGTTTCAGGTCCGATTTCACCCCCAAATTTTGGTCTGAATTCGGACCTGAAATAGACCAAAAGTCGCACAGCGTTCTTCTGCAAAACGCACCGGACCTGCTGCGGAGATATGTGAACCGGCTCCATAGAAAGCCGGTCAAAATGTCCTGCTTTTGCGAATTGGATGAAGAGAGCCCGGCATCCGATTCACAATGGTGTGAACCCAGCCTCAGGCTTTTGGATAATGGGAAGCATGTGACTTCTCATGTGCGACAGTGCCCAGACCTGCACGGCCAATCGCCACACCTGAACTCTTTTAGGTGGGGGTGCAAAGAGATCATCTACCCAGCCCAGACACTGACGTTTACCCAAGGTGCAGTTGGGAGTTGAGTGAGCATGGAAAGGTAAGTATACCCTGCTGGTTGGGGGGGGGGGGGGGGGTGAGCTACGAGCAGACCCCATCACTCTTCCCAGGTCTGAACACTATCAGGTTGTGGGCAATGATGTCATTCACAGAGGTAAGCTCCAACAAAGGAGTTTACCCAAGGTAGACTTTTGTAATGGGAAGGTGGCAAAGAAGCATGGTTGGGGTAGTACCTTGTTTGAGGGACACTGTCACTTTGGCCTTACTTAAAGTGCATTTCCACTTTTGCAGTCAAATTTGGGAACCCTCCCCCCAACCTATATGTTTGTTATGTGTTCTTATTTACACAGCATACCTAAAAATATTTTTAGAAAATATTTCTCACTTTTTAAGTGTTTGATGGGCAACTACCGCAAAGAGAACCTCTAATAAAATAAAATAGAAATGACCCAAAGTGTAAAGGAAGACTTAAAAATCATCACAAGAAGTCTTCAGCAAAACCAACACTTCCCAGCTTTTTAATCTCCCATCTGCTCTCACTGGTTCCCCTGCTGACCTCCACCCATTGCAGGATACAGCACCAATATTTAGCAACAAGTGGGAGCAGCAGGGGACCCAGGAGATCGGCACTTCTGGAAGACTTGGCTTCTCTGCAGGCTTCATGTGAAGGTTTCTACTGAATTAAGCGTGGACAATAAGCCCTTGTACACACGGTTGGAGAATCCGTCGGAATGTGTTCTATCGGACCGTGTCGTCGGATAATCCGACTGTGTGTGGTATGCATCGGACTGATTCCGTCGGACCCAATTTTCCAACATGTTGGAAATATTTCCCGACCAACTGGGCTGATCGGACATACTCCGATCATGTGTAGAGAATTTTGATCGGACCAAGTGCCACGCATGCTCAGATCAAATTCCTACATCAAAGCTATTGGCTACTAGCCTGAATGTAGTCCCATCGTAACGAAATTACGTCATCACGTTCTGAAAGATCGGATTTTTCGACAACTTTGTCCGACCGTGTGTATGCAACAGTTTCGGACAAGATCCGACGGACAAAATCCGACGGGCAAAATCCGACGGATTTGGTTGTGGAAATCTCCGACCGTGTGTACAGAGGCTAAGAAGGGTAAGCATTTGCAGTCTCCTTTAGCACGTATACTTCTTTGGGTCTGTAATATTTTACAACAGGGTCACTTTATGATAAAGAAAAAAAAACTCAGACTAAGGTACTAATAGAAATAAGATAGTTGTCCTAAAATGAACCCACCAGTAGCCTGGGGAATTCAAAGCAAGCATATGCTGAAAAAGAATGTATAAGCAAAAGTTACCTTCAATAAAATGATTAGTGGATCCACAGATGTAGATGCATATCAGTTTATCGTTTACTAGTGGCCAAATCTTTGATTAGGGTTTTGCATGAATAATTGTTGCATAAACATCAACAATGTTTCTCTACTGAAAAAGAAAAAGTAAAAGTACCCAGATGACCATAACCACCTCAGCTCTAAGTTATTGTTGAGTCAATAGCCCTTAGTAGAAATGGAAAAATGTCTCTGTTCCCTAGGCCATCTACAGACATTGCCTATGGAATTGAGAAATGTATGGGCCTATTATTTGGCAATAAATTAGGATCATAGATTAATGCATATAAAAATTTTTAGGACACACAAGGCTTTATTTTGATGATACAGGGCTCCATTCACAAAGCAGTATCTTACCACAAAAAGTTTTTCAAATACATTTTTTGCTACTAAAATTTCTCATTCGTTATTTTATGAAGTTTAGTAGTGAACACATGCAGTAAATTAATGCCTGGCGGTAGCCAGCATATTTATTAACATTAAGAAAATAGGCGTTGGTAAGGAGCAGGTGGCCACCTGTGTCCTTAACAACCACTAAACAACATGGTTGTTAAGGAGCAGGCAGCCACCATGTCCTTAACAACTGATGAATAATCAGTTGTCAGCAGGGTTGTGAATAACCAGGGTACCCCATACTCATTCACATGGGGGGGCAGGATCTGGGGGTCCCCTTGTTAAAGGGGGTTTCCAGATTCAGATAAATCCCCACCCGCAGGCCCCCACAACCACCTGCCAGGATTGTGGAGAAGAGGCCCTTGTCCCCATCAACATGGGGACAATGTGCTTTGGGTGGGGGATGAGTCTCATAAAGCAGTGATGAATTTACATTTTCAGGATCGAATACAGTATTTGGGAAAACATTCTAAATACCGCATGCATTCTGGTTCTGTGAATAAAACCCCCTGTCTTGCAAGAATTTATTTCTGCTGCCCCACGTTTGTGGAATGCCCCACCTGAGGGCTCCTCAATCTACTGATTGTTTTAAAAAAGGACTTAAGACTTTTCTCTTTAGCAAAGTTTTTTGTTTAGGTTAGATGTTTGCTTTTGTTGTATTTTTTTGTAACCTGTAGCACTTTGAGATCTTTTGATGAAAAGGGCGTTACAAATAAAATGTATTATTATTATTTAATTTTTATACAACCCATAGATTAAAAAAAATTAACAAAACTGAAAAAACCCAACATTTCTGTCTAGTTTGATCATTGTTTAAAAACACAAAGTATACATTATATTCTATAAATGTAAAATTACTCTAAAATTACTGATTTCCCCAATGTAAAATTACTTTAAAATTATGATTCTGATACAAAGCATAGCAAAGTAGGTTACCTAGCAAGCAAGGAATGTTAGCTTAGTCCGAACTCCAATCAAAAATCTATATCTATTTATCTATTTTTTGGCATGTATTTCTTCCAGATCTGTGCAGCAATCCAGTGTGAGACTTTCCCTCTGCACAGGAACTTCCTGTAATAAAGACCGTTCACGGCTGCTCTCTCTCCTTGTGCAGGGTGACTGGTCTTGTCTCCGCCCCCTCCTGTAGATTTCTGCAGGCAGCCTGTAATGGGTGGAGCCTACGGGGACCCTCCCACAGTTCTGCTTTCTGAACAGGCTATGTACAGCACAGAGATTACGTCACTGATCATTTTACAGTGTAATATTTGATTTATTAATGGCATTTAGTGCACACAAAGTGAATTTATATCCTTTGAAGCTATTGAGGGATATATTTAAATAAAAGTTTTTGTACCTGGAGTTCAGCTTTAAAGAAGACCTCTCCTGAGCATACAATAGCTGCTGCTGTTTTTGCCACCCTCTGAAAAATGTATGTTTCTTACCTTTTATTTTAAATGCTGGCAAGCAGCATGTGTCCAGTGAAAGCAGAATTCCTGATTAGAAATATTTGAAGCTATGGGGCCAACGTGAAAACCAGACAGCATATGGGGAAGAGGAGGTCAGCAGCAACATTTTTCAGTGGAGGTTTCTTACAACATCTCAGTGAGCTGTGACTGCTTGCAAAGTGCAGTATTCAGTAGTATCCAATCAGATCTTACCTATCTCCAACCTAGAGTTGTAGTAAGAATTAAAAGAGAATTCTGATTGGTTGCTGTAGTCAATGGACTTTGCACATAATACTTGGTTTACTAAGCCCATAAGAGTGTGAATTAATACATGTTCTAATGTAATCCTTGGTCACGGTCAGAAGTGAATTGTCTATGCATGGTAGAGAGCACACCATCTACAAGCATAAATCCTGCTGCCTTTTTTGTTTTAAGGTTCACATTGAGAGTTAATCTATGCAGCCGTGATTTGTTTTTATTTATTTATGCCCTTTTTTCCCTCCCTTTTTCTCCCTTTTTTTTTTCATTTTTTACTTTTTTTTTTGTTAACCAGTTCATGCCGTCACCAGGCCGGCTCGCGCAGACTGCTGCCAAGTGCCTAACCCCAAGGCACTGAACTGGTTAATGTTGCAGATGTCTTTTTATTGGTGGAATTTTCCCCTTCATTTTGCTGTGACAAGCGAATGTCAGAGCAGGCAGCTTGCCAATTCTGTGATCTGCTGCCTGCTTCAAAATGGAGGCAGGAGGGTATCCATTTTCATCACCGAGATGACAGCGCCTCAGTCTTTCTGGCCATCTGGAAAGGAACGTTTTAAAAAGAGATTTGGGGGGGGGGGAACTTAAAAAAAAATGTGCATGTTTTTGTATATTTTTTCCCCAAACAGAAGAACAAACTCTTAAACTAAGCTGTACGGATGCCGACCCTTTGTTGTACAGCGCTGTGTTTATGTATGGAATAAACAAGAAATAAATGGGCTATTTTTATTTAGTAGCTGCCGAGGAACTCTTTGTGTTCGGCTAAACTAGAAAGAAAATGTGTCTTTGGCAAGCTTTTAAGTTGATGGCACGCATGTAAGAAGCCTTTAGAAAAAAAAAAAAAAACGCAATGTATTTTTCCCCTGATACACGCAGGGTGTGTTGGTGGTCTAAGACAGATCCAGGTTTTAACGTTGTCTTTCATGTGTCTTTGAAGAGAGAGAAATCCAGTGGAATTATATGATGCTTAATATGTTTGTATTATAGGTCCTATTGATGGCCACGTTCCGGAAATTATATTTTAAATAGGAAGGCACAATAAATACGTGTTCGACAGGGTTACAAGGGAGTAGCCTTGGAAAATAAATATATGAAGACTAATAAAAAAAAAGGGTCTAGTATTAAAGCTTCTACTGAACCGATTGGCTTGACTGAAATCATGAAGAACAGAAGGAAGACTTTTTCGTGGTCGTATCATTGCACAATGAGCAAGGGTTCCTTGAGACCTCCCATTTGCATTGTTCTGAGGCCACCACCACTTGAAAAAGTCAACAGCATGATTCCAACTATCATTATACCTGTCTGTAAGGGGGGCATTTTGACCACCAAGGGTTGCATTCTTTCCGTGGCCATTTTGTTGGCAAATCATCGTTTTTTGAGCATCCACTCCTGTATGTCTTGGTCCTCAGCAGACCAAATCCTTAAAAGTGAATATCTAGCAGTAGACTACTGTGTGGTGTTAGCCATCCATTACTATTGAAAATTTTGAGTTTAAGTGACACCCTTTATTAAAGCTATGACCATAGCTAGGCCCTAGTATTAAGACAAGGGCCTAAGGACTAATAAAAAAAAAATCTAATATTAAAGCTTTTACTGAACCGATTGGCTTGTCTGAAAACCCGAAGAACAGAAGAAAGAGTTTCTAGTGGTCATATCATTGCACAATGAGCAAGGGTTCCTTGAGACCTCCCATTTGCATTGTTCTGAGGCCACCACCACGTTACAAAATCAACAGAATGATTCCAATTATCATTATAGCTGTCTGTAAGGGGGGCATTCTGACCACCACTGTGAGGTTTGCATTCTTTCCGTGGCTATTTTGTTGGCAAATCATTGTTTTTTGAGCATCCACTCGTGTATGTGTTGGTCCCCAGTGGACCAAATCCTTAAAAATGAATATCTAGCAGTAGAGTACTGTATGGTGTTAGCCATCCATTACTATAGAAAGTTTGGAGTTTAAGTGATACACTTTATTAAAGTTACAGGCTTACAGGACACTGCAAATCCCTTCTTCAGGCTTTTTCAATTCCTGAAGACATTATTTAAGTCATCCTGAAAGCTTGCATCTTTCATAATTTAAGTTAACCATAAAAAGGTTATCAATTTCTGTATTTTTAAAAGGTGGCAAAGCGCTGGACCCTGGTGTGGCTAGGTATGCTGATTGGGTGTAGAGTCTTCATACAGAAAGCAGTCTAGTGCAGTCATATCTAGACCCTTGGAGTAAGGCCCCATTCTGAGCATTTTGTTGTGAAATTCCTGAAGCACGACAATGTTCAAGATGAAGTGTCCTATTTTTCTCAATGGGACGGTTCACACCTGGCATTGTGTTGCTGCTTAGCTGTCTTGTGAAACTCAAAAAAGTACATGAGCTCCTTTGGGGCAGGATCATGCAGTAATCGGAAATTGGAAAGGCTGGAGTTCGGAGTTTCATTGATACACTTTATTAAAGATACAGGCTTACAGGACTCCATATAACCCTTCTTCAGGCTTTTTCAATTCCTAAAGACATTATATATTCTAAGGCATTCTAAAGGCTTTCATCCTTGAAAATTTAAGTTAACCAATAAAGGTTATCGATTTCTGTATTTTTCATAAAGAAATAAGGTGGTGAAGCGCCGGCCCCTTTTGTGGGTAGGTATCCTGATTGGGTGTAGAGTCTTCGTACAGAAAGCAGTCTAGTGCAGTATGACCGTAGCTAGGCCCTTGGAGTAAGGCCCCAATCACACCTGAGCATTTTTTTGTTGTAAGATTCCTGAAGCACGACAATGCCCAAGATGAAGAGTCTTATCTTTCTCAATAGGCTTGTTTACACCTTGTGTTGTTAGTTGCCCATCTTGTGAAGCTCGGAAAAGTACATAAGCTTCTTTGGGGTAGAATCATGCATTTATCAGCAGGGGAAAAGGCTGAAAAACACATATGTACACATTGCTCTCCTATTTAAATGTATGTGGGCAAATGGGTAGCACAGTGGCTCAGTTGTTAGCGCTTTCACCTAGTAGCACCGGGGTCATTGGCTTGAATTCCAACCATGAAACTGCATGTCTGGTGTTGCATGTTCTTCCTGTTTCCTCCCACACTCCAGAGACACATCGGTAGGTAAATTGGCTCCTATCCAAAATTGACCCTAGTATGTGTATGAATGAATGGGAGTTAGGGACCTTCAATTGTAAGTCCCTTGAGAGTTAGGGACTGATGTAAATGTACAATATATATATGTAAAGCGCTGCATAAAATTGACGGTGCTATATAAGTATCTGTAATAAATAAATGTGTGAAAAACACAAAAAACGTCTTGATTGCCTCGCTACATTCTCGTTCTTGATTCTTCTTCTTTGTTCTACATTCTTGTTATTATTCTTGAATGGGGTTAATGTCTTAGAATGTCTTAGAGTGAGTGCCAAACTAATCTCGCAGTTCATAAAAAGTTAATTGGTCACAAAGTTCATTTTAAAAGGCTCACACGTTTCAGGGGTTTTAGGGTTTCTCTTCATCGGGGCTACAATGAAACACATAGGCTTTCTTTTATTATTATGGGGGGTTTTTTTTGTTTGTTTTTTGAAAATCTCATTTGTGTCTCCACAGGGCAAGTTGTACCATTAAACCTTGCAAATTTTCAGGCTTGCCATCACTCCAAAGTTCTGGAAAACAATAGCTGCTGCGTCTTCGTAGACAAATACTAAAACTCATGTTCAATTCAGCACTACCTGTGCGGTGCAATGTGTTTTATTTATGTGTTGAGATGTTCAGGACAATAGAGTCTTTCTGTTAGGAAGTCATGGGGTACTTGTAGTGACTTAGAAATGTGCCTTAATAACATGGCAGTTCAGTAGCTGTGTGTGTATGGGGCCTAGTTTATTGAATTGTCCCAAGGACAGCTTTGCCCAATAGAAGCTCTGCTGCTAATTGTCACTTTCACTGTGTTTTGATGCAATGTTGGGCAGTTTATTTCATTTTTTTTTAGGCAGATCAAATGCATTCAAAATCCATTGTTCACAAATTGCAATAGATCCTGTTCATACCAGCATATTGGATTGTGATAGTTCAGGGAAATGTATTACTGATTTTTTCATTAGATAATATTTGCAACAACTGACCCAAGTTGGAATTGGGGCTTCCAAAAATGCAAAGTCCTGTCTGTTCTTAGAACCTTACTGTTCTGCTACCGGCACAGGCATGATCACCCAGTTATGAATCTCCTGGTTTAGCTTTATATATTCAGGAGCTTTGCTTGGATACATTGGTAAAGCCCTGAGGAAGGGAATTTTTTTGACTCCCGAAACACATTGGCTGCCTTTTGCTGAATTTTGTGCTTTGTGTAAAGTAAATAAAATATTTTGGACTTGTTGCTTTGGGACAATTGCTTGGAGCTCATTTTGGCTCAGCTATACATGGACTTCTTAATTTCAGTGACCCCTATATCTAGGGAGAGCCCCCTGCTTTGTAGAAAGCTGCTGATTTCAAGCCATTAGACTCAAATAAAGCATTGTTTCTACTGGTTGAGTGTCCAGCGCATCACTTCCACCTTTCCATGGGTGCTTTAAGAACCTAGTCATTTTAAATTTAGCCAGATTTCAGCAGATAAGTTCTAACCAGGCAGTGCTTTGCCACAGATGAAATCTGGAAATCCAGAGAACCAAGGGGGTGTGGTGTAGTATGTGAAATAATCAGTGACTTCAAATGTGTATCCATTGCAAGATAGTGCTGCTGCCTACTTTTTATAATGATACCGAAACAAGTCAGCATTCATTTAAATTATTGCAGGATGATGTATATGACATTTTTGATGCAGCTATATATGCACTCTCTTTGTTTGTTTTGTGTACATTTTCGATTCAATAATTTTTTTGTATTTTTGCAGGTTTATGCCCCTTCAGCAAGCACTGCCGACTACAATAGGGATTCACCAGGTTACCCATCCTCGAAACCAGCCTCCAGCACTTTCCCTAGCTCTTTCTTCATGCAAGGTATGGCTTTTTATTTGTGTTTACCTTTAAGTGAAAAGAAAAATGTTTGTGCTATGCTAGAATTCATGAAGATAAAAAAAACCTTCATCCTAACCAATAAAGCCTAACCACTAAATACAGCTAAATACAAAGTTGAAATACATACCTGCAGGCTGTTCGAGCCAAAAGATTTGTAATTCTGTTCAGTCAGCTTTATGGTCAAGGCAACTCTGACAGACAGCAGTATGCGACCATGGCTTCTTTTGCTAGTTTGCATGTCACCTGCCTGCTCAATGGATTATTAAAGAACACCATCACTCTACTGAGTTCTTCCCTATTGAGTTCTGGTAAGCTGTGTGAGCACTTTCCTCTCTGGCCCCTGTTAGATCAGGGTTTCTCTACCAGAGCTCCATGGAACCTTAGGGTTCCTCCAGAAGTTGATAGGGGTGTTCCTTGAGCAATCAGCAATTTCTGCCTCTCAGATAAGTTCATCATTGACACCATTGATCTTTTTAGATATCTGTAAGGGGGTAATTCTTCCCAGTGACCACAAGTGCAAGGAGCATCCTTCTCTAACCATCATACTAATGCAGTAATGGCTAACCTTGGCAACCCTGATGTTTTGGAACTACATTTCACATGATGCTCATGCACTCTGCAGTGTAGTTGAGCATCATGGGAAATGTAGTTCCAAAACATCTGGAGTGCCAAGGTTCGCCATCACTGTACTAATTTATTATGAGGTTAGATTAGATATAATCATTTTAGCAGTGGTTCCCTGAGATCAGAAATGTATTTTTAGGGTTCCTCTCTGTTGAAGAGGTTGAGAAAAGCTGTGTTATGTGGTGTACACACTATAAGAAAATTGATAGATCGTCCAATTTTCCTCAATGTTTCACAGCAAATCAGAACCGATTAAGGAAAATTCATATGAAAATTCTTGCATGAGAAAGGCTTTTTTTGTTGTTTAGTGTTTCTGATCATGCACAGTCTTTTGTTTCAGATTTTTCTCGTAGGAAAATGGTATAAAAACAGTACACATTGAACGAAAATGGTTCGTTCTGTTCCCATATGAGAAACATTTTGGAGCTTGTCCCTTTAGAAATTTTCATTCAGAAAGTCGGAATCATATTTTCGAAAATGTTGTGTACACACTATTCAAAAATCGTACAAACGCTCCTCGGATGAAAATGCTTACCCGATTTTCTTATAGTGTGTACGAGCCTTTAAATCAACAGATTTGTAAAAGGAAATTTATGCAATATGATCAATATTTGAAGGCGATTTATCGTCTTTAATTCCTTTAAGTTTTTAGATATACGTTACCTCTCACTGTGATCAGATTCTAATATGCTTGTTAAAGTGTATTAAGGCTTCTGACATTTCTTTTTCACATTTTCAATAGTCAATGGAGGCGGCCATATTTGCCCCTTAGATGTGTCGGCTCTACTTTCTAAATAGTGCTGAACAGTGATTGGGCTTTACTGTTTCTCTCCCACACAGTCTGCTGAGGCTGATTGAAAATGACATACTTTCTACATGATTTATCCTGTAATCTGAGCTGTTGATATGCCAGATGTTGCAGATGTTGCCTAATACACAGACAGCCAACTATAGGGACAGTCTACAGATGTTTATATAATATACACTCTTATGAAATATGAAACTCAAAGTCACATCCAAATTTACTTTCAGATGAACATTACTTTAATAACTCAAATTTTAACGTTCATGTTTTAAGGGTTGCTACACTAGTAATGACTTTATTTCTGCCAACCCCTGCTTCATTACTTGCTGCCGTTCATTGGAAGTTATTATGTAATATATGCAGTAGTTTCTGATACAGGTATAGGCTGCTAAAGTTTTATCCAAAACTTGACTTCACTCTTGAGGTCAAGTTGGCTCTACCTTTCTCCATTACTCCCCAGAGGCCCATTAATATGATAGGCAACCTTATATACCAAAAATGTACATAAACATTGCCAGTACACCAAGGATCTTCAAGTAGTGTTGAAACTTTTTTATTCAAAGTGATCACATTACAATGGAGGAGTGCAAAGTTTAAAGGATACGCAGGACCCCTTTGTCAGGCATTTGATGACGTTTTATGCAAATCTTGACTTGTAGAAGTCAAGTTGGCTCTACCTTTTCCAATATCTCCATTGGCCCACCTTATTTAGAAAAAGACAGTATAAATATTGCCAGCACACCAATGTTTTTCAAGTAACATCCAAAACATTTTTTTTTTTCAAAGTGATGACATCTCAGCAGAAGAGTGCAACTTTTTGAGTCCAAGCAGGACCCCTTTATCAGGCACTTGATGAAGCTTTATGGAAATCTTGACTTCCCTCAAGAATTCAAGTTCAAATAATTTTTTCCAATGTTCTTCTTATGGCCCACTAATGTGATAGGTGACCTTGTTTTGAAAAAATAACTTAAACATTGCCGGCAAACCAGGGATCTTCAAGTAACATTCCAAAATGTTTATTTGAAGTGATCACATAACAGTGGAAGAGTGCAGCACTTTGGGGTCACACAGGACCCCTTTGCCACGCATATAATGAAGTTTTATGCAAATCTTGACTTACCTCTAGAAGTGAAGTCAGCTGTGCCTTTTGCCTGTAATTTAAAATGGCCCATTAAAATGATATTCAACCTTAACTGCTAAAAGGGAGACATTGGAGGGATGAGACAAAGCTTGATATTTAGGCCGGGTTCACATATGTACGGCGTGGGTTCGTGCCTGGGGTGCATGTCTGTTCATTCATTCCGGTGTGATTCAGGTCCGAATTTTTGCCTGAATTCGCAGCTGAATTAGACCCAAAGGTGCACAGGACCCTTCTGCAATCCAGACCGCGGCCACCCCGGACCTGTGGGAACCAGCTTCATTGAGAGCTGGTTACACTTGCCTGTCATGCGAAATGAATGTGGGGAAACCCGCATCCAATTTGAAAATATGTGAACCCAGTCTGAGAGGGATAGTCTAGATGTGCATAAAAATTCAGCTGTCTCTTTCTCAGTATCTATTGATTGTTTTGACATCCAGTCTTCTCTCAAGCTAACCTCTTTATGTGTACATTAGTATTTGATCTGTTTGAATTGCTCAGGTTTGAGACAGTGTTATTTCCGTAAAATTTAAATATATTTAAATCATAATTATACCAGCAAGAATAGCAAGGAGTAGATTGACATCTGTACAAATGTTAAGATTTTTATTAGTTAATAATTTCCTCTTTTTATGATCGACCACCATTTTCAAATTAGACAAAGAACGGGTCCTATGTCAACATCTCCAACCAACTGTTCTTGGGGGGGAAAGTTTAACAGATCAGGTTGTAGCTTTGTAGCCAGTCACTATTCTTTCTTGCCATAAGACTGTCTTCAAACAGACAAGCCAACTATGCATGTTTATGTGGGCATCTATAAAAAGAAATCTGTTTTTGGTTGGGTTGTGAATATATATCCGACCCTTGCTTAATGTCTGTGGCCACCATTATCTGTGATGATTTCTTGATTGTTGCAGTAAAAAGCATCCAGACACGTCTAAAACAAAAAGGTGTCCTACTTGGACAGTAAGCGACTCAGCCGACTGCCCCTTGTGAAGTTGTAATTGAGTGAATAAAGTTTGTAAATTACATAATTTGCTTCACAAGTACAACTTGGCACAGGGTTTATAGTTCTCTCTGAAGAGGGAACTTTGAAATCTCTTTAATTGTTGCAAATCCAGAACTGAAACAGTCTTTTCTAAATTTGGCACCATAACTATGGATTTTAGAATGGGCCGCGCTTGCCAACTTTTTTAATTGGTAAAGAAAAATTAAACAGAGAAGCTAGAGCCATATTTACAAAGGAGGACAGTAAATTCAGTTGATAAGCTGTTTAGCAGGAGGACTTAGAGCTGGAGGGCTAGAGCTGGACAAGCCTTTCTACAGCGGGGAAGTTCAAACTGGGGGTGAGTGGGCATGACAAAGAAATTAAATTGGCGGAAACATCTAAAGCTGAAATCCTCTTTACCTCAATACAGATGAATGTTACTTGTGAGGGACTTTAAACAATAAGAAAAGTCATTTTTGGGCTTTTTTACCCAACCGGGAGAAGATATACAATTTCATATTAGAACACCATCCTATGCCTGCTTATATGATTAAAAGTGCACCTGGGGTTTTGGTGAGAAACCAAAATCAAAACCAAACCAAAAATTTCAGAAAAACAGGGAGGCAAAAAGAGTTTTATTTTGTAGGCCCTAACATTTATACAGTAAAGCAGGGGTCTCAAACGGGTGGCCCTCCAGCTGTTGTGAAACTACAAGTCCCATCATGTCTCTGCCTGTGGTAGTCATGCTTGTAACTGTCAGCCTAGCAAAGCTTCATAGGACTTGTAGGTTCACAACAGCTGGAGGGCCCCCTGTTTGAGATCCCTTCAGTAAAGCCTTGCCAATTGTGTACATTTTCCGATAGCTTTTTAATATTGTTTTTTTCAAATGTAATTTCCTTTTTCTGTGGCTTACCTGACCCCTCGAAAGTCCCACACTTGCCCCCGACATCCTCTTCGCCACCCAGCCTGCCCGTTGATTGGTTACAGTGGATGGATTGAAAGTGGCGCAGCCATTGGCTCACGCTGCTGTCAACCATATCCAATGATGCGGGGTCGAGTGATACAGTGAGCGGTTATGGCCGCCGGCTATATCACGGGAGCGTGCCCACAAGCACTCCTCACCATGCGAGGGAGCTCGCGTGAACGTGAGAAGTACTTGCGGGGAGGAGCCGAGACAACCGCGGAGGGACCCCAGAAGACCAGGTTTGGGGCCACTCTGTGCAAAACAAGCTGCACAGTGGAGGTAAGTATAACATGTTTGTTATTTAAAAAAATAAAATAAATAACTTTACAACCCCTTTAAGTGTTTTGTAGCTCAAAGCTCAAAAACGCTCAACAAGCAAAAACCTATTGTTTTCAGTACCATTGTTCACATCTGAGCTTCCTGATGCTTGTAACAATGCCTGTCACTCAAAAAAGTACACAAGCTACTTTTCAGGCAGAATTTTGCGTTTTTTGGCACCATAGACTTCAATGGACACGTCTGAAAACATGAGCTGTTTTTAGAGCGTTTTTTTTTTTTTCGAGCGCTTTATGCTCAAACAGCGGCTCTCCACTGCTTTTTCAGCAGCACTCCACATCTATTAGTTGAAAAACAGCCTGACAACAGCTGCAAAAAAGTGCAATGCTCCAAAAAATGCTCAAAAGTGCTTGAAAATGTGATGCTTAAGTGTGAATGTAGCCTAAAGAACTGCTATAGTAATGGCAAATGGATGCTCACAGGACCAGAGCAAGATATAAATATGACACCTAACTAAAACCTAAACCTAATATTTTAAAAACGAAAATTAAACCTAAACTAAAACCTTTATCACAGGGAGAACTAATTGTGACTCTCCCTGTAACCCTGTCACTAGCCATCCTGTAACACTAATACAGACCCTCTTTGTAATTCTAACACTGACTCCCCCCTCCAGTAGTCCTAACACTAATCTTCCCTGGAACCCTAAGGCTGCTTTCACACTGGGGCGGTGCGGGCGTCGGCGGTAAAGCGCCGCTATTTTTAGCGGCGATTTACCGTCGTTTTAGCGGCGGTCTGCGGGCGCTAGCGGGGTGGTTTTAACCCCTGCTAGCGGCCGAAAAAGGGTTAAACCCGCCCGCAAAGCACCGCTCCTTCACCGCTCCAAAGATGCGGCTAGCAGGACTTTTTTCACTGTCCTGCCAGCGCACCGCCCCAGTGTGAAAGCCCTCCGGCTTTCACACTGGAGTGAAAGGGGCCGTTTTTTTTTCAGGTGCTACACTAGCGCTGTAACGCCTGAATACCGACCCAGTGTGAAAGCAGCCTAACACTGATCACACTATCCTTCCCTGTCACCCTAAGCCCTTGTACACACGGTCGGACATTCTGACAACCAAATCTGTTGGATTTTGTTCGACGGATTTTGTCCGACGGATTTTGTCCGAAACTGTTGCATACACACGGTCGGACCAAGTTGTCGGAAAATCCGATTGTACATAACGTGATGACGTTATTTTGCTACGACAAGACTACGTTCAGGCTAGTAGCCAATAGCTTTGGTCTAGGAATTTGATCTGAGCATGCGTGGCACTTTGTCCGTCGGAGTAGGCTACACATGATCGGAGTATGTCCGATCGGAGCATTTTGTCGGAAAATTTTACGGACAAGTTGGAAAACTTGGTCCATCGGATACTCCGATGGAAACAGTCCGATGGAGACCACACACAGTCGGAATATCTGACAAAGCGGTCCGATAGGACACATTCCGTCAGAATCTCCAACCGTGTGTACAAGGGCTTATACATTTCCATTTCTGTCACCCTAAGGGCTAGTTTACACTTGCTTCAAAACATGACTTCAGACACACTTTGTTAAAACTCTCTAAATGCCAGATAAAGCTCCTGTCGCTAAATAAAATGGTTAGCTTACAGTTCTGTTTACACCTAGCTTTTGCTTGGTGCTTTGGTGAGGCTTCGATGCGGCTTCAGTGGGGCTTCGATGAGGCCTTGGTGGAGCTTCAATAGGGCTTCGATGAGCCTTTGGTGGGGCTTCCATAATGCTTCTGTGGGGCTTCGATGAGGCTTTGGTGGAGCTTCGATATGGCTTCGATGAGCCTTTGGTGAGGCATTGGTGGGGCTTCGGTGAGGCTCCGTGGGGTTTCGATGAGGCTTCAGTTGGCTTCAAGCGAGCTTTGCCATAGAATTCTATGGAGGATTTGAAGGCACTTTGAAGCACCACTAAAGTTACATGGGGAATAATTTTTGTAGCGAAAGCTGGAGCAAAGCAAAGCAAGGTGTAAACAGGACTGTAAGCTAACCATTTTATTTAGTGACAGGAGCTTTGACTAGTGTTCAGAGAGCTTTAACAAAGCCTGTCCGAAGCCTTGTTTTGAACCAAGTGTAAACTAGCTGTTAATGTGTGCTGAAGCCGAAGCAAGTGTAAATAAGCCCTAACACTAAACCTCAATGTTACTCTAACATTTACCCACACAGTATCTCTCTCTAATATAGAATGAACCTGGTGTTTGGATACTTACTGCTCCTACACTGGGATCCTCTGCACACAAAGATACCAGAGCCAGGATTGCAGAGCCAGAATCTACTGTAATGCCTCTCCACTCCTGTCTCAGAATAATTCTGTTTGTTACAGTTTACATGCAGTTCAAAGAGAACCTGTCAGTATGATTTCTCCATGTCATTTACTCAGTTAAGGGGAAAAACTAAGTATGCTCTTCTCAGGAATCCAAGGAATTTTTGGAATGCTGCAATTCTATGGGGGAGATTTACTACAACTGAAGCACACAGAATATGGTCCAGCTGTGCTTAGCAACCAATCAGCTTCTAACTTCAGCTTGTTCAGTTAAGCTTTGATAATAAAACTGAGAAGGTGATTGGTTACTATGCAGAACTCCACCAGATTCTGTGTGCACCAGTTTTAACAAATCTCCTATGCTTCCTACTAGAAATGCTAAGCAATACAGTATATCTTGTAAAATATTTTACAGTTTTTTTCCTGTTTCCTTTCAGATGGTCACCACAGCAGTGATCCTTGGAGTTCGAGTGGTATGAACCAAGCTAGTTATGGGGGAATGCTGGGCAACTCTTCTCATATTCCACAGTCAAGCAGCTACTGCAACATACATCCACATGACCGTTTGGTAAGTGCAGCTTACTATGTCATCAAAAACAAAACTGACATCATATCAAATTGCACCCTAAAGGGAACCAGTAGGGAATGGATAGTTCTAAAAATCTCAATCTCTACTCTAAGTTTTTGTAGTAGCGCATTCTTATGCCCTGTACACACGACCGGTTTTCCCGTCGGAATAAACTCTGAAGGTTTTTCCGCCGGAATTCCGCTCAAGCTGTCTTGCGTACACACGATCACACCAAATTCTGACCGTCAAGAACGCGGTGACATACAACACATACGACGGGACTAGAAAAAGGACGTTCGATAGCCAATAGCTTCCGTCTCGTACTTGCTTCAGAGCACGCATCGTTTTTGGTACGTCGGAACAGCATACGGGCGAGCAGTTTTCCTGATAGGAATTGGTTCCAATCAGAAAAATATAGAACATGTTCTCTTTCTAGGTCTGTCAGAATTTTGGACGTAAAAAGTATTTTTCTGTCGGAAACTCCGCTCGTGTGTACGGGGCATTGTATAACCATCTATGGTAATACTTAGTTGGATTCTCTACCTGTCAGAAATGGCAGACTCACATGGAGTCTGACCTGTCTAAGCATACATAATTCTATTTAATGGACTGATATATCAATTATTAACTCCAGTTAAGGCAAATCAAGCCTACTGAACTGTTCCCATAAAATGATAAAAAAAAAACATTTTAAATTTAATATAAAACACATCAGGGGAGATTTAATAAAACTGGAGCAAGCAGAATCTAGTGTACAAACGCATGGTAGCCAATCAGCTTCTAACTTCAGTTTGTTTAATTAAAGGCTAAGTTCACCTTTATTCATGTTTTTCTAAATTCCAGCTCCCTTATGTACCAATATAGCATTAATGTACTTCTTTTGCTAAAATAGCAACAGCTTTCTATTTATTCTACACACGCTTACCTCACTCTCTTCATGGCTGCTAAAAAACACTTATCCATTACTTCTGCCTTACTTCCTGGACAGACTTTAGGTCATGACACAGGAAGGAGTTGACCAGCTGGGGGTGGATGATGCAGGGTGTGTGCTAATGAGATCAGCTGGTCAACTCCTTCCTGTGTCATGACCTAAAGTCTATCCAGGAAGAAAGGCAGAAGTAATGGATAAGTATTTTTGAGCAGCCATGAAGAGACTGAGGTAAGTGTGTGCAGAATAAATGGAACGCTGTTTAATTTTGCAAAATAAGTACATTAATGCTATATTGGTACATAAGGGAGCATTGGTTACTATGCACAGGTGCTCTACATTCTGTGTGCTCCAGTTTTCCCCAATGCCTCCAACCAACATTGTGTTGTGCAGGCATAAAAACCATGATCCATCTCAAAAGGACCTAGGTCTGTAGTCCTGAAACTAAAGACAAAATCCAACAATTATGCAAAGATCCCCAATACCCAGTAAATCCATAGTTAATCACAATGTATAACAGTCAGTTAAGCTGTCATTATAAATATTAGATTTGATCATAAATACATAAAACTTCTACTGCTAAATAAATTCCCCAGCCCACAATTCCAAATCAGTAACATAATCAAGTTCCTCAAAAATTCATCAAACACCTATTCAGTCTTCAGACAAATCAAAAAAATGAAACCTTGACTGCTTGTCAAGTTTAGGTGAAATATAAATATATAAGAAAGATATCTGTATAATTTGTAATAATAAAACCAATCAGTAGTGTTTAAAAAGTCCAGATTATGATGGAAACAGTAGGCAGTGGGGGAGATTTACTAAAACTGGAGCACACAGAATCTGGTGCAGCTGTGCATAGTAATCAATCAGCTTCTAACTTCAGCTTGTTCAAATAAACTTTGACAATAAGGCCCCTTTCACACTGGGGCGGTGCGGGCGTCGGCGGTAAAGCGCCGCTATTTTTAGTGGCGCTTTACCGTCGTTTTAGCGGCGGTCTGCGGCCGCTAGCAGGGTGGTTTTAACCCCCGCTAGTGGCCAAAAAAGGGTTAAAACCGCTCACAAAGCCCCACTGCAGCGACGCTTTGCCAGCGGTATAGCCGCGCTGCCCCATTGATTTTAATGGGTAGGAGCAGTTTAGGAGCGGTGAATAAACTGCTCCTTTCACCGCTCCAAGGATGCGGCTAGCATGACTTTCTTCACCGTCCTGCTAGCGCACCGCTCCAGTGTGAAAGCCCCTCGGGCTTTCACACTGGAGTGAAAGGGGCCGGTTTTTTCAGGCGCTATTTTTAGTGCTGTAGTGCCTGAAAACCGCCCCAGTGTAAAAGGGGCCTAAAGCATAGCAGCTGATTGGTTCTATGCACAGCTGCACCAGATTATGTGTGCACCAGTTTTAGTAAATCTTCCCCAGTGATACTTGTTTCTCTAGTGAAAAAGAAAGGAGCCAGCAACAATCAATCAAGAAATTGTTACCAGGACACCCTGTATAAGGAGGCAGTGCCTAGGGCAGCTGAGTTTGTTGGGGCCACACTGACATTTACAAATCATGTTCCTTTATTTTTTAATTGGTTTCCATTTTCTGTCCAACTGTGAGCATTTGTGGCTTAATTGATCAAGAGAACTGTAGAAAGAAGGGATGCAAAGGATGTTGAGAGGCGTGAGAAGGCTCCTTACTGTTCAGGAAATATAAAACTTTCACTGGCGAATTATACAATTGAGAAGTAGATCTATTTATGAAGAATTTATGGTTTCTACAATAGCACATTATAGCAGCAGTGTTTCCTAAAATATTCATATGAAATGGGTGGTGTGGGTTGTTTGAAAGGTAGCCATCATTTAGCTGAGTCTAGGGCAGTGTCACGTCTCAATACAGCCCTGAGTATTCCATTGGATGAGAACATAAAATTAGACAAAGATGCTTGAGTGACTCTTGCTGGGTTCTCCATTAATCCAGCACTAATAGGGGAGTCATGGTGATATTATGAACTTTTCAGACAGTCCACTGGACAGGGAGCACTCCAGGGTAGATTTGTAATTTATGGCACTGTCCTGCGGGACCTGGGACACATAGCAACTATGGACAGGTAGAACCCCAGTATAGGTTTGTAAATGATGGCACTGTCCTGCGGGACCAGGGCACATAGCAACTATGGACAGGGAGAACCCCAGGTTAGGTTTCTAAATTATGGCACTGTCTTGCAGGACCGGGGACACATGGCAACTATGGACAGGGAGCACCCCAGGGTAAGTTTCTAAATTATGGCACTGTTCTGCCAGACCTGGAACACATAGCAACTATGGACAGGGAGCACCCCAGGGTAAGTTTCTAAATTATGGAACTGTTTTGCAGGACCTGGAACACATAGCAACCATGGACAGGGAGCACCCCAGGGTAAGTTTCTACATTATAGCACTGTTCTACCAGACTTGGAACATATAGCAACTATGGACAGGGAACACTCTGGGGTAAGTTCCTAAATTATGACACAGTCCTGCTGGACCTGGGACACATAGCAACTATGAACAGGGAGCAACCCAGGGTAGGTTTCTAAATAAAGGCACTGTCCTGTGGGACCTGGGACACATGGCAACTATGGACAGGGAGCACCCCAGGGTAGGTTTCTAAATTATGGCACTGTCCTGTGGGACCTGGGACACATTGAAGCTTTGGACAAGGAGCACCCAAGAGTAGGTTTCTAAATGATGGCACTGCCCTAAAGGGTCCTGGGACACGCGGCAACTATGTATTAATAGGGATGAACCCAATGTTCGTGTCGAATGTAAATTTGACTCGAACAGCGGGTGTTCTCCAAATACCAAACATTAACGGGGCGTTTGTGGGAAATTCAAGCACCCGCGGAATGTGCCGTAATGGACGGTGAGACCACTAATGCACTGCAAGATCTCATTACACGGCAGCCGTACATAACTTTATGAATGAGAGCAGCAAAATGACATTTGTAAAGGAAAAAATTTCATTTAAAACTGCTTGCGGGTGTAATGTATTGTCAGATCCCGACAATATAGATAAAAATCAATGAAAAAGAACACCATGGGTTCCCCCCAGTCAATTACCAGGCTCTTTGGGTCTGATCTGGATATTAAGGGGAAACCCGCACTAAAACTAATAAAAAAAATTATGTGGGGGTCCCCCCAAAACACCTTGTCCCCACTTTTTTCATGTTCGTGTCCCATAGACTTTAACGATGTTCACGTGTTCACCCGTTCGCAAGTTCTGGTGTGAACCGAACCGGGGGTGTTCGGCTCATCCCTATGTATTAACTGTAGTACTGCCAAAAACTATGGACATTTCTGAATCAATAATTAACAGTTCACTACGCTGACTATTTTTGGAGCAACCTGGCAAAAAATGCTCAAATATATATTTATTTTCTTTCAGTTGCCCTTTAAATGACCATAATCATATCTATTTTAAAATTCCACCCTAACATAAAGGTTTCTGCTATTACCAACTTGAAACCCTTCTTCTTTGTGCATTCGGAGCATTAGGCATACTCTCTCTCCAGCTACATTGATAAAAGCTGCCCATATGTTAGTGAACTGTCCATTATAGGGCACCCTTACTGAGGTGGCCTCATTAAATAGAAGGTGACATGTGGACAAAGCATAACTTTAATGTTGTAGAGGCCATGCCCCTAGTGACAGAGGGGATGCTTCCATAAAAATGGAGATGATTTTTGTGCTGGACCATTATTAGATTCAATAGAAGCCCTGGTCCATTCCTCTGTCTTCATAGGACTGCTACCCTTTCTGTAAAGTACAGGTGTGGCTTTCATTCACCCAGGGTAGGATTAATATACTGCATGTTTCAATACGGGGAGACTCTATGTGAACAAGATTAACTCTACCAAAGGTATGCACATTCTTTAATGTTTTTGTATTTCGGGTTTTATGGTCAGAAAAAAAAAGAAATACAATCTTCACAAGGTGGTCATTTTTCAGAGACATGCACACTTTAATTTATTGGGTAGGTTTAGTGGTTTGACAGAGTTACAGACAAACCGTAGTGGATTGCTTACATCTTCAAACGGGAATAATATTGGATGACACAATAAGGGAAGCTGACAAATTACAAAGAAGTTTTAAAAAAACTAATTGGGGAAAACATAAAGGATGTTAGTCTTTAAAATGTACTCTGCCATTGTGAGATGGGTAATTGTATTATGCGTGGCTGAATATTGTCCTTGTTTATCATTTTTACAGAGCTATCCATCACACTCTTCAACGGACATCAATTCTAGTCTTCCTCCAATGTCCACATTTCACCGTAGCAGCACAAATCATTATAACGCCTCTTCCTGTACACCGCCTGCCAATGGAACAGATAGTATTATGTGTAAGTTTTTTTCCTTGTATTACCATTTTTATTTACTTATTTTTTTAACATAGAGTTGTCCGTTGTACACAAAAAAAAATAAAAAAAAAATAGACAGACTGATTTTACTGTTGTGGGTTTAGTAACACTTTATATGCTCTCCAGTTTTAGTAAATCAACCCCACAGTGTTTTCAGGCGGAGGAGGTCTGTAATGACAGCTTAGGTTTCTTTCATGATAACTTTACTTCAGGCCTAGTTCACACCTTTGCAGGTTGTGCTTGATTCATTTTCCGGGTGTGTTTTGCGCTTTTTACACACGTTTTTGACACATTTTTAATGTGATTTTGATGTGTTTTGATTTTTGGGAGGTGTCTGTTGTCTTGCAGGAGAAACCATTACAATTTATGGAAACAAAAACGCAACCTGCTTTGGGGAAAAAAGTCCCTGACCCTTTCCAAAAAATGCACCAGTGTGAGCGTGACCCATTGGAAACCATGTTAAATGGACTTTAGTGTGTTTCTGCAAAACTGAAAATGCACTGAAAAACGCATAGGTGTGAACTAGACCTTAAGGAAGTCAGTAAATAATGAAAACACCTGTTCAGCTTCACTGCCTCAAAACTGATGTGCAGCATAGAAGCCAGAAGATGACTGCCTCCCCCAAAGCTTTTTTATTAAAATAATTTATTTTGCTTTGTGACCAGTTCTCTTTCATTGGCTTGTTACCAAGTTGGCCTGTGGATGGAATGTCAGAGAGAGTGAGCTCCTCCTCTGTGTCGAATGGCTCAGTGTACTCTGCAGTGTGCTGGGGTAGTAACATCATTTAAGAGCATTTTTTTAACAACCTCAGGCATGCCGGAATTTTTGTCAAAAAATTCCAAATGAACCCCACCCACCCCATAGTAAACTTGCAGGTCAAGGCACACTGACCTTAACTTCACTTTATTAAAGAACCAAACTTTTTTACGTGTGATTAGCATCAGGCTTTACAAAGTCTGTACGCTCAGAACAATATTGCTGGAGATTTAAAGGTTAAAAAAAGGGGAGGTGTATGCCTGTATATCAAGAATGATGTGCAAGTGAATGTGAGGGACAACATCACTAATGGAGCTTAGGAGGAGGTTGAATCCTTATGGGTAGAGCTTCAAAGGGAGGAAACCAAGGAGAAAGTAATACTGGGAGTATGCTATAGGCCCCCTAACCAGAGGGAGGAGGGGGGAGAAGAACCTCCTATCAAAGTTTGGAATGGCGGCAAGGATGGGAAGTGTAATTTTAATGGGGGATTTTAATTATCCAGACATAGACTGGGTGGAAGGAACTATGCATTTGGCTAAGGCTCTCCATTTCCTGAATGTCTTGCAGAACAATTTCATGGGTCAGATGGTAAATGCACCAACAAGAAACAAAGCGTTACTAGACCTACTGATTACTAACAATACAGACCTGATCGTGGATGTGGAAATAGGGGGCAACTTAGGAAACAGCAATCACAGGTCAATTAGTTTCAGCATAAATCCCACAAATAGGAAACACAAGGGTAAGACACTACATTTCAAAAGAGCCAACTTCTAGCTCCTTGCTAGAAGATATTAAATGGGATAAAATCCTAGGAACGAAGAACATGGAGGAAAAATGGGAGTGCTTTAAGAGCATATTGAATAAAGGTATTGGCCAGTGTATCCCAATGGGAAATCAATTTAAAAGAGCTAATAAAAGTCCTGGGTGGCTTAACTCCAACGTAAAAATGCATATAAAAGCAAAGGAGAAGGCCTTTAAGCAATACAAGGCTGAGGGGTCATCATCAGCATTCCAACTTTACAAAGAATGTAATAAAAATGTAAGGTTATAATCAGTGGGCGAAGATAGAATGCGAAAAGGCACACAGTGGAGCAAAGTAAAAAAAAAATTTAAATCTTTAAGTATATAAATAGAGATGAAGAAAAAAATGGAGGTCAGAACATATTGGCCCCATAAAGAAAGATGAAGGCAATTTGGTTACAAAAGATGGAGAGATGGCAAAGGTTTTGAATTTATTCTTCTCCTCAGTCTTCATGAAGGAAACAGAGGGATTTATCCTCATGACACGACACAGGAAGCACCCTCATGGTTAACAGAGGATAGAATCAGAAATAGACTTGAGAAACTTAACATTAATAGGTCACCAAGACCAGATGACTTACATCCGAGGGTCTTTAAGCAATTCAGTCAAGCGATTGCCTGAAAAATGGTATTATTAGCAGTAATCAGCATGGATTCATGAAGAATCGTTCTTGCCAAACCAACCCGTTACCTTCTATGAGAAGGTGAGCTGCCATCTAGATAAAGGAAGACCCGTTGATGTGGTGTATCTGGATTTTGCAAACACATTCGATAAAGTTCACCATAAACATTTACTGTACAAACTAAGGACTGTCAGCATGGACCAAAGGGTGAGTACATGGATTGAAAACTGGCTACGGGGGTGAGTCCAGAGGGTGGTGATCAATGGGGAGTACTTAGAATGGTCTGGTGTAGAAAGCGGGGTCCCCCAGAGTTCTGTTCTGAAACCAATCCTATTTAACTTAATCAAAAACAATCTGGAGGATGAGATAAACAGCTCAATCTCAGTATTTGTGGATGATACTAAGATAAGCAGGGCAATAACTTATACGCAGGATGTGGAAACCTTGCTAGAAGATGTACACAAATTAATGGGGTGGGCAACTACATGACAAATGAGGTTTAATGTTGCAAAACCTTAAATAATGCATTTGGGTGCCAAATATATGAATGCAATCTACTCACTAGGGCAGTGATTCTCAACTAGGGTTCCTCCAGAGGTTGCTAGGGGTTCCTTCAGCATTGGGCAATTTCTGCCTCTGACACGTTCCCACTGACACCATTGATCTTTTTAACTGTCTGTAAGGAGGTAATTCCTCCCAATGACCACAAGTGTAAGGACCATTCTTCCCACTGACCATCGCACTAATGTATCATGAGTTGTAGATTTCTAATTTTTAGCAGGGGTTCCCTGAGACCGGAGAACTATTTCAAGGGTTCCTCTGTGTTCAAAAGGTTGAGAAAGGCTGCACTAGGGGGAGAACTGGAGGGAATCTAGGATTGAAAATGACTTGGGGGTCTTAGTAGATGACAGGCTCAGCAATGGCATGCAATGCCAGGCTGCTGCAAGCAAAGCCAACAAAATATTGGCATGCATTAAAAAGGGGATTCACTCCAGAGATAAAACGATAATTCTCCCACTCTACAAAACTCTGGTCTGGCCGCGCCTGGAGTATGCTGTCCAGTTCTGGGCACCGGTCCTCAGAAGAGATGTGATGGAACTGGAGAGGGTCCAGAGAAGGGCAACATAGCTAATAAAGGGACTGGAGGACCTCAGCTACGGAGAAAGACTACAAGCATTGAACGTATTCTCTAGGGAGAGGAGTTGCTTGAGAGGGGATATGATTTCAATGTACAAATACCGTACTGGTGACCCCACAATAGGGATAAAACTCTTCTACACAAGGAAATTTAAAAAGACACGCAGCCATTCACTAAAATTAGAAGAGCTTAAACCTTAAACTGCATAGATGGTTCTTTACTGTTGGAGCTGGAAGGATGTGACATTCTCTTCCACAAGCAGTGGTTTCAACAGGGAGCATCGATAATTTCAAAAACTATTAGATAGGAACCTTAACAACCACAACATGCAGGGATATACAATTTAATATAAACATATAGCACACACACAGTTTGGACTTGATGGACTTGTGTCTTTTTTCAACCTCACCAACTATGTAACTCTGTGACTCCATGCTAATTGTTTGTGTAAGGTCCCACTGGAGATAAAAAAAAAAACTGCTCTCGTTGCAATGTTCATCTTCAATTACTGTTTTCCTCCATAGTATTTGTTTTTTAGCCCAAGATGTTCTCAGTCTTTCAGGTTGAATGATGTCCAACATCATCCGACCCAGAAGATTAAGGACATATTTTGACTGCAGGGTGACTGTATTACCTGCCTGCTCATCTTAATATACATCTGGAGTGGACTACATTGGTGCAGGACTGACATGTAAAAATTTATTTGAAGGACATAAACATGAGAGTGAGGTCCTCCCAAGGAATGAGAAGGTGTGCTTTTCTGCATAAGATTTGCTTTGTTACAAGTTACTGACTTTTCTGACTTCAAGTATGATTTCATTTTGTGGAGCTAACTTGGAAGTCAAGGAAAGTCAAGCCCCAGTAAAAAAACTAATGAAACTAGTTTAACAGAGACACAGAGGAGGAATTTGTGTCCAATGAAGGTAATAGCAGGCATTTGTGTTTATTTGCTGGACTCTTACTTTTTTATAGTTTGTTTAATTTTAGCAAAGCATAAGGACTAGCTTTGAGTCCTGGATTTAACTTTTTATTTGGCATAAGTGCATTCAGCACAAGTACATTGAACAAGTGTACACACCATGACCACATGTTGAAACCCACCATACTGTATTATCAGAAGCATGTGAGTGCCAGTTGGTACACCTCTTTAACTCTGAAGCATTCCTTTTTTGGGAAAATACTGAAAAAGCTTCCGACTTGCTTGCTACCCACGATGTCCTGGGTTTAGAACACTCCGTCTTTCTGTATTAATCACGTTCTCTGCAGCAGAAGTCGTGGCTGCAGCCTCTAAAAATATTTGTTTGACTGTCTACATTTATGGGCTTCTTGAGGGCAATAAACTATCCCAGATCATGTATTATTCTTACCCTGGTCAGCCTGCACTCCATGTTTTTCTGGCCCCCTGCCACTGGCATGAAAGCAGCCTTAGTCCACTGCAGTTGGTTTTATTTCCCATCTCTTACAGTTGCCGAACTTCAAGCAATATGCCAGCCAGGCTTCAAAATAGTTTTGTCTGTTCTGTGTTATTCCACGGCATGGTTTATATTAATCTCAGAAATCCACAAAAAATCCCTTCTGTGTCTTTGGCCTGGGCGCTGGTTCATTAGAAATGTAAACACAGGGAATGTCTGTTGGATTTGTAGAAAGTTACAAGAGGGGTGAATATTTCACATATTTTTTTCTTATTTTAAAAGGCAAGTCCATCCATTGAGGTTTATGTGGCCTTAGATGGTTGTGATTACCTGTCCTTCAAGCATCCAAGACCATCATGGGTCTGACCATCCCACCATCATCATCTGAGCCATGCTTTACCAGTCCCCAGATATTTCCCAGCAGCCAGCAGGCATCTTGGTGTATTAGGGACAATTAGGGTTTTAGATGAGGTATTTAAAGAGGGGAATAATGACACTCAATGATTAAAATAAAGAATATGTTGGCCAAGCTGAAGATAGATGAGACAGTAAAAGTGACAGGCTGGCCATTCTTTCTTAAGATCCAATTTGACATGGACCTCTCTGCCCCAGTCTGCTTGATGAAGGTGCCCAATTTCTGGTAAATAATATCCATGCCAGCCTGTGCCCCATCCCTGGCCCCACACTGGTAATATACCTTTCTTGATAATACAGGATCTGTGTTTCATTGTTGGCTACACTGCCCAGGAGGGGTTACATATAATTTTTTTATTTAAAAGTAATGTCTCTTGGGGGCACCTATCACATTTCATAAACTAGAGCTAAACATTTTTGTTAAGCCGACCATAGACAGAGCAATTTTCTTTCCTACAACCACGAGTTGGGGGGGGGGGGGGGTCTTTCGAAGTGGAAGCCATCCCTGCTGGGTAGAACACAGTGACTACTTCTATCCTCTTTAATAGCTGCCAGCAATAATCACATATAAAATCTAACAGGCTTGGGTACAATCAGCCTGCCCATACATAGTTTGAATCTCGGTGTGTGCCTGCTGAACTGGCCAAGATTCGGAATGTCTATGGCTATCCTTAGTCTTGGATAGAAAAGAGAGGGCTTAGAGTCTCTGTTAAGTTTTTATTGCTGTATGTGTAAGAGGAATTTTCCTAACAGGGATGCGCACAGCAGTGGAAAACTTACAAGGATTCTAACCCTTTTCCAGTTTAACAAGAGAAATTGCCTATGGCCCCAGTATAGAACCCGTCTCAATTTCTGTCATGTTGACCAGATACGACACAGACTAAAGTTTTAAAAAAGGTGGTCTAAGACCCCATACACACTATTCGATATTATATGCAGATTTTTGTCTTCAGATTTACCAAAACCATGTCGTGCAAGGGCCTGCCTGATTGCATATAAATTGAAACTCTTAAGGTTTGACCTCATATTATATGGTTTTGGTAAATCCGAAGACAAAAATCTTCAGAAAATCTAATAGTGTGTATGGGGTAAGTCTTCCAAGAAAAAAAAAATGGCTTGCTGCTCTAGTGTGCCAATAGGCTAAATGGGGCTACTTAAAAAATGTTCATGGGCTGTGTTGTAGATTGGACAGCCCTGGTTTTTACTTGTGGTTAGTCTAGAGAATCCATTTTCAACCAGGGTTTCTCCAGAGGTTGTTAGGGGTTCCTTGGGCTGTGGAAAATTGAACTCCCATTTGGTTGTGCCTCCATAGCTCTGGAGCCAGCGTCATGTGGCAGAGCTAGGAGCTTGACCCCAATTACCTTTTCAGCTGCCTGTAAGAATGGCATTCTGACCACCACGGTAATGTTTGCATACTTCAACTGTATGTACCAAAAAATTTTCAAATGACCCCCAATGTATTCGTTTAACCAAGAGTTGCTCAAGACCTGAAAACTATTTTAGGGGTACCTCTGGGGAAAAAAAATAAAAGTTGAGAAAGGCTGTTCTAGAGTGTTTCATTATAGCTGTCAACCCATTCCCCTGCTCATTATTAGTATTTATAATCCTTAGTCAGCATACTCCCTCCTGCCTGCATTGTCCCATTTCTCCAGCTTCTGCCCTTTATCTCTGTCCTTTCACACCAGCTGGGTGACAGGTTCATGCTGCATTAATGGAATGAATTATTTAATCCATTTTCCATATTGACTTGGCTACCCTTTTGAACAAATAAGTATTCGTTCCTAATGTCTGCACCCTTTTTCATAGGCATTACCAACTATTGTTTATTCTGTTTTTAATCTTAAAGCTAATAATAACAAAGCTGAAAATTCAGGCAAAAAAAAAAGAAAATGATAACCGACCAATTAAAAGTCTAATTCTCAATATACCAACCTAATCGCCCACTTCGTTCCTCCCAAGACCTCCTGCTTTTTAGCTCCCTCATCACCACCTCCCATACCCGCCTCCAGGACATCTCCCGAGCCTCGCCCATCCTCTGGAATTCGCTACCCCAATCTGTCAGACTGTCTCCATATTTATCCACTTTTAGGCGATCCCTGAAAACTTTACTTTTCAGAGAAGCCTTTCCTGCCTCCATCTAACAACTGCACTATTTTCTCCTTTAGCTCATCCCCCACAGCTATTATCCTTTTGTATAACTTGACCCTTCCTCCTAGATTGTAAGCTCTAACGAGCAGGGCCCTCTGATTCCCCCCTGTATTGAACTGTATTGTAATTGTACTGTCTACCCTAATGTTGTAAAGCGCTGCGTAAACTGTCGGCGCTATATAAATTCTGTATAATAATAATAATAAATCCTACGATAAACAGCTGTATTTGTGTTTAAAGTGAACCTGTCATGAAAGAATTCTGTAGGCCTCCATGCTGACCTCTCCTTTTGAGAATTTTGAATATATTGGTTATCTATGTCATAGGTTATCATAGGTTATCTATCCTGTCAAGATAACGCTTTGGAACCAATGCAAACTCCTTACAGACTTCAGGTCAAACAGTAAGCATCTTGTAACATTTTAGCTTGGTTGATCTTTTTGGTCAACATTCTCTGCATATCATAACATCAATGATATCAGAAGACCATAATTTCCTCGTATTCATTGCAATAAATGTTTTTGCAGCAATCTGAACACAAAGCACAGCTTTCTGCATTTGAAATCAAAATCAGCACATGAATTAATTCCATCCTCTGCAGAGCGGGGTCTAAATTAACACTGCACTTATTTTGAAGTTCACGTGTTACGATTAGCATTCCCCAACCTAGGACCGCTCCTCCTGTACAGGGATCCGGAGGTGCCCGGGCATCAGATAGCATAATTGCACCGTAAATAAGTGGATAACCAGCCGCGTTCAAATTTTTGCTCATAAAAATGTAACATGAATATATTTGACATCTACCTTAGCAAACAAATTAATGCTAATTAAAGATTAATGCAATATAATTAGCATTAAAATGCAATTACATTACGGGTAAGTGGACCAGGAATAGAAACCTGTAACATGCCTCCCTGCTTGTTCTAACACTCTTGCTTTTGTTTTTTCTTTTTTTCTTTCAGCGAACAGAGGAAGCGGACCATCGGGAAGCTCGCAGACTGGGGATGCACTGGGTAAAGCTTTGGCCTCTGTAAGTTTATTATTATTGATTACCTCTTTGATTTGCTGCTAATTGGCTGGTTGAAGCTGATATACCCCAGGCATTTGTTTTTTGTCATTGTCTTGAATTTGCACGTGCAAATTTGTATTAAATGTGTTGTTTGCATTATCTATATACAATATTATAAACATAGGTAGAATAATATAGCTGCAAATTCAGCACTTATTGATTAAGGGAAATATGAGTTTGTCTCAGTTGTATTTTATAATGAATTTCCAGGCGGATAAAAAAAACACCATTTCATGCAGTTGTGTAGTCATTAAAATATTTAAACAAATTTTTATATAGTATTTTCACATCTACCTGCAGAAGGGAGATGGGTCTACAGCAAGGGTCTCCAAACTGCAGCCCAGGGGCCACATCTAGGCCTGCAACAAACTAGGGTCAGTGACAAATTCTCAATGTGCACAGATTGAGGATTCACATCAACAGAGACTGCCTGGGTCTATGCACTCCACTTGCCCCCCGTGCATTGTCCAGTACAAGTTTTCCCCTGCTGCATTGGCATCATCTTCATGGTTGGTTGCTAGGACCGCTATGAACTTCCTCCTCCTAGACCTGCTCCACCTCGCAGTTCCCACCTTGCTGCTAAAATCTTGCTGTAAGCCTTACAGTGGTAAGGACGAATCTTATAGAGACCATAGTATAATAGGGCACTTTGATGGAGACCCTGTGATGAGTAGTGATGGACGAACTTCCGACGGGACGTTTCGCGAACGCGAAACGCGAACGGACACAAACGTTCGCGAAAACGACCGTTCGCCGCGGGCTCCATTGACTTCAATGGGAGGCGAATTTCGCAAACCTTTAGGTCGAATTTGCGGCCACGGGGTAATTATTAGGGGGTAGCACGTAGTCCCACCACCTGGACAATAGCATAATACATGTATGAGGTGAATTTGGGATCGATAACTACAAGCATTTTTTTTTTATTTGGGAAATTGTTCTGACAATTCAGGACTATGGAGCTAATGAAGGCAATGGAGGAGAGGGAAGGTCAGGGACCAGGGTAGGCAAACAAGAGGGTGCAGGAGATACAGAGCACTGACAGCAGCACCGTAATACAGAGCACTGACATCAGCACCGTGACATACAGCGCTGACAGCAGCTCCGTGACATACAGCGCTGACAGCAGCTCCGTGACATACAGCGCTGACAGCAGCTCCGTGACATACAGCGCTGACAGCAGCTCCGTGACATACAGCGCTGACAGCAGCTCCGTGACATACAGCGCTGACAGCAGCACCGTGACATACAGCGCTGACAGCAGCTCCGTGACATACAGCGCTGACAGCAGCTCCGTGACATACAGCGCTGACAGCAGCTCCGTGACATACAGCACTGACAGCAGCTCCGTGACATACAGCGCTGACAGCAGCTCCGTGACATACAGCGCTGACAGCAGCACCGTGACATACAGCGCTGACAGCAGCTCCGTGACATACAGCGCTGACAGCAGCTCCGTGACATACAGCGCTGACAGCAGCTCCGTGACATACAGCGCTGACAGCAGCTCCGTGACATACAGCGCTGACAGCAGCTCCGTGACATACAGCGCTGACAGCAGCTCCGTGACATACAGCGCTGACAGCAGCTCCGTGACATACAGCGCTGACAGCAGCTCCGTGACATACAGCGCTGACAGCAGCTCCGTGACATACAGCGCTGACAGCAGCTCCGTGACATACAGCGCTGACAGCAGCACCGTAAGCAGCCCCAGGAGGAAGTCAGCACAGCACAGGGATGGTGTGATCCCCTCATAATAAGAACCCCCAGGAGGAAGTCAGCACAGCACAGGGATGGTGGGAGCCCCTCATAATAAGAACACCCAGGAGGAAGTCAGCACAGCACAGGGATGGTGGGAACCCCTCATAATAAGCAGCCCCAGTAGAAATATGACACCGCTCAACCTCTTCAAAGAGGAGGGTAGGGGCATATAGTACGGTGTGCTTTTTTGGGTCAGGGAAGTGAGCCAAATGAATTAAGAAGGTCTGTGTGCTTGATTCCAAAAATTGTTTATAGACATATACATGGTCTACTGATCACATGTGTTGAATTCCTCCGAGATCCATGCCTCATTCATTTTTAGAAATGTGAGGTAGTTAACACTGTGGTGAGCTAGGCGAGTACGCTTATCGGTCACAATCCCCCCTGCTGCGCTGAACGTCCTTTCGGACAGGACACTGGATGAGGGGCAAGCCAACAGTTCGATTGCAAATTGGGCAAGCTCTGGCCAGAGGTCAAGCCTGCCCACCCAGTAGTCTAGGGGTTCATCACTCCTCAGAGCGTCCACATCGGCCGTTAACCCAATGTAGTCGGACACCTGACGGTCTAGGCGTTCCCTGATGCTGGATCCGGATGACACCTGTCGATGGGTCGGCTGAAAGAATGACCTCATATCCGAAGTCACCAACACATCTTCAAACCGGCCTCTTCTTGCAGGCGCTGTTGGATTGGTACCCGCAAATCCTTCTCTGGGAGTGGGAATTGCTCCTCTGCCAGCGCACGCAAAAGCAGAATGCAGCATTTCTCGAAGCAAGGCCTGGAAGTGCTGCATTCTGACAGCCCTCTGCGACGGCGGTAACATTTCCGCCATTTTGTGTTTGTACCGGGGGTCTAAGTACGTTGCCACCCAGTACTGGTCCTTGACCCTCATGCTTTTTATACGGGGGTCCCTATTAAAACACTGGAGCATGAAGGCCCCCATTTGCACTAAAGTGGAAGCGGTGTGGTGGCCTGGCTCCTGCTCATCATCCAGGATAATGTCGTCCTCTTCATTCTCCTCTCCCCATCCTCGCACAACAGGGATCCCAGAAAGGTTTAAAGCATGCTCTTCTTGCTCCTGCTCATCCGCCCCGGCACCATCCTCCTCTGACTCCTCATCAGACTCCTGTTGTTGACTTGTCTCAGATAGAGTAGCCCCCCCTGGGAATTCATCCAGCATTGCGACTTCCTCATCTTCCCGCTCCTGCTCCTCCACAGCCTGATCAATGACACGACGCAATGCACGCTCCAGAAAGAAGGCATAAGGTACCATGTCACTGATGGCGCCATGGCTGCGACTGACCAGTTTGGTGATCTCCTCAAATGGCCGCAGAAGTCTGCATGTGTCGCGCATGAGCAGCCACTGGCGCGGTGAAAAAAAACCCAGCTCCCCAGAACCGTTTCTTTCGCAGAGTTCATACAGGTAGACGTTAACTGCACGTTTCTGCTGGAGCAGCCTATCAAGCATATAGAAGGTTGAGTTCCATCGCGTCGGGCAATCGCAAATAAGACGTCTGACCGGCAGATGGTGTCGCCGCTGAATGTCAGCAAGGCGAGCCATGGCCGTGTAAGATCTTCTGAAATGGGCCGAGATTTTCCTTGCCTGCCGCAAGATGTCCTGGACCCCAGGGTATTTGACAAGGAATCGCTGCACGACCAAGTTTAAGACGTGTGCCATGCACGGCACGTGCGTGATTTTGCCCTGTTTCAATGCGCTAAGCAGATTGGCACCGTTGTCACACACCACTTTACCAACTGTCAAATTGAGCGGTGTTAGCCACTCATCTGCCTGTGAACGCAAAGCTGAAAGGAGTGCCGGGCCAGTGTGGCTCTTTGCTTCCAGGCACAACAGACGCAGCACGGCATGGCAACGTCTCACCTGGCATGTGGAATAGGTTCTGGGGAGCTTGGGCGGTGCAGTGGAAGAGACGCTAGCAGCGGAAAAGGAGGAGGCAGCTGAGGAGGAGAGGGAGGAGGATGGAGTAGGAGGAGGAGAAGAAGAGTCAGGCCTGCATGCAATCCGTGGCGGTAAAACCAAATCTACACGGGTGCCACGGGTTACATGCTTGACGGCCGTCAGAAGGTTCACCCAGTGGGCAGTAAAACTGATATACCTTCCCTGCCCGTGTTTGCTAGACCACGTGTCTGTGGTCAGATGTATCTTGGCACCGACACTGTGTGCCAGAGATACATTCACTTGCCGCTGAACATGGCCATATAGCTCTGGGATGCCCTTCTCTGAGAAATACTTCCTTCCTGGGACCTTCCATTGTGGTGTTCCAATGGCCACAAATTTGCGAAAGGCCTCCGAGTCCACCAGTTTATATGGCAGTAGTTGGCGGGCTATGAGTTCTGACAAGCCAGCCGCCAACCGTTGGGCAAGAGGGTTATCCGGCGTCATCATTTTTTTACGCTCAAACATTAGGCCCACGGAAGCCTGCCTTTTTGCAGAAAAATGTGAGCTTGGCGTGATGGAAGGTGGAGTGGAGGACAATTGTGAGGAGAGAGGAGAAGGAGAAGTAGAAGACGAGGCTGGACGGTGAGAGCCTGCAGTGTGGCTTTGTGTGTTCCGTTGCTCCCACTGGGCTCGGTGATGGCTGCTCATGTGCCTTCTTAAGGCGGTCGTCCCTAGGTGAGTATTGGGCTTACCGCGACTAACGCGTTGACTGCAAAGATTGCAGATGGCAACGCTATTGTCAGCAGCGGACACGTTAAAAAAAGCCCACACTGCGGAGCCATGTGCCGGTGTCCTGGGAGCGCCAGATGTGACCGTACATGGTCGATGACTCGCTCCTGATACATTTGAAGTCTGCTTTGTCCCTGCTGTGCAATGTAAGTCATTGCTGCTTCTCCTCCCTATCTGCTGGTCCATATCTCCCTCTGAACTCCCCTCCTCTTCCTCTCTTGTGGGCACCCACGTGACATCACTAGACACGTCATCATCAACGTCACCTTCCCCACCGCTATAAGTAGAGTAGGCAGCAACACCGGGGACCAACCTCCTCCTTGGGCTGATCTGGGTACTGGCGTCAGACTGCTGAGTAGCGCTTGTTGCTACCTCCTCTTCCTGATCCAATACCAAGAGTGGCTGCGCATCAGAAATGTCCTCTTGATATGGATCGGAAAATAATTCCAGTGACTCAAGCGGAAGGTATGTGGTGGTGGTGGTGGTGGTCGTGTTGTTGGTGGTAGTGTCTTTGGGGGTGCACATAGCAGAGAGTGAAGAAGAGGGTGCAGATCGAGAGGATGAGGAGGGTGCAGAAGAGTAAGGCTGAGCGAGCCACTCAACCAAGTCTGGTGCATCCTTTAAAGTAATTGAACGCACCTTCTGCAACTTCCCACTTTGGCTCAAGCCTGTTGCTCCTGCCCTACCCCTACCACCCCTGCGGAAGGGCCTGCCTCTTCCTCTGCATGTCATTTTTTAAATGACCCTGTGACAAAACTCTTAGTCCCTATACCGCTGAAGGACTGCTGCAGTATAGGTGAGCGGTCAGCAGTGGTGCACGTCAACCCTATCTATTGTGGACCTATAGCGGTCCTTACAGAACAGCAGACTGTACCGCACTCAAGCCTATGTACCGTAGCACCCTATACCAAGTTACCAGTCCTTATAAGAACTTTTGTGGACCAAGCAGGTTGTGTATTAGTGTTTAGCAGACTGTACGTCAGTCCCTATACCGCTGAAGGACTGCTGCAGTATAGGGCAGCGGTCAGCAGTGGTGCACGTCAACCCTATCTATTGTGGACCGATAGCGGTCCTTACAGAACAGCAGACTGTACCGCACTCAAGCCTATGTACCGTAGCACCCTATACCAAGTTACCAGTCCTTATAAGAACTTTTGTGGACCAAGCAGGTTGTGTATTAGTGTTTAGCAGACTGTACGTCAGTCCCTATACCGCTGAAGGACTGCTGCAGTATAGGGCAGCGGTCAGCAGTGGTGCACGTCAACCCTATCTATTGTGGACCGATAGCGGTCCTTACAGAACAGCAGACTGTACCGCACTCAAGCCTATGTACCGTAGCACCCTATACCAAGTTACCAGTCCTTATAAGAACTTTTGTGGAACAAGCAGGTTGTGTGTTAGTGATTAGCAGACTGTACGTCAGTCCCTATACCGCTGAAGGACTGCTGCAGTATAGGTGAGCGGTCAGCAGTGGTGCACGTCAACCCTATCTATTGTGGACCGATAGCGGTCCTTACAGAACAGCAGACTGTACCGCACTCAAGCCTATGTACCGTAGCACCCTATACCAAGTTACCAGTCCTTATAAGAACTTTTGTGGACCAAGCAGGTTGTGTATTAGTGTTTAGCAGACTGTACGTCAGTCCCTATACCGCTGAAGGACTGCTGCAGTATAGGGCAGCGGTCAGCAGTGGTGCACGTCAACCCTATCTATTGTGGACCGATAGCGGTCCTTACAGAACAGCAGACTGTACCGCACTCAAGCCTATGTACCGTAGCACCCTATACCAAGTTACCAGTCCTTATAAGAACTTTTGTGGACCAAGCAGGTTGTGTATTAGTGTTTAGCAGACTGTACGTCAGTCCCTATACCGCTGAAGGACTGCTGCAGTATAGGGCAGCGGTCAGCAGTGGTGCACGTCAACCCTATCTATTGTGGACCGATAGCGGTCCTTACAGAACAGCAGACTGTACCGCACTCAAGCCTATGTACCGTAGCACCCTATACCAAGTTACCAGTCCTTATAAGAACTTTTGTGGAACAAGCAGGTTGTGTGTTAGTGATTAGCAGACTGTACGTCAGTCCCTATACCGCTGAAGGACTGCTGCAGTATAGGGCAGCGGTCAGCAGTGGTGCACGTCAACCCTATCTATTGTGGACCGATAGCGGTCCTTACAGAACAGCAGACTGTACCGCACTCAAGCCTATGTACCGTAGCACCCTATACCAAGTTACCAGTCCTTATAAGAACTTTTGTGGACCAAGCAGGTTGTGTATTAGTGTTTAGCAGACTGTACGTCAGTCCCTATACCGCTGAAGGACTGCTGCAGTATAGGGCAGCGGTCAGCAGTGGTGCACGTCAACCCTATCTATTGTGGACCGATAGCGGTCCTTACAGAACAGCAGACTGTACCGCACTCAAGCCTATGTACCGTAGCACCCTATACCAAGTTACCAGTCCTTATAAGAACTTTTGTGGAACAAGCAGGTTGTGTGTTAGTGATTAGCAGACTGTACGTCAGTCCCTATACCGCTGAAGGACTGCTGCAGTATAGGGCAGCGGTCAGCAGTGGTGCACGTCAACCCTATCTATTGTGGACCGATAGCGGTCCTTACAGAACAGCAGACTGTACCGCACTCAAGCCTATGTACCGTAGCACCCTATACCAAGTTTCCAGTCCTTATAAGAACTTTTGTGGACCAAGCAGGTTGTGTATTAGTGTTTAGCAGACTGTACGTCAGTCCCTATACCGCTGAAGGACTGCTGCAGTATAGGGCAGCGGTCAGCAGTGGTGCACGTCAACCCTATCTATTGTGGACCGATAGCGGTCCTTACAGAACAGCAGACTGTACCGCACTCAAGCCTATGTACCGTAGCACCCTATACCAAGTTACCAGTCCTTATAAGAACTTTTGTGGACCAAGCAGGTTGTGTATTAGTGTTTAGCAGACTGTACGTCAGTCCCTATACCGCTGAAGGACTGCTGCAGTATAGGGCAGCGGTCAGCAGTGGTGCACGTCAACCCTATCTATTGTGGACCGATAGCGGTCCTTACAGAACAGCAGACTGTACCGCACTCAAGCCTATGTACCGTAGCACCCTATACCAAGTTACCAGTCCTTATAAGAACTTTTGTGGAACAAGCAGGTTGTGTGTTAGTGATTAGCAGACTGTACGTCAGTCCCTATACCGCTGAAGGACTGCTGCAGTATAGGGCAGCGGTCAGCAGTGGTGCACGTCAACCCTATCTATTGTGGACCGATAGCGGTCCTTACAGAACAGCAGACTGTACCGCACTCAAGCCTATGTACCGTAGCACCCTATACCAAGTTACCAGTCCTTATAAGAACTTTTGTGGAACAAGTGAGTTGTGAATGTTTAGCAGACTGCAGCAGAAGGGCAGCAGTCAAGTATAATATCCTTTCTATATTTGGAAGAAAGAATATTATACATGTACAAGCCTATTACTGTACCACTGATACCAGTCCTGAAAAGAACCTTTGTGGAACTAATAATAACAGCAAGTCTTTAAAATTACCCTCACTGCCTGACAACACTGCTTCCTTCCTGTCCCTATACAAATTGGCAAAAAAAGAGAACGATTAGTGGTTACTGGAACAGCTCTTTTGTGGACCTTGATAGTAACAGCTAATGATGATGATGATGATGATGATGATGAAAGACTAATCTGGCTGTCCCTGTAGCATACACCGTCCTTTCCCTTTCTCTAAACTAACAAAAGACACTCAGGCTGCTGCAAGAATCAGCAGCACAGCAAACCTATCAACACCTAACACCTATACCAGTCCTGAAAAGAACTTTTGTGTACCAAATAGCTAGTGGTTTATCTCTCCCTACTCCACACAGGAACCTGTCCCTATCTTAACAGAAGAAAGAATGTAAAATGGCCACCGGATCGGGTGTATTTATAGGTTAGGGGGAATGTACAAGTGTCCATGTGCTGTCATGTCTCAATTGGCTGTCCTGTATCACATGATAAACGTGTCACCAAAGGTTAAAGTTCTTGTATACATTAAACACGTAAGTCCGCCGCGGCGAACGACGGAAAAAGGCGTTCGAACGTGCGGACCGCGAATGTCGGAAATTCGCCGCGAAACGACCGCCGGGCGAACCGTTCGGCCATCACTAGTGATGAGGTGGGAGGGGGTGTTCTAAATGGGAGGCTTTGATGGGGATCCTTATGCAAGGGGGACTCTGATGGGGATCCTGATGTAAGGGAAGACTCTAATGGGGATCTGAAGTAACTGGGGGACTTTGAGGAGGGTCCTAATGTAAGGGGTAAGCGTAGGTAAAAGGAGTGCCCGAAATCCAAATAGAAGCAAAATTAATGTGAATATATAGCCATTTTATTGAAAGTAGCAAAAAATTATGATTAAGTCAATGCAAGAGTAAAACAACAATTATCCCAATTTCGATGTCACAGACACACCAGTTTGGGATATATCTCCACTCACCATTAGCATACAGCAGTAGCCCTGAAGAAGGGGGGGGGGGGGTTTGTGCCCCCAAAATGCATTGGCTTTAGCATCTTTTTTTGCTACTTTCAATAAAACGGCTACATATTCACCTTCATTTTGCTTCTAATTGGATATCAGGCTCTCCTTTTACCTATCTTTACATACATATGCAGAAAGGACCTTGAGGCCGTACCCAGAGGTAGCAGCCAAAGCCCCTCAAAAGGGCTCAACGCCATCCTTCTGTTTAAATTGGGCCGGAATCATTGGGAACAAATTCTCCCAACCCGCCCCCACCAATTGCCAACTCACAGACCTCAACTGAGTAATTCCAGTGCAATCGCCAACCTAATGTAAGGGGGGACTCTGATGGGGATCCTGATGTAAAAGGGAACTCTAAACGGGATCCTGATTTCAGGAGGGACTCTGATGAGGATCTTGATGTAAGGGGGGACTCTTATGGGGACCCTGATGTAAAAGGAGACTCCGATGGGGACCCTGATGTAAGGGGGGCTTATTTATAAAACTTTTTTTTTTCAGCCAGCTAATATTTGTAAAATAGATGAATTGGCCCTTCTACTAAAAAGTTTGGAGACCCCTGGTCTACAGATTTGGTGCGCTATTAATCCTTGTCAGATTTTGGAATCCATATGATAAGTGCTTCCTACACAGAAGAGGGACCTCAAAAATTGCATTGTAGAGTTCTAGGAATTTTGGAGCTAAGGAACTGTGGTTGAACTGGATGGATTTGTGTCATTTTCAATATAACTATGTAACTATGAATCTAGGGAGCTGGCAAGATCTTGGAGAATGCTGAGTAGCCCAATTCTCATGAGACGATGCTGCGACACAGCAAATGATCGTATTCTCCAGAGATTTGGGCTACTCAACATTCCCTGTGATTGGAAGGAGAATGACTTCACCCAAGGTGCTGCGGGTGGAAGCCAGGGAAAGGTAAGTATATTTGATTTTTTGCCCCACATGTTTTTTTTTTACTTTGAATGGGTAGATCTTATCACTAAGGACACTGAGGTGCAAGGTCAGCTTTGAGCTACTTTAAGCATTACGTATAATTGAAAAAGAAGTTTGACTCAAGTCTCTTTGTTTCTATTTCAAGATCTACTCACCCGATCACACCAACAACAGCTTCTCATCCAACCCTTCAACTCCAGTCGGCTCTCCGCCTTCCCTCTCAGGTATTTAATTAGCTATCTATTATACTGTATGTATAACACAAGCAAAACTTTTGAGAGTCCCCGTCTCCCAATCAGTTAACTTCAGGGATAGATTAACCACAAGAATCCTCTTTAGTAAGAAGGGGTCAACCTTTTGTCTTTATAGTAGCATTAAAGTTTTTATTGCTTAACATGCAGCATAGCACTTTGACTACAGCTAAACCCTGACCAAAAACGTTTATTCTTTTTTTTTTTTGCTTTGAAAAGAGTGATGGAGGGTTACGATCTCTGTCAGGTTTTAATTGCTAGCAAAATGTATGAATAAAAACAGCCAGACTGCCTTTGGAACAAGAATGATGACGATAGATGGACATGGCTGATTGGTCTACTTTGTATAGTGGATTTGAATATACTTTAATGTATTAATAGCAGTCAAGACCATCAGAGGCAGTTATAAACCAGGACAAAGGACAGTGAAGTGGAACATTTCTTTTGAAACAATTGCACCTACATGTTTCGAATGGTCCAAAATCTCCTCATCAGGCCTTCATTTATCTGTATCTGCAGGATGTTCTGTGCTGTTCAACCATTTAAAGTGAGGGGTATCTTTCTAAAAGGGAAACAAACTAAATACCAGACTACTAATATTAAAGAAGTATTTTTTTCCCTGCAATAAGGACATGCCAGAAGAATAACAGCAACATATTTTGCTCAATACACAGTATAGATATAATAAATGTGTGACTGATTTCGACATGGAGGCATTTTACATCCTTCTAGCTGCATATGCTGTGCTGATCACTGGGCGCAGGCAGAAACTGGCAGCATATGTATTATTGAAACACTTCACATAAGCGTTAGGTCTGTCTATTTGTTCTACGAACAGAGAAGACTTTTTGTAAATGGCACAGATGGTGGATCAGACTCCCGTAGCCTGCTGCCCCACCAATACAATACAGGAATATAAGACATTTCACACAAGACAGACACATTTGCAATTGTATTTTTCTGTGCTGCAGTTAATTGGCACCTCTTTTGCATCCAACATGACACAACCCTTTGGCAATGTTTTGCACCTCTTGTAATCTACCTGGCCATATTCTATAGAGTGTGGTTGAATGTAGGGCCTGTGGAAGGCTTCCTTTGACAGTCTGTGACTTAAATACACACGCTAGAGGGCAGTGGACCAGCTACCACAAGCCTCAATAATCTCTGGGGAGAACCAATAGGATTGTGTACCCCTTGACAACCCATTTCCGTAAATTGTGTAACAGTGGGGGGGAAAATGCTGCTGTGTCAGTGGGATGAAGGAGAGAGCTGAGAGGCTGGGGGTCAGGGACTCTATGGGGTGTAACATATTACAATGGTGTATCTAGTGTTATCTAAGGGCCTGTTTGGGGTGTGGCTTATGAGACAGGAGTCCCTGGATCTGGGGCTTCTATAGGATTTTGGGTCCGAGGTGTATTGAAGGGCTACGCTTTCCACAGTCTGATGGCTCATTAGTATGTTGTATTCCAGAGAGGGTTTCAGCAGCACTATCAGTGCTCCATGGAGCAGTTCAGGGGATTGTTGCTGCATAGTGGAGCAAGTTTTATCTGATAGAGGCACCTTGGTGAACTGACAGTTGGTGTACCCCTGAGGTGGGTTAAGCTGATCCTGGTGCTGCAGCATCGGGGCCAGGACTCCCAGACAAGCCTCAGGTAAGGCACCTGCATATTCCTGCACACATGTCCTGCTGTCAAGTTCTCATTGGACAGATAAAATGTAGGACTGTTGTCTCCTAGAACATTCCATTCCAATAATCAAGCAACTATTTAGGCAACTATGCATATAGTTAGGTACCCCTTACAATACCAAGGCTGGAAATTGCTGCCTTAGGGTATCAGGAAGGATTTTTTCCCTATTTAACCAAATTAGACCGTATAAGGGTTTTTTTTGTTGTTGCCTTCCTCTAGATCAGTGGTCATCAACCCTGTCCTCAGGGCCCACTAACAGGCCAGGTTTGCAAGATAACTGAAATACATCACATGTGATATCATTTGCTGCTCAGTGATTGCAGTATTCTAGTCTGCATCTCCCCAAGGTAATACATAAAACCTGGCCTGTTAGTGGGCCCTGAGCACAGGGTTGATGACCACTTCTCTAGATCAACTATAGGTTTAGGATTCTGTGAATTCAGATTTTCAATTATTATTTTTTTTTCATTTTCTATTGGTTGACCTTGAGGGACATGTGTCTTTTTATTTTCAACCTCACAATGTAAAGGCTGTAGTAATGCGCACATTACTGCAATGCACATTTTGTGCATTGAAGCACTGTGATACCATTCATTGTGAGTATTACCCTAACAGATCTGTGTTTCAGTATGCCAATCACACTTGTTTTAAGTCTTATTTTCAGTCCATTGTGGTACGTTGGGAGCTCATTCAAATGAATGGGCTGCATTAGATCAGCGCACACCAATGCATGACATAACGCTTGCATTAAATTCACCCATAGAGATGTGCTCAGGCATTCTCCAAACTCACCTCTACCCAACTCCAAAGTTTTTTTTAATCCATTGAGCATCGGGGTGGGTCACTCATGCCTTGCAGCTCACATAGGTAAGCAAAAGAGTGTCAAAGAGGTGACATGCGGGGCAAAAATGACCCAGCCTGTAGCTCACTGGAGTAAGAAAAGTGTGCACGTTCAGAGTTCAGGTAGAGAAGAGTTTGGAGGACCCTCAAACTCATCTCTGTTCCCCACAGTGGACTGCCTTGGTTTTAATTGGCCCCTAATAGGCAGAAATATCCATTATAGCTGATTACTATTTCCACTGAGGATCAGATTTACCTGCTTTTTTAGCAGTTGTTTAAAAAAGGTTCATTAGGTACTTTTGTTCAGTTTACTTTTGTTAATCATATAATTCATACTTTGATTTCAAGTCCATATTTTAAAGCACAAATGCTAAAATAAATAGACAATACTATCCCTTTAGACGCCTGCCAGACTTGCCGTTCAGAAGGAAGTGTCCTCCATTATGCCTCATACCTAATTAACATGATGAGAGGTCTATTGGGAAAGCAAGGTGGTACAAACAGGAATCTCTCAAACAATGGTTCCTGTTTGTGATGGAGAATTCCTAGAAAAAGGCTGGAAAATAAACCCACCTTTTAAGGCTTCTTGTTTACACAAAGACCTTCTTAGGTTGAGGCTGGGTTCACATTGCAGCGGTTACGAGAACCGGATGTGATTCGCACCGCACTGCAGTGCAAATCACATCCGATCTCTGTGCGATGCGAGTTCAGCCATACAGATAGTATGGCTGAATTTGCATCGCACCCGCCCCAAACTCGCACAGGACCCTTTTTTTGGTTCGCAGCAGAATCGGATCGCATGGGTGTTCACACCATGCGATCCGATTCCTGTCCGAGTTTGCAGATCGCACTGCGATATGCGAACTGATCTGGGGGTGTCATTAATGTTTCACTGACACTCCCAGCAGTTCGCATAGGGCAGTGTGAACTGCCGCCGGGAGGTATGCAATGCGGGAACCCACAGCGGATTCGTGGCGTTCCCGCATCGCTGCAATGTGAACCCAGCCTGAAACACGGCTTTTAATGTGGATTCGTTTATTTTTGTTTTTTTGGGGGTATTTTTTGCTGAGATGTGTACTTTTAAGCTATGTAGATAATAGATCTGCTGATCCTGCCTTTTTTGGACATTCCCATCTATGACTTTGAGATTGCAGAGCAATATATCGCATAGATGCGTTTTACGTGCATTACTATTCATCCCTATGGTAGATGTGTTTTGCTGGAGATTGCAAAGATGTAGCAATCAAAACCTTTTAGTAATGCACTAAGCTGTATACTGTATATGTGAATGGATTTCCTTCTTATATTGAGAACCTGAGCTGGACCCATCCATTTAGTGGCAGAGACCCCTAACACACAGCTCCCAGGTATAGCATGCATATACACTGGTTACGTAAGATCTTACAGTGCGGGGGTTCTTTTTGATCTCAGCAATTATCCCTGTATATTCCTCAGAATATTCCTATAACCTAGATTTGATCAAGGAATCAGTTTGTTTGTAGATCTGTGTTTCTTTCTGTATGTAAATAATTACATGCAATGAAAGAAATCAAAAGACAAATTGAAATTTCTCTGAACTGCTTTTTTTTCAGGCATACGGTATGTTATTTTTGTAGACGTCTACATTATTTTTGCAATGGTATTACAGTTTCACTGCATATTTTATATTGGGATCACAGTTCTATAACTGTTTTCCTTGCTCTTTAGGCTTAATAAGGCCCCTCCAGTAGTATACAATGTTTTTGATTAATTTTATACTTACCATTTTCTGATGCTTTATGGCCAGTCACATAATGCATTGGGCCCTTTTAGTCTTTGGCTGTCTTCTGGAAGTGGGTGGTCTTGGTTGATGCAAAGAGCAGAACTAACGTGACTGCAGAAGTGCTCTCTGCATCAGTACAGCAAGAGCACAGGGTGCCATGGTGAGTGCCCACCACAGGGCAGGGCCATAACACCCTGCACCCTTGATCTGTCCATGGTCATCTGGGTTGAGTGACTCAGGGCATCATTCAACCTGGAAGACTATGAACATCTTCTGGCATTGAACAGCTATTGTGAGGGGACAGCTCTAGATTGAAGATATTGTGGTCACCAGGGGTACATTTTGACAAAGAAAACTTAAGCCTGGAGTTAGGCTTTACCTAAAGGACTCTGTTATTTAGGAGAGAAGATATTTTGCTTATCCTCTAATAAAGATAAAGTACCACATCTCTTGAAAGATAATTAGAAATTTAAAGATGTAGTTGGGATTTTTAAGGAGCTAAATTAAAACAAAATTGTTTATAAAAAGTAGAAACATTAAAAACAAACACACAAAGGGTAAGTATTGATATTACACTTATAATACATGTGCTGACTGATTTCATCTCTACATGTTTCGCCTTGGTAATTGGCTTCTTCAGGAAAATTGGTTTCTTCTCCCGAAGAAGCCAATTACCAAGGTGAAACATGTAGAGATGAAATAAGTCAGCGCATGTGTTAGTACTGTAATATCAATACTTACCCTTTGTATGTTTGTTTTTAATTTGCTAATAAGTTTCTACTTTTTATAAACGATTTTGTTCTAATTTAGCTCCTTAAAAATCCAAAATACATCTTTAAATTTCTAAGACTCTGTTATTTAATTCTGTTCCTGTTCACACTCAAGAGCTGGAAGACATCAGGGGTTATCAGCGTGCGTTCAGGCAGTTGCCAGTCAACTCAACACTTATTATCAGACAAAAGGCTCAACATACAAAGCATTAAATCATTATTAAACTCTCCAATTTTTTTTAAAATAGTGTTAACTTCCTCCGGGCAAACTTACACATTAAGCTTTCTTTGCAAAATAGGACTACATGTCCAGTTATGCCAAGGGCTGTCATAAGAAATCACATGTTATTGCTAGTGTATGTGTGACTGTCCTAATAAAGTTATTGCTTGTCTCTCCACCCACAGAAGGCTGTAGTTCAAATTGCATGCATGCCTATCTAAATAGAGTTATTGCTGGTCTCTCTGCCCACAGCAAGCTGTAGCACACATGTGCATGTTGTAAAAGACGTATTGCTGGTCTCTCCTCCCACAGTAGGCTGTAATTCAAATCGCATGCGTGTCCGTCCTAATAAAGTTACTGCTGGTTTAGCAGCCCCTAGCAGGCTATAGTTCCAATTACATGTATGTTTGTCCTAATAGAGTTACTTCTGGTCTCTCTGCCCACAACAGGCTGTAGTTCAAATTGCATGTGTATCTGTCCTAATAGAGTTATTGCCGGTTGCTGCACCCTAAGCAGGCTGTTGTTCAATTTGTATGCATGCCTATTCTTATAGCGTTTTTGCTGCTTTCTTGGCCCCCCCAGCAGACTGTAATTTAAATTGCATGCATGCCTGTCCTAATGGAGTTTTTTTCTGGTTTCTCTGCCCCCAGCAGACTGTAGTTCAATTTGTTTGCCTGTCTATCCTAGGATTGCCACTTTTTCTTCAAGCCACACTTTAGCAGCGCACAGCAACATATTTTTTTTAGTATACACTATGGGATTGTAACAGACCTAGGAGACCTGTGGGAGCTCCAAAGAGAATAGTAATGTGACGTGCATAGTGCCCCATCACCCTTCTGTCAACCCCTTTTCTGAGCCACATTCTTCTCTAAATAACGTGTCTGGGTTTCAGGCAGACTGAAACCCGGACACATGATTCAAACCTGGACTGTCTGGATGAATCCCAGACAGGTGGAAACCCTAGTCTATCCTATTCTTTTTTTTTTTTTGGTTTCTCGGCCCCCAGAAGATTGCAGTTTAAATTGCATGTGTTCCTTTCCTAATAGAGTCATCACTGGTCTCTGCTCTCATAGCAGGCTGTAGTTCAAATGGCATGCATGCCTGTCCCCCCCCTCCTCCAGCAGGCTGTAGTTTAAATCTCATGCCCTAATAAAGTTTTTGCTGGTTTCTTGCCCCCCTCTCCCCAGCAGGCTGTAGTTTAGATCGCATGCCCTAATAAAGTTTTTGCTGGTTTCTTGCCCCCCCTCCCCCAGCAGGCTGTAGTTTAAATCGCATGGCCTAATAAAGTTTTTGCTGGTTTCTTGGCCCCCCTCCCCCAGCAGGCTTTAGTTTAAATCGCATGCCCTAATAGATTTTTTGCTGGTTTCTTGCTCCCCCCCTCCCCTAGCAGGCTGTAGTTTAAATCTCATGCCCTAATAAACTTTTTGCTGGTTTCTTGCCCTCCCCCCTCCCCCAGCAGGCTGTAGTTTAAATCTCATGCCCTAATAAACTTTTTGCTGGTTTTTTGCCCCCCCAGCAGGCTGTAGTTTAAATCGCATGCCCTAATAAAGTTTTTGCTGGTTTCTTGTCCCCCCACCAGGCTGTAGTTTAAATCGCATGCCCTAATAAACTTTTTGCTGGTTTCTTGCCCCCCCCTCTCCCCAGCAGGCTTTAATTTAAATCGCATGCCCTAATAAAGTTTTTGCTGGTTTCTTGTCCCCCCAGCAGGCTGTAGTTTAAATCGCATGCCCTAATAAAGTTTTTGCTGGTTTCTTGCCCCCCCTCTCCCCAGCAGGCTGTAGTTTAAATCGCATGCCCTAATAAAGTTTTTGCTGGTTTCTTGGCCCTCCCTCCCCAGCAGGCTGTAGTTTAAATCGCAGGCCCTAATAGATTTTTTGCTGGTTTCTTGCCCTCCCCCAGCAGGCTGTAGTTGAAATCTCATGCCCTAATAAAGTTTTTGCTGGTTTCTTGGCCCCCCCCAGCAGGCTGTAGTTTAAATCGCACGCGCGCCTATCCTAATAGAGTTTTTGCTAATCTTTCCTCACAGCAGGCTGCAGTCCATGTTGAGAACACATATGTAAGTGTGGCTACAAACCTTTATTTTCAGTCACGTTACATTTTTTTTTTTTTAAGCTGTTGGCTTAAAAGTTAAAAAAAAATCCTCATTCTGGTGTGTTAGCTTTGTGAATTGAGCCTATATTAAGTAACGTAAAAAAGACCTGGTGCACATAAATCTTTTAAAATTAATCCTGAACATTTATCATAATAAAAATTCTTGCATAGCCTCCCCCATGACTGGTTCTCTTCAAGGAGAAAGAAAACAGAGCAGATACAAAGAAATTCCCTGCACACCACATAAAGTGACATTGCTGTACCTACTTGCCAAATACCGGCTCGCCAAAGTGTGGTAAGCCAGAAAGCATCTTTTTTTTTTTTTTTCTCTTGGATGCAGTATATGTCGTGAAACAGAGACTTGGAAAGCTGAAATCCCTTGTACCAAGCTTCTTTTTTGGAAATTGAGTTGTTTTCTTGCACGGAGTTCTCTCCCAGGCATTACCTGCCGAGTCAATGAAATCCTTTGATAGAAAGCAGCCTGGAGGAACATTATGGACTGTATCTCTGTTTTGCTACAAAAATACTTTTTTTTTTCCCTTAAGTATGTTTTTGGAAAGTCTCCATATGTCTGGACGGCTTGACAAATTTGCATATATATACTAAACAACTGCAAAAGTTTTAACTAAGAGGATGCTTATGCAACTGTGTAGATAATTAACTTTTTTTCCTTCTTTTAATTAGCAGGCACAGCTGTTTGGTCAAGGAATGGAGGACAGGCTTCTTCGTCTCCTAGCTATGAAGGCCCTTTGCACTCACTAGTAGGTGCTTTTAAATTTAACGTTGTGACATATTAGGACAAAAGTGTCCGCAGATGTGTGTAGATTGATCATCAGAAAGGGAAGGCAATGAGAAATCAGTCGACTTGTATTCTGGGTCTATAAAGATGTTTCTGACTCATTCAAGATCCTAGAGCAGAGCAAGCCACCTTTTCCATTCCTCCAGAGAAAACGCAAAGCTCAATGATAAGACGGAAATCTATGCGGTTATAACAAAACTTTATAGAAAATAATCACCTGCTCCTGTTCTGTAGATAATGATATAGGCCTCGCAAGCACTTCCTGAAAAAGTGTGAAGCTTGGCGCAGAGGAAAAAAAGCAACAAGCCAGTCACATGGGCAGGGAGAATTTTCGAAAAGTACAGTTGCCCCGGTTGCAAGGATGAAGGTTTATAAAGTGAGTTTTAGATAATCCTCTCTGGCTGCAGGTTGAAAAGGAATGCAATTTTTAGCAATAACATTAAATTACAATGTGTGTTGTTTAATTATGCTTTAAAGGTTCAGCCCAAACAGATCTAGTACATCAGTTTCTGTAGACCCAGACCCTGTTAAAGCGGAGGTCCACCCTAAAGTGGACCTTCCGCTCATTGGAATCCCCCCCCCCTCCGGCGCCACAATTGGCACCTTTCAGGGGGGAGGGGGGTGCAGGTACCTGTACAGTACAGGTATCTGCACCCACTTCCGGGATAGCTCTCTGCGGAAAGGGGCGAAGATCTATGCCCCTTTCCGAAAGTCCCCCGCTGCCTGCTGGGAAACACACAGATCCCAGAGGCAGCGGGTCAATCCTTATTGTGCAGCGCGACTCGCGCATGCGCAGTAGGGAACCGGGAAATGAAGCCGAAAGGCTCCACTTCCTAATTCCCATACGCAAGATGGCGGCGGCAGCACCCGAGAGACAATCGAGAGATCGGCTTCAGGCGCCGACATCGCGGGCGCGCTGGGCGGGTAAGTGTCCTTATTTTAAAAGTCAGCAGCTGCTGTATTTGTAGCTGCTGGCTTTTAAAAAAAAAAACGGTGGAACTCTCGGCGAACTCCCGCTTTAAATCATTTATCTCTAATGGACACCAGTGCTGAGATTTCTGTACTTGTGTTACCGGGTCTGAGCTCTTTGGCCTTTGCCCAGGTGATGGAATGGATTTCCCTAATGGAGCACCTTGCTGGGCTGGAGTGCTGCAGAAGTTCATGCGGTGGTCAAAGCGACATCTCACAAGCAGCCCTATAGGAAAATGTTAGGAACCCTAAAGCTCCATTGGACAATTGTTGGCAGATTTTCAGCCAACAAATGTTGGCTAGCAGGTTTTAAAATTTTCTGCGAACAAATGTCTGGTGTCGGATTTTCCGAGCGTGTGTACACAAGTCCGTCAGACAAAAGTCCAAAGTACAAACACGCATGCTCGGAAGCAAGGACGAGCCAGAAGCGGTCGGTCTTGTAAACTTGCGTTCGTAATGGAGAATTAACATTCGTGACGTGGCAAATTATGAAATCTCAAAATGCAGCGCACAATTCTCTTCTTCTTTAATGGGATAATAATGAAGCTGCTTTACTGGTGATACTGATGGAGTTATTGCAAGCTAATTTTCAAAGGCCTTTTTTTCTAGTGATATCAAGAATAATATTATTATGCTTTTTTTTGGTTAAGTTACCACAACACCATTATCCCGTAGTTTTTAAGATCAAAAATACAACTATGTTGATGTCCCTTGTCAATTTTACATTGTATTTTTTTTAAATGTAACTGTCTACTCCCAAACTGTCATTTGAAGTCAAACACATAGCCAAGTATTATTCTATACAATTTTTTTATTGTGCATAAAAAAAATTAAAATAGACATGCTATCTGCCAATAGAACTTAATGAAAAAGTGAATTCTATGCATCCAAAAATATAGAAAATATACCTAATCAAATCATTATTCAACCAACAAAAATAATGTCAAAGCAATAACTCCAAGTCCAGTAATAAATAACACGTTATCTCCTCCGATTCCGCAACATGTCTGGTTGACGAACGTCCATTCAGAAACAAACTGAAAAGTGCGAAATGAAAAGCGCAAATCAACACTCACCAAACTTCTACTAAGATGAAATTAGCAGAAGGAGCCCAAAGGGTGGCACTAAAGAGCTGAAAAACAATGTAGTACGTTACTACCTTTGTATTTGTTGGCCGACAATTACTTGCCGTTTGTATGTAAGACAAGTTTGGGCCAACGCCCTTCAGACAAAAGTCCATGGTTTTATTGGACAAGAATCCGATCATGTGTATGAGGCTTTAGGCTCGGTTCACACTAGTGCGAATTGGATGCGGGTTTTCCCAATTCACATAACAGGAGATTGTGACCATCTCTCTGTGTGAGCTGGTTCACATATCTCTGTTGCGGCTGTGGAACGGCTTACACAGGGGTCCTGTGCGTCTTTGGCTCCGTTTCAGGGCTGAATTCAGGCATAAATTTGGCCCTGAATTGTCCATGAAATGGAGAACAGAGACGCACCAGACCCCGGCTGTGAGCCGCATCCGTCTTAGATGTGAACCTAGCCTTAGTGATGTTAGTGGCAGATAGTGATGGCCGAACGGTTCGCCCGGCGGTCGTTTCGCGGCGAATTTCCGACTTTCGCCGTCCGCGGGTTCGAACGCCTTTTTCCGTCGTTCGCCCCGGCGGACTTACGTGTTTAATGTATACAAGAACTTTAACCTTTCGTGACACGTTTATCATGTGTTACAGGACAACCAATTGAGACATGACAGCTCATGGACACTTGGACATTCCCCCTAACCTATAAATACACCCGATCCGGTGGCCATTTTACATTCTTTCTTCTGTCACTGTAGGGAAAGGATCCTGTGTGGAGTAGGGACAGAGAAAACGCTAGCTATTTGGTACACAAAAGTTCTTTTCAGGACTGGTATAGGTGTTAGGTCAGCAGCCTGAGTTTCTTTTGTCAGTTTAGATAAAGGGACAGAGCGCTGTATGCTGCTATTTTAGGGACAGCTCAGCCAGATTAGTCTTTCTTCATCATCATCATCATCATCATCATTAGCTGTTACTATCAGGTCCACAAAAGAGCTGTTCCAGCTAATCGTTCCAGCCTACTCTTTTTTGCCAATTTGTATAGGGACAGGCAGGAAGCAGTGTTGTCAGGCAGTGAGGATAATTTTAAAGACTTGCTGTTACTATTAGTTCCACAAAGGTTCTTTTCAGGACTGGTATCAGTGGTACGGTAATAGGCTTGTACACGTATAATATTCTTTCTTCCAAATATAGAAAGAATATTATACTTGACTGCTGCCCTTCTGCTGCAGTCTGCTAATCATTCACAACTCACTTGTTCCACAAAGCTCTTTATCAGGACTGGTAACTTGGTCTGTCTAGGGTGCTACGGTACATAGGCTTGGGTGCGGTACAGTCTGCTGTTCTGTAAGGACCGCTATCGGTCCACAATACATAGGGTTGCCGTGCACTACTGCTGACCGCTGCCCTATACTGCAGCAGTCCTTCATTGGTATAGGGACTGACGTACAGTCTGCTAATCACTAACACACAACCTGCTTGGTCCACAAAAGTTCTTATAAGGACTGGTAACTTGGTATAGGGTGCTACGGTACATAGGCCTGAGTGCAGTACAGTCTGCTGTTCTGTAAGGACCGCTATCGGTCCACAATACATAGGGTTGCCGTGCACTACTGCTGACCGCTGCCCTATACTGCAGCAGTCCTTCAGCGGTATAGGGACTGACGCACAGTCTGCTAAACACTAACACACAACCTGCTTGGTCCACAAAAGTTCTTATAAGGACTGGTAACTTGGTATAGGGTGCTACGGTACATAGGCCTGAGTGCAGTACAGTCTGCTGTTCTGTAAGGACCGCTATCGGTCCACAATACATAGGGTTGACGTGCACTACTGCTGACCGCTGCCCTATACTGCAGCAGTCCTTCAGCGGTATAGGGACTGACGCACAGTCTGCTAAACACTAACACACAACCTGCTTGGTCCACAAAAGTTCTTATAAGGACTGGTAACTTGGTATAGGGTGCTACGGTACATAGGCCTGAGTGCAGTACAGTCTGCTGTTCTGTAAGGACCGCTATCGGTCCACAATACATAGGGTTGCCGTGCACTACTGCTGACCGCTGCCCTATACTGCAGCAGTCCTTCATTGGTATAGGGACTGACGTACAGTCTGCTAATCACTAACACACAACCTGCTTGGTCCACAAAAGTTCTTATAAGGACTGGTAACTTGGTATAGGGTGCTACGGTACATAGGCCTGAGTGCGTTACAGTCTGCTGTTCTGTAAGGACCGCTATCGGTCCACAATACATAGGGTTGCCGTGCACTACTGCTGACCGCTGCCCTATACTGCAGCAGTCCTTCATTGGTATAGGGACTGACGTACAGTCTGCTAATCACTAACACACAACCTGCTTGGTCCACAAAAGTTCTTATAAGGACTGGTAACTTGGTATAGGGTGCTACGGTACATAGGCCTGAGTGCGTTACAGTCTGCTGTTCTGTAAGGACCGCTATCGGTCCACAATACATAGGGTTGCCGTGCACTACTGCTGACCGCTGCCCTATACTGCAGCAGTCCTTCATTGGTATAGGGACTGACGTACAGTCTGCTAATCACTAACACACAACCTGCTTGGTCCACAAAAGTTCTTATAAGGACTGGTAACTTGGTATAGGGTGCTACGGTACATAGGCCTGAGTGCAGTACAGTCTGCTGTTCTGTAAGGACCGCTATCGGTCCACAATACATAGGGTTGCCGTGCACTACTGCTGACCGCTGCCCTATACTGCAGCAGTCCTTCAGCGGTATAGGGACTGACGCACAGTCTGCTAAACACTAACACACAACCTGCTTGGTCCACAAAAGTTCTTATAAGGACTGGTAACTTGGTATAGGGTGCTACGGTACATAGGCCTGAGTGCAGTACAGTCTGCTGTTCTGTAAGGACCGCTATCGGTCCACAATACATAGGGTTGACGTGCACTACTGCTGACCGCTGCCCTATACTGCAGCAGTCCTTCAGCGGTATAGGGACTGACGCACAGTCTGCTAAACACTAACACACAACCTGCTTGGTCCACAAAAGTTCTTATAAGGACTGGTAACTTGGTATAGGGTGCTACGGTACATAGGCCTGAGTGCAGTACATTCTGCTGTTCTGTAAGGACCGCTATCGGTCCACAATACATAGGGTTGCCGTGCACTACTGCTGACCGCTGCCCTATACTGCAGCAGTCCTTCATTGGTATAGGGACTGACGTACAGTCTGCTAATCACTAACACACAACCTGCTTGGTCCACAAAAGTTCTTATAAGGACTGGTAACTTGGTATAGGGTGCTACGGTACATAGGCCTGAGTGCGTTACAGTCTGCTGTTCTGTAAGGACCGCTATCGGTCCACAATACATAGGGTTGCCGTGCACTACTGCTGACCGCTGCCCTATACTGCAGCAGTCCTTCATTGGTATAGGGACTGACGTACAGTCTGCTAATCACTAACACACAACCTGCTTGGTCCACAAAAGTTCTTATAAGGACTGGTAACTTGGTATAGGGTGCTACGGTACATAGGCCTGAGTGCGTTACAGTCTGCTGTTCTGTAAGGACCGCTATCGGTCCACAATACATAGGGTTGCCGTGCACTACTGCTGACCGCTGCCCTATACTGCAGCAGTCCTTCATTGGTATAGGGACTGACGTACAGTCTGCTAATCACTAACACACAACCTGCTTGGTCCACAAAAGTTCTTATAAGGACTGGTAACTTGGTATAGGGTGCTACGGTACATAGGCCTGAGTGCAGTACAGTCTGCTGTTCTGTAAGGACCGCTATCGGTCCACAATACATAGGGTTGCCGTGCACTACTGCTGACCGCTGCCCTATACTGCAGCAGTCCTTCAGCGGTATAGGGACTGACGCACAGTCTGCTAAACACTAACACACAACCTGCTTGGTCCACAAAAGTTCTTATAAGGACTGGTAACTTGGTATAGGGTGCTACGGTACATAGGCCTGAGTGCAGTACAGTCTGCTGTTCTGTAAGGACCGCTATCGGTCCACAATACATAGGGTTGCCGTGCACTACTGCTGACCGCTGCCCTATACTGCAGCAGTCCTTCAGCGGTATAGGGACTGACGCACAGTCTGCTAAACACTAACACACAACCTGCTTGGTCCACAAAAGTTCTTATAAGGACTGGTAACTTGGTATAGGGTGCTACGGTACATAGGCCTGAGTGCAGTACAGTCTGCTGTTCTGTAAGGACCGCTATCGGTCCACAATACATAGGGTTGCCGTGCACTACTGCTGACCGCTGCCCTATACTGCAGCAGTCCTTCATTGGTATAGGGACTGACGTACAGTCTGCTAATCACTAACACACAACCTGCTTGGTCCACAAAAGTTCTTATAAGGACTGGTAACTTGGTATAGGGTGCTACGGTACATAGGCCTGAGTGCAGTACAGTCTGCTGTTCTGTAAGGACCGCTATCGGTCCACAATACATAGGGTTGCCGTGCACTACTGCTGACCGCTGCCCTATACTGCAGCAGTCCTTCAGCGGTATAGGGACTGACGCACAGTCTGCTAAACACTAACACACAACCTGCTTGGTCCACAAAAGTTCTTATAAGGACTGGTAACTTGGTATAGGGTGCTACGGTACATAGGCCTGAGTGCAGTACAGTCTGCTGTTCTGTAAGGACCGCTATCGGTCCACAATACATAGGGTTGCCGTGCACTACTGCTGACCGCTGCCCTATACTGCAGCAGTCCTTCATTGGTATAGGGACTGACGTACAGTCTGCTAATCACTAACACACAACCTGCTTGGTCCACAAAAGTTCTTATAAGGACTGGTAACTTGGTATAGGGTGCTACGGTACATAGGCCTGAGTGCGTTACAGTCTGCTGTTCTGTAAGGACCGCTATCGGTCCACAATACATAGGGTTGCCGTGCACTACTGCTGACCGCTGCCCTATACTGCAGCAGTCCTTCATTGGTATAGGGACTGACGTACAGTCTGCTAATCACTAACACACAACCTGCTTGGTCCACAAAAGTTCTTATAAGGACTGGTAACTTGGTATAGGGTGCTACGGTACATAGGCCTGAGTGCAGTACAGTCTGCTGTTCTGTAAGGACCGCTATCGGTCCACAATACATAGGGTTGACGTGCACTACTGCTGACCGCTGCCCTATACTGCAGCAGTCCTTCAGCGGTATAGGGACTGACGCACAGTCTGCTAAACACTAACACACAACCTGCTTGGTCCACAAAAGTTCTTATAAGGACTGGTAACTTGGTATAGGGTGCTACGGTACATAGGCCTGAGTGCAGTACAGTCTGCTGTTCTGTAAGGACCGCTATCGGTCCACAATACATAGGGTTGCCGTGCACTACTGCTGACCGCTGCCCTATACTGCAGCAGTCCTTCAGCGGTATAGGGACTGACGCACAGTCTGCTAAACACTAACACACAACCTGCTTGGTCCACAAAAGTTCTTATAAGGACTGGTAACTTGGTATAGGGTGCTACGGTACATAGGCCTGAGTGCAGTACAGTCTGCTGTTCTGTAAGGACCGCTATCGGTCCACAATACATAGGGTTGCCGTGCACTACTGCTGACCGCTGCCCTATACTGCAGCAGTCCTTCATTGGTATAGGGACTGACGTACAGTCTGCTAATCACTAACACACAACCTGCTTGGTCCACAAAAGTTTTTATAAGGACTGGTAACTTGGTATAGGGTGCTACGGTACATAGGCCTGAGTGCAGTACAGTCTGCTGTTCTGTAAGGACCGCTATCGGTCCACAATACATAGGGTTGCCGTGCACTACTGCTGACCGCTGCCCTATACTGCAGCAGTCCTTCATTGGTATAGGGACTGACGTACAGTCTGCTAATCACTAACACACAACCTGCTTGGTCCACAAAAGTTTTTATAAGGACTGGTAACTTGGTATAGGGTGCTACGGTACATAGGCCTGAGTGCAGTACAGTCTGCTGTTCTGTAAGGACCGCTATCGGTCCACAATACATAGGGTTGCCGTGCACTACTGCTGACCGCTGCCCTATACTGCAGCAGTCCTTCATTGGTATAGGGACTGACGTACAGTCTGCTAATCACTAACACACAACCTGCTTGGTCCACAAAAGTTTTTATAAGGACTGGTAACTTGGTATAGGGTGCTACGGTACATAGGCCTGAGTGCAGTACAGTCTGCTGTTCTGTAAGGACCGCTATCGGTCCACAATACATAGGGTTGCCGTGCACTACTGCTGACCGCTGCCCTATACTGCAGCAGTCCTTCATTGGTATAGGGACTGACGTACAGTCTGCTAATCACTAACACACAACCTGCTTGGTCCACAAAAGTTTTTATAAGGACTGGTAACTTGGTATAGGGTGCTACGGTACATAGGCCTGAGTGCAGTACAGTCTGCTGTTCTGTAAGGACCGCTATCGGTCCACAATACATAGGGTTGACGTGCACTACTGCTGACCGCTGCCCTATACTGCAGCAGTCCTTCAGCGGTATAGGGACTAAGAGTTTTGTCACAGGGTGATTTAAAAAATGACAGGCAGAGGAAGAGGCAGGCCCTTCCGCAGGGGTGGTAGGGGTAGGGCAGGAGCAACAGCCTTGAGCCAAAGTGGGAAGTTGCAGAAGGTGCGTTCAATTACTTTAAAGGACGCACCAGACTTGGTTGAGTGGCTCACTCAGCCTTATTCTTCTGCACCCTCCTCATCCTCTCGATCTGCACCCTCTTCTTCACTCTCTGCTATGTGCACCCCCAAAGACACTACCACCAACAACACGACCACCACCACCACCACCACATACCTTCCGCTTGAGTCACTGGAATTATTTTCCGATCCATATCAAGAGGACATTTCTGATGCGCAGCCACTCTTGGTATTGGATCAGGAAGAGGAGGTAGCAACAAGCGCTACTCAGCAGTCTGACGCCAGTACCCAGATCAGCCCAAGGAGGAGGTTGGTCCCCGGTGTTGCTGCCTACTCTACTTATAGCGGTGGGGAAGGTGACGTTGATGATGACGTGTCTAGTGATGTCACGTGGGTGCCCACAAGAGAGGAAGAGGAGGGGAGTTCAGAGGGAGATATGGACCAGCAGATAGGGAGGAGAAGCAGCAATGACTTACATTGCACAGCAGGGACAAAGCAGACTGCAAATGTATCAGGAGCGAGTCATCGACCATGTACGGTCACATCTGGCGCTCCCAGGACACCGGCACATGGCTCCGCAGTGTGGGCTTTTTTTAACGTGTCCGCTGCTGACAATAGCGTTGCCATCTGCAATCTTTGCAGTCAACGCGTTAGTCGCGGTAAGCCCAATACTCACCTAGGGACGACCGCCTTAAGAAGGCACATGAGCAGCCATCACCGAGCCCAGTGGGAGCAACGGAACACACAAAGCCACACTGCAGGCTCTCACCGTCCAGCCTCGTCTTCTACTTCTCCTTCTCCTCTCTCCTCACAATTGTCCTCCACTCCACCTTCCATCACGCCAAGCTCACATTTTTCTGCAAAAAGGCAGGCTTCCGTGGGCCTAATGTTTGAGCGTAAAAAAATGATGACGCCGGATAACCCTCTTGCCCAACGGTTGGCGGCTGGCTTGTCAGAACTCATAGCCCGCCAACTACTGCCATATAAACTGGTGGACTCGGAGGCCTTTCGCAAATTTGTGGCCATTGGAACACCACAATGGAAGGTCCCAGGAAGGAAGTATTTCTCAGAGAAGGGCATCCCAGAGCTATATGGCCATGTTCAGCGGCAAGTGAATGTATCTCTGGCACACAGTGTCGGTGCCAAGATACATCTGACCACAGACACGTGGTCTAGCAAACACGGGCAGGGAAGGTATATCAGTTTTACTGCCCACTGGGTGAACCTTCTGACGGCCGTCAAGCATGTAACCCGTGGCACCCGTGTAGATTTGGTTTTACCGCCACGGATTGCATGCAGGCCTGACTCTTCTTCTCCTCCTCCTACTCCATCCTCCTCCCTCTCCTCCTCAGCTGCCTCCTCCTTTTCCGCTGCTAGCGTCTCTTCCACTGCACCGCCCAAGCTCCCCAGAACCTATTCCACATGCCAGGTGAGACGTTGCCATGCCGTGCTGCGTCTGTTGTGCCTGGAAGCAAAGAGCCACACTGGCCCGGCACTCCTTTCAGCTTTGCGTTCACAGGCAGATGAGTGGCTAACACCGCTCAATTTGACAGTTGGTAAAGTGGTGTGTGACAACGGTGCCAATCTGCTTAGCGCATTGAAACAGGGCAAAATCACGCACGTGCCGTGCATGGCACACGTCTTAAACTTGGTCGTGCAGCGATTCCTTGTCAAATACCCTGGGGTCCAGGACATCTTGCGGCAGGCAAGGAAAATCTCGGCCCATTTCAGAAGATCTTACACGGCCATGGCTCGCCTTGCTGACATTCAGCGGCGACACCATCTGCCGGTCAGACGTCTTATTTGCGATTGCCCGACGCGATGGAACTCAACCTTCTATATGCTTGATAGGCTGCTCCAGCAGAAACGTGCAGTTAACGTCTACCTGTATGAACTCTGCGAAAGAAACGGTTCTGGGGAGCTGGGTTTTTTTTCACCGCGCCAGTGGCTGCTCATGCGCGACACATGCAGACTTCTGCGGCCATTTGAGGAGATCACCAAACTGGTCAGTCGCAGCCATGGCGCCATCAGTGACATGGTACCTTATGCCTTCTTTCTGGAGCGTGCATTGCGTCGTGTCATTGATCAGGCTGTGGAGGAGCAGGAGCGGGAAGATGAGGAAGTCGCAATGCTGGATGAATTCCCAGGGGGGGCTACTCTATCTGAGACAAGTCAACAACAGGAGTCTGATGAGGAGTCAGAGGAGGATGGTGCCGGGGCGGATGAGCAGGAGCAAGAAGAGCATGCTTTAAACCTTTCTGGGATCCCTGTTGTGCGAGGATGGGGAGAGGAGAATGAAGAGGACGACATTATCCTGGATGATGAGCAGGAGCCAGGCCACCACACCGCTTCCACTTTAGTGCAAATGGGGGCCTTCATGCTCCAGTGTTTTAATAGGGACCCCCGTATAAAAAGCATGAGGGTCAAGGACCAGTACTGGGTGGCAACGTACTTAGACCCCCGGTACAAACACAAAATGGCGGAAATGTTACCGCCGTCGCAGAGGGCTGTCAGAATGCAGCACTTCCAGGCCTTGCTTCGAGAAATGCTGCATTCTGCTTTTGCGTGCGCTGGCAGAGGAGCAATTCCCACTCCCAGAGAAGGATTTGCGGGTACCAATCCAACAGCGCCTGCAAGAAGAGGCCGGTTTGAAGATGTGTTGGTGACTTCGGATATGAGGTCATTCTTTCAGCCGACCCATCGACAGGTGTCATCCGGATCCAGCATCAGGGAACGCCTAGACCGTCAGGTGTCCGACTACATTGGGTTAACGGCCGATGTGGACGCTCTGAGGAGTGATGAACCCCTAGACTACTGGGTGGGCAGGCTTGACCTCTGGCCAGAGCTTGCCCAATTTGCAATCGAACTGTTGGCTTGCCCCTCATCCAGTGTCCTGTCCGAAAGGACGTTCAGCGCAGCAGGGGGGATTGTGACCGATAAGCGTACTCGCCTAGCTCACCACAGTGTTAACTACCTCACATTTCTAAAAATGAATGAGGCATGGATCTCGGAGGAATTCAACACATGTGATCAGTAGACCATGTATATGTCTATAAACAATTTTTGGAATCAAGCACACAGACCTTCTTAATTCATTTGGCTCACTTCCCTGACCCAAAAAAGCACACCGTACTATATGCCCCTACCCTCCTCTTTGAAGAGGTTGAGCGGTGTCATATTTCTACTGGGGCTGCTTATTATGAGGGGTTCCCACCATCCCTGTGCTGTGCTGACTTCCTCCTGGGTGTTCTTATTATGAGGGGCTCCCACCATCCCTGTGCTGTGCTGACTTCCTCCTGGGGGTTCTTATTATGAGGGGATCACACCATCCCTGTGCTGTGCTGACTTCCTCCTGGGGGTTCTTATTATGAGGGGATCACACCATCCCTGTGCTGTGCTGACTTCCTCCTGGGGGTTCTTATTATGAGGGGATCACACCATCCCTGTGCTGTGCTGACTTCCTCCTGGGGCTGCTTACGGTGCTGCTGTCAGCGCTGTATGTCACGGAGCTGCTGTCAGCGCTGTATGTCACGGAGCTGCTGTCAGCGCTGTATGTCACGGAGCTGCTGTCAGCGCTGTATGTCACGGAGCTGCTGTCAGCGCTGTATGTCACGGAGCTGCTGTCAGCGCTGTATGTCACGGAGCTGCTGTCAGCGCTGTATGTCACGGAGCTGCTGTCAGCGCTGTATGTCACGGTGCTGCTGTCAGCGCTGTATGTCACGGAGCTGCTGTCAGCGCTGTATGTCACGGAGCTGCTGTCAGCGCTGTATGTCACGGAGCTGCTGTCAGCGCTGTATGTCACGGAGCTGCTGTCAGCGCTGTATGTCACGGAGCTGCTGTCAGCGCTGTATGTCACGGTGCTGCTGTCAGCGCTGTATGTCACGGAGCTGCTGTCAGCGCTGTATGTCACGGAGCTGCTGTCAGCGCTGTATGTCACGGTGCTGCTGTCAGCGCTGTATGTCACGGAGCTGCTGTCAGCGCTGTATGTCACGGTGCTGCTGTCAGCGCTGTATGTCACGGAGCTGCTGTCAGCGCTGTATGTCACGGAGCTGCTGTCAGTGCTGTATGTCACGGAGCTGCTGTCAGCGCTGTATGTCACGGAGCTGCTGTCAGCGCTGTATGTCACGGAGCTGCTGTCAGCGCTGTATGTCACGGTGCTGCTGTCAGCGCTGTATGTCACGGAGCTGCTGTCAGCGCTGTATGTCACGGAGCTGCTGTCAGTGCTGTATGTCACGGAGCTGCTGTCAGCGCTGTATGTCACGGAGCTGCTGTCAGCGCTGTATGTCACGGAGCTGCTGTCAGCGCTGTATGTCACGGTGCTGCTGTCAGCGCTGTATGTCACGGAGCTGCTGTCAGCGCTGTATGTCACGGAGCTGCTGTCAGCGCTGTATGTCACGGAGCTGCTGTCAGCGCTGTATGTCACGGAGCTGCTGTCAGCGCTGTATGTCACGGAGCTGCTGTCAGCGCTGTATGTCACGGTGCTGATGTCAGTGCTCTGTATTACGGTGCTGCTGTCAGTGCTCTGTATCTCCTGCACCCTCTTGTTTGCCTACCCTGGTCCCTGACCTTCCCTCTCCTCCATTGCCTTCATTAGCTCCATAGTCCTGAATTGTCAGAACAATTTCCCAAATAAAAAAAAAATGCTTGTAGTTATCGATCCCAAATTCACCTCATACATGTATTATGCTATTGTCCAGGTGGTGGGACTACGTGCTACCCCCTAATAATTACCCCGTGGCCGCAAATTCGACCTAAAGGTTTGCGAAATTCGCCTCCCATTGAAGTCAATGGAGCCCGCGGCGAACGGTCGTTTTCGCGAACGTTTGTGCCCGTTCGCGTTTCGCGTTCGCGAAACGTCCCGTCGGAAGTTCGTCCATCACTAGTGGCAGAATCACTTCTCTGACATGACCCTAAGTATAGATACAAAAGCCCATAATGATTTACATATGAAGTGATGGCATTTAGCAAATACATTTGAATTAAATAAATCTATAATGAATTTGAGAACCTCTGTTTCTGCCTTTCTCAACCTTTTTACCCCAGAGGAACCCTTTTCAGGCCATGGTACATTATCATGATCAGAAGGGGGTAGAACACCATATTATTTTCCAACTCTCCCTTTCTCTATATGACCACATTAATCATGAGATATAGAAAAAAATTAAAAAGCCAGAAAAAAACTATGTAAAAATTGTAGTAACATTTGGTAGTCAGTGGTGAACTCCTTACATTGGTGGCCAGTAGGGAAATGCCTCCTTACATTGGTGGTCAGTGAAGAACTGTCCCTTTACATTGGGGGTCAATGTGACCAATTACTTTGGATATCGGTAAATAAATGTCCCCTTACATTGGTGGTCAGTGGAGAAATTACCCCTTCCGTTAGATATCAGTGAAGACATGTCCCCTTTTATTGGTTGACTAGTGTAGAAGTGACCTTTTACTTTTGATATCAGTAAGAAATTGCCTCTTATGTTGGTGGTCATTGTATCAAGAGATCAATTTGCTGCTGCTCAAGCAACCCTGCCAACCTTTGAGGGAGCCTTAATGCTGAACTTCATCCAAAAGGGGAAGTTCCGCTCTTCTTCCTCTACATTTGGCACTTTGGTTTGTTTGGGGGGTAGTGGGTACCTGATTTTGACAGGTACCTGCTGGCCTCGGTGATCCAAGCGGAAGTTCGGCCCCCCTCCTTCCCCCACAGCCTTCTGGGACACATCACAGGTCCCAGAATAATGTGGGGCCAGTCACAAAACGTGGCGAAAGTTGTGCATGTGCAGTTGGAAGCCGGTTGTGAAGCCTCAAGGCTTCACTGCTGTTTTCCCTTGATTGAAATGCTGACACCTGGATCTAAAGCCGATTAAAGATTTGGCTCAGGTGAGGACATTGCTAGATCCAGGGGCAGGTAAGTGTCCATAGATCGACTTGGGTAAATCCAGCATTTTTTTTTTTTGCATGCGATTACTGTTGGCTGCTATAGCTGCTAGCATAATCATTTTGTTCTGCCACCTGGGAAGGCTCCCCGCTGGCAGAACACAATAGTGCTGCGGGAGGGTTTCTTTTTCTTTCACCTGCGGTGGAAGGAAAGACAATTGAATAATTTATGGCTTGCCTTAGATTTGCACGTAACCTTGCTTGAGAAAGTCGGCTCTATACAAATGTCATGAAAGCAAATAGTATTTTGTACTGTATCGCTAGACAGATTTGCTTGGGGTCCTCATAAAACAGTTATTTAGGTTGCACCACCCCTTTAATCCCCATCCTTTGTGGCTTATCATAAATCTGGGCCAAGTCATGGTAGGGATCGGTGGATATTCTGAGCCTCCTTTGTTTCTGAAAAAAGTACTGTCTATATTGCCCCCAGCAAGCAATTGCAGATGAACCTTTATAATCCAATTGTCAGTCTCATCCAACTGGACTTGTTCTGTAATGTTGAAGATGTTTTGTAGCTTCTCAAAGTAACATAATTTGTTTTACTAAGGCCGGCCATAGAGAGAAGGAAAGAAAATTGCACAATTCCCCCATCAACACAGTCAGTGTTGATAGGGGAATCCCTCCCACAAAGCCATTGTGTTCTCCTGGCAGGGGGGGGGGGGGGTGCAGGGGAAGCCTTCTCCTTCTGGAGAACACTTATTACTAGTGGCTTTAACAGCCAAAAGCAATAATCGCATGTAAAATCCTACAGGCTGGTATTACCCAAGTTGATCAATCAACTTGGATAGATTCGGCCTGCCCATACATGGTTCAAATCTCCTCTGGTTCCTGCTGAACTGGCCAAGATTCGGACCATCTATGGCTGGCTTTAGTGTCAAGAAGATATTACAGAAGGGGAGATGTTATTGTTTAAGAACAGGATGGAAGGTGTGAAAGTTGTTAAACCACCCTGTTCTAGTTCCGTAATCTCATCTTTGGTGTCAGGAAGGCTCCATAGGTGTTTATCCTTCATTTTACATGGCTGAAATATGAACTGTTGTCAAAACACTTGGGTAGAGATGTGAAAACTGCATTATATGTGGAAGACATGAGGTGTCAAAGACACCCACCACTGTTTTCAACATTACAATTCAAGTCCAGTTGAATTTGATTAACTAATAATCGATAAATGAGGACCTTCACTTACTTTCCAACCCTCATTTTCCTATACAAGTTCAAATCTGGTGACCGTGAGGCATCCAAGACCACTCCTGTTTCAGACACCTTAATGTATGGCCCACAGTTAATAGGTTTTGCATTAATATTAGATGTCCCACACAATGTAGATGTGCAGTGAGTGATTGTACGTTGTTTATTTCATTACAGCAAAGCCGAATTGAGGACAGATTGGAAAGATTAGATGATGCAATTCACGTACTAAGGAATCATGCAGTGGGGCCTTCAACAGCAATGCCAGGAAGCCACAGTGACATGCACGGATTAATCGGACCATCTCACAATGGAGCCATGGGTGGCCTGGGCTCAGGATATGGAACTGGCCTCTTGTCAGCAAACAGACATTCTCTAATGGTAAGCCAGGGATGACAAGATCCTTTCTTCGAAGTAAAACATAACTGCATATTTGGAATCATTTTGAGGTGTTGAACTTTTGAAGCACAGTGGACCCCTTCAAGCTCATGTTTACTGTTGTGACATTGTCTCGCTTGTCACACATTCGTTGTGTGCTCTTTTGTTTCTTATTTAAAGTGTTACTAAACCCACAACAGTAAAATCAGTCTGTATATGCAGTAAAGCTAAATGAATGCCAAGTAAATGCTTGTTATGTTCACTGTGGAATATAAGGAGTTAATCCTCCGCATTGTGTAAATAGGCTGTTTGATCCTGTCTTCTCTGATCCTCAAATTATTTTGTCATCTACTGATAGAACAGAGCCTTAGAGGTACTCTGCACACACTCCATTTGGTGCGTATTGCTACAGAGTTTTTTTTCTTTTTTTGGGGGGGAGGGTGGATGTGATCAGCACAAGGCCAATAAGCACTGTCCAGACATAGTGTCAGGGGTCATGCAGCCTCCTGATATAGTTAGAGGAGAATAAAACTCCTACAAGCTTTACCAGACACTGATAGAAGTGACAAGACTGATATATACTTATGATGAGAAAAGATATTTAGCAGTTTATATTTACTAAAATAATTGCATTTTCATGTTCTGTGTACCGCGGCGGGAGACCAGCTATAGTGAATGCGTTGACCTGGGTTTAGTAACACTTTAACTGAAAGAATCTGAAGGCAAAAAAGTATGCATTCTGAGGCTTTTGATTCTTGTACTCCAAAGATAAACTTACTGTTTTAAATTGCTCTGCAGTGTCAGATATTTCACTATGTATAGATTTGTATCTGCAATGATGCGATCTAGCAATATATATTGTTTTGGGTTTGCCAACACTTAAGCCAAAGAGCAAAATAATCAGAATGACATATCAATTATCAGAAATATGCAATATTAACCTGAACTACAATTTCTGTATGCAGTGGGGCTCCCCGTGCACTTGGGTTCAATTACTCATTTATGTCTAGGATATCCATAGTACCCATAACATGGACTTTTACTTGCCCAATCCCCTGGTCCTGCAAGATCCTTCCTTGCTTTAAGACCAGGTCCAACAGCCTCTTTTGCCTGACTTTTTGGCGGTTTCAAGCACTGTGATGTCAAGTACAATACATAGCTAATAGTCCTGCATTGTACCCGATGAAGCCAAGGGACTACCCACAAGTACTTGTTACTGGTAGCTTAGTTAAAATGAGCATTTAAACCTTGCAGTGCTGAGAGAAGCTGCACTGCAATGACGTTTTACGTTTTTTCTCAGAGTTCAGTTTTAAAGTATAACTAAAGGGAAAACTATTTATTTTTATTTTTGGATAGAGTGGAGAGGGATTAGAACACCTGTCAATTTTTATTGCTGTCTGTGATTCACCCTCTCTATTTGTGCTGTTTACCATTCTCATTGAAAATGAAAGTAAACAAAAATCCCAAAATTTGGGTTGTCCCCAGAAAAGTAATAGAAGCTAAATCTTCCAATGGGGATACTTGTTCTGGTGCCCTTGAGGTCCCCAAGAGATTCCTTTAATGTGTAGGGATTTCCTCTCACTTCCTGTTTTGGCTGTGGGACAGGAAGTGAAGGTAAGACTCTCCAGTGGGACAAAGAGGGCAAAAATAAACCTTACAGGGGTTTTTAATTCTCCCTTAAAATGAAAAAAGAGTTTTGTTTATAGTTCTACTTTAAGTGACCATTGTAGAAAACCTTATAAATCAGAAGCTTCATGAATCATTCTCATTTCCACGCAGATGACACACCTACTCAGAGTCTTCAGCTAAGTAACTACTTGTGCCACGTATCCACCTCCAACAGGCTTCACCTGTAAATTAAACATCACTTTTGGGTGACCCTTCTCTGATTGGTGGACTGAAGGATTGTTTTTTTTTTGCCTAACATTCTGCTTGCTTAAAACATATTTATAAATGTACAGAGACCGCGCTAATGCCAAAAACGTTGAACCATAACAGTTGTGTAAAATCTCGCACTGAGCAGCAACTCAACCATGTGATATAGACATAGTACATACAATATAAACGAAATCAGAGCTGTGCTTATACCATATAGAACATTATTAACTGTGAATCAGTGACAGAAATAAAGTCCATGTAAATTAGTAAAGAGGGTAAACAAATCTTCTTTAAAAGTTTATTCCAAGTAATCCAACACCAACAGAAATTAACCTCCATAGTGTAAAACCTCCACCTCTAATATAGGGAGCGCTTACCGGATATTATGGACCTCCTATCTCTAGAAATGTCAAATAAGCAATAATCAGAGTCATCAAAGGTCACATAGGCAATGATCAGGGTAACCAAAGGGGTCCTTCAGATGTTAACATTGATCTGCTCCTATTGGAAATGCACCATCAGTTCTCTTCCCAGCAAGGCTCCACATGAGCCGTGATATGTATGTAGATAAAACAACAGAAATATACAGTTTCTCGCCAGCATTCGACTCAAACCCGCAATTTCGGGATCATAGGGATGATGTCAGCACGTAGCACTGCCCACCGCATGTGAGGGGTGCAATGTGCTGGGAAGAGAACTAGTGGTGCCTTCCCTATAGGAGCAAATCAATCCTAACATCTGAAGGACCCTTTTTGGTGATTCTGATTATTGTCCATGTGACCTTTCTAGAGACAGGAGGTCCATAATATTTGGTAAGCGCTCCCTGTATTAGAGGTGGGAGTTTCACACTACTGAGGTTGATTGCTATTGGTGTTGGATTACTTGGAATAAACTTTTAAAGAAGATTTTTTTCGCACACTTTACTCATTCACGCGGACTTTATTTATGTCACTGATTCACATTTCATAATGTTCTATATGGTATAAGAGCATAAGAGCAACTCTAATTTTATTTATGCTTAAAACATATACATAATACCTTAATAAATTGTATGCTTGCCTAGTCTCAGAACCACCCCCCCCCCCCCCCCACTTCATTCTCCAATAAAAACATGGGAACTTCAACATCTTCATCTCATAGCACTTAAAAAGTTGAAGATAGATGAGTTCCCGCTCTCGTGTAGCTGCTTGTTCCTTCCAAACTCATTATTTATTTGCTTAAGAAATTACCAGGGCACACCTGACATCTCAAATGTATTATGCTTTTTTGTGTCCTTGAAAAACCTAAGAATACAGAGTTAGAAAAGCAAAAACCTGGAAAATAAAAGTATTGAGCAGGTTCATCTCTCTGTGCCATCAGAACTACTGCCATCTATGAGAATGTAACGGGAGAGCGGAAGAATTACAGATAACTCTGATGTCTGCGTGACTTCCCAGAGCGCCAATATAAATGGATAGATAGATGGATAGATAGATAGATAGATAGATAGATAGATAGATAGATAGATAGATAGATAGATAGATAGATAGATAGATAGATTCAAGTGATTTCAGACCTGGCTTGTAAAAAGTAAATGAATTTGGAAGCGTAAGAAACAAAAGAAGACTAACATCAATTTTGAGGCTTGCCTTTGAACACGTTGATAAGTTCCACACCACACATTGTGGAAAGAAGCAAGAAAAAAAAAACAAGGGGGATGAAAAAAACGGGAACACAGAGGATATGGTAATTTTTTCCACATTGCCGTCATCAGAGCTTGAAACAGTCTATAAGTTTTCTGTCTTCACCCATCTGCAGTTAATAAAGCAGCAGTAGGAGGTATACTGTGGAAGCAAATTCCAAAGCAGATTCAGCCAGAGTACTTTTCTAGGGATAATTCAATGTAACACACACTGTTGCGCTCCAGAAACTGAATATTTGAGTTCCGAAAGGACACCGGTTGAATCACGCACCTACTTATACCTTCTGGAGGCTCCAACTACACAAATTCCTGCCCGCAGTTTGTTTCTGTTCCTCCCCTTACAAAATGCCATAACAAAGCCATTACCTGAATCCCCCTGTCTAACTTATAGAGATCCCATTGGGGAATAGTGACAATTACTGCAGCAAGTGAATGGAGCTGGGAATCCTGGTGCATTTATCTTGCTTTTGAACAGGCAGACTGTATAGGAATATATAAAAAAGGGAGGGTATCTTCAGATCAACTAAGAGGACCAATGTATTAACAAGTTTCAACATTCTATACAGGTGGGTGATACTGATTCACCCAATAGGAGTGGCGCCTTTTCCTTTGGCCCTGAACTCAAACAAACAGACTGTATAGGAAGCCTTATGCCATTTAGCTTGCTTGCAAAAGAAGCTCTTTACCAAAATCCAGATAATAGAAATATTAACCTTTATAATTTCAATATAAATCTTTAGTTATAAGCATATTTCTCATATAGTTTATCGTGTGAATGTCCTTTTAAAGATGTTCTTTAAATCGAAAGTATATTTACTTGTTTTGGCTTGAGTGGGAAGGGTTACAACTTCTGTCAGGATTACATTTCTGTTTCTGTCCGTATTGGGGAAATTTTTTGGAATTTCCTGTTCCCGAAGGCATCAGGAAGTAAATTGCAGCCTCCTCAAAATGAGGGGAAATCCCAACTCTGACAGTCTTCATTGGAAGTGTTCCCATTGGAAGATTTGCCACTGGAACAAGGGTCCCTATATGAACATTTTCCCTTGTCACCAAAACAAATATGCCTGTTGGAAGGGTTCTTGTGGTCACCAGATCAAGTGTCCCCACTGAAACATTTCCCCTTAACACTAGAATGAGTGTTCCCATTGGAAAGTTTTCTTTTGTCACCATAACAAGTGTCCCTAATTGGCAATCCCTCCTTGTCACTTGAGCAAGGGTTCCCATTGGTAGGTTCCCTCTTGTCACCATAACAAGTGTCCCCATTGGACAATTTCTCCTTGTTACTGGAACAAGTGTTTCATTTGGAAGGTTTCCTCTAGTCACCATAACAAGTGTTATGGATGATTTCTCCTTGTCACTTTAACAAGCGTTCCCATTGGTTGGTTTCCTCTAGTCATCAGAAAAAAATGTCCCCATTGGATGATTTCTCCTTGTCACTGGAACAAATGTTCCCATTGGAAAGTTTCCTTTTGTCGCCACAACAAGTGACCCCGTTGAACGAATTCTCCTCGTCACTGGAACAAGCGTTTCCTTTGGAGGGTTTCCTTTGGTCATCCTTAAAAGCGTCCCCATTGGACAATTTCTCCTTATCACTGAAGCAAGTGTTCCCATTGGAAGGTTTCCCATCATCACCAAAACAAGTGTCCCCATTGGAAGATTTTCCCTCAGCACCAGAACAGATGTATGCATTGGAAGATTTACCCTCTTTACTGGAACAAGTGTCCTCATTAAGGTTTCCCCTCTTCACCGGAATAAGGGTCCCTATTGGAAGATTTCCCTTCGTCACTTGAACAAGTGTCCCTTTTGGAAGATTTTGTCTTGTCACTGGAACAAGCATCCGAGGAGGCAAGACAGGTACTAATAAAAACTAGCAGATGTTCTTTCCCAAACTAATAAAAGATGGTTTTACCTTTGATTCTACTTAAGCTAATGCAGAACTCTAGGGTAAAACTATGCAAATAAGGGGCTGTTGTACTTGCTCAAGAACTTGTATTTTTGGACATCTAGTTCTGGGATTAGCATTGTTTTGGTTTTTCTCTGCTGCAGCTAAGTGACATATAAAGGTCTTTTCTCTCCCCAGCCTGAGAATGGGTTGGAAAAGGACAAGCAGATGACTAAGCAATTCATCCCTTTGTCACTTTGCTATCTCCTCCTATCAGCATGAATCTTGTTAGCACATGAGTACTTCAGCACAACCGATTGGTTCCTTCTGCTGCTTCTTCTGCTAGTCTGAAGTATGCTGTACCAGGCATCAGGGCATTGCAAATGTCTGATACCAAGTCAAATTCAAGTACTTAAACTGCTTGCATTTAAAAAATACATTTAATGATGTATAAATGAATACAGAGCTGCATTAATGTGCATCTTTTATACTGTATCTGTGTAGAGCTCAGTTTTAATGGCTATCTGTCATGAATTCAGGCCTGAGTTTGTAAAAATTATGCTGCATGTATATAAATTTCAAATGACCTGTTTCTGGAAAATTTTATTCTACATGTTCCCAGCTATGGAGGTCTGTTCCACACCATCAACACCTCCCAACATTATATAACCTCTGCTAGGCTTTTGCTTTTTGAATTTGTTTGCTTTTTGTGGCCCTTTGCCGGGAACGTTTCCACATATAATACGTCCGTTTCGTCCAAGTCAAATGAAGTCATGGAATAGCTTGTCTTGTAGGACGTAGAGTCAAAGCTAATGAAGTCATTTACCGGTGCCATATGTTTTTTTTTTTTGTAAATGCTCATTTAAATCTTTCTCAAACCTCTGTTTGAGAAAACTTTAGATGTGGCTATTTACCATGAACCTGTCACTTCCAAAGCAAGACAAAACCCTCATACGTTCCTGGCAGTAGCCCCTGAACCTAACTGGCGCTTTGGCATCATACATTGCTATGGATGTACCCTTTCTTTTTGTCATGTGGCATTTTGGCATGCAAGAGCTCCTAGAACCTTAGTTAAAATTGACATTTTCACATATTTAGTAGATTCCTGGAGAAACTTATTTCATCAAATAAAAATTAGGTGGTCTTTCCTTGACCTTGCCTTTTAAATCAATGTTTAATAACCAATAGCTCAGTAGCTGCTAAGGAACTTCATGCATCGAGATGATTTTTGGTTGATCTTTGCTACACTATATGGCCAAAAGGTTTGTCTACACCTGTCAGTCACACTTATACAGCTTGTTGGACATCCCATTCCAAAATTATGGGAATTAATATGGAATGGAAAGCCTTCAGGGAAGTATTTCAGCATCACTTTGGCGTTTCTCTGTGGGAATTTGTACCTATTCAATTATAAAAACACCTGTAAGGTCAGTTACTGATGTTAGACCTGTTTTTTAGATCCTGGTGTTCGGTAGGTCACGGCTTTGTGTAGGCCATTCTTGTTCCTCCACACCAAACTCGTGAAACCTGATGTTGGATGAGAAGAGTTGTCTCGCAATGGACATTATAATTCTTCTCAGTGGTGTTGATTTGAGTTGGGGTCAGGGTTCTGTTCAGGACACTCAAATTCCTCCACACAAACTCAAGGTCTGGCTGATTTAATGATTTACTGATGATTTGCAGTTTTTTTTTTCAATTTCTTTCTATTGACACTATAGAGAACACAACAAGGCCCACCAAAGCCCTGCATGTAATAAAAAGGTGTTCTGTGAACTGTTGCTTACTTATGACAGCCAGTTAGCATCCATCAGTAATTTCCAAAGTCCACATTTGAGTATAATACCTTGCTGTTATTTATTTTATTACAGATATTTATATAGTGCCAACCATTTACACAGAACTTTATATAATGTACATTTACATCAGTCCTTGCCCTCGAGTAGCTTACAGTCTAAGGTCCCTCTCTCACATGCATATATAAGCATATTAGAGCCAAATAACCAGCACATCACAGGTCATGGGAGGAAACCCACTCGAACACATGGAGAACATGCAATTCCATGCAGATAGTGTCCTGACTGGGATTCAAACCTGGGACTCTAGTGCTGAAAAGTGAAAGTCCTACCACAGTGTTGCCCACACTTTCATGCATTAGTCCCAATGTGTCTGATCCTCTCCTCCTCTACACCCACATACTGTATATCAATATTGGGTAAATTCTATTACATTAGAAGAGCAATTATTGCTTTCTTGTGAACTGTTCATCTGCAATATTCTGAGGGGGAGGAATGGCAATCCAAAGGTCTTCATTTTGTATATTCTTAGCCCTTGTACACATGGTCGGACATTCCGATGGACAATGTCCGATAGGACTGTGTTGTCGAATAATCCGACAGTGTGTGGGGTCCATCGGACTGTTTCCGTCAGAGTATCCGACGGACCAAGTTTTCCAGCTGGGCTATAAAATTTTCCGACAACATGATCCGATTGGACTTTGTCCAATCATGTGTAGAGCACAAAGTGCCACGCATGCTCAGATAAAATTCCTAGACCAAAGCTATTGGCTACTAGCCTGAACGTAGTCCCGTCCTAACAAAATAACGTCATCACGTTAAGTACGATCGGATTTTCTGACAAATTTGTCTGACTGTGTGTATGCAACAGTTTCGGCCAAAATCCGTCGGATAAAATGTGACGGATTTGGTTGCCTCTTAACATGTGCCTGTTACAAGCAAGATGGCCCGCCAAAACATAGAAAAAGTTATTTTACTCAATGGCATCAAGATTTTCTTATGTGGCCAGTTATATGATGCAAATAGCACTAGACACAATTTTCTTTTAACTGTATGCACAATCATTCCTTACAAAAATAAGCAATTCCCAAAGACGATCCATTTCAGATACTAAATTGAGCATTCAGCTTGATTTTCCAGTTTATATACGTTTCTCTTCCTATTTTGTTCACTTCCTTTATGCATTTAATGAATCCTTCAGTGGAGGAGAAAAAAAAAAGTGACTTGAAGCTAATGAAGAATTGTTGTCTGCGGGTTACCCCCCTCCCCCAGTCTACCCTGATTCTTGTTTCCCCTGTAGTCCTGATCGGAAACAGCTGGCTTTTGTTTAAAAAGCTGTTTTGTGAAAAAAAAAAAAGTCTAAATCTCAAGAAGCAGAGCTGAGGTCATCAGTAAAGCAGGTGCTGAGGAACAGACTGGAATGCAGCGAGCGCAGCTTAATAGGGAACGTTCACAGACTCCCAGCGATGTAGACTGCAGCATAGAGGGGAAGATGTATGGGAGCATTGATCCTTACCCAAGGTTTGTGTCCCTGGAAATGTCCCTGGCTTGGGACGCCAGTCCGCTTTCCTGGAAAATTCAATTCTTAGGTGTACCTGTTATCTTGGTTTTTAAGAGAAGAATGGTAGGCAGATATACCCCTATTTAAAACAATTATAAACTCAATTAACGCAGTTCTCCAGTCTGTAGCAAAAAATTAAAAATCATCAGTTACAAATCCTGTAGCTGCTGACTTTTAATAATAGGATACTTACCAGTCCATGGATCCAGTGCTGTCCTCACCCGGGTTAGTTATTCACTAGCCTTCAGGTTCCCAGTGCTGGCATCTTAATTGTGGGCACCCGGCTGTGACAGCTGTGCTTTGTGAATGGTCCCACGGTGTCCTGAAACCTGTGACATGTCCCAGAAGATACAGGAAAGGAGAGGGGAGTGGAGAATTACGCAATCCAAGCAAAAGTGGAAGCGGGCACCTGTCAAAACTAGGTACCTGCTCCCCACAACACCCACCCCCCCCCCCCCAAAAACGATGTGCCAAATTAGGAAAAGGAGAGGGGCGGAGGACTTAAAGCAGAACTTCCCCTTTTGGGTGAAGCTGCACCTTAAAAAATCCTGATCAACAGAACTCTTAGCCCTTGTACACACGGTCGGACATTCCGACAACAAAATCCGACGGATTTTGTCCGAAACTGGTGTTGCATACACATGGTCAGACAAAGTTGTCGGAAAATCCGATCGTTCGTAACGTGATGACGTTAGTTACGACGGGACTATGTTCAGGCTATTAGCCAATAGCTTTGGTCTAGGAATTTGATCTGAGCATGCGTGCCACTTTGTCTGATCGGAATTCTCTACAAACGATCGGACAAAGTCCGATCGGATCATGTTTTCGGAAAATTTTTATATCCAGCTCTCAAACTTTGTTTTTCGGAGATTCTGACGGAAAAAGTCAGATGAAGCCCCCACAAGGTCGGATTATCTGACAACATGGTCCGATCGGACATTTTCCGTCGGAATGTCCAACCGTGTGTACAAGGGCTTATATTTTGCTGATTGAAAATGGGATGCTCTACTCAAGTTTTTATCAACCTTTTTACCCCAGAAGAACCCTTGTAATTATTTACAAGCTTTAGGGAAAGCCCGCTAAAACCAATTTATTGATCAGTGGGAAAAATGCACCTTACATTCATGGCTAGTGGAAAGAAAGCCCCTCTTTCAGTGGTGGTCAGAATGCTCCCCTTACAGACAGCTTCAAAAATTATTGGTGTCATGAGGCTGACTCTGCCAACTAGTGTTGGCCCCAGAACTATGCAGGTACCATAGAATGGGAGGTCAGTTAGTCACAGCTTAAGGAACCCTAGAACCCTAGCTTCTAGAGGAGCCCTAGTGTTCCACAGAACTCTAGTTGAGAATGGAGCTCTACTGCATTTCATAGGCTTGTTAAGGCTTGCATAGAGGATTGAGCATATGAATGTGCTACGCACCTCAGAGGTTCACTGGTTGGGACAGGTTTCTGATCAAGCTGTAGGTAAAGTGGAGAACAGCAAAGTCCCTAATCTCGGATCAAGAATTCCTATTGATTCCACCTCAGTGTCCCACCTCTGATCATTTGTTTTAGCTTTTAGCAGCATTTGATGTACTAGCCCAGTGCAGCCACAAGGAAGCTGAACATTTTGACATGTTTGAGATATCTGACGACAAACTATGTGCGCCCTGTGAGTGCAAAGGCTATCTTACCTTGACTTTGAGAACCAAGAGTAAGAACTGTCATATCTACATTCTATTGGTGAAAAATACATTGGTAAATGCATCAATCACATTCCTCCAAACTGATTTTTTGACATGCTTTTTCTAATTCAGTCTTGTTTTTTTATTTTTGTACAATAAAGTGTGATCTTCCTGGGAAAAGAACTGCAATGGGCACATTTGTGTGAATCCTTAAATAGAAGCTATGGTGCATCGTAGTTATGTGAAACTATCAGTGAGGACAGAAGGTGACAGAGCCTAGCTACTGGTGATTGTACAGCAGGGATATAAGCCATTACACCAAACACTGCATATATGATAGCAGAGTGTCTCTCAGTTCTTGAGTAGTGAAGCATGAAAGATGATCCACTTGGGAAAACAAGGTCTTGAGGCGAAGCATTGCGTATTGTATCTCAAGGTCACTTCCTCAAGCATGGCACGGTTAGCAGCTATTAGGTTTAAAGGAAATGTATAGCATTTGTATATTATTTATGTTAAAGATTAAGGTTAAAGAAATATGAAGGATATGTTTCATACATCTTTTTATAGTCAGGCAAATAGAATATAGGCTAATATTTAATATTTACCACTTTTAACCATTAGGTGGTCTCTAGTACATGTCCCTGTTTATTACTAGGCTGACATTACTGTGAATCATTTTTTAAATACCTGAATATCCAGATATTAATTTCTATTCTAGGTGTATGAGTTGAAGGAAAGACTTACCCTGATCCCTTTAGGCTCTGTACATATGGCCATCTGGGTTTCTAGCTGGGCTGAGAGGGTCAGTTAGTGGCCATTCCTGGACTTTCTCTTTCGGGAAGAGTAGTAGCAGAGGAAAGGGTCTATCAAGATTATCTGTTACTTTTCTTAGCTGTAATAAAAATTGAAAAAACCTTGATGCCAGAAGTTTAAATTCAATACTCAGCTGTATTAAGTAGTACAGCAGGACTAGAATTAGCATTATTAGCACCACAGCCAGCATTTGGCCCTAGTTTAAAATAATTTATAGAGAACATCTCTGAACCGAGGAACTTTTAACCAGAAAAACTTTTCTTTTGCCCCTAGAGTTCCACTTTAAGATAGAAGTCTAGCCAGATACTAGTGTGAGACAGTAAGGCCCCTTTCACACGGAGGCGGTTTTCAGGCACTACAGCGCTAAAAATAGTGCCTGTATAGTGCCTGAAAACAAAGGCCCCTTTGACTGGAGCGGTGCGCTAGCAGGGCGGGGAAAAAAGTCCTGCTAGCAGCATCTTTGGAGCGGTGAAGGAGCTGCTCCTTCACCACTCCTACCCATTAAAATCAATGGGACAGCGTGGGGTGCTTTGCAGGCCGCTTTGCGGGCATTTTTAACCCTTTTTCGGCCACTAGCGGAGGTTAAAACCGCCCGCTAGTGGCCGAATACTGCCACTAAAATGACGGTAAAGTGGCCACACCGCAGCATTGTGAAAGGGGCCTAAGAGGAAGTATCTGGTTTATTGTATCCCTACTTGAGAGATACATCTTTGCTATTTGTCCTGGTAACCATTGCCACCAGGGCAGAAAGTGAAGGGGAAGAATCCAAAATGTTGCCGGAAATCCTTTTGTTAGGAATCTGCTGCAAAAGATAGGAATTTTCATAATTTTTGGCAGATATCCACTCACGCAAGGAAAATGTTCCCAAAAGAGAACAATTTACAGAGTTTCCAACTATCTTGAACTTAAAACAATGTGTTTTTGCTGGAATTTAACTTTAAAGCAGAGCTAAACCCTCCTATACTTGCCTATCCTTCAATGGTCCAAGGTCCCTCGCCAGTATCGGCATCTTCTACCCAGCCTCTTTCGATTGTCGGGCTGCAGCTGTCTTCATTGGCCGGCATGAGATGTAATTTAAGGAGTGCAGTCATCCCAGAAAACAGATGCTGGGCTGAAATGCTTGTGCAGCTCACTATACATTCCAGAGAAGATTAAGAGCAGGCAGGTAGGTTTATTTTATTGCAGAAGAGACAGTGCATTTCTATTCTTCAATAAAAAGCCTGCCTGCTCACAATTTTTGAAAACGAGACCAATCCATATTCACAAGGTGCTAGGTTTTCATTGGCAACCGACATTGCTCATGACTTTTGGACCAACTAGCAAGGTGGTAGTATCCTCTGCGGGGACATATGCTGTCACTACTAATGCTGAGGAAGACAAAAATCCGGAACTCGACGTGAAGTAGGCCATATTAAAGAAAACCTATCTGGGCTGTGGGATTCAATAGGAAGAATGAGTACCTAAGGGAGGAAAAGCATACCAAAAAAATTAGTGTTCCTATCCTATTTATTTATGTATTTGAGAGCTGACAATTACTGGCAGCTCCAGACCGAGTGGGAATGAAAGCAAAAAAATGTTATTTTGCTGCTCTGGATGAAAATCTGTTATGGAAGCTGGCCTTTCACATCACATCAATAACATTCATTGCCAAAGAAAACTTCCTCTGTAAAGCCTCCTGTGTGTTTCACATTGAGCTATGGAGCAATCATGGATTAGCTCAATTCACTTCCATTAAAAAAGACAGGGAGGTGGAGGGGAAAATGTGAGGTGGAGCCACTGAAAATGGATCTAGAATATACAACAGAAGATCTTCAGCTGTAGGCAAAAGTCAATATCCAGTTCTACTGAGAGAAAAAAAAAAGGGGGATGGGGGTTGGCTGCCATGATAAGCTGCAAGACTCTCTGCAGCTCAGGTAATTTGCATCCACTCACTCCCACTAATTGGTGTTTTATGCTATCCAATTGTAGCTTAGCATATAGAGTCCAGACATTGTTATACTTCTAGTGGCACATTTTTATTTTAATTCTCAATATAATAATGAAACAGGATTAAACAAAAATATGCAAGAAGGCATTCTCCCCAATGACCACCAATGTAATGGCCATTTTCCCACTGACCACCGATACAAGGAGGCATTCTTCCCACTGCCCACCAATGTAAGGAGCATTCTTCCCACTGACCACCAATGTAATGGGCATTTTTTCCACTAACCGCCAATGGAGGGAGCATTCTTCCTCCCACTGACCACTGATGCAAGGAGGCATTCTTCCCACTGCCCACAAATGTAAGGGGCATTCTTCCCACTGCCCAACAATGTAGGGGGCATTTTTCCACTGACCACCAATATAAGAAGCACTCTTTCCACCGACCACCATTCTTCCCACTGACCACCAGTGTAAAGGGTATTTTTCCCAATGACCACCAATATAAGCAGGCATTTTTCCCACTCATCACCACTGTATGGAAGCAATCCTTTCATGGACCCCCAATTAATTCATTTTGACAAGCGTTCCTTGAGAACTGAAACAAATTTCAATCGTTCCTCTTGGTTAAAGAGGTTGAGTAAGGCTGCTCTAATACTTTGTCCAAATCTGCCAATTTAACATGATTTCATGCACTGGGGGCTGAGAGAGGAAGAGTTCATTTGATATTGAAGTGCCACACCAAAAGTTGGCTGCTTGAACCAGCTGCTGACAGACTCTGCACCTCAAAAAGTAGGTTAAAACAGCACATCGTTTGTACTCCAGTCCAGTATTCATTACTTCTCGCTTCAAATCCTGAAATGGTGCTCTCCCTCCAACAGTCACCCATCCACCAACCCCCCTTCCCCCGCTCAGCATTAGATTTTTAATAGAATAGTCTTTCACCTTTCCTTGAAATACGTTTATATGTAGACAGATAGATTTTGGTGTGGCATTTCAAGTGGAAGTCCCTTGGCAAAAAGCTCCCTGCTCCTGGAATCCAGATATCCTAGTAAAATACTACCCGTATACCCCTTATAACATTAGGTTAATCAGGAGGTTCCAGCGTCACCTTTCCAAATTCTTTTCCCAACAAGAGGAGTTAAGACTACGGGAGGAGCAAGGTCCATGGAGGACTGGATTAGTGTAATGATGTACACAGTTCAATGAGCACACAGGTGAAAACTGCAGAGCCACAGCAGGAAATGGGGATGTCTCCACCCTGGCAATGCTGTTTGACATGGGTGCTTAGATCACATGACTGGCCAAATAGAGTAATAAATATGAAAGATAAATCCATTTGCAGCTATGTATTTTATTCTGGTGTTTGATGCTTTCTCTAATCCAGCCTTTCGCAACCTTTTCAACACAGAGGTAATAGGCTGCACCCTCCAGCCTGGTCCATGAAGAGGTTGTTGTCACTGGGGCCGATCCCTGGCGATCCCTGGTTCTTGGGAGGAGGGGGGGGGGGGTTGGTGACCACTGGCATTGAGAATCTCAAAGACCTAGTGTTGATGTCACTGGGTCACATAGTAAAACATAACGTAAGGTATTTAATGAAAATAAAAATCATTTTAAATAATCAATTCATTAGCACGTTGGTGAGGGGGATAGGAGAAACTAAATCTAAGCAGATTAAACTGCATCTTTAAGTAATATTGGGCAAGGGGATAGAGGAGAAGCTTGTAAAGTATGTAGCTAGGAATAAGAGGCTTTGCTAGGTAGGATTTGAGAAGGAAGACTGATGTAAAAAAAAATGTATGTCAATGAGATAAAAAAATGTACACATTTACAAACTCGGTTGAGGTTCAGAGAAAGTCATAAATACAGTTGAGATCAAAAGTTTGCATACCCTGGCAGAAATTGTGAAATTTAGGCATTAATATTGAAAATATGACTGATCATGCCAAAAACTGTCTTTTATTTAGGGGATAGTGATCACATGAAGCCATTTATCATCAAATAGTTTTTTTTTGGTCCTTTTTAAATCATAATGATAATAGAAATCACCCAAATGGCGCTGATGAAAAGTTTACATACCCTGGAATTTTTGGCCTTGGTACAGACACAGAAGGTGGCACACACAGGTTAAATGGCAATTAAAGGTTAATTTCTCACATTTGTGGCTTTTTAAATCACAATTAGTGTCTGTGTATAAATAGTCAATGGGTTAGTTAGCTCTCACTTGGATGTCCTAAGCAGGCTAGATACTAAGCTGTGAGGAGGTAAAAAAGAACAGTGAAAAGACCTGCGTAACAAAGTAATGGAACTTTATAAAGATGGAAAAGCATATGAAAAGATATCCAAAGCCTTTAATATGCCAGTCAGTACTGTTTAATCCCTTATTAAAGTGGAATTCCGCTCAAAAAATTAAATAAAAGTCAGCAGCTACAAATACTACAGCTGCTGAGTTTTATTAATCAACCACTTACCTGTCCCACAGTCCAGCAATGTGGGGGAATGAAGCCGCACTCTTCCCCCCCTCCTCTCTGTGGTGCCGGCATTGTCACTGTGGGCGCCCGGCTGTGGCTTCACGGCTGGGCACACACTGCGCATGTGCGAGCCACGAAAGATTGCAGCCACAACCAGCGGTAGAATTGCTCAGGATATAAAGAAAAACCCACAGGTAACCGCAAGAGAGATACAGGCTGCTCTCCAAAAAGATGGTGTGGTTGCACAATTCAACGATACTTGAACAAAAAAAGAGCTGTATGGTTGAGCTGTCAGAAGGAAACCTTTACTGCACCAATGCCACCAACAAAAACAATAAAGGAATGTTAAGGTGTTGTTGGGCATATTGTAACCAGGCTTTTTTGAGGAACTTGTGCGGTAAAGGCTTCTTTCTGGCAACTTGACCATGCAGGTCTTTTTTATTCAAGTACCATCGTATTGTGCTCCTTAAAAACAACCACACCTTCTTTCTTTTTCCACAGTAGCCTGTATTTCTCCTGGGTTACCTGTTTGTTTGTTTGTTTCTTTGTTTTTTTGTATCCTGAACAGTTCCTGTGGCAGCTGTGGCCGAAATCTTTCTTGATCTACCTGACCTTGGCTTGGTATCAAGAGATCCCCAAATTTTCCACTTCTTATTAAATGATTAAACAGTGCTGACTTGTATATTCAAGGTTTTGGATATCTTTTTATATGCTTTTCCATCTTTGTAAAGTTTCATTACTTTGTTACGCAGGTCTTTTGACTGTTCTTTTCTGCTCCCCATGGCTTAGTATCTAGCCTGCTTAGTGCATCCATATGAGAGCTAACAAACTCAATGACTGTTTATACACAGACACCAATTACAATTTAAAAAGCCACAAATGTGAGAAATGAAACTTTAATTCCATTTTAACCTGTCTGTGCCACCTTCTGTGTCTGTACCAAGGCCAAAAATTCCAGGGTATGTAAACTTTTCATCAGGGCCATTTGGGTGATTTCTGTTATCATTATGATTTTAAAAGGAGCCAAAAAACTATGTGATAATAAATGGCTTCATGTGATCACTATCCTTGAATAAAATACATTTTTTTTGTCATGATTAGTCATATTTTCAATATAAATGCCAAGATTTCACAATTTCTGCCAGGGTGTGCAAACTTTTGAGCACAACTGTATACCCATTCTAGCATATGCAGCATATCAGGGCAATTTTAGATTGGATGGGGTGGGTTCCTTGTAATCCCTTTAGTAGTATTTAGTAATAGTAATATTTAGGGTCTGAGAAATTTGTCAATTGAACTACCATATGATCTCCCCCACCACCGCTAGTAAATTCCAAATTCTCCAGCAACCAAATTCTCCACCAACAGCAGCACCTACAATTGTACATCCCAAATCCCCCCTTCTTTTTTAGTTCTTTGATGCCAGTACCTAACTAAGTATTGTATCCAGAAACTCCACTAAAATAAAAACGGACTTTAAATTGCCTCTTTTCCTCTGCAGCCTTTTGTGGTTTTGTAATAGATTTTTTTTTTCTTCGACTTTATTTTAAAGCCTTATGTCTCAATATTTGGGAAAGCTGCTTAGAGAGATTTTTTTCTTCTTTTCCTCTAAAGTGTTGAACTTTTTTTTTTCCAGATTTAATGCCACTTTTAATGTCATTTTTTATTAAATCCTTTCTTATTGCTTTTGATCTTATTTATAGCAAAGCCACTTGACATATGGAAACCATTATTGTATAGGATGGAGATGAAAGGATTCATTGCACAGGGAATAATTTAGACCAACAATACCCGCGTACCGTCTGAAAAACCGGCCTGTTTATCCCCCTTAGAACACAGAGGTTTCCTATTTATTAGAGAATTACGCAAACATTCTTTCATCGCAACATATGAATAAAATCGCGCTTATTGTAACAGTAGAGAGGGCACCGATTTATTCAGAGTGATAAAAGGTTAATTTTGTAACTTGGATAAAACACATACCACGTTAAGCACTTCCATAACCGCCAAGTGTCTCTTCTTCGGCAGAACAGTAACCGCCATTTTGCAAATTGTATTACATGCCTCATGTATTGTGAAATGTCCCTCCAGCCCTGGAGTTTTCCCGTAGGAAATGGAAGTAATAGAAAACAAACATTTTTTACAGGACACGTACCTAATTCTGACCATGCTCCTGATCATTTTTGTGGTACTTTGGTAGCTTCCCATCACCTTCAGACAACGGCAATCCTCTGCTTATTGTTTTAGTTATTTCCCGATTTTAAGCAATCATATCATCGATATTGCAGTGGAAATCAATTAAATAGGCCACAAAGGCATTTCCACCTGTAGATGGCAGATTTGCTGCAAACAGTCTTTTTTTTCCACACCATCTGTTTTTAATCAAAGACTGAAAAAATTATCAAATTTGTTAAAATGTATATATAAGCAAAAAAAATTTTTAGTTTTATATCGAAAAGGAAAGGATTACAATCCAAGCTGCAAGAAAGTGTTCACATTAGCGCTTGGATCCAGCTTATGTAGTCTGAATGGATAGAATGTGATAAATGCATAGTGTGATGACACATCAAATTCTATGAAACCATAAGTTTATTCAATGGTGTACATGTTAAAAAGCTTCACCCAGGACAAGTGTCAGATGTATACAACCACATGGGCTAAGCCTAGCTTACTGTTATCCAACAGAAAAGGTCCAAGATGTGTCTGGGTGTTGAGCCTCAGTACTGGTTTCCAGAGTGGTGGATCTATATCATGGAGCCACTCAACAAGGGGGGCTGTCGTGAGAACCGCAAAGCCCATTACAATCCCTGTATGTATAATGTATGTTTCTAAGAGGTAGAGGTGGAGGGGTACTGGACACGGGTTTTCACCGGTTATCAAAATGTGGACAAAGCCATGGACATAGATGGACTGCAAGCCAGGCCTTCTTATTAAACATCAGTGCCTGACCTCACAAATGCGCTTCTAGAAGAATGGTCAAACATTCCCATAGACACACTCCTAAACCTTGTGGACAGCCTTCCCAGAAGAGTTGAAGCTGTTATAGCTGCAAAGGGTGGGCCAACTCAGTATTGAACCCTACAGACTATGACTGGGATGTCATTAAAGTTTGTGTAAACTAAGGAAGGGGTCCCAGTACCTTGGACATTATGGCGTAGGTGTTAGGAGGAGGGGTAAGTTTTAAAGCTAGTTAGATGTAAGCTGGAATTCCACTTTGGGGGGAGGGGGGGCTAAGCATGCCACTTCAAATGGGCTTTAACAACCTATAAGTAGGCATTGGATTTCGTCTTTGCTAGGCTACCCTGTTAACAAACATTTGTGTTGTGGTACTGCATGTTAACACACTATGCATATGTAAGTGCGTTGTGGGCCATTTATTTTTTATTGACACCCCAATGCAGGTAGGGGTCTCCAAACAAAGGGCCAGTTTATTGTCTTTCAGACTTTTGGGGGCCTGGATTGTGGCCAGTAAGGGTAGAAAATGTCCTAATGCCTCGGGTGTGGTATTCATTTGCATAGTTCCTGTGGTTAGTAGGAGGAGGAATAGTGCCCCATCATTGGTATTACTGGGAGGAATAGTAACCCATCATTGGTGTCAGTGGGAGGAATGGTTCCCCTATCATTGCTATCAGTGGGAGGAATACTGCCCCATCATTGGTGTCAGTGGGAGGAATAGTGCCATAGTTGCTTTACAGGTATGCAATTGAGAGGAAGCTTAATTTCTCGACACTATACTATGATGTGTACCCTAATGATCTCATTGACTACACTGCATATTTTATTATAAAGGTGAACCAGCCATGTAACTCTTCGGCATCCATCAAAAAAACAAAAAAAAACTTTAGGTGGGTGGTCTAAATGAAAAAGTGCCTCAAAAAGTATCTGGTCAGTGTGGCACCTTAAACTGTAAAAACATTATCTTGACACAAAAGAAACAGAACAAAGAATCAACTTTGTGATACAAAAAAGTGAGGCGTGATGTAGGAGTAGAAATTCTGCAAGCCATCACTCGTCGCCCTCCTCCATGCCGTTACCGTAAAGACCTTGACTATTATTTTACCTCCCCGGCCTAGATATCTCCGGCTTTGGCTGCAAAGAAAAGTTATTTGCTTTTAATTAAAAATTTCTCCTTGATTTTTATCTCACCAGGTGTTCGGACCTCTAATCTCTGCCTATTAGAAATACCGTAATTGTTTTCCCAACACCGAAAGTTATTAGCGCTACCCTTTACAACTTTTCCCAACGTCGTATATCTCTGCGCATATATCTACATACTGTATTCATTTTAAGTAGATTACATTGTAACGCATACCGCAAATTAGTCTTTTAATTAATAACGCAGCTTAAATTTAACATTTTGAACAGTTCACTTTTTTTTTTTTTTCATTCTTTGAGTTTTTTTTTTTTTTTTTATATATCTTTGGTATATTTTGTGTAGATTTTAAAAAGCCCCAGAAAAGCATCCAGATGGGGGATTAGGATAGAGCAGGCTGGCAGCTGGGAATGAAGCAAATAATCTTAAAAATCAGTGTGATATAAATCCGAACAACAGGAAAAATACTAATTAATCTTTTTTTTTCTTCCATGTAAGATGCCTTATACTTGAGCGCACAACAATGTACATGAAGCTTGTTACAAGGACTGCTTAGGGGCTGTGTGGCTGAAGGCTGAGTTCGGACTTGGTTTTCTGTTGCTTTATGTTAAACTGGCACACAATTTGGATTGAAAGGAGGGATTGTAACATGAGTGACCAGCTTTACACTCTTTTACATATAATGAACTATGCCCAGCTATTTTCATACAACCTCCACCAAATGTACAGACTACACAGATCTTCTGAAATTTCAGCATTTTTGTAAAAAAAAAAGTCATAGATTGTAGTGGGCTCCATTCACAGAACGAGAATACCACATCCAATCCTGAAAATGTCAATTCACTGTTGCTTTATGCTGTGTTTACCGTAAATACCCCATAAAACAGAAGTGAAAGTCAATTCACAAAAGAGAAAAAAATGCATATGGTAAATAGAAGCAATATTTTAGTAGTGAAAGCCTTCGGTAATTTACCACCAACAGTAGCCACTGTCCTTAACACAGACTGTAAATAGCTAGTTGTTAAGGAGCGAGTGGCGGCCGGCTTCCGTAACTGCCATGGTTGTTAAGGAGTGGGCGGCCACCGCGTCCTTAACAATCAACGAGTCATCAGCTGTCGGCGGGGAACCCCGCTGACACCTGGATGTATTTTTTCTTAAATTGTCATTGACGGCAATTCTTTTTTTTTTTACATTCAGCTGTCAGTGAGGAACTCTACTGACAGCTGATGACTCATCGGTTGTCAAGGACGCAGCAGCTGCCCGCTCCTTAACAACCATGGCAGTTACTGGTTGTTAATGAAGCCGGCCGCCACTCGCTCCTTAACAACTAGCTATTTACAGCCTGTGTTAAGGACAGCGGCTACTGTCAATGGTAAATTACCGAAGGCGTACACTACTAAAATACTGCATGACTTTATAAAACAACTCATGTGGTATTTTAGTAGCGTTTTTTAGTGAATGACAAAAAACATGAAAAATGCTGTGCGTTATCTTACTGCATACTCGGATGCGGTAAGATACCATTTTTGCCTCATTTCCACTGAGTGGAACGATTCGGGTCCGTACAGTTTGGAAGTGTTAGACTGGTCCCGTCTTTTCAAGTGAGCATTTCCACTCCAAGTCGGACCACCAAGGGCCATACCGGGTTTCGAAAAAAATGCCTTTGACATGACCATTGACGTTTTTTTCTGTCTGCCAATCAGTGGAATGTATTGTGTGATGCCCTAACAGTACTGTACCATTTTCTATGACCCCACATCTGAAGCAGGACCCTGAATGGTGCAGTATGTTTGGGTTTTATGGGCCGCTTTTATAATGGTAACACTCAGAATAGTGTACCGTACCGAACCAACCTAAACCGATCCCCTCAGTGGAAACGAGGCATTAGTGAATGGAGCCCACAAAGGGCCAGCTTTATAGCTTGTTCACACCAGCGTGTTACTGTTCATGTGGGGCTTGGTGCCATTGTTTTTAAATGGCTCCTCAAAACACCACTGGAATGCACCTGTGTTGGACTGCAGCACAGCTCAATCTATATGCATTGTATTGTCCTTGCATTGCCCATTGCAGCATTGTCCATTGCAGCATGCCCCAACATTTTGTGCACTGAGGTGTATTAACAGGCTATACATTTTGTGCAGGCTTCCTAGCACACCACGCTGCAACATGCCTCAACACACAGAAACAGGTTCTCTAATAAATCTTCAAATTACATTTTTCTCCTGGACAAGGCAAACATCACATGGTCACTTGCTACAGGGAGCATTGTGAGTGTTTCATAGCATTAGACATTGCCATGCCAGCCAAGAGGCACATTGAGGTGGCTGGATAATGTCAATATTCCTATTGCACAACTTCCTGGATTCAGCTCAGGAATAGCGGGTGCTGCAGCAACAGCCAGCTGGAAACTGGAGACATCACAAGTCAATGTACATATTGGCCAGCACGCCATGGATCATTGAGTACTGTCCAGGGGTCAAGTGCTGAGGAAAAAAGTGTGGGAACTCTCACCCAAGATCCACTCCCCCACCAAAAAAATAAATAAATAAATAAAGGTACGCTCATATGCATATATATTTCACAGAAAATACAGTACATATATAGTAAAGTGCCAGTTTACAAATACAAAATAAGTTAACTTGTCAAACAGAATAATCAACACAATGGGTGATGATCTTTCCCTCGCAGGGAATTTCTAACACAAATACACCCTGTTCCAAATTCAAATACAGCAAATTAGAAAATATCACACAAACTGGAATAACGTTGCCCTTGCCGTGCAAGATTATTGGCAACGGATCAAAAAACTCATGGATCGGATCATTCCTTGGATCTGAGTCACAGATCGGATCTTTTTTCGGATCAGCAAATAATAAATTTGCAAAAACCTGTGAAAAATGTCACCACCATATAGTCCCCACTGCAATATACATCTCCCCTACTGTAATATCCACGTCATCTCCCCCAATAATATTTTGGCTGAGCATGGATGGGTATGGCTGGGTATTAGCAGAATATGTATTGGCAGGGTAAGTATTGGCAGGGTATTGCAGAATATTGGCAGGATAAGTATTGGCAAGGTATTGCAGAGTATTGGCAGGGTATGGCAGATTACTGCTGGGTATTGCAGATTATTGGCAGGGCATTGCAGGGTAAGTATTGCAGAGTCTTGGCAGGGTAAGTATTGCAGAGTAAGTATCGGCAGGTTATGTATTGCAGAGTATTGGCAGGGTATAGCAGAGTATTGGTGGAGTAATGCAGAGTATTGGTGGAGTAATGCAGAGTATTGGTGGAGTAATGCAGAGTATTGGCGGAGTATTGTTGGAGTAATGCAGAGTATTGTTGGAGTAATGCAGAGTATTGTTGGAGTAATGCAGAGTATTGGCGGAGTAATGCAGAGTATTGGCGGGGTATTGCAGAGTATTGGGTAATGCAGAGTATTGGCGGGGTAATGCAGAGTATTGGCGGAGTATTGGTGGAGTAATGCAGAGTATTGGCGGAGTATTGGTGGAGTAATGCAGAGTATTGGCAGAGTATTGGTGGAGTAATGCAGAGTATTGGTAGAGTAATGCAGAGTATTGGTAGAGTAATGCAGAGTATTGGTGGAGTAATACAGAGTATTGGCGGAGTATTGGTAGAGTAATGCAGAGTATTGGTAGAGTAATGCAGAGTATTGGCGGAGTAATGCAGAGTATGGGCGGAGTAATGCAGAGTATGGGCGGAGTAATGCAGAGTATGGGCGGAGTAATGCAGAGTATGGGCTGAGTAATGCAGAGTATGGGCGGAGTAATGCAGAGTATGGGCGGAGTAATGCAGAGTATGGGCGGAGTAATGCAGAGTATGGGCGGAGTAATGCAGAGTAATGCAGAGTATTGGCAGAGTAATGCAGAGTATTGGCAGAGTAATTTAGAGTATTGGCGGAGGGGTAATGCAGAGTATTGGCGGGGTAATGCAGAGTATTGGCGGGGTAATGCAGAGTATTTGCGGGGTAATGCAGAGTATTGCAGAGTATTGAGTGACTAACCTGGTTTACTAGTCTTCTCGCTCGGGATAGAACTGGGTAGAGGGGAGGGAGGAGACAGTCCGTATGCCAGCGGCGTGTGTCTGCCGCTGGCTGCGCTGGAGGGCGCATGCGCACTGACTCCAGTGCGTGCCCGCGTGTACGGCCGATGTCATGTGACCGGTTGCTAGACGCGGAGCGGCCCTAGCCTAGCAACCAGTCACTGACTCGGGCGGCAGAGGAGCGGCGGGCTACGCACGAGCAGCAGGCTCCTCCGGCTGCTAATGGGAACGGCGTTCCCGTTGTGGAAATAGTACGGGAACGCCGTTCCCATGCGTTCCCGCAGGACTCGAGCCCTGGTACTGTCCATCAGGTATTTGTCATGCCTGACAAAGGGGTCCTGCACAGCTCCAAAATGTTGCATTGTGATGTGATCATTCTTCAATAAAGCTTTTGGACAGTACTCAATGATCTGTGATGTGCTGACTAATATGTACATTGACATGGAAATGGTTGTCTCAGGCAGCACTGAGGCTCAAGCGTCCATACCGAATGTTTAGCTCTGTGTATTTTCAGTCCCCAGGGAACACAGAGTTAAGCCTCGTACACATGATCGAACTTTCCAAAGGGAAATGTTGGATGTTAGGCTGTTGGTAGAAAATCCGACTGTTTGTATGCTCCATCGGACAATTGTTGTCGGATTTTCCGCAGACAAATGTTTGTTAGCAGGTTTTCAAATTTTCCGCAGACAAATGTGTGTTGTCGGATTTTCCGAGCGTGTGTACAGAAGTCCGTCGGACAAAAGCCCAAAGTACAAACACGCATGCTTGCAAGCAAGGATGAGCCAGAATCGGTCGGTCTTATAAACTAGCGTTCATAATGGAGAATTAACATTCGTGACGTGACAAATTATGAAATCTCCAAATGCAGCACACAATTCTCTTCTTTAATGGGATAATAATGAAGCTGCTTTGCTGGTGATACTGATGGAGTTATTGCAAACGAATTTTCAAAGGCTTTTTTTTTCTAGTGATATCAAGAATAATATTATTATGCTTTTTGTTTTGTTTTTTATTTGGGCAAGTTACCACAACACCATTATCCCGTAGTATTTAAGATCAAAGATACAACTATGTTGGTGTCCCTTGTCAATTTTACATTGGATTTTTTTTTAAATGCAACTATCCTACTCCCAAACTGTCATTTGAAGTATAACACATGGCATTATAGTATTATTCTCTACAATTTTTTTTATTGTGCATTAAAAAAAGAAAACAAATAAAATTAGACATGCTATCTGCCAATAGAATATAACCAAAAAGTGTATTCTGTGCATCCAAAAATATAGAAAATATACCAAATCAAATCATTATTCAACTGAAAAAATAACGTAAAAGCAATAACTCCAAGGCCAATAATGAATAACATGTTATCTCCTCTGATTCAGCAACATGTCTGGGTGACGAACGGTCATTCAGAAATGAACTGAAAAGCGCGAAATGAAAAGTGCGAAATGAAAAGCGCAAATCAACACTCATCAAACCTCTACTAACACAAAATAGCAGAAGGAGCCCAAAGGGTGGCGCTAAGAGCTTTGTGTTATGATAGAGAATGAAAATGTGATCACATGATCTAAATACAAAAGAGAGCCTGGACCCATCATTGTCACATCTCTTTTTAACTCCTTTGTTGGTGTCCAGGTCAAATACCCCTGGCCAATTTTTTTGCCCTGTAAGTTGCCTGCATCTGTCACTCATAAAACACAGCCTGTTTGATGCTGGGTGCCACCACCCAGCAGTCACGAAGGTGTCTGTCAAATGATGAAAAAGAGTCAGTAAGCACTAATTTAGTGCGAAACGCATCCATTTTTTTCTCTGCCCCCACAGTGTTCGTCTGTTGTATTTTATATTCTCAATAAAGATGGATGAATTCTTCAAACCACAGCTATTTCTACTCTATATCCAGTCTTAAAAATGTTCCCTTCCTCCTCCTCCTCCTACCTATCCTGCCTAACCTGTATAAAAAAAGATTTGTGTACTGACCTAATTTTAAACTGATCCAATCGGGTCACGTGATACCGCAGCTCTGGCCCCCCTAAATTATCTGGGCTATGGGAGCCTATGGGTGACGTCACGGCTCCCGGAATTCAGAGCCATTGGTGAGCGCTCCCTTAGAGCTGCAGGATCAAGTGACCAGAATGGATTAAAAATAGGCAGAATAGGAGGAAGGGGGAGCTTATGGTTGACATCACGGGAGCCTATGGGTGACGACACGGGAGCCTATGGGTGATGTCACGGGAGTCTATGGGTGGCGTCATGGCTCCCGGAAATTAAGAGCTGTTGGTGAGCGATCCCTTAGAGCTGCAGGATCAAGTGACCAAAGTGGATCAAAAATAGGCAGAATAGGAGGAAGGGTGAGCATATGGGTGACGTCATGGGAGCCTATGGGTGATGTATGGCTCCCAGAATTCAGAGCTGTTGGTGAGCACTCCCTTAGAGCTACACGATCAAGTGACCAGAGTGGATTAAAAATAGGCAGAATAGGAGGAAGGGGGAGCTTATGGGTAACGTCCCGGAAGCCTATGGGTGACGTCACGGGAGTCTATGGGTGACATCACGGCTCCCCGAATTTAGAGCCTTGGTGAGCGCTCCATTTGAGCCGCAGGATCAAATTACCAGAGTGGATTAAAAAGAGGCAGGCTAGGAGGAAGGGAGAGGGAACAATTTTAAGACTAGATACAGTTAGGCTTTTCTTCCACTTTAGGTTGTGATTGGTGATTAGGTTTTTTTAACCTCCCCTTAATGCACTCAGCTTATCAAATCAAAGGTGGTGACAGAGGGTCTTAAAAAAAAAAAGAAGAGAAACTGAACACACTCCCAACTAAAAATAAGGCTTTTTACAGGTAAAGTGGGGCCGGTGAGGAAATGTAAGAATAAATAGACACAAATAAGGAAAACGATTCTATTTGTGAAAAGCTTTAACACAGAAGCCACTGCAGTTTCCAGAGACTCGAGATGATGTCATTTCCCTCAGTTTTGACTTGCCGGGGAATATTTACATTAAAACATTTACTGGAACGTATTTGAAGGGCGGATCCTGGCAGGAATGTTGACCTGCAGGATTCAGAAGGGGGCAGTTGATGAAAGACAGTAAACATTTTGTTAAAGCTAAGCTATCACCTACACACACCAGCAGGATAAAACTACGGGGCTTGTTTTAAAGGGCCACTAACATCGGTGATGTTCTGTTTAGGAATTGGAAAATCATTTTAATGAAATTTATATTAATGGTTTTAGGTGCCTAATAGGATTCATATGGTGGTAGAATGAAGAAGCATATTTTCAAATATGCAGCTAACTTCCTGTCTAGTAGAATATACTGTAACTTTAAGGCCACCTTAATTGGCAGAACAATAGGCTGCAATGAAACATTTAATATTATAATAATAATATATTAATCTGAAATATCCCAGACTTGTGTATGGCTGCATTTGCATACGTTGTTATGAATTTTATTAGTCGCTCTGTCACTTATCATTTGCAATGCTGCCAGCGTTCATTGGGGGGGACACAGCAGTTATTTCTGTGTGGTTGATTCACTAAAGGCAAATTGGCTGTTTACCTTGGAAGGAAATATCTCTTAGCTTTGGGAATGTGGCAAAAAATGCATTTTGCAAAGAATACCCAATCAAATGCAAGGAATATAAAAAAGAGAAAACTATGCGGTTAAGTTGGAGGAGGAAAAAACTATCCCTGCCATTGCATCCAGCAGGCAGTACCACCCCCTGACCGTGGCCCACCTAATATTGTGGGGTTCAAGGGTTTAAAGCAAGCAGTGAGGAGGTGATACGTTGCCTCCTCACCACCTGTCAAATGCTTTCTGAAGAGCAATCACAGCATGGGTTGCTCTTTAGAGAGCACCACAAGTGTAGTAAATCATTAGTAAATCCACTCCTATCTGTAGGCACATTAGAATCTTCTAGGTTAGGGGTCTCCAAACCTTCTAAACAGAGGGCCAGTTTATTGTCCTTCAGACTTTAGGGGGACCAGAGTGTAGACAGTGGGAGTAGATAATGCCTCAGGCTTGGTGATCAGTGGGATTGAAACATTACATAGAGCTATGGTTAGGTGGAAAAGGAATAGTTCCCAATCATTGTATTAGTGGGAGGAATAGTGCCCCATTGTTGGTGTCAGTGGGAGGAATAGTGTCCCATTTATGGTGTAAGTGGGAGGAATAGTGTCCCATTGATGGTGTAAGTGGGAGGAATAGTGTCACCATCATTGGTGTCAATGAGAGGAATAGTGCCCCATTGTTGGTGTCGGTGGGAGGTATAGTGTCCCATCATTGGTGTAACTGGGAGGAACAGTGCCCGTCTTTGATGTCAGGTTCTCTATCATTGGTGTCAATGGGAGGAAGAATACCCCCATCGTTGATGTTAGTGGGAGGAATAGTGTCCCAAGGGCCAGATGAAGGCAAGCAAAGGGCCACCTCTGGCCCACATGCTAGTTTGGAAACCACTGCTCTAGGTTGTTGGACACTAGGCAAAGCAAAGAGGGGCAAATCTGTATTTTCTTGGCAGGGCCCTACCTGTTCGGTAAATTAAAGTCTCTATAGCAGCCAGACGGGGGCCATAGATTTTTTATTTCTATTTTTCTAATCCTATTTTAAGCCTATCACTCTTATATTAGGCAAAGCAGTTGACAGCATGTCTTGTTTATATGACTGATCAAATAACCTTATTTAGTAAAGAATTCCCAATTGCAGTAACACATAACAACTGATATGTGAATTATCCTTGTTCTGGTCCTTATCAAAGTGAGTAGGTTTAACAATGGACATTGGCAATTACAAATGAAGAACTGTTGATTGACTAATGCCAACATTTGATGTGCTATGGACTTCTTATATGAAAAAAGATCTATAGGTACGTTTTTGGATCATGCTAATACTTTTCATTGGTTAACTGAATATGCTGTATATTTTAGGGCAGCAATCCTCTAAAGACACTCAAGCATGGCTGATAATGCTATCTACTATCTCTCTACTACATCATAGCCTACATCTACATTGCCATTAATAAAATGCATGTCGCCTTGTTGATGGTAGATTTATTTATTTAACCACTTCCATACCGGGCCTATTTTGGCACTCCTCCCCTACATGTAAAAATCATATTTTTTTTTGCTCGAAAATTATTTAGAACCCTAAAAGATTATATAGATTTTTTAGCAGAGAACGTAGGGAATCAAATAGCAGTCGTTGCAACTTTTTATGTCACACGGTATTTGCGCAGCATTTTTTCCAATGTGTTTTTTTGGGAGGAAAAAAAAACAGTTTCATGAATAAAAAAAATACAAAAGTTAGCAGAAGTTTTTTGTATAATGTGAAAGATTATGCTACACCAAGTAAATAGATACCTAACATGTCATGCTTTAAAATTGCGCACCCTCGCTACTTAAAAATCTCCATAGGTGAGAGGAGAAGATATAGGGCTAGAATTGTTGCTCTCGCTCTAAAGTTCGTGGCGATACCTCCGTACATGTGTGGTTTGAATGCCATTAACATATGTGGCGCAACGTATGTATGCATTCGCTTCTGCATGCGAGTATGTGGGTACTTTAAAAAACTTTTTTTTTTATTGTTTATTTTCTTTTTACACTTTCCATAAAAAAAAAAAAAAGGTATCACTTTTTTTCCTATTATAAGGAATGTAAACATCCCTTGTAATAGGAATAGGGCATGACAGGTCCTCTTTATGAAGAGATTTGGGGTCTATAAGTCCCCACATCGCTTATATCTGTAAGATCCAACAAGCAGGGCTCTCTGATTCCTCCTGTATTGAATTGTATTGTAACTGTACTGTAAAGCGCTGTGCAAACTGTTGCAGCTGTATAATAATAATCTCTTCTCTAGGCAGGAAAGACTGAGATAAAAAAAAAAAAAGATCTCAGCCTTTCCACCCGGGTACATGGCAATATTTACAACTGCCAGGCCAAGTGTGACATCATAACGTTGTGCCCGGGCCTCCAAAGATCATAGAGACTGCCAGGGACCATCTAGTCACAGGTATTCTCTATGATGAAATTCTGGGCGCCGACGGATTCCTTCTCCGGCTCGCCAATTGCAGGGGCGAGCCCATAAAAGCACTGGGGGGGGGGGGGGAATGTTTCCTCCCGCCTCCTGTAAGAACGATCGAGCGGCTGAACTGCCGATATGATAGTTCTTACGGTATAGGGAATAGTCAGCTAAAGAAGATGATATCTGAATGATGCCTGTAGCTGCAGGCATCATTCAAATATCCCCACTCAAATTTCACAACGTCATATGACGACCTTGGGTGTGAAGTGGTTAAAGTGACACTAAGCATTATAATTATTCTTCAAAAATAATACACTATTTAATGACCCTGTCATTAACACTATTAAATGACTATTAAATGATCAATTTAAATAGTTTCTTGGTGTCTGCCTATCTGTGAACATTCAAATTTCTCGTTTCCCCCCTCGCTTCCGTTTGTTTGGAATGAGCTGTTCACATTAATTATGGTTATGTGTACTGTCCTATGCACATTACACATCCCATAGTCCTTAGTCCCAGGGTTGTCTTTAATATTGATTGGACCCTGGGCAAACACTTTCTTGGGCCCTCCCAAATCCACTTGTCAACTATTTTCAGACAGTGTAGGCTCAAGGGGCAGCTGCTTTGGGCCCCACAACAATGACTAGGCCCAGGTCAGCTGCCCCTTTTTGCCCCGCCTTAAAGATGGCCCTGCCTAGTTAATCTCAGCATCGAGAAAGAGCGGATGGCTACATCTTTACATACAGTGGGACCATGGAGAATGAACGTAGCCTCCCGTTAACAGGAAGTCGGATCACAGCAGCAAAAAAAAAAGAAAAAAGGAATTTGGGGGAGGATGAGAGCAATAGAACTTTTTTTGAGTTAAGAATGCATACTTAAATAGAATTTACTTATTTTTAAATCAGAGTTTAGTGTCACTTTAACGCATATTTTTTCAATTTATTTTTAGAAAAATGTGAAACTTTTTATCTCTACCTTAAATGCCACATAGGACAGTATCTGCCGCAAACAGCAGCTTAGACAGCATTATGGTAAAGATGGCAGTCCTGAGGATTTCATCCCTTGAAACTCAAGTCGAATGCCAAACTGGAAATTCCTGCAGGATTTCGGAAAGCAATGGGGGAATTCAGAAGCCCACAATTAAGCATATGGGCATTAGGATAATTGTCAGATCTGTTGGCGGACATGATAGAAGACAGATTGGTACGAATCAGTGCGCTCCACTGCAGCACCCAGGGAGACAATTTGATGTTTTACCTGCCTGACTTACTCTTCCATATTTGTCACTAAATGTGCAACACCGCGTCTCGCAGAGTGTTAAGCGCGGTTTGTGTTTCTGTGGATGTGAAAATCAAGTGGCGCAAGTGCTCCCTCTAGTGCAATTTTTAGGAAATCCTGCAAGGATGTTACCTTATTGTGTTTCATTTTTAAAATATTTTAATGTGAAAAAAAAGTCAGCTTTTAACCTGCAAATACAAAAACTCAGTACAGTCTATAAGGATTTTATTTTTTAGCTCTCCCTCCATATTTTCATATACCACCTATTGAAGTAGTGGGGTGTGTAACTCTCGAATAATAATAATACAACAACCATATCCATGTGCTGGTCCTGTGCTTGTTATAAAGGTGTAAATCACTGATGAAAAGTAAGGAGATCAGAGCCTTATGTATACAGCAAGAATCTCTAATACATAAAAACATCCCAGGTTTCGGATCCTTGTCTCACAATGCTGCACCAAGATAGTATGACAATGCCTGCATTGGAGTATAAAGAGGTTCTTAAAGTGGAACTAAACCCATCGATTTAACGGTTTCAAAAAAACAGTTACATTTCTAGCATACCGGGAATGTTGACACATTTGTTTGCGCTGTCTACCAAACTGTCAAACCATCAAATGGCTGTTGTCATAACTGATCACGTGTGCGGCATCATGGCAGTTGCAGGTCAAACAGACTAAGATGGCAGCTTCCTCAACTAAAAATGATAGGAGGGTTTACTTACCCTTTACAGAGATGTACCCTGAAATGGGATCACACTCCACTACTGCTGGAGACAACTTTTAATATTTGTGCGCACCCATAGAATCATCCATCCATAAAAACATCCCAGATTTAATGCTGTACTAAGATAGTAGTACAAATGTCTGCATTTGGGGTGTAAAGAGGTCCTTAGAGAGAAATGTGAACATAACCCCACCACCACTGGAGACAACTTTTAATATTTGTGAAAATCCATAGAACCATCCATCCATAAAAACATCCCGGGTTTAATATTGCACCAAGATAGTTCAACAATGTCTACATTGAAGCATAAAGAGGTCCTTAGGGAAGTGTACCTTGAAATGGGATCACAGCCCCCACCCCCGCCACTGCTGGAGGCAACTTTTAAAATTTGTGAGCAACCATAGAACCATCCATCCATAAAAACATTCCATCCATCCATAAAACATTAGGGTTTTCTGTCTCATAATGTGGGGCACCAAGATAGTATGACAGTGTCATCATTTAGAGTGTAATAAGGTCCTTAGGTAGCTGTACCCTGAAGTGGGATCATAAACCCACCACTGCTGGAAACAGTGGGGGTTATTTACGAAAGGCAAATCCACTTTGTACTGCAAGTTCACTTGGAAGTGCAGTCACTCTAAATATAAGGGGTAGATCTGAAATGAGTAGAAGCTTTGCTGATTTTATCATCCAATCATGTGCAAGCTAAAATGCTGTTTTTTATTTTCCTTACATGTCCCCCTTGGATCTACAGCGACTTTATTTCTAAGTGCACTTGTGGATTTTCCTTTAGTAAATAACCCCCAATGTCTCTACCAACTTTGCACATCTAGAGAGTGTCATTTTTGCCCATTCTTCTTTGCAAAATAGCTCAAGATCTGTCAGATTGGATGGCGAGTCTTGCCACAGATTCTCAATATGATTTATGTCTGGACTTTGACTGGGCCATTTTAACACATATGCTTTGATCTAAACCATTCCATTGTAGGTCTGGCTGTATATTTAGCGTCGTTGTCCTGCTGGAAGGTAAACCTCCCCCCGTCTCAAGTCTTTTGCAGAACTCTTAACAGGTTTATTCTAAGATTATCCTGTATTTGGCTCCATCCATCTTCCCATCAACTCTGACCAGCTTCCCTGTCCCTGCTTAAGAAAAGCATTCCCACAACATGATGCTGCCACCACCATGTTTCACAGTGGGGATGGTGTATTCAGGGTGATGTGTAGTGTTAGTTTTCCGCCGCAGATAACGGTTTGATTTTAGGCCAATTTGATCTCATCTGACCAGAGCATCTTCTTCCACATGTTTGCTGTGTCCCCCACATGGCTTCTACCAAAATGCAAACAGGACTTCTTATGGCTTTCTTTTAACAATGGCTTTCTTCTTGCCATCTTCCGTACAGGCCAGATTTGTGGAGTGCACGACTAATAGTTGTCCTGTGGACAGATTCTCCCGTCTGAGTTACCATGGGGCTCTTGGCTGCTTCTCTGATTAATGCTCTCCTTGCCCGGCCTGTTATTTTAGCAGCTATGCATTGTGGGTGCTGATTTTAGTAATGTACAGTCATGGAAGCGGTTCCTGACTTTGGGTTGGTTCAACCAATTTCAGCACTGTTGAATGAGCCTGCATTTGTTTAGAGGGAAACACATGCAGAGAAGTCAACAGGATAAATTGAATTTAACATGGCGCAAGAATGTTGAACTCTGTGAGAATATTTATGTTATGGATCCGTTATCAATTTGTGTTTTCTTTTAGGTGGGTTCACATAGGGAGGACAGTCTACGAGGAAGCCACTCGCTTGTGCCAAACCAGGTGTCCGTTCCACAATTGCCTGTCCAGTCAGCTACGTCACCGGACTTAAACCCAAGTCAAGACCCATACCGTGGTAAGAACCCAGATAAGAACCACAATACTGAAAAATGTTCACACATCCCTGGTTCAGTTCTACAAAAATACCTTTCATGGATATTTTAAATACAGATTGAATCTCTGATCAGAATTATTTGGATCTTGAGGCTCGCCAAATAATGATTGCGCCCATTTTTAATTGCTGTGCTTAAAATATCTAGAACATTTAAATATTGATTGGTGTCCTCCCCCACACCTGAGCTTACATGCTTTTATGACATTGTTTAAAGAGGTTGCGTGGGCAAAGATGTAAAAATATTCTCTAGAAATGGCTAGGGTTTAAAGCAGTATTAAACACAATACCACAAATGTAATTTATTGGAGCCTACTAATACATTAGAATTGGTAGCTGCATTCCTTTTCTTTATTTTTAGAATTTTTTCCATCTGTTTTCACCTGGTGATCTGGCGAGTAACACACCTCCTTTATTAGAGTGCCCCCCACTCTGGATGAAGGAGCACAGATGACACATCTGGACAGCAGCATTGTTAGTCTGGGGGGAGGGAAGTGTTATATGTACTAGCAGATATATTTTAAGCAGTTACAGCAACATTTTTTTGTTTCTTTTGGTATAAAGGTTTTACATAAATGAGGGATGGGGATGAGGAGTTGGGGGGCGTTTTGAAGTCTGGCATAGGTGAAGCTGACAACACTGCTTGAGAAGTGAAAAATAAAGCCAAAATAAAAAAAAATATTTAAATATTTTTTACATGACTAAAATTTTACATGCTTGCTCTTCCATATTTTGTTATTAAATTAAATGTAGAGATTTATAGATTAGAGCAGGTACGGTAGCTATCAATGGAATTAATGTCACTCTAATAACAACTGTTGAGATCAGGTACCAGGCTCTTGGACTGGCCAGACGCAAAGTGAATTTTGTCCGCATTCTGATGAACCGGCCGAAATTCTCTTGGTTGGTGGCTGAAAATCAGAGGGCAGAAAATTGGCAGCCAAACAGTGTCTGCATCCAGTCTGATGCAGTCACTGTTTGAGCATGCTGGCAAGCAGAATACAATAGCCAGCAGGGGAGATTCCTACTTTCATGGTTTGCTGTGGATTGATGAATTTTGCAGTGTATGACCAGCTTAAGATTTGCATTGTGAGTTGAAGCAAAAATGTACAACCATTGTCTATCTAAAACATAATTGAAAAGACTGTATACTTAACCACTTCAGGGCCTTTTTTGTCCAGGTCATTTTTTAGTTTTGAATGCTGTGATAGTTTGAGTGACAAATACCCAATCATGTAATAGTGTACTCATATGAAATATATTCCATATGAGTATATAAAAAAATATATAATTATATATACAGTATGTCTCTCTCTCTCTCTCTCTCTCTCTCTCTATATATATATATATATATATATATATATAGAAAGAGAGAGAGAGATACACTATACTACCATAAGTATTGGGACGTCTGCCTTTACACGCACACGAACTTTGATGCCACCCCTGTCTTAGTCCGTAGGGTTCAACATTGAGTTGGCCCACCCTTTGCAGCCATAACAGCTTCAACTCTTCTTATGGGAAGGCTGTCCACAAGGTTTAGAAATGTGTCTATGGGAATGTTTGACCATTCTTCCAGAAGAACATGTATGAGGTCAGGCACTGATGTTGGAGGAGAAGGCCTGGCTTGCTGTCTCCACCAGTCAAGTTCTTCCACCACAAACTTGCTCATCCATATCTTTATGGCCCTTGCTTTGTGCACTGGTGCGCACTCATGTTGGAACAAGAAGGAGCCACCCACAAACTGTTCCCACAAAGTTGGGAGCATAAAATTGTCTAAAATACCTTGGTATGCTGACACCTTAAAATTTCCCTTCACTGGAACTACGGAGCCAAGCCCAACCCCTAAAAAACAACCCCACACCATAACCCCCCCCCGCCCTCCACCAAATGATTTGGACCAGTGCACAAAGCAAGGTCCATAAAGACGGATTGGCGATTTTGGGGTGGAGGAACTTGACTGGCCTGCACAACCCGAGTCCTGACCTCAACCCGATAGAACACCTTTGGGATGAATTAGAGTGGAGACTGCGAGCCAGGCCTTCTAGCCTACATCAGTGTCTGACCTCACAAATGCGCTTGTGGAAAAATGGTCAAACATTCCCATAGACACCTTAACCCCCATAAACCTTGTGGACAGCCTTCCCAGAAGAGTTGAAGCTGTTATAGCTGCAAAGGGCGGGCCAACTCAATATTGAACCCTACGGGCTAAGACCGGGATGCCATTAAAATGCATATGCGTGTAAGAGCAGGCGTACCAATACTTTTTTTTATTTATTTTATTCTTTTATGTATTTTTTTTTTTTTACACAATACAATTCCAGGATAATACAAGAAAACTCAAAATGACCCCTTTTTAGAGAGTAGACACCCCAAGGTGATCACATTTTTTGCCATAACATATTTTTGAAGGCAAAAACTGGTGGTGAGATGATTAAAAAATATATTAACGTACGCTTAGGCTTTTAAAATCAGTCATTGAAGCCAAATCGAAGTATTAATTGAGGAAAGTTTTACACTTCTATGAGGGTAGTCTGATAAGTTCATGGCCCGACACAGAAGGACTGACTAACTAGACATGAAACTTTATTACTGCACCAAGCCACTCGTCCAGATGTTCAGCACTGAAAATGGTGCATGCACGCTAAACGCTTTTCATGCGCTCTTTGCAGACAGTTGCCACCCCCTGCAGTCAAGTTGAAAAAGATAAAAGTGGAAGAAGAAGGCTCAAAGTGTTCATCAGTGATGGCAACAGTCTTCTGAGATTCCCAGGGTGTACAGCAGCAGTGCAGAAGGCTGTTGCTCACTGATGGAATACTTAGAGCCTTCTTCCACTTTCCCCATTTTTAAAGTTGACTACGGAAGGGATGGCAACTATTTGCAAAGAGCGCATGAAAACTGTATTGTATACATGCACCATTTTCAGTGCTGGACCTCTGGAGTGACTTGGTGCAGTTGTTTGCAGTTTCATGTCTGTGTGGTCACTCCTTCCGTGTCAGGCCATGAACTGTTCAGACTACCCCTGTATACCATCCACATTCGTGATGGTGCAGTCATAAGGTACAGAGCTGCTCCAGTTGGCTGTGTGCCTTTAGCTGATGCTCTGCACTGCCTAGACCAGTGTTTCTCAACTCCAGTCCTCAAGGCACCCCAACAGGTCATGTTTTCAGGATTTTCCTCAGATGAAACAGCTGTTGTAATTACTATTGGCAGTGAAACTGATCAAATCACCTGTGCAAAATAATGGAAATCCTGAAAACATGACCTGTTGGGGCGCCTTGAGGACTGGAGTTGAGAAACACTGTTCTAGACGTGCACACATGTGAACAGTAAGCCCTTGTACACATGGTCGAACATTTCAACAACCAAATCCGTCGGATTTTGTCTGACGGATTGTGTCCGAAACTGTTGCATACACACGGTCGGACAAAGTTGTCGGAAAATCCGATCTTTCAGAACGTGATGATGTAATTTCGTTACGATGGGACTACGTTCAGGCTAGTAGCCAATAGCTTTGATGTAGGAATTTGATCTGAGCATGCGTGGCACTTTGTCCGATCGGAATTCTCTACACATGATCGGAGTATGTCCGATCGGACTAGTTTGTCGGAAAATATTTCCAGCAAGTTGGAAAATTGGGTCCGACGGAAACAGTCCGATGCAGACCACACACAGTCGGATTATCCGACAAAATGGTCCGATAGGACACATTCCGACGGATTCTCCGACCGTGTGGACAAGGGCTAAGACGTGCAGGTACACTTACCCGCCCTAAACGGTGTCAAAATAAGACTTGACCGGTTGCAGTGATCAATGAGGACACATTTCTTTCATTCAGTTGTTTTATGAATCAGGCCATTGTGATTTTTAGAATTCTGTTCTGTATGCTACAAACAGACTTTACAGTGTAAATTGAATCTTGGGCATTAATATTAATTTCTCTGTTCACACACGTAGGCCTCCCAGCTGGTCTGTCGGGACAGAACATGTCTCCGGGTAGCTCCGAGATCAAATCAGACGATGAAGGAGATGAAAACCTTCAAGATTCCAAAACAGGCGACGACAATAAATTAGACGATGACAAGAAGGATGTCAAATCAATAACGAGGTCAAGATCTAGGTAACAGTACAGAAAGTGTCGCTTCATTTATTTCCTTGACTGGATTTCGATGAAGTGAACAAACAAGATTATGGAGATACCCCGCACTATTCCTTATGGCTTATGTTAACCGATGGCCAGGAGGAAACCCAACCTATTCAGATATTTATTCTCAAATAATTACACCATGGAAAAGTCGTGAGTGACGTCCAGGTCATGTGTTGTCCTCTCCACCCCCAGTATAACAAAAAAGACTCTTTAGTACCTGTTTGCTCATGTAAAGGAACAGTAAACTTGGCCATAAGTTATAGGTGGCAATAGTTTATTTGTGAATACTCTATCGAGTGATATTTTGTTTCCCTGAATGTTGTATGGGCATACATAAACAGTAATGTCGGTTTTCAGCCCTGATAACCTTGTATTCCGTTTATGTGTAATACCCTGTACACACGGTCGGACATTGCGACGTCAAAATCCATCGGATTTTTTCAGACAGATTTTAGCCCAAACTTGTCTTGCATACACACGGTCACACAAAATTGTCGGAAAATCCGATCGTTCAGAACAAGGTGACATACAACACGCCAGTAGCCAATAGCTTTTGTCTCGTAATTTATTCTGAGCATGCGTGGCACTTTGTCCGTCGGAATTGTCTACATACAACAATTGGATTTTGTTGGCAGGAAATTTTTGATCCAGCTCTCAAACTGGATTTCTTTTTTAGGTGGCATTACTTTTTAATATAAAAAGTGGCAGTGCAGCGCTCACAAATTCTACATAGATATAATAGCATGCATAAATGAAATGCTGGAATTCATAATATTTAAATTAAACCAAAAAAGATTAACATAAATAAATAATGCATGTAATGAGGCATAATCACTACTGGGTGGCAACCATCCTTAAAAATTGCTGATTGCAAAAAAAATTCAAAAAATAAGTGCAAAGATGAATATCAAAGTGCAAACAAAGTCCCAAAAATACATGCAGAGATAAATATCAATATTCCTCCTTAAAGTGGTTGTAAACCCCAAAAAAACATTCCCATAGACACACGTCTAAACCTTGTGGACAGCCTTCCCAGAAGAGTTGAAGCTGTTATAGCTGCAAAGAGTGGGCCATCTCAATATTGAACCCTACGGACTAAGACTGGGATGCCATTAAAGTTCATGTGCGTGTAAAGGCAGTTGTCCCAATACTTTTGGTAGTATAGTGTATATCTCTCTCATTCTTGTTCTAGCTAATTATGTAATACTCACCTGAGATCAAAGCCCCCACTGCGGTGCCCGTATACAGCACCAGCCAGTGACATTTATGCCCGGAGTTAGTTCCGGGTATTGTGGCTCCGACGCTGTGATTGGTCGGAGCCACAATGACGTCACTTCTGTGCATATACGCGGGAGCCACTGGTAACGGTACACTCACTGAAGCAAATGGCACGTACATGTGCCAATGATGCTGGCACATGCAGGTACAGGGGATATCTCCTAAACCATGCAGGGTATCTATAGGTAAGCATTATTATAGGTTTACCTGTAGAAAAAAGTGGATTGTAAGGATTTACTACCTCTTTAAAAAAAAAGTGCTAATAGTGCAAACAAAGTTCCAAAATTTGGAGCAAGGATGAATACCAATCTTCATCTTTAATAAATGCATATGCAGTGTCTCCAAGTGCACAAATAATCCACGCTGTCACCAACAGTGCACCACATGACCACCTCTTCAGTGCACCCACCAGATAGATGAAATGTATAAACAAATATACTTCCAATCCATATATCACCTGATGTTCATCAGACTCCAACAGCTCAGGTGCCAGGGATCCTTTCTCTGCATATAAAGCTCACACCATGAAGCCCGCCCAGAAAAAAAGTATATCGTGTTTTTTTATTAAAGATGACCAATAGTACATAAAATAAGCAAGCCATGTGGAAAGTATATATACATTTCCAATAAACTCACTCCAGAGGCCACTGATTCGATTAATGGACTTGGTGGTGCGTCGTCAGCCCGTACAGACCTCACCCAATGTGTTTCGTCCTCGGGATCCACCTACAGCTGAAATCAATGATATAAATGGCCTGCTAGCGCAAGAAAAAATGTAATATTGATAGGTGTCATTTTCCTGTAGCCCAACCATTCACCATAGGGTAAATGGATGGGCTACAGGAAAATGGCTCCCATCAATAAAGCGCTGCGCAAACTGTTGACGCTATATAAATCCTGAATAATAATAATAATATTGCATCTTTCCCATGCTAATAATAATATTAATAATAATAAACTATACCTAAAGCCAATGTCTCTATTGAAGCAATTGCCTTCACCTCCTGTTCCATTGTAACCTTAAAATGTTGGATTTCCCATCACTTTCTGTCTCATGGGGGTCACCTAGATCAAAAGTGTGAGTGAATCTCAGACAGCAAAACAAACAGCAATAAACACCTGACAGAGCTATCCAAAACGAAGAAAATATTTTTGGCTTTGCATAATAAACCAGATTACTGTTCCTTTAAAGAGTTTTTCTATTAACCCAAATTCAACAATTCGAAATTTCAAGAAATTATTTTTTTTATAAAAAAATTACAGATCTAAGCACATTGACCCTTGCGGGGTATTTCTCCATAATCAAGGTGAGTGTAGGAAGTTAAATGATAATTTTTTTAGGATAGAACATTACTTCAAAGTTGATTGTTTTATTGTCTTGTAATGATTATTGACTTATTTTGCTGTATAAGGCCCCATGTACACGGGTGTAAAAAATCCCACTGCTAAGATCGTCCAGCAACATTTTTTTTTTTTTATGCCTGTGTTCATGAGGCCTTCAGAGTTTTGAACCAACTCTTGAAATAGGCTCAACATTTTGTCCTTGCCAGTAAATGATTTCGTAAATGATTTATAATGTATTATAATCAAGTGTTCTAAAGTTTGCTTGGGTGTAAGGCTTGATGTGACTTTTACAGTTTTAATGCTTGCTGCACCATGTTTCCATTATTGTAGCTAATATGCCGATTGAAATATTCTCCCTTTGCTTATCAGGCATTGAAATCAACTTCCCTGCTGAATGGCTGGTAAATCACAGACACTGTGCACAGCCTGCATATGTACAGGGCAAATATGGCTGCCCCTATAACCTTTGAGTACATAGCGCCAATAGGAATACGAAAAAGTTAGCCAAATGTTACAGTAGCCACCCCATAATGAAAAAGTTCTTCTGGGCAATGCCAGGCCTGTAGGTGAATGCCCCATGCCCTGCTTCTTTAAAACAATCACATGGCCTTTGCCAGTATATTTATTTGTGAGAACCCCTGTATATATGGGTCATGATCAGTTTTGGGTGCACTGACTCTTTAAAGTGCAACTCCACTTCTGAAAAGAATAAAATTGCAATCCAACACTGGTCAGCTAAAATGCTTTGCAAGGATTTTGGATTTTGGACAGCTGATGCTGTTCCTATGGGAACTCATGGATTCCACGCACTTTCTACTTCCTAAGTGCTGAGTGGGAAGGTCTTCCACTAAATTACAGAAGGCGTGTGTAGCAATTATATATACACATCAATTTTTTTTTATTGTTTTTAACAAAAGTGGTTACCCATTAAAGCCTCATTTTGGCACCAAGCCTTTTCTACAGCTTCAGTCCCTTTTCCTTTGTTTAAGGACCAACATGAATAAGACAAATGAATGGTCGCACTCTGAGACTCCAAAGCTTGCTTGATGTTGCCTTTATTGTCACAAATTTGTAAGACAGACAGGAAAAAGCATTGACGCGTTTTTTCAAGCGATAGCTTGTGAAACGCGTCAACTGCTTTTCCTGTCTTTCAGACAAATTTGTGACAATAAAGGCAACATCACGCAAACTTTGGAGTCTCATAGGGCGACCATTGCTTTGTCTTATTCATGTTGAACGGTGGTGAGCCGGGGTCTGCACCTGATATCTATTTTGCACCTGATCATTGCTTGGAGCGGTGTGTCTTTCATTTTGTTTCTTAAGGACCAACATGGACTTTCTGTATTGTGTTTTTCTTTTGTCGGTCATGATGATGAAAATATGGTTGGAGTGGGTTGGCACAGACCAAGCCTGGCTCACACTGCCTCCCAGTGCAGGTGCAGGGTTGATGGAGACCACAGATTATTCTGGATGTCTGATTTAAGGAATCAAAAATATGCATATTAGCAGCCATTAATCAATCAAAAACTGTAGTAAAATATTTAAAGCCCAACTCCAAGCAAAACCCCCCCCAAAAAAAACAGTTTTCCCATACAGAGGGACTGTGCTACACTGCACGGGTCATCTGCTTGTTTTTGTCTAGGGGATTGGAGAAACCTTATATTCAACCAATCCTATGCTCCACCTGCAAACGGTGCTCCCTCATAAACTAGCGGTGGACTGTTCCTGACATCCTCATGCCCAGAGCAGGTCCACCGCACAAGACCGCTAGTTCAGTGGTCCCCTACTTTTCGGACCTCTTGGACCATTAAACTTGCTCCATGAGAAGGCATCAGGTATCAGCTTGCATTGAGAACAACACTGGAAACAACATTGGGTGGTATACATCCGCCACAATGTTGATTTGTGGCAGAACCCCTGGGGAACACCAAAATTTCCAATTTCCTCATGGACCATCCAAGGTACGCTAGGCCACAGGAGGGGGGATGTCAGGGGCCACAGGATGCAAGGAGGATCGGAGGATTCGGTAAGTATATCTCTGTTCTCCAATTGGACAAAAGCAAGCAGTTGACCTGTGCAGTGTGGGCACACCCCCACTGCATGGGAAAACCTTCTTTTTTGCCTGGAGTTCAGCTTTAAAAATCTCTGCCATTGGAAGGTTTTGTATTAGAATTGCGTTTTTCTTTAGCGTAGGTGCACACTGAGCTGCGGGAATGAAGCCGCGTGAGTTCAGCTGAACTCGCACGATTTCACTCGCGTATGTCAGTCCCGATTCCGGCCGCGATTTCAGAGACATCTGTGCAGGTTTACATAAAATGTATGTTTATTTTATACTGTTCTGCCTTTTGTTTTGCTCAGAGTTTTTATTTCAACATCTTTATTATTTCTCAGCAATAACGACGATGAGGATCTGACCCCCGAGCAGAAGGCGGAGCGGGAGAAAGAAAGAAGGATGGCCAATAACGCTCGCGAGCGTCTCCGCGTCCGCGACATCAATGAAGCTTTCAAGGAACTGGGGAGGATGGTGCAACTTCACTTAAAAAGTGACAAACCCCAGACCAAGCTTCTGATACTACATCAGGCTGTGGCTGTCATCCTTAGCTTGGAACAGCAAGTCAGAGGTGAGGAACTATGATGAGCACAATCATTTCTTCACCAAACATGCATATTTATTAAACATATGACAGCACAGAGTACCTGCATAGTTTTTACCGTACACTTTTTCCATGCAACAACAACTGACTTCAGGGCAGCTGTAAAACAATAAAAATAAGGCACCCCCGTATAGCTTTATGATTTAGATACAAGTAGTAAGCAGAAAATATATATTTGTAAATTTGTTCTCTTTTGGGAACTGTCAAAATGAGGTTTAGTTCCCTTTAAGCTCTGCTAAGGCTTAAAGTAGTTGTAAACCCCATTCATGAAATTTGAGCTGGCCACATATATCTGTCGTGTTTACTTATCTCCCTTCAAAGCCCTAAGTCCTGTGTCTTTTTTCCACTCCGTTCTTCTGTTATCAGAATAATAACGCCTGACAAGTTCTTCCTCAACTGTGATAAAACAAGGCTGAATTTTGGGTAATGGTGGATGCATAGAAATAGATTAGCAGAGAGCTGATCTATTCACAGCACAGCTCTGTATTGTTTCTACCTTTTTCTGCCTATGTGGAGAGGGGGCGTGTGCCTTTCCTCCAATCAGCTGCCTCACAGTGTATGGCAAAAATCCACATCCACAGGTGAATCAGGAAGAGAAAATTCTAACAGAACATTCCAAACAGTATATAAAGCTGAAGACAGCAGATATACTTATTAAACTTATGTAGGAGGATTTGTTTCATTCCTGTGCATCATCTGAGGCTGTTCACTTCACTGGGTATATGTGAGGGTTTACATCCACTTTAAGAAAAGTGTAGAGTCTGATTACTTACTACTTCTGTAAACTGGTGACTTGCTTTTGTCAGTGGCCTACACTTCTGTGAAGCGTGCCGATTTATGTCAGTTTTTGTTGCAGCAGGGGGACACCACTAAAATGAAAGCCTACCTGTCCCATACAACCAAGATAAGCAAGATAGTTGACATATTGGAAAATGAGCAGAAAGAAGCCCTTCAGCATTAGCACAAGTTTGATATGCCACCCATGGCATTGCCTGTGTTGGTCCTTTTATGACTCTTTGTAAGCTAAACTAGGATCAACATGTGCCATGGGTAAGAATCAGTCTCCTCTGTATGGGGATCATACATATATAATTCACCAATATCCAAGTATGGTGCTATTGCCCTGTATCCATAGGTCAGTCACAGACACCATCTGCCTTGAAAAAGTTAAATCAAAGTTAAAGCCGAATTACAGCCTTACCTTATTTCCCACATGTTTAGTGTGTCTTCTCCTCAGTCACAATTTTCATGCAACATCTCCATAATACAGCCCTTTGATGGAGCAACTATTCTGAGCCCCCTTTTACTTATTATCTGGTCAACTTCACTAATCATCTGTCTCCTTTCCTACTGATCTGTATTGTTACTTTTTTTTTCTTTCGTTGAACCCAGCTTGAAAAAACTGACAACTCAGGTCAAAGCCACTGTACTAATAATCCGATGTTAGTGCAGTAATCTCCCTTGCTGTTCTAATATCTTCTGACGGGATGGACCTCAGCCCCCGCCCGCCAGAACTCTGCGGTCAGTGCTTTCAGCCATTGGCTGAGAGCGCTGACTGGGAACCAGTCGGCAGACCTTTTCTGGTCATGCCCCTTCAACAGCTTCAGCTTCTGTCAGATTGGCTGCAGTACACATGGGGTAAATGTCCGCCTAACATTTGGACCGCGTGTACTTGGCTAAAGTCTGCAATATCCAGTGGCCATCAGGAATGCATGTCTAAAAGGAACTAGGGATATTTTCTTTCATATAAAGTTTGAGTCGGGGTACTGTGATATTGATTGGAGCGTGCCAGCCCCTCCCATCACACTTGATCTTGTTATGGAGCAACGGCCAGCAGAAAGACCCAGTGCAGGCATCCCCGGGTCTCAAAAAAAGGTATGTCTTAGAAATCTAAAATTTTGATTACATTACAGTTTAGCTTTAAACATTTAAAAATTAAGTCTTCATTCCTTGAACAAACATTCTAAAGTCTTTTTGGTTTTTACTTTATATATGGTATATACATTGTATATGTTTCTATATTTTTCATATAGAGTAAGCAATGTTTTGCTATGTTATGTCTTATAGAAAGGAACTTAAACCCTAAAGCAGCATGTTTGAAGAGGAGGGAAGAAGAAAAAGTGTCATCAGATCCCTCGCCTCTATCTCTTTCAGTCCCCCATGGCGGAATGGGGGACGCATCAAATCATTTGGGACAGATGTAAAAAAAAAAGTAAGTTCCCCTTCCTTCCTAAACCTAAATCTAAAAAGGTGGCTGGCAGCAGACACTCTGGGGAAGAGGCAGTTGGTTGGGTTGAGTTTTGCAGTGTACACACAATAGGATTTTCTGACAACAAAACCGTGATTTTTTTCCCAAAGGATGTTGGCTCAAACTTGTCTTGCATACACACGGTCACACAAATGTTGTCGGAAATTCCAAACGTCAAGAACGCGGTGGCGTAAAACACATACGTCGAGGCAGAGAAAAATGAAGTTCAATAGCCAGTGCGGCTCTTCTGCTTGATTCTGAGCATGCGTGGACTTTTGTGCGCCGGAATTGTGTACACACGCTCGGAATTTCCAACAACAAGTCTTGTTGTCGGAAAATTTGAGAACCTGCTCTCAAACATTTGTTAGCAGAAATTCCGACAACAAATGTTCTACACGGTTGGACTTTCCGAAAACAAGTTCACATCCAACATTTGTTGTCGGAAAATCCTATCGTGTGTACAGGGCATAATTGTTTCCTGTGAGATAAAGGTAGAGTTTTTTTTCTTTGGAATTTGGGAGATTGAAGGAAGGTAACATTTTTATAGATTTATGTGTCCCCACTGGGGGGGGGATTTCCCTCCAATAGACATATGCTTTTTGTTTTGTTACAAAATCAAAATTTGGACAACATTTTTGTTATTGAGATTTAGATGTATCCAGATCTCCCGATCAAAATAGTAATGAATATCAACAAATCCAAATTAAATTATAACTAAAACAATTAATTAATTTGCATTCATTCGGATGACAGGATGCAATAGTTTGGGCCTTTTGTTAATTTTTGAAGCACCCGAATTAACAAAACACCATAACGAATTCTGCAAATCAATTCTGGTCCATTTGATTTTATTCTAGTGAGCGTAGCGTGAATGTTCTAATAAGATTCCTTTTCTATTGGGTTTGAGCTTTGGATACCAATTGTTTAATATGAAATAAGATGATTCCTACTTATAGTGTGTGGGTTGGATGGAGGTGGATCCATCAGAATCTCTGAATAATGCCATAAAGAATGAATTTGACATTAATTTTGTTCTATTAGTTACTTTCGGATGCATGCGACTCAAGTCAGTATCGTCCAATCAGCTCATTAAATTTTTTTTGGTTGGTTGGACTGGCAGAGATGATGAAGAGTCATAAGTAATCTCCTGAAATAACAAATTAACACATTAAAATGAATATATTTTCCTGGATCCTTCAAATCTGTAAAGAAAGATGTCCTGAGACACTTCCTGGCCTTGGCTAGGGTAGTTATTCTTCGTCACTGGCGATCAACGACTATGTCTCTCTTGGGGGATTGGGCAATTGAGGTGGATAATATACAAGACCTGGAACATCTGTCGGCTCAGGAAGCTGAAAAAGTAGAGCAGTTTTCTCTTACCTGGACGTCTTGGTCCATGTTCCGCTACTCTTCGGAGTTTGTTGATTGGGCAGCAGGAAACTTAGCTACTCTCCCCTTGCAGCCTTGTTGGAGTGTTCGCTTTACTGCCTATTTAATGTTTTTTCTTTTTTTGGCTTTCTCCTATCCTTATAGTCAAATATTGTTCAGGGGCTTTTATCCATCCCTTGTGTCAATTAACATTGTTTATTTACGGCAATATGGGATCCCTCCAGCATACTCTTTTCTTTATGGTGCCCCATTCTCTACAATGTTATTAAAAGAGAAGTATGTTTTTTGTTTTTGTTTTTTTTTATATTCATACTTACCTAGGTGGATGCAGCATTGGTCTGATCCTGCATCTTTCCCCCGGCGCCTCTACACTGAGAACCGAGCAATCAAACACCGCTGATCACTTGGTTCTCACAGCTTCCCAAGCAGAGAGCCGCAGACTGTCAGTCACAGCTCTCTGCGCTTCCCCCTCCTCGCTCACTAGCATGCTGAGCTGTGGAGGGGGTGGGAGTGTCCGGCTCAGGCTCTCAGCGACTCGCTCAGAGCCTGAGCCGGGTGTCGGTTGAGGGTATCTGGGCAGATCCAGACTCCATGGTCGTGATGACGCGGAGCCTGGACCAACTCTGTGACATCAGCAAAGAGCAGACTTCAGCCCGCTCTCTGCTGAAAACGGATCGCAGAAGTTCAAAACGAACTGCGCTCCTGTGATCCATGGGAGAAGTACTGCCAAACTAGCTTTGGCAATTTTGGTCTGGCTTTTTCATACACTCCATTGTCTGCACCTATCTGTTATCTTAATTTCTAATCCTGACTCTGTACTTAAGTGAATACAACACCTATATCCTTTATCGTTGAAGTGTATTTGCTGTATGCAAACCTTGATTTGTATTTTTTCTATAAAATCTGATTGAACAAGAAAAACAAATATAGTAAATTTTCCAAAATAACTTCCGAAAATACAAATCAGTTCAGAGCAACAATTAAGCCGCGTACACACAGGCGGACTGTCTGGCCTACTTAGTCCGCCGAAACACATTTCAGCGGACAGTCCGCTCGTGTGTGGGCTTCAGCGGACTTTTTCAGCGTGCAGTCTGGCGGACTAAGTATTTCGGAATTTCCGTAATACTGTCCGTCGGACTCGCATTTCGGCGGACAATCCGCCTGTGTGTGTGCCAGTCCGCCGTACTTTTGAAATGAGCAGACTTTTCCCGCCCGCGAAGGAGACGTCGCTGGCCCCGCCGCCTGGTATGGACTTAAAGGGGACCCCCAACGCCGAAAAAAATCGGCGTGGGGGTCCCCCCCAAGTCCACAACAGACCCTTGTCCGAGCACGCTACCCGGCCGGCCAGGAAAGGGGGCGAGCGAGCGCCCCCCCTCCTGAGCCGTACCAGGCCGCGTGCCCTCAACATGGGGGGGTGCCTTGGGGAAGGGAGGCCGCGCGCCCCCCCACCCCAAAGCACCTTGTCCCCATGTTGATGAGGACAAGGGCCTCTTCCCGACAACCCTGGCCGTTGGTTGTCGGGGTCTGCGGGCGGGGGGCTTATCGGAATCCGGGAGCCCTCTTTAATAAGGGGGCCCCCGGATACCGGCCCCCCACCCTATGTGAATGAGTATGGGGTACAGGTTACCCCTACCCATTCACCTGTAAAATAAAAGTACAAAAAAAACACAACACAGAAAGCCAGACTCCTCCGCTAGTAAAAGAGCTACAAGAAGATAGCGGAGGAGTCCCGCGAGAAGACCCCTGAAGACGGAAGACCCCCGGAGCTGTGCAATAAAGTATTTTATCTCGTGTGTTGTGTTTTTTTTTGTACTTTTATTTTACAGGTGAATGGGTAGGGGTACATTGTACCCCATACTCATTCACATAGGGTGGGGGGCCGGTATCTGGGGGCCCCCTTATTAAAGGGGGCTCCCGGATTCCGATAAGCCCCCCGCCCGCAGACCCCGACAACCAACGGCCAGGGTTGTCGGGAAGAGGCCCTTGTCCTCATCAACATGGGGACAAGGTGCTTTGGGGTGGGGGGGGCGCGCGGCCCCCCCTTCCCCGAGGCACCCCCCATGTTGAGGGCACGCGGCCTGGTACGGCTCAGGAGGGGGAGCGCTCGCTCGCCCCCCTTTCCTGGCCGGCCGGGTAGCGTGCTCGGACAAGGGTCTGTTGTGGACTTGGGGGGGGACCCCCACGCCGATTTTTTTCGGCGTTGGAGTTCCCCTTTAAGTCCATTCCAGGCGGCGGGGTCAGCGACGTCTCCTTCGCGGGTCCCGCCTACCTGGAGACGCGCTCGAAATGAGCGGACTTTCCTCCGCGTGTGTGGGCGAGTCCGTTCATTTCAAAAGTAGGGCGGATAGTATGGCGGACTTAGTACGCCGTATTAGTCCGCTCAAAAAGTGGTGTGTGTGGTCAAGTCCGTTCATTCGAAAGTATGACGGACTGTCCGTCGGATTGTCTGACGGACTAAGTTGGCCAGACAGTCCGCCCCGTGTGTACGCGGCTTTATACAAAATCAGAATATACAAAATGAATTTCCGAAAAACAAATCATTCTAACAAAACAAATGTGATGAAGGGGATTTAATTCTGCTTTTTATGATTTTCTGCTGGGGCTCTGGGCAGCCTCCATCAAGAAGTAACAAGAGCAATGCTGGAGGCAGTTTACTACACACACTAATTTTTGTAGCATAATTATTAATGTGGAATGTATTTCTTTGCTAAATAACATTCATTTTTATCAAGTTGTTATGGGTAAAGTTCTGCTTTAACAAATGCATCTGAAATGAAACAAATTTTTTCGTTATGCACCTCTCTACCCTCCACCATTCCCCATCGCTTGGACGGAAAATTAGATAACATTTTGCAAATGAGAACAAAAATAGCAAATAAAAAACACATTGTCAAGTTTTTTTTATTGATGTCTGTGTTCACACTGGGGAGATTTCCACTCATTTCCTCTATTAGGCCGGGTGAGTGTGACCGGCTCTCAATGGATCTGGTTTATGCATGTCCGGGACGGCCATGTCATGGTTTCCAAAAGGGTTCTGCGCGTTTTTTGGTCTGGTTCAGGTGCAAATGCCAGCAAAAATTCTTACCTGAATCACACCTGAACCGGCGAACAGAAACGCACCATACTCTGGGCTGAAAAGCGTGGCTGCACATATGTCAACCCGGCCTTAGTGTGTGTTACAGTGACTCAGGGTGTCACTAGAATGGGAAGTAGAAGTGCCCATCTGACACCCTTTCCACTAAGACCCCTTTTAAACTGGGGCGGGGGCAGCGGTAAAGCAGCACTTTACTGTCGTATTTGCGGAGGTATTCGGCCGCTAGCAGGGATAAAAAGGGTTAAAACCACGCGCAAATCGCTGCTGCAGCAGCACTTTGCCGGCGGTATAGCCGCACTGCCCCATTGATTTCAATGGGCAGGAGCAGAGAAGGAGCTGTGTATACGCTACTTCACCGCTCAAAAGATGCTGCTAGCAGGACTTTTTTATGGTCCTGCCAGCGCACCGCTGGGCTTTCACACTGGAGACATAGGAGCGGCTCTTTCAGTGCGCTTTGCAGGCGCAATTTTTAGCGCTGTAGCGCCTGCAAAGCACCCTGGTGTGATAGGGGTGTTAGAGAACCTCTGTTTCCAATAAGGGCATGCATCTTAAATAGAGGAACAGTGCCTGAGTAGAGCCTAGCCCCTAAGTTGGGTAAATAAAAATAAAATAAAGCCTTTAGTAACAAACTGGAGCAGATGGGGCATAGAAGAAGCTTTTATGAGAAGAAAAGGTAATAGGTAGATCTTTTCCTGAGCTCAAGATTTGTCCACCATCTTATATTTATGGACAGCTTTACAGCCAGACTGATATGCAATCCTTTAGCCCAGTAAGTAACTAAATGGGTCAATGTAAATAAAAAAATAAATAAAAAAATGTTAGCAGGGTAGGAAAAAGAGTTAATAGGAGAAGAGACATACAGAATCCCTTCTGCCAAAGGAAATTACCTGCGAGCAATTTTTTCCAAATTTGATTTTAGTTCTGCTTTAACTCAAGCTGTTTTTTTTCCTTGTAAATACAAGCATTCTGTCTAATTTTGTTTCCTTACTTTTCTCTTCTTTTTTTTTTTTCCAGGTCCAGTATTTTCCATTTTTTTCCCCTTTTGCATTTCTTCATTTAGGCAAGAAGCCACTTCCTTAACAGCTGTATTATCTTAATCCCAGATAAACATTTCTCCCTTGACCCTTTTTGTAAAATAAGACAAGTCTGAGTAGATATATGCATTACAGACGCAAGAGCATTCCCAACACAAGAATCAGCGCAACGTGAAGGATGGACTCCTAGCATATCTTTGAAAAATGTCCCAAGCAGTATGGCGCAGGTGGCTGCTACGCACCCTGGACAGTGAATGGCAATCTACTCCACGTCGTGGAACAATGCATTTGTGCCTAATCTTCTTTTGGAAAAAAAAAATATAATGAAATTTGTAAGTCTGAAAAAAAGTATTTAATTTAAAAAAAAAAAAAACAATTGTATACTTGCAATAATGAAAAAGTGTACTTCTGGGGGGGGGGGGGGGGCAAAAAAAAAAAAAAGAAAAGAAGATTGTCCCCGTTAAATTCCACTAGTGTTTATATTTTCACGAGGGGGAAAAACTGAAGCACGGGAAGTATTGCTGCCCAGACACTTAACAAAACCAGCAAATGTCCGATTAAAAATTAAGCGTTGATATTAGCCATTCCTTAGGGTAGGAGGAACAGATGGATCTAATAGACCTATGACAAATATATAAATATATACATAAATATATATGAAAATGTAGTGCATATGGTAAACTTTTGGTTCATTTGTTTAAAAAAAAAACTGTTTTTGCTTCTGTATAAATAATAATGATGAATAACTTTTTTAAAAAAAGAGACTTTACTGTAAATAGGTTTGTGTGTGTGTGTCTTCTGTTTTTTTTTTTTTTTTTTTTTTTTTCGTCCTTTGCGACTTGTCTTGTGAACTCTGTAGGGAGGTGATGCAGGATTATATGCTGAGCCTATAGTCGCTTCTCAGTTAACAGAGTTGTAATTCCAGTCTTTTGGGAGCACAGGTCTTAGGTCACACCATGTACATAGTTTTCTGGGCAGCCTAAACGTGGCATTCTCAAGTTTTTGCCATTATGTAAAAGCTGCATATTTGAGTCTATTCTGGGATTTTTTCATAGGTACAAGGTTAGAATGCTACAAAATGTTACCACTGTGCCTTTCAATGTTTATATCATCATTAAGAAAAGAAAAAAAAAAAAAAAAAAAAACTTAAGTGGCTGTGATATAGCTAACCAATTTATAAGTGTTAACTACATATGTAGCTAAAGCGGTATGCAACAAGACTTTTTTTTTTTTTTCTGACAAGGCGGTCGGAATTATTTGATAAGCCCCAGGCGTAAAAAAAAACGCATTGGCTTGTCAATGATTGTTGCCATTTTTAAAAAGTGGCGGTGTTAATTTGTATAGAAGAATATCAGCCGACCCGATGAGTATCATCTAGCACTTTCCCGAGTGTGGCAACAAAGGTTTTTTTTTTTTGGGGCCAGTATGAATGTGGGTTAATATTTGACAACTCAGTGTCACTTTCCACCTCCCCCCCCCCCCCCCAAAAAAAAGAAGAAAAACAGCTAAATAAAAGCTTGCTTGTACTGACCCAGTTACAAACTGCAAAGTCTTTTCATGACTTCTTTTGATATGCAGTATACATTATGTGCGGTCCTTATCATTAGTTAATCTCTGTTATTTCTCCAGTCACACAAACTTGGCATGTACTAAATATCATTTAGTTAGGATTATCGACACTTAGCCCTGTGAAAATGCCATAAAAAACGGTCTAGATGTCCATCTGTCCTCCAGCTATATACATTCAGAAATGACAATTGCATTTGTAAATTTTATGCAACAAATGACAAACGTATTATTATTTTGGAATTGTGTATGTAAAATTTATATTTTTACATGTAGACTCTTGTTATTATGTGTTTTAATATGTTGTATTGGGATTTTTTTTAAATCTGTGTGGTTGAAAAAAAAATCTTTGAAATCAAACCTTAAAAAAAAACAAAAAAAAAAACTGCGAAAATATGAATTTTGTGTTTGTTTCCAGGATCATAAAAGAAAACTGACAGCTGCCCTTGTTATCACTTCCATATCCTTCACCTGTATGATGAAAAATTGTAAATATGTTAAATGTGGGAAAAATGATAAGATGATGTCCTTGGATTTATACATTTTGTTTTGTAAATGTGGAGGTGGATTAAGATTGGTCTTAAATTGTAAAGCAGTTATTTTTCATTCCTGTTCAAAAGCCCACACATCAGCAGTTTTCTCCTTGACCATGCTATTATTTAAAGGGAAAATATAAAAATATAATGTATTTTTCAGTGAGCGCATAATCTGAGTTATTGCAGTCTTTACTTTTAGGTCATTTTTATGTGACTTTCACATTTATAAATGCTTGTGCTTCCATATTTTTATTGTTATATTAAATATAGAGATTTGTAGATTAGCCACTAGAGGGAGCTCTGTGTTTATCATGCAATTGACTGAGATAACACATCTGGGAGTGCATTGTTTTTAGCGGGTCGGTAAACACATAAACCTGCAGTGTGAAAAACAGCAGTAAAGCAAAAACAGTGCTACACAAAGAAAAAGCAGATTCTGTTTAAGTAGTAGGCAAATATGGCTGCCCCATGTTCATATATATAATTACAAATTGTACACTGAAACAAGGTTTTTAAGACATTAACACATAGGGGATGGTTAACTAAAACTGGAGAATGAAAAAGCTGGTGCATCCGTGTATGGTAGCCAATCAGCTTCTAACTTCAACTTGTTCGATTAAACTTTGACAATAAAAAACGGAAGCTGATTGGTTTCTATGCAGAGCTGCACCAGATTTTGCACTCTCCAGTTTTACTAAATCAACCCAAAACTAATAAGAACATTAATATCAAGTTACTATTATAAAAATTGGGAAGACTACATTCCCTTTAATTATGCAAAATAATAATAAAAAAATAAAAATTTCAGAATAAACTATTTTTCATTATAATATACGGCAGGTAAAATAAGTATTGAAAACGTCACTAAAGTAAATATATTTCTAAAGGTGCTATTGTCTTTGTATATATGGATTGCATGGGTTGTTACTGACATGTGGTGAAAATGTCATGTCAATAGCACCTTTAGAATTAAAGTGGGGAAAATAATGCATTGATCCCCTGCTGATTTTGTAAGTTTGCCCGCTTACAAAGAAATGAAGGGTCTATAATTTTTATCAAAGGTGTATTTAAAATGATAGAGAAAGAATATCAACCAAAAATCTAGAAAAAAAAACACATAATACATATTGTATAAATTGAGTTGCAGTTCAGTGAGTAAAATAAGTATTTGATGCCCAAGCAAAACATGACTTAGTACTTGGTGGAGAAACCCTTGTTGGCAATCACAGAGGTCAGACGTTTCTTGTAGTTGGTTACCAGGTTTGCACACATCTCAGGAGGGATTTTGGCCAACTCTTCTTTACAGATCTTTATAAATCCTTAAGGTTTCTTGACTGTCTCTTGGTAACTCGAAGTTTCAGCTCCCTCCATACATTTTCTAAAGGAATTAAGGTCTGGAGACTGGCTAGGCCACTCCATGACCTTAATGTGCTTCATCTTGAGCCACTTCTTTGTTGCCTTGGCAGAATGTTTTGGGTCATTGTCTCGCTGGAAGACCCATCCACGACCCATCTTCAGTGTTCTGGCTTAGGGAAGAAGGTTCTCATCCAAGATTTTACAATACATGGCCCCGTCCATTGGCCCCTCAATGCGGCAAAGTTGGTCTGTACCAGCCCCAAAGCATGTTTCCACCTCCGTGCTTGACTGTAGGGATGGTATTCTTAGGGTCATAGTCAGCATTTTTCTTCCTCCAAACACGGCGAGTCCCCCTCTTCAAAAAGGCACATGTACAGTCATGACAATGAACATCTAAATGATTTAGAGAAGGCTTGAGAGAAAGTGCTGTGGTCAGATGTGACCAAAATTGAGATCTTTGGCATAAACTCGACTTGCCGTGTTTGGAGGAAGAAAAATGCTGACTTTGACCCTTGAACCGACAAAGGAGTGACTCAAGAAGAAGCACAATAAGGTCATGGAGTGGCCTAGTCAGTCTCCAGATCTTAATCCTATAGAAAATTTATGGAGGGAGCTGAAACTTTGAGTTGCCAAGCGACAGCCAAGAAACCTTAAAGTGATTGTAAAGTCTTGTTTTTTCTTTAAAAACTATAAAAAAACATGTTATACTTACCTGCTCTAAGCAGTTGGTTTTGCAAAGAGAGATCCTTCTCTTTTTGGGTCCCTCTTTGCTGCTTATGGCCCCTCCCTCCTGTCGCGTGCCCCCACAGCATGCAGCTTGCTATGAGGGCACCCGAGCCGAGCTGCAGCTCCATTCAGAAACGGGAGCTGCCATTCGAGCCCGTCGCCCCTCTCCCCTGATTGGTTAACTGAGTTTGATTGACGGCCGCGGGAGCTAAATGTTAGCCAATCAGGGGAGAGAGACGACTGGGTCAAATTAGAGCAGTATCTGGTCTAATTCATTCCTAAGGTGTTCTATTGGGTTGAGGTCAGGCCATTCAAGTTCCACTACCCCAAACTCGCTCATCCATGTCTTTATGGACCTTGCTGTGTCTTAGCAAATCAGGAGGGAGAGTCCCGGACGGCCGAGGGGTTCATGGCGATCGCTGGACTCAGGGGCTCAGGTAAGTATTGAGAGGTGCTGAGGGGGATGCTGCACACAGAAGGCTTTTTTATCTTAATGCATAGAATGCATTAAGATAAATAAAAACCTTCTGACATTACAACTACTTTAAGGATTTAGAGAAGCTCTGTAAAGAAGAGTCAACCAAAATCCCTCCTGAGATGTGTGCAAACCTGGTCATCAACTACAATAAGTGTCTTATCTCAGTACTTAGTGGTGAAACCCTTGTTGGAAAGCACAAAGTCATGTTTTGCTTGGGGATCAAATACTTATTTTACTCACTGAACTGCAACTCAATATATAACATTTGTATCATGTTTTTTTTTTCTGGAATTTTGCTTGATATTCCGTCTCTTTCATTTAAAATACACTTATGATAAAAAAATATAGTCCCTTCATTTCTTTGTAAGTGGACAAACTTACAAAATCTGCAGGGGATCAAATAATTAATTTCCCCGCTGTATATTAACTGATAGAAAATGGCGACTTGTTCAATACTTATTTTACCCGCTCTATGTCCAATTTGATTGTCAGGCCCTGGATCTGAACCCGGGACCTCTTTTGTGTGTGGCAGTAATTTGCGGAGCCACCTGAGATGATATATTTTTAATTATACATTTTTTTACACCTTATAAAGTTGGACCAGAAATTATCACAAAAAAAAAGTGTTATGTGCTTAGAGATTGTCAACCTATTTTGCATGCTAGCTTTTTTTTTTTTTTTTCAGTTTTACATTTACTTTTTAATGCTTGATACTCCTAAGAAAATGATGGCATGAAAGTACATATTTTTTTTTTTTTTTTAGAAAAAATAAAAATTGTTAGTGCAATCTGAACACATAGAAAACGGTGCTGAAAATTTTCTATTTCAGATGCTATTATAATTAATTTTTCAATCTTAAATCTTTTCATTACTGTCTGTTCTGTTTAGTGATGGGTGTAAATTTTTATTGCACGCATGACGTCAGTGCAGTAAAGTTGTAAAAAAAAATGATATATATTGTTCATGAATGTTCGTGCATTGAATACACACAGTAACACAATTTACAAAAATAAAAAGAAAAAATTAAAAAGTCAAGGCCTTTTATATATGGCTTAAGCTTTTCAAATTGTTTGCCATTTTATCTTGACCAACATTTTGTTAGCTTCAGGTACACATGCTACTTAACATGACAGTAAGTACAAGGTAATTATACTGACTGTAACTATAAATAACGAAGGCAGCTGTATTGCGCACAGAAACATTTTAATTACAACATAAACTATATCAACCAGTGACACCTGTCACCTCAGGATCGTTGTAGATCCTCAAAGACCGATAGCCCGCTACATCAATTTCATGCACATTGCATCCGATGAAAAATGCACTATATTACCAAAAGTATTGGGACACCTGCTTTTACACGCACATGAGCTTTAATGGCATTGCAGTCTTAGTCTGTAAGGTTCAATATTGAGTTGGCCCACCCTTTGCAGCTATAACAGCTTCAACTCTTCTGGGAAGGCTGCCCACAAGGTTTAGGAATGTGTCTATGGGAATGTTTGACCATTTTTGCAGAAGCACATGTGTGAGGTCAGGCACTACCAAGACATTTTGGACAATTTAATGCTCCCAACTTTGTGAGAACAGTTTAGGGATACCTGCCTTTGAGTGAGTTTTGTTGTTTCTCCATCCCAAACTCGCTCATCCATGTCTTTATGGACCTTGCTTTGTGCCCTGGTGGGCAGTCATGTTGAAACAGGAAGGGGCCATCCCCAAAGTGTTCCCACAAAGTTCTGAGCATGAAAATGTCCAAAATGTCTTGGTATGCTGATGCCTTAAGAGTTCCCTTCACTGGAACTAAGGGGCCAAGGCCAACCCCACACAATAATCCCCTCTCCACCAAATGATTTCGACCTGTGCACAAAGCAAGGTCCATAAAGACATGGATGAGTGAGTTTGGGTTGGAGGAACTTGACTGGCCTGACCAAAACTCAATAGAACACCTTTGGTATGAATTAGAGCGGAGACTGTGAGCCAGGCCTTCTCGTTCCAGATCAGTGTCTGACTTCACAAATGCGCTTCTGGAAGAATGGTCAAACATTCCCATAGACACACTCCTAAACCTTGTGGACAGCCTTCCCAGAAGAGTTGAAGCTGTTATAGCTGCAAAGGGCGGGCCAACTCAATATTGAACCCTTCGGACTAAGACTGGGATGCCATTAAAGTTTATGTGCGTGTAAAGGCAGACGTCCCAATATTTTAGACAATATAGTGTATTACTAGGAGTAGTATAGCTGCCACCCAAATTTTTAGGCTACAGTTGCCAATTAAAAAGACAGTGTTAATGATCCACCTCCACATTGGTCAAATAGCAGCTTAACATAATGCGTTCTGTCCATCCAAAATTTGCAATTGTCTTTGGCATAGACAAAAGGAACACTAATATTAATATAACTGTTATTTCAACCAGCAATCTAACTTGTTCTGGTACAGTCTTCCGATCTCATTTCCTTTTTGTTTTTGGACGGAAAAAAAATAATGTGATGGATTTAAAGGGGTGCAATTTTTTTTTTCATTTTGACATACTGAGTAAAGTAGAATATTATCTGTGTAATCAGCACCACATGGTATTGGCCAAACAGAATTCCACGAAGCATCAGAACAAAGAAGCACAAACAAAAGCGAAACAAATAAAACTGGAACAAAAAAAAAACGTACCAAGGTGGAACACTGATGCCGAAACATTGGGATACCAGGGCTCGTCTACTTCCTTTAAAGGACTAGAAATTGATGCATCTTTGTGCAGTGCTGGGTCGTCCATATTCATTTCAAGTATTATAGACATATGTAATGGTGAAAATATATGAACTGTGGCCTTTTATTCATTATTTCTTGTAATGCAATTAAGTGACGATAATAAGGATAAAAAGCTGAGATTCACCAAGTATCAGTGCCTGGCTTTTATGATAAAGCTTCTTTTGTCTAGTGCTCTTTTTGCTATACAAATAGACTGTAGTATTCCCTAATGCATAAAAACAAAATAAAAAATATATATATTTGGCTTTTCACAGGATCATTTTATTTTTTTTTATTTTTTTTTTCAACCGTGAATATTCCAGGATAAAATTACCAACATCGGAACTGTCTGATTTTGAATTTTCGCTGTACATTTTGGAATCATCAACTCAAAAAAAATCTTATTTTACTATTTATAAGTTGTTCTATTCATCTTATGTTACAAAGATGAAAGTGTAAGGTGGTTCCTTTTTTGTTTGTTTTTTTTTTACTTTTTAAGATTTTTTTTTTAAACTGGTCGCACATTCTGTTTGCGACTAAACAAACACACTTGGAAAAAAAAAAAAGTTTAAAAAAAATATAAAATAGGGAAAAAAGTAAATAAAAAAAAAAATACAGTTACACCTTGTTCTCAATGTGTGGCTGAGTGCCTCGACTTTTTCATGTTTTTGGTGTGGTTCTGATTTGTAGAAGTGTCCGAACAGGTTGTGTGCTGGAGTTCCTTTAAGAAAAAATGCACAGCTTAGTATAGGCCATTTCCTGTCTCTCAACAGTAGTTATTCAATGCAGCCATGTACATAACCGTTATGTAGCAATAAATGTGCCATTTTTATAAACCGCTTGATGTGTGTGTTATTTTTCAACTTTTTTTTTTTTTTAAGTCATCTTAACCAAAAAAAATGCAACTTGATTAGAAAAACATGACAGTTTCACTATTATGGCCTATGTCAACAGGCTTTAGTGGAAGCCAAAACTGCTTCTCTCCCTTATACAAGTCAACAGGAATGCAAAAGCAGTTTGAATCAGGCTGATGCAGCTTAGAAGGAGGTCAAATACACCTGTCAATGAATTCTGAATGATCTCAAAACATCTCAGATTGAGCCAAATGCACTGAAACCAAGCTGCATATGCCAATTAACACAAGCCTAAAGCTCGTTGAAGCAGGCCCTGAAAGTGGTAATCATATAGATGTTAAAAGCGGGCACCTAGAAATGCCTAGATTCTACTTTATTATTATTATTAAAGCTGAATTCCAGAAATAAATCTCTTTTATAAAAAGTAAAGGCACCCTCTGAGCTAAGTCCAAGGAGCTGCATGACATCTCCTGGGCTTATCTCTATTATTTACATATGACCGTTTTATTGCACTCCCGGAAGATGGCTATCGCTGTATTTCCAGGAGCCCAATACTGATGCTTCAGGTCTTCACATTAGAGTCATTGCAACTGCTATGCCTGCTACTCCCTCCCTCCTGCCCAATCACAGAAGCCTTTGTATGATGTGAATCCATCCACAAAATACAAAGGCTTCTCTGAATGGGGAGGGCTTAGCTGCTCTGTGTGCCTCTCTCTCACAGCCCGCAGTGTCAGGTGTATATTTCGGCAGAGCCATAAACCTGTCAAATATAAATAATAGAGATAAGTTCAGGAGATATTATGCACCTCCTTGAACTCATAGTTTGCCTGTACTTTTTACAGTGGAATTCAGCTTAAACAATAATAATTTATATTGTAACATCATTCACTGGTGATTAATACAATACACACAATTACATGAGATATATAAAAGGTTTGAATTACAAGTACATACAATACATGAGCTGTTGCAGTGACATGTACATACAGTTTCATAGCAAAACTTGCTAACAATGCTAGACAATAGAGAGTTGAAGCTTAGAACTACACAGCAGTGTGGGTTGGAAGCATTGTAGAGTACTAATATAGGAATTTCAGCAAGCTCTTGTGGTTGAGCTTGGGCCTACCCCTCACCAGCCTCCTGTTTTCCACTTTTGGTCTGTGAAGCCACTCATCATAACAGTGGGCCCGGGTTAATTTGTCCTTTGCCGTATCTGCCATTGCCGTGGCAGATAAAAAAATAAAATAAGCAGGTATGGTTACAGTACCTCCCAGCAGTACTTGTTCTCCACTGTTTACCAGAACACTGAAGATATACTATAAATGATGGGCATTGTAGACCCACCCGACTGAGATGGCACTTACTATAGTCTAATGATGAAGAGAGTTGTGGTGACATCCCCCTCGCCATCACTGAGGATGGCCTACCATTGGAAGAAGATCCCAAGAGGATTCCGGCAAATTATGTGAAAAATGTAATTATTATAAAAAAAAAAAAAAAAAAAAAGGCTGGCTGGCATAATCCAGCAGCGGGAAGGGTCAGGGTTGGGCTTTGCAAATTGCAATTACTGAAAAGCACATAACAGTTAACAGAATGGCCAAAAAGCATGACCTCAACTAAGCTGAGCTTTGACAATTTCATGCACAGTGATAGTCCACTTTCAGCAAGATGGCAAATTCCTTAACCTGCCTGCTAACTCAAAATTCCATCAACCAGCAATTTTGCATGGCTTTAATGCTGACTAAATTGCCTTTTGGCAGATTTGTTGCTGCTAGCCATCAAAAAATAAAATAAAATACTGAGCACGTATTCGCTCCATCTGCATTGTAGCTACTTTTGCTTGACCAAGAAGCAGCTTAGTAGTGGGGGGGCCCTTGAATCTTATGGGAGGCAGGAGAGGTAAGTATGTACAGCCACCTTAAAGGAGAAGTAGAGCCAAATCTCTTTTGGCCTCTTTTTTTCTGTGGCTCACAGGAATGCACTTAGATCTGCCCTCCTGTGACCCGTATTCAGCCAACAGCAGGCTAAAGTCTGTTGTTGCCTGACGTCACTTAGCCAGTCTAGGCTCTGGATCCTGGACTGAGCCCTGATCCCAGACTCATCTGATGCCTGGACCAGCAGCTGGCTCAGCCTCTAAGTGTGCCACTGAGAGCCTGAGCCAGCCGCTCTCACCCCCTGCACAGCCTGGCACTCAAGCGCTGGAGGGACAGAGCAGAAAAAAATGGAGAGATCAGCAGACTTTCATTGCTTGGTTTTTGGTCTTGGAGGCAGCGGAGGACCAATGCTGCAGCCACCTATTTGAATATAATTTTGTGACTTAACAGCCTTAATTGGACAATAATTAACCACTTAAGGATTGGAAGATTTCCCCCCTAATGACCAGGCCATTTTTTGCGATACGGCATTGCGTTGCTTTAACTGACAATTGCGCGGTCGTGCGACGCTGTACCCAAACAAAATCGACGTCATTTTTTTCCCACAAATAGAGCTTTCTTTTGGTGGTATTTGATCACCTCTGCGGTTTTTATTTTTTGCGCTATAAACAAAAAAAGAGCGTCAATTTTGAAAAAAAAGCAATATTTTTTACTTTTTGCTATAACAAACAAATTATTTCCTCAGTTTAGGCCGATATATATTTGTCTACATATTTTTGTCCAAAACAATTGAAATAAGCCTATATTGGTCGGTTTGCACAAAAGTTATCGCATCTACAAAATAGGGAATAGATTTATGGTGTTTTTATTTATTTATTTTTTACTAGTAATGGCGGTGATTTTTAGCATGACTGAGACATTGCGGGTGGACAGATCGGAGACCTAACTGACATTTTTGACACTTTTATGGGAACCAGTGACATTATTACAGTAAACAGTGCTAAAAATGTGCACTGACATTGTACTAATGACACTGGCAGGGAAGGGGTTAACATGAGGGGTGATCAAAGATTTAAATGTGTTCCCTGCAGGTGTGTTCTAACTGTATGGGGGATGGGCTGCCTGGGGAAACACATAGATCCATCTTCCTGCATAGCCGAAAGACAGCTGTCAGAACTGAGATTTGCCTTGTTTACACAGGCAGGTCCCCAATCTGTCACTGCGAGGAATGGTCGTGGGTTGCCTAGCGGACATTGAGTCCACCCCACCCGCTAATTGGCTCCCCCCGCTGGCCAGTGGGTGCATGCACGCGCCCCTGGCGGCGCAAGCGCGCCTACAAACTACTGTTCCCGAGCTGATGTACAATGACAGGGATTCGCGGAAAGGAGCCTACCTGCCGCTGTACAATCTATGTGAGCATGGACACTAATGACGCGTACACACGATCGGACTAGTCGATCGTGTGTGGGCTCCAGCGGACTTTTTCTTCCCAAAAGTCCGGCGGACTTAGAAATAACTCTTGCTTCAAAATTGTCCGCCGAACTCGGCTTTTAGTGGACAATCCGTTCGTCTGTGTGCTAGTCTGGCGGACTAAAACCGACGCTAGGGCAGCTATTGGCTACTGGCATTGAACTTCCTTATTCTACGTCATCACGTTTGAATCCGCTGGACTTTTGGAGTGATCGTGTGGCCAAGTCCGTTCGCTTGAAAGTCCGGTGGATCTCAGCTGCAAAGTCTGTCGGATTGTCCATCGGACTAAGTCTGCTGGATAGTCCGATCGTGTGTACGCTGCAATAGGCTTTTATGGAGTTGAGATTAGGAGCTTTGGCAAAAAAACACCAAAAGCTCCTAAACTCAAGTTTATTAGCTGCCGGTGTACACAGAGCCTTAAAAAGGTTTCTCCTCCCTTTCTGTTCTTCGGACAAGCTTTTAACAGACAGGAAGCGTGGGAAAATCTGAAACAGAGAAACGGACAACAATAAAAGGCTGACTTTAGGGGAGGTTCTAGCCTTTCCTACCTGAATAGGAGAAGAGGACTTCCCATCCTGGGGACATTCTTTTTACCCAAATGTAAGTGAAGGAATGTCCCAAAAGGAACCTCAGGAGGCAGTAAAACCTGGTAAGCGTTTTAATGCTTCCCCATGCTATCCAAAATGAAAAAATACTGTACTTTATTAAAAGTAAGGGTGACATCATCACCGTGCTGTATATAGCCTGTGCTGAGAATAGATCAGTGGGAGGGACCCAGCAGGTCCCACCCATTACAGGCGGACTGCAGAAAACAACAGGAGGGGGGCGGAGACAAGACCAGTCCCCCTGCACAAGGAGAGAGCAGCAGTGAACAGTCTTTATTACGGGAAGCTCCTGCACAGAGGGAAAGTCTCACACTGGATTAATGCACAGATCTGGAAGAAATATACAAAGCTCACCAAGATTCAAAAAAGAATAAGCACAATGGATTTAAACAATATTTGCTTATTTCGGAGTTCTACTATAATGATGAAATTGCATGCGCTATTTACAATACCCATTTAATGATGTATTTGGGTTTGGAATAGACTTGTGGGGGCAATTAGTTAACCACCCCCCAGCTGCCATATAGTAAAATGATGGTTGCAAGGTGGCTCTCTTGTTCTGGGACAATGTCATGTGACGTCCTCTTCTTGGCATGCTTGCGCAGCGATCGGCGGCGTGCTGTGTCCGTGGGAGGCGGCGCTTCCCGATTTTGTGAAAGAACCGATGATGCGGCTCTTTACCCCTTTTATCAGCTGTGTCTAATCAGAGCTGATCACATGTAAAGAAGGACATGCAGGCTATCGGCTTTCCTCTCCTCACACTGACAGTGTGTGAGGAAAGCTGATCAGCGACATTTCCTCACAGGCACTGATTATCACTGCAGCCCCAACAGTGCCCAACAGTGATGCCAATCAGTGATGCCAATCAGCACCCATCAGTGCCTGCTCATCAGTGCCGTCCATCAATGATGCTCATCAGTGCTGCCTATAAAAGCCCATCAGTGCTGAATATTAGTGCCACCTCATCAGTGCCGCCTCATCAGTGCACATCAGTGAAGGAGAACAATTACTTATTTACAAAATTTTCTAACATGTTTGGTCTTTTATTTTATTTTTATTTTTTTTAGCAAAAAATAAAAAACCCATTGGTGATTAAATACCACCAACAGAAAGCTCTATCTGTCTAAAAAAAAGATTAGAATTTAATTTGGGTACAGCATTGCATGACCATGTAATTGTCATTCAAAATGCGACAGTGCTGAATGTTGAAAATTGGCCTGGGCAGTAAGGGGGTAAAAGTGCCCAGTCTAGAAGCGGTTACATAGTTACATAGTAAGTGAGGTTGAAAAAAGTCCATTAAGTCCAACCTATGTGTGTGATTATATGTCAGTATTACATTGTATATCCCTGTATGTTGCGGTCGTTCAGGTGCTTATCTAATAGTTTCTTGAAACTATCGATGCTCCCCGCTGAGATCACCGCCTGTGGAAGGGATTTCTCCCCCCCCAGTGTATAGATTACATTCATATTTTTGCCACGGTTAAAGACTGTATAGTGATAAATGATTTAAAACTTAGAAAACGATCAATTCGGTATTCTTGTTAACATTTTATGTGCCAACAAAAGTATTTGGGACCTACATAATGGTACAGATTGGTTGGCAATGTCCATGACTTTGGCAATCTCTTGAAAGATGTATTCTGTATTTTGCCTGTGTGATGTACATTAAAATGGCCACTTGTAGTCTCCAGGGTAACATGTGACAACACAGGAACGCAATTAGGAGACAGTTGTCACTCTAATGGGAAGTGCCTGCACATAGACCTTCAGGGCAGGATTGTCAGGTATTCAATTCATGAAAACTTCAAATTTTGGAGTGTATCTTGACAAAGTCAAATTACAGTGCTAGCTGAACTAAAAATACATACCTACATACAGATGTGTAGTTTGTGCAGTTACAAAAAATATGCCATGGCAGCCCAGAGGAGAGAACCAATCCAGGTGAACTCAGATCCAACCCAAACGAACCCATTTTTCCATGCATGAATATCCATAAACATCTAGTAAAGCCAAATCTGCAGGACATTCATGTGGACGGGTGTTCCACTCAAACGCTGCGTTTTCCATTAGAATGCATACAGATGCAGTTTGACCAATTTTTTCCTGCAGTCCAAACTTACCTTAAAGCGTAGTTCCAGCCAAAATATGACTTTAAAGATAAAAATACATGGCCATCTCCAGTGTGGGCATCTGAAGCCACGGTGTCCTTCTTCCTGGATTCCTTGCATGTTGGTTACCCAGTATGCACCTGTCGATCTCGTGTATGTGCAGTGCGGTGCAATATTGGTCAGCTTGACATGGCACAGCCATGTCAAGCTGTCAAAGATTTTCCATAGACGTCAATGTTAAATGTTACGGGATCCGTGCCTTGCCAAGCTGACCAATATTTTCCATAGACGTCAATGTTAAATGTTACGGGATCCGTGCCATGCCAAGCTGACCAAAAATGTTCATAGACACCAATGTTAAATGTTACGAGAGCAGTGCCATGCCAAGCTGACTAAAAATTTTCATAGACGCCAATGTTAAATGTTACTGGAGCTGTGCTATGCCAAGCTGAGCAAAAATGTATTTCCATAGACACCAATGTTAAATGTTACTGGAGCTGTGCCATGCCAAGCTGAGCAAAAATTTCCATAGACGCCAATGTGAAATGTTGCGGGAGCAGTGCCATGCCAAGCTGACCAAGGATATCTAAAGGAGGAAGTGAAATTAGCTATAGATATAAATCAGGTAAGTGAACAGAAAAATAAATAATAAATTGCCAATTAATTTTAGTGATGCACATTAGTGCTGCATGGTGAGGAGTGAAAAATATGGGTTGAACTCTACTTTAATAGGACACACATCCAAAAAATGTCAAATGCAACCTCTAAACTGCCATGAATACTGCTCAGTTGAAATCAGTGGGACTTGCATTGACTTGAATTGCATTCCAAATGCACATCAACATGAGTCCATATGATGCAATCTGAGATACCTGTATGCTGCATAACAAGCCTTTCAAGGTTCTCCTATATGTGAACCCTTCCCCCCCTCTTTTTGCTTTGCCAACCAATCAGGGTATTGTCATAAGACACAATCACTGCATAGGGAGAACTGCACAGCACATCATCGTTTTAATCTGTTCTAAATTTAACAATCTGAATGCACAGGATGGGAAGGAAAGTTCCATAAAGACGGGGATGACATTAATTTGCCTGCTTGGTAGAAACGGCAGCATGTTGTCCTCTTATAACAGCCCACAAATATCCCCATAAACTGCTGGAATTTGAAAGACTTTTCAATCTGAGATAAGCTTAAAGACTCGCTAATCCACAGAATCTCTACAAATGCCGTGTATTTGTCTGAAGCTCGGAAGTCTACAAGCTGTTGAGACTCTACTGCAAAGCAAGATGTACGCCGTCACGTGAGAAGGGAAACTGCACATCCTATTCAGAGAAGACACAGAGCAGCCCATTGTGCGTCAGTGTTTTAAATGACTCTATAAGGGCTCGTTCACACTAGGGGTTGAAGGGCGGACGAGCCACTTTTTTTCTGCCCCCCAACCGCTCACCCATTAGCTGCACATGCTGTGGTAGGAATTATACCCCCTGCCACTTTCAGTGGGCATAGTGACAGCAGATCGTGTCTCATATTAAATGAATGGAGTTGCTCTGCAAGCACCCCGCAACCCCATGTAATGCACATAGTTGCTGCACGCTAGTGTGGGGTTCAAGGGGGTACAGCAGGCAATGAGGAGACGATACAACATCCCCTCACTGCCTGTCAAATGTCATTCTTAAAGTAGTTGTAAACCCTTACAAACCACTTTGACCTACAGGTAAGCCTAGATTAAGGCTTACCTGTAGGTCCAAGAAATATCTCCAAAACCTATACGGTTTAGGAGATATTTACAAAAAGACAGGCACCACTGTCTACGGCGCATGCGCCGTAGACAGCGGCGCGCAGGCGCACTGGGCAGGCCACAGATCGCGGCGATATGCCGCTCGTGTCGGCTCCCGTGCGCATGCGTGGGAGTGACGTCATCGCAGCTCCGGCGAATCACAGCGCTGGAGCAGCGAGACCCGAAAGTCACTCTGGGATACATGGCAGCGTCGAACATGAAGACGGAGGACCGCTTCAGGGGCTTTGTTCTCAGGGAAGTTATTCATAATGCCTTTTACTTGCAGGTTGCATTTTTATTTTATTTTTTTAACTGCCTTTACTTCCTCTTTAAGAAATCAAAGAACATGTGAACGAGCCCTTTAGGCCCTTTTCACACGGGCGCCTCTGTGCACCAGATTCCACTTTCTTAGCGGGGAATCGATCTGCCGATCCCCGTTGAGCCGGCGAATGACAGGTCCGTGTCCAGTCACTGTGCAAAGCGGACACGGACATAGTCCCACTCTCCTCTATGGGGAAATCTGGTGGAAACGGACCGCCTGTCCATTTCATACAATCATATCCAATTTGGCTCGCCAGATGGATGGAAAATAGGACCGCCATCTGTCTGGATATTGTGGGCAGGGTCGGATCAGATGACGGCAGGTCTCAGCGGAGTACATGTGTCCACTGACATCCGCCACTCCATAGAGGAGACTGCAAGGTCCGATCAGGTCCGCCTGAAAAACTGACAGGTGGACCTGATCAGAAAGCCCATGTGAAGAGGCCCTTACTGGGAGGAAGGAGGGTGGCAAACTTTTGCAAATAAGTGCAGACACCTGGAGTTGCACATTCCTGTAGCACCCTACCAAACCCTCCACCATGGCAGAATCTCAGGCCTTGATGGGCAAACAAAGCCCCAACACTTTCTAAGAGTGCCAAAGCTTGCCTCCTCCTGCACGTTCCTACTGACTGGTAAGGCTGCCCATCATAATAATGGGTAAGTAAGAATACAGATGTGTGAGGGACTTAGTGGCAAACTGTAACACCATTCAGAGGTGTCAGAATGGCCTGCAATATGGCCATGACAGTAAGATTTGGGAGGCGGGTGGAGGTGTCTCTTATGCCCCGTACACACGATCGGATTATTGGCAGAGTCCGCCGGACAATCCACCCATGTGTGCATTCCGGCAGAATTTTTGTTCCCAAAAGTCTGGCGGACTTAGAAAAATGTTTTGACTCAAAATGGCGGACAATCCCCCTGTCTGTGCGCTAGTCCGCCGGACTTTTGAAATGAACGGACTTGCCCACACAGAGAAAAGTCCATTCATTTTGACAGTGACTCCAGGTAGACGAGACTGTCGAAGGAAGTCAATGTCGCTGCCTTCATCGGCGAGATTGACACCTCGCTGGTCCCGTCATCTGGTATGGACTTAAAGGGGAAGCCCTACGCTAAAGAAAACGGCGTGGGGGTCCCCCCCAAAGTCCATATCAGCCCCTTATCCGAGCACGTAGCCTGGTCAGTCAGGAAAGGGGGTGGGGACGAGCGAGCGCCCCCCCCCCCCCCTCCTGAGCCGTACCTGGCCGTGTGCCCCCAGGCCTTAGAGAATAAAATGACGGTTCTCACATGTTTTTTGCGCAGCGTTTGTTCAAACAGAATTTTTTGGGAAAAAATAGACTTTAACCACTTGCCGACCAGCAGCTGCAGTTTTACTGTGGCAGAATGGTACGGCTGGGCGAAACGACATCGCTTTACCCTGTGGCCACTACGGGAGTGCGGCCGCTGCTCGCCCCCGGAGCCGATGCAAGTGCCCGGCGGTCGTGATCGCTGCTGACACACCAAGAACCAGGATCTGCGTGTGTAAACACACAGTTTCAAGTTCTCTGAGGGGAGAAGGGATTGATCTTCTGTTCATACAAAGTATGAACAGCGATCTGTCATCTCTTAACACAATTAACCCCTTAATCACTCCCTAGGGGTTAACCCCTTCCCTGCCAGTGACATTTTTACAGTAATCAGTGCATTTTTATAGCACTGATCCCTGTATAAATGCCAATGGTCCCAGAAATGTGTCAAAAGTGTGCGATGTGTCCTCCATAATGTTACAGTCCTGATAAATATCGCAGATCGCTGCCATTACTAGTAAAAAAAAAAAAAATTATAATAAAAATGCCATAAATCTATCCCCTATTTTTCAGACGCTATAACTTTTGCGCAAACCAATCAATATACGCTTATTGCTATTTTTTTTACCAAAAATATATAGAATACATATCGGCCTAAACTGAGGAAAAAAATATTTTTTTTTATATATTTTGGGAGATATTTATTATATTATAGAAAAAAGTAAAAATATTGATTTTTTTTTCAAAATTGTTGCTATTTTTTGTTTAGAGCAAAAAAACTAACAAAAAAAAAAAAAAAAAACGCAGAGATGATTAAATACCATCAAAAGAAATCTCTATTTGTGGGGAAAAAAAACCCGTCAATTTTATTTGGGTACAACGTCTCACAACCGCGCAACTGTCAGTTAAATCGACGCAGTGCCGAATCGCGAAAAAGTGCTCTGGTCAGGAAGGAGGTAAAATCTTCTGGGGCTGAAGCGGTTAAGGACCGCCCACCATATATAAACACCACATATATACTGTGGCAGGGTGGCCCTATTGAAACAAGGTACCTGTAGGTCGTTTTGTGCATGAGATACTGTGGCCACGCGCCCGCTGCACAATGGGGGGAGCGGATGCGGGGGTCCTAGGGTGGCCACCTCATCCCTTTAAAGTGGTTGTAAACCCTTTACAACCAGTTTAACCTACAGGTAAGCCTAGATTAAGGTGCTTGAAATATCTCCCATACCTGCACGGTTTAGGAGATATATGCAAATCGCCGTACAGCGATTTCTTCTGCGCATGCGCCGGAGTTATAAAGGGCAAACTATGCCATTTCTAGCTCGGGTCATGCCGTTAAATGCCATGCGCAGGAGTGACGTCACACGACTCCGGCCAATAACAGAGCCGGAGTTCGTGGCCTCAGAAGGAAGAGGGGTGAAGAATGGACGCTCGCTACTAGCAAGGAAGATGGGGACATCGCGGGCTTCTCCTGCAGGTAAGTGTCACATAATGGGCTAATATGTGGTGCATAGTAGCGCATTATGCTTTACCTTTGCAGGGAGACAAAGAGGAAGTAACACCCATCAGGGCTTACTTCTTCTTTAAACCCAATCATATATGAATTACACAGGTTCTGAGGCTAATTCAATGCAGATAAGGCACCAAGTGCATTTATTTACCACCTTAATCAGCCTCAGAACCTGTGTAATTAATATGTGTTCGGGTTTAAAGGGATGAGGTGGCAATATCTGCCGACCACCCACATTCGTTCCTGGCAGAACGGGGATTTTACAATGTAAACAAAGCAGATCCCCGTTCTGACAGGAGAGTACAGTGTTAGGAACAGCGATCTCTCTGTGCTCCCAGTCAGTCCCCTCTTCCCACAGTTAGAAACACCTCCCTAGGACATATTTAACCCCTTGATTGCCCCTAGTGTTAACCCCTTCCCTGCAAGTGTCATTTATACAGTAATCAGTGGATATTTTTAGCTCTGATCGCTGTATAAATGTCAATTATCCCACAAAAGTGTCAAAAGTATCTGATCTGTCCGCCACAATGTCACAGTCTAGCTAAAAATCTCTGATCACCGCCATTGCAAGCTAAAAAAAAATGCCATAAATCTATCCCATAGTTTGTAGATGCTATACATTTTGCACAAACCAATCAATATACGCTTATTGTGAATTTTTTTACCAAAAATATGTAGCAGAATACATTTTGGCCTAAACTGATGAACGCTTTTTTTATTATTGGATATGTATTATAGCAGAAAGTAAAAAATATTGTGTTTGATGTTACACCGAGTAAATTGATACCTAACCTGTTATGCTTTAAAACTGCGTGCGCTCATGGAATGTCGCCCAACTACGATACATGCGCAGTCATGTTGGAGCAGGAAGGGGCCATCCCCAAAATGTTACCCACAAAGATGGGAGCATGAAATTGTCCAAAATATCTTGGTATGCTGACGCCTTAAGAGTTCCCTTCACTGGAACTAAGGGGCCAAGCCCAACCCCTGAAAAACAACCCCACACCATAATCCCCCCTCCACCAAATGATTTGGACCAGTGCACAAAGCAAGGCCTATAAAGACATGGATGAGCGAGTTTGGGGTGGGGAAACTTGACTGGCCTGACCTCAATCTGATTGAACACCTTTGGGATTAATTAGATTGGAGACTGGGAGCCAGGCTTTCTCGTCCACATCAGTGCCTGACTTCACAAATGCTCTTCTGGAAGAACGGTCAAACATTCCCATAGACACTCCTAAACATTGTGGACATCCTTTCCATAAGAGGGGAAGCTGTTATAGCTGCAAAGGGTGGGCCAACTCAATATTGAACCCTACAGACAAAGCCTGGGATGCCATTAAAGTTCATGTGTGTGTGTAAAGGCAGATCTCCCAATACTTTTGACAATATAGTTTATCACTGAGAGGCTTTGTTACAAGAATTGTGCACACACAAATAAATCACGTTTTTTAACTTTAGCATGGGGGCGTGCAGAGCGGTGATCGGAGGTGTGTCTGGCACACCGCAACTCCGATCGTGACCACATGATCAGCTGTGACCAATCACAGCTTATCATTGCGAGAACCAGGAAGTGCCGGTAAACAGCATTCCTCGGTTTGTGCTGACAGGGAGAGCCGATCAGCATCTCTCCCTGTCGGGGGGGGGGGTCTGTGCTGATATTCAACTCATTGATTATCAGTACAGCCCCATCAAAAGGTGGCCATCAGCTACCAATCAATGCCCATCACCCGCCAGCCTGTCCCCCTCTATAAAGCTTGTCAGTACCCATGAAAGTACAGATCAGTGCCCACAACAGTGCCCAGAAAAGTGCCAATCAGTACCCCATCAGTGATGGCTGTCAGTGCCCCATCAAAGTGCCAATCAGTGCCACTCAGTAAAGCCTGTCACTAGCTCTTCATCAGTGCTGCCTATCCAGTGCCACCTATCAGTGCCGCCTATCAGATCCCATTAGTGCCACCTATCAGTGCCGCCTATCAGAGCCGTCGGTGCTGCCTATCAGTGCCGTCTATCAGTGCCCATCAGTTTTTTTTTCAAAATCGATGCTCTTTTTTCCTTTATAGTGCAAAAATTTAAAACCGCAGAGGTGATCAAATACCACCAAAAGAAAGCTCTATTTGTGGGAAGAAAATTATTAAAATTTAGTTTTGGTACAGTGTTGCATGCCTGCGCAATTTCATTCAAAGTGTGACAGTGCTGAAAGCTAAAAATCGTCCTGGGTAGGAAGGGACAAAAGACCTGAAACTGGGACGGAGATTTATCTTCCAACAAGACAATGATCCCAAACATACAGCAAAATCTACAAAGGAATGGTTCACAAATAAACGTATCCAGGTGTTAGAATGGCCAAGTCAAAGTCCAGACCTGAATCCAATCGAGAATCTGTGGAAAGAGCTGAAAACTGCTGTTCACAAACGCTCTCCATCCAACCTCACTGAGCTCGAGCTGTTTTGCAAGGAAGAATGGGCAAGAATTTCAGTCTCTCGATGTGTAAAACTGATAGAGACATACCCCAAGCGACTTGCAGCTATAATCGCAGCAAAAGGTGGCTCTACAAAGTATTATCGCAAGGGGGCCGAATAATTTTGCACGCCCCACTTTTCATTTTTTTATTAGTTAAAAAAGTTTCAAAAATCCAATAGATTTCGTTCCACTTCACAATTGTGTCCCACTTGTTGGTGATTCTTCACAAAAAATAAAAATTTTATATCTTTATGTTTGAAGCCTGAAATGTGGCAAAAGGTTGAAAAGTTCAAGGGGGCCGAATACTTTCGCAAGGCACTATATATATATATTATTTATTTATTTTTCGGTAAAACATAGATTTCCGAGGCTTATACTTAATAGTGTTTTGTTGTATATTGTCCCCTTTATTCCATTCATAGTATAGCTAGAAATACATTTAGTCACATTAAACTAGGCTTGTTTTATAATGTTGAAGATGTTACGCTCATTCACGTCGTTTCCTCAGTTTTAATGGGTTAGAAACCAGTGGCATAACTAGAACCTTCAGGGCCCCGATGCAAGAAACCATGACGGGCCCCCCTGAACCCCAGCCAGGGCCCTTCACTCCGAGTCCGGCGGTGGAACTCCAGGGTGTGGTCACAGTTATGACCTTTGTGAGCCCTGTAGTTCCACCACTAGTATCAGTAGTTTTTTTTATTATTTTATTTTTTATTTTTAGGTGCCCCATTGGGAGACTGTCCCTAGGCAGGATGGGGTCCCTGTCCCCAGAAGAGATGATATCCTTTTCTCCAGGGCAGATGAAGTTACTTCCCCAAGGTGAGAAGGGGTCCCTGTCCCCAGGGGGAGATGGAGGGGGTATGTAATGGTGTGTGGGAGATGGGGTCCTCTTACTCACCATGACCAAGCTGTAGGCCGCGCACTCATCCATGTTGGCCTGGGCTCCATCCAGTGTGCTGGACGGGCGATCAGCATATCTCCCAGAAAGACCTTTCATCATCTGTGTATGACGAGGGAGGAGGGGGGCTGGCAGACAAGCCTGCAGTGTCCTCCGGGGGGCTCTCATAGGGTTGCACTGCATCTGTGTGCTTAAAGTTTGTTTATCCGGGAGAAGTATGCAGTGCAGTGTGGGCCGGACTCGGAGGGCGGGTCTCTGGCTGGGGAGAACAGACATCGGACTGAGCGGCAATGCATGGAGCAGGAGAGGGGTACTCTGAGGAGCCGGCTGAGGACACAGGTCATGCGGGGAATGCACAACTAGAGAGCAGCCAGTGCGATAGTCGAGCATGGAGCTCTGCTAGTCACCCTCCACCTCCAGCCACCCGTGTGCATGGTGCACTGGTACCCCTAGCTGCCTATGCTGCTGCCTGCCATATGTAGAGGGGGCTGCATGGGCCCCCTGTATCACAGGGCCCAGTTGCGGTCGCGACTGCTGCACCCCCTATAGTTACGCCCCTGTTATAAACATCTTTCCAAGATGAACATGTGGGCTACGCTAGGCACCGTAGACTGGGTCACTTGCATGCACATGGGGTACCTTTACTTGTGTCATGCTCACCAATGCCCTGGGAAAAGGTGGAGGAAGTTCTAGGTGATAACTCAACCTTAAGGCGGACATCCAACTTATGGCCACACACCATGTACACTTGGCAAATAAACTGGACTCTATGCGTACAACCTAACTCTTCCTCTTCCATACCTAGTGGCTAGGGTTAGGGCCTTTGCTGTGCTTATCTACTCCCATTGCTATGAGAGAAGGACTGCTTGGGGAGAGGGCATCAGAAGTATCACCCCCTCGCTGCTAGAGGACACTCCACATGTCACAGGTACTACGCTTCAGGACAGGCTGGTTGGACTGGTTACTAGACCTCCGTTATGCCTGGTAACCACTTGTTTGTACTCTGTACCATGTTGCAACAGGTACTGTTTCCTCCAGTAAACATAACAGTAGTAAATATAGTATATACAATTGTTCACAGTATGGTGAATATCCTAAGTATAAGAGTCATGAGACACAGCAAGGGAACTCCACAGCTGTGTGTGTCCTCAGTGAAAGGTGAAATGAAATCCAAGCCATGCCTGACCTCCAATTTAACCCCGGAAGAGCCCAGGAGGCTCCGCCCCCAACACCAAGTGAGGATGGCTGACATGTGAGCGCAGGGGGCACCCACTGTCATAAGGAGGCACGCCATACTCAGGTACTTACTATATTCACCTTTTTGATACTTGCTACAGTGGTGTGAAAAAGTGTTTGCCCCCTTCCTCATTTCCTGTTCCTTTGCATGTTTGTCACACTTAAGTGTTTCGGAACATCAAACCAATTTAAACAATAGTCAAGGACAACACAAGTAAACACAAAATGCAATTTGTAAATGAAGGTGTTTATTATTAAAGGTGAAAAAAAATCCAAACCATCATGGCCCTGTGTGAAAAAGTGATTGCCCCCTAAACCTAATAACTGGTTGGGCCACCCTTAGCAGCAACAACTGCAACCAAGCGTTTGCGATAACATGCAATGAGGCTTTTACAGCGTCCTGGAGGAATTTTGGCCCACTCATCTTTGCAGAATTGTCCTAATTCAGTTACATTAGAGGGTTTTCGAGCATGAACGGCCTTTTTAAGGTCATACCACAACATCTCAATAGGATTCAGGTCAGGACTTTGGCTAGGCCACTCCAAAGTCTTCATTTTGTTTTTCTTCAGCCATTCGGTGGTGGACTTGCTGGTGTGTTTAGGATCATTGTCCTGCTGCAGAACCCAAGTTCGTTTCGCTTGAGTACACGAACAGATGGTCGGACATTCTCCTTCAGCATCTCTTGGTAGACAGCAGAATTCATAGTTCCTTTTATCACGGCAAGTCTTCCAGGTCCTGAAGCAGCAAAACAGCCCCAGACCATCACACTACCACCACCATATTTTACTGTTGGTATAATGTTCTTTTTATGAAATGCAGTGTTCCTTCTACGCCAGATATACTTGGACACACACCTTCCAAAGAGTTCCACTTTTGTCTCATCGGTCCACAGAATGTTGTCCCAAAAGTCTTGGGGATCATCAAGATGTGTTGTGGAGAAATTGAGACGAGCTTTGATGTTCTTTTTGCTCAGCAGTGGTTTTCTCCTTGGAACTCTGCCATGCAGGCCATTTTTGCCCAGTCTTTTCCCGATGGTGGAGGCATGAACGCTGACCTTAACTGAGGCAAGTGAGGCCTGCAGTTCCTTGGACGTTGTTGTGGGGTCTTTTGTGACCTCTTGGATGAGTCGTCGCTGCGCTCTTGGGGTAATTTTGGGCGGCCGGCCACTCCTGGGAAAGTTCACCACTGTTCCATGTCTTCGCCATTTGTGGATAATGGCTCTCACTGTGGTTCGCTGGATTCCCAAAGCTTTGGAAATGGCTTTATAACCCTTTCCAGACTGATAGATCTCAATAACTTTCTTTCTCAATTGTTCCTGAATTTCTTTGGGTCTCGGCATGATGTGTAGCTTTTAAGGATCTTCTGGTTGACCTTACTGTGTCAAGCAGCTCCTATTTAAGTGATGCCTTGATTGTGAACAGGTTTGGCAATAATCAGGCCTGGGTGTGGCTAGAGAAATTGAACTCAGGTGTGGACAACCACAGTTATAGTATGTTTTAACAAGGGGGGCAATCACTTTTTCACACAGGGCCATGATGGTTTGGATTTTTTTTCACCTTTAATAATAAACACCTTCATTTGCAAATTGCATTTTGTGTTTACTTGTGTTGTCCTTGACTATTGTTTAAATTGGTTTGATGTTCCGAAACACTTAAGTGTGACAAACATGCAAAGGAACAGGAAATGAGGAAGGGGGCAAACACTTTTTCACACCACTGTATATTTAGGCACACTTGCATATCTTATACATTGTTTATTTTCTGAGCACTTATTCTTATTTTTTTTACTTTTTTGGATATTGCAGATTCTTCCACACAAGTCCATCTCTTTCTCCTCTCTTTCTCTCTCTCTTTTCTCATCTTGTCATCTGATAGTATCCCCTTGCTATCCTATGTTTTCCACCATCTCCATGTCCCTACCATCCTTGACCCAGGCCTTTTACTTAGTTATACATATCTTTATGCCAATACTCATTGATTCTACTTTACTACTGTAGATGCCTGATAAACATATTTGTTTATAGCTTATACTCTTTATGGACTAACAAGGTTTCTAGGGATACATCACTACTCACACAATTGCAGTTCACCTCTTTCCTCGTCTATTTTGTCACTTGGTAGTACCCCTCTGCTGTCCTACGTTTCTAACCATCTTCATGTCCCTACAACCTTTGGCCCAGGCCTTTCATTCATGCATACATATCTTTATGCTAATACTTATTAATTCTACTCTACTACTTTAGATGCATGACAAACATACTTATGTTCACAGCCTATACTTTTTATCGACTAACAAGGTCTCTAGGGATACATCACTACACCTATGCAATGCCTGCTCTCCGTTTGGCCCCGGGTGGGGTCCCATCTGACTCTGCCCCCTCAGCTCCCTGTGGAGGCATCTGCTGCGGCTGTCTTGAGGCCGCACACCTGGAGCCATGGTGAAGCTCAGTGGTGAGTATGGGGACCCACAACCCCTCCTACCCTGTGCCTTTATAACTAATACTGTGCTATATTGCCAAACATATCTTCACACCCCAATATGCCTTAACTGACCAGGGCAGCAAAGTCTGTGCATAGAGTGCCAGTTACTTTCATAAACCCCTTTAAATAACTTCAGATCAAGCATGGCAAAGTTTCAATGCTCTACTTACAGAAGAACTCCAGCAAAATGTTTATTTTGCCTTGAAGAGCGGAGATATATTTACCTAATCCGCTGATCCTCCGAGCGCAAGACTGGTTCCCACCACTCCTGTTCCCCCTGCAAACTAACAGTCCTGTGAATAGACTGTTCTTGATGTCATTACGCCCATAGACCGGCTCTGGACATGAGGACAGCAGAAACAATCCACTGCTGGACAAGGAGGATCGAATGTTCAGGTAATAATAGCCTTTCGGTGCGCCCCTAGACAAAACAAGCAGTTAATCCATGCAGTGTGGGCACAGCCTCACTGCATGTGAGAAAAATACATTTTCATGCAGCTCTTTTTTAAGAAACGTCAGCACAACAGGCAAACATCCTTTAACTCTTTAACACCCTAACTAAGGCTTTGGCTGGTCCAGGATATCTGCACAGGAAGAGTCCACACATGGCAAAGTCCATGATGCTGGTTTCTTCATAGCAGACTGCAGGTCCCAGCAGTCCCCCTACTTGGTGATGGTTGCAGTGTTCAGCAGAAGGTTTTCCCCGCGGCAGAAACAGCAGAAGATAACATCTTGTAGGTCTGCCTGTGTCCTCTTCCCATGCAGCAGACTAAGACTGGGCAGAGCCCTCCCCCCTTTTATTTACAACACAGGGAGAGAGGCAGAGCTCAGAAAAAGTGCAGGGACTGCATTAATTCCCTCCCAACTGGGGCAGCCAGCTGTCTAGCTAACAGTAGGCAACCTGTCAAGCACAACTGGTTCACAAAAGGTGTGAAAGTGTCCATTTACAGTATATCAAACTGGAACAACCATCCCTAAACAGGTGGGGGCCTTCAACACCATCATCTACATATATTGCAATTTTTATTATATCTCTACCCTGTTGATTTGACTATATGTCACACCTTCAACCAGAAAACTCAAACAGTTAACACCTGTTCCAACCTTTGTGGCTCCATAGGATTGGATTATGTTATTATGAACTGGTGCTGGTATTACAAACCTTTACATCATGCTCTTGGACAATCAACATCTGCCATTACATCATGGTGATTGAATTACGCTGAATGGGTTACCTGTGTGGCTTTAAATTCAATCACGATACTCAGTGGAACAGAGGAAGCTATTTGGATGAATGACAAATTGTCTACAGCTAGCTATAAAAGGATGTTAGGCACACTTAAACTCTTCGAGAGGTAAAGGGAACACATAAGCTACAAATACCAATACCACATAACTGTCTGTAGCAAATTTCCTTCATTATGCTTCTGTCACTGGTGCTGAAGACCAACAGGCTCTTCTCAAAAACCAAAGTCCTCTCATACACCTACCTAACCAAATGAAACCATGGGGCAGTAGCCCTGGTATCCCATCTTACTACTAAGGCCCCTTTCACACACTTATCTCCTGTTGAACTGAGAGAAGCAGCCGGGTAACAGGTCCGTGTCGGCTCCACTTATGCAAAGTGGACAACAGGGACCCATCCCGCTCTGCTCCATGGGCATTTCAATTTAAAAGGACCGGCTGTTCATTTACACCTGACTGCCCTGCAATCTGATCCGGCCAGGCAGAAGGGAACGGATCCTCTTTCGTTTTTGTTTTTGCCGGAACGGATCGCAGGTAGCCCGGTTGAAAACGAACACAAGTCTGTTTACATCCAACTACCCAAAGAGGAGAATGGAAGGTCTGGTCGAGTCTGCCAAAAAACAGATGGATGGGCCCAATTGGACTGCTCATGTGAAAGGAGCCTAAAAGTAATATTGTGGCAACTTAGTTATCCTTTCCCTTCAATACTAGAAACTAAGATACGTAATTGCCAAACTCGGCACTTTGGTTCAAAGAACCATGGTTTTTCTTACCCCTCCTGGGTGTTACATGCCACGATTTACAAGCCAACAATGTGTTCTGGTGCTGGTTCCCAACACTTTTTAGGAAGTGTACATTTGCTTTCAAACAAATATTTTCTTTCACGGACCTGACACATTTGCTTACTATTCCTTTTCAAACCGTTTTAAACAAGACTTTGAAAAGACAAAACACAAATACTTGGCAGGCAGTTTGCCAAAAATCCTCCAGATCACAAGAAATAATCTGCCACCTACAAAGCCAAACAAACAGACTGTTCCCTTTAATCTCTTCGCTCCGAAGAAACACATGTGGAAAATGTGGGATGTATTAAACTTGAGCATCCGATTCCTATTACAATTTCTGCATCTTAGTCGTGTCTGGGGATTTTATCCATTCACCATTTCCCCCCTTTTTTAATAAAATTATATGCTAATAAAAATTTATGAAATTACTACATTCCTGGTCTCCAGAAGATGAAAAATCTGCATAGTGTTCTAGATTCTAGAGAAGATTTAGAAAATCATGACTTGAAGATAACTGGTGCTTTGTCCATGTCTAAAATGCTTTGTCTAAAGCAGAATTTCTCAACTTTTTTACATTGGGGAACCACTGAATTACCGTCCTGGGCCCAGGGAACCCACGCTAATAATTGCTATAGCTACAGCCCACAGTATGTTATGCCGCATACACATGATCGGACTTTGTGGCAGACTAGGTCCGAAGGGATTATTACTTACAATACGATCGTGTGGGCTAGTCCGATCGTTTTTTGAAAATCAGACAGATCTAGAAATAGAACATGTTTCAAATCTATCCGACGGATCCAATTCCAACGGACTAAAATTGGGAAAACCGTTTGTCTGTGTGCTGGTCCGACGGACCAAATACGACGCAAGGAAAGCTATTGGCTACTGGCCATTGAACTTTTTTGTTTAGACCCGTTTACGTCATCACGTTCAAAACGAAAGGATATTCGAACAGACCTAGTCCGCTTATGTGTGGCCAAGTCGGTTCGTTCATAAAGTCCGTCGGAACTCGACCAAAAGACCATCAGACCTAGTCTGCCAGAAAGTCCAGTGTACGCGGCATTAGTGTGATAGTCACTGGGAAGAATTCTTTTTACATTTGTAGACATTGGGAAGAATTCCACCTTTACATAAACCTATAACAATCATTGTCAGTGGTCACTCATTGGAGAGGTAGAAGTTGCTTATTGCTGAAGGAGCTTCTAGCATCCACTGGTGAAACCCCAGGTTGAGAAAGGCTTGTCTAAAGGGCTTTGGCCACGTCTAACCAATTCCATACCAGGCATATTCCAGCACTCCTCTCCTACATATAAAAATCATATTTTTTTTGCTAGAAAATTACTCAGAAACCCCCGAATATTATATATGTTTTTTAGCATTTAGACCCTAGGGAATAAAATGGCGGTAGCTGCAACTTATTATGTCACATGGTATTTGCCCAACAATTTTTCAAACAGTTTTTTGGGGGAAAAAACAGTTTTGTGAATTAAAACATAACAAAACAGTAAAGTTAGCCCAATTTTTTTTTGAATTGTGAAAGACGATGTTACGCCGAGTAAACAGATACCTAACATGTCACTCTTTAAAATTGCACACACTTTTGGAATGGCGGCAAACTTTGGTACTTAAAAGTCTCCATAAGCGATACTTTAATATTTTTACAGGTTACCAGTTTAGAGCTACAGAGGAGGTCTTGGGTTAGAATTGTTTCTCTCACTCTTATGCCGCGTACACATGATCGGATTTTCCGGCAACAAATGTTCGATGGGAGCTTGTTGTAGGAAATTCCGACCACGTGTAGGCTTCATCGCACATTTTCCGTCGGAGTTTCCAACAAACAAAATTTGAGATCTGGATCTCAAATTTTCCGACAACAAAATCCGTTGTCGGAAATTCAGATCCTGTGTACACAATTCCGACGCACAAAATTCCACGCATGCTTGGAATCAAGCAGAACAGCCGCACTGGCTATTGAACTTTTTACATCAAGCATCAGGGTGGCAAGTGGGAGGAGATCAGGGAACATCCCTGACCTTCTCTGCAGGGTGTGAACGAAGAAGTGCTCTGCTCTTGGCACTTTTGGGCTTAGGGAAGCCAGACCACAGACAGGTAAGGAACAGGGTGAGGACACTGTGTCCCTGATCTGTCTAAGCAGACATTAAGACTGCTTTCACACCACACCGCTGATAGCGGCGGCGGTAAAACGCCGCTATGTTTAGCGGCGTTTTACCGCCGGATTTGCGGCGAAAGGGTTAAAACCGCCGGCAATACGCCGCAATAGCGGCGTTTTGCCGGCGGCATTACAGCGCTGCCCCATTGATTTCAATGGGCAGCAGCGGTGGAGGAGCGGTAAACACACCGCTCCTTCCCCGCTCCAAAGAAGCTGCTGGCAGGACTTTTTTCTGACGTCCTGCCAGCGCACCGCTGTAGTGTGAAAGCCCTCAGGGCTTTCACACTACAGACAATGGTGCAGCTTCTTTAGGGCGTTTTTCAGGCGCTATTTCTAACGCTATAGCGCCTGAAAAACGCCCTGGTGTGAAAGGGGTCTAAAGGTGTAAACAATGGGGGGAAAAAAGGGCTGAAAAATGGTCTAGCAGAAAATAAGTAGAGGTCTCCAATCTTAGGTCACATGATCAATGTCTGGGAAAGAAGTTTCTATAGAAAAATTAGATCTTTATTTTATTCTTAAATTTTATTTTATTAACTACTGGTATAAGGTATCATGGCTAGTGTTCTAAAGAATGTAGATGCACTTTAAAGTGGTCTCCTGTGATACATGGAGATGAAACAAATCATCCTACATAAGTTGAGTCTGTCTATCTGCAGTCTTTTCTTCTCTACATCCCTTCAAAATGCTAAATTTATAAGGCTTGTCTGAGAGTTTGGAAAAAAGTGGGTGGAGAGCTGAAATTACACTCTGTAGAGCTCAGTGAGGAAAGCTCTGAGAGCTGATTGGGAGGGATGAGACACACCCCCTTCATACAGCTCACAGAAGCAGAGATGAGGCTGTCAATCAACTGGAGCTCCCTCCCATGTCACCTTTTACTTTTTTGTGTCAGGAAAACTTGTCAGAAGTGACAGCAGAAGAACAAAGTAGACTGAAGTGACACATAGGGGTTGATTTACTAAAACTGGAGAGTGTAAAATTTGATGCAGCTCTGCATAGAAACCATCAGCTTCCAGGTTTTTTTTTGTCAAAGCTTAAAGTGGTTGTTAACCCACTTATATAAAATCAGGCCATCTGCGCTGTAATATACCAATAAATGTCCCTGTGTCTGTGTTAGGTAAAAAAATATGCTTATCTGTATCTATAACAGCGCTGCTCCCTGCACTCAGCTGACTCTTCGGTTCTCCTGACTTTCTGACTCACAGTTCCAGTGGGCGGGGCCGAGCGCTCCCGCTGATGTCAGCCAGGGAGGAGTGGAGAGAGGAGAGAGCAAGAGCAACGTCAGCTGAGCGCTAGGGAGCCGTGCTGTTATAGATAATGATAAGCATATTTTTTAGATAACAAAGGCACAAGGACATTTATTGGCATATTACAGCGTAGATTTGATGTTTTTTTTTTATGAAACATGCGAGCAGCAGGAGCAGGGGGCGTTGACACGCAGAGAGGGGAGGGGGAGATGATGACAGAGGAGACACAGACACAGAAGAGTAGGCTGCGGATGGCGGAATCACGTAAACAGACCACGGTATAAGGGCTCAGTAGCCACCATAAACAGTGGTCAGTTTACAGGGGGGAGGGTTTGGCCAGGCAGGATCAACCAGGTATTACAGGTTTTACTGGGTGCCAAATTTCACAGCACAAGCACTGTGCTGTATAACATGCTTTAAGGCTGGGTTCACACCACTGCGGGTGGGAGACCCGGATGTGATTCGCACCGCACTGCAGTGCAAATCACATCCGATCTCTGTGCGATGCGAGTTCAGCCATACAGATAGTATGGCTGAATTCGCATCGCACCCGCCGCAAACTCGCACAGGACCCTTTTTTTGGTCCGCAGCAGAATCGGATCGCATGGGTGTTCACACCATGCGATCTGATTCCTGTCTGAGTTTGCAGATCGCACTGCGATATGCGGACTGATCTGGGGGTGTCATTAAGATTTCATTGACACTCCCAGCAGTCCGCATAGGGCAGTGTGAACTGCCGGCGGGAGGCATGCGATGCAGGAAAACGCTGCGGATTTGCGGCATTCCCGCATCGCTCCGGTGTGAACCTAGCCTAAAGGAACAGAATCTGTGTTTTTTTTGGGGGGGTTAACAAACACTTTAATTGAACAAGCTGAAGTTAGAAGCTGATTGTCTACAATGCACAGCTGCACCAGATTTTGCACTCTCCAGTTTTAGTAAATCAACGCCTTAGTGCTCTGGATAGAGACAAGTACACACTATAGAGAGATATTTTCTTTTATTCATGTGTAGCGGTACCCCTGTAGGGACTGCTTAATGTTGTGGTCCACCTGTCACCCTGCCAAGCCCGGCATTCACTTCCCAATCACCCTGGAGACAATGAACAGTCCATGTGGTTGTTTTTGTATTTTTATTGAGGGATTTCAACTTGGATGGGGATGGAATATATGGGATTCCCAGAAGAACAAACAATTGGTTAATTGTATTTCAATCAGATGGGACAATTATATACACTTTACAGTTCCGGTCTCCTCCAGCACAAAACTTGCTTGCAGACTATTTCTCTCTCTCTCCTGCACAACACTTCACTTTCAGGCACAGCTAGCATATGGTTAGGCCCAACACTGACTCAGTCAGGACTTAGCAACTGCCTTTTGCAGGCAGGGGCTATGGGTCACTTTAAGTGTAGCAAAAATAGAATAGGAAGTCTTTAGTGCTAGCTGCCCTATAGTGGACTACTGCTCCCAGAAATCCCTCCTGGCTGCAGCTGCCCAACTCCACTGCTCTGTGACATTGCAATCCTCACTGGCCCCACAACCAGCTCTGTTTCCTCTCAGTCCTCTCTGGCATGCCTCTTCAGTTCTCCTGATAGCACATGTCACTCACCAGCCCTTCTGGCTGCACACATACACCAGTGGTTCCCTCCTGAAGACTAGCTCCCGCTGTTCTCTCTGACTCCTCTCTGTGCCTCCTGTCCAGATCCTTCATGCATTCTTGAAGGGATCCTTCATGCAACCGAGTTCCAGGCCCCCCCCAGACTGGTCACCCCAGGTCCCAGGTCACCCCCCCCAGACTGGGGAGCGTACTCAAAGGCCCTAGTACTCCATCCTCAGTTCTTCCACCCGATAACTCCCCCCCCCCCAGCTGGGCTGACCCCGGGTATTTCAAGGAGGCCTGCCCCCCAGCCAATTGGTCAGTGCTCCCTGAGACACCTCAGACAGCTCCACGGCTCTTCCTGTCCTCTCTTCTAGAATCCTCTAGAAGTCAGAAGGAGGTAACCGTGAAATAATGCTATCTGTGCGTCACCAGCCTACTCTGAACTACTCCCAACCTGCACAGATCAAAACAAACAGGCCTAGCTTCTTGCCAGACCTGTCTAAATTTACCTGCACTCACCAAAAATCTACCTTTAGCAACTACCTAGGTAGAGGGTGCTACACATATTTCATGTCTGAGGTTTACAACCATTCTAAAGTACACCTGTCAGTTCCATAATGTTGACTAACACTAAGTAGCCTTACAATGGCAGCTAACAGTACCTGCAAATATCCATAGCTCCCAACTGTCCCTGATTTCGAGGGACTGTCCCTGATTTGGAACCCTCTGTCCCTCTGGTCCCTCTGTCCCTCTTTCCTTCTAATTTGTCCCTAATTTTGGTATGATCCATATACTGGTAGTTGTATATAAAATGCACTTTCTATCTTTCAAAAAGTGTTTTCCAGTGCTAAACCTTATCTAATTTCTAAATTACTGCATTTGTACATTTCAAAAGCCAATATAAGGGAATAGCAGTGGTTAAAAAAAAGCACTTGTGAATTTAATTAACATTTTTTTGGTTAATTCTCCTTTAAGGAGGTGTGGCAGGGGGCATGTCCTATGCCTACATACGTTTGTTAATAGGTGTCCCTCATTCTTATCTCAAAGTGTTGGGAGGTATGCATACCTTTACAGGGCCTTGCCAGCACTGCACATGCCACAAAAGCAATACCAAGGATACCAGGAGTAGTTTAAGGCTGGGTTAACACTGATGCAAATTGGATGTGGGTTTCCTGGCATCCAATTCGCATTACAGGAGGTTTGTGACTGACTCTCAATGGAGCCGGTTCCCATATCTCCGGGGCGGCTGCGGAGCGGCTTGCACAAGGCTCCTGTGCGTCTTTTGTTTCCGTTTCAGGTTTGAATTCAGGCAAAATTCCAGGCCTGATTCTTCCCTGAAAGGGAGAACAGGGATGCACCAGACCCCTGCTGTGAGCCGTGTGTGAAGACAGTGTGAATCCAGCCTGAAGGAAACTTCTTCTGAGAAATATGTGATCTGCCTTGGCTGACCTCTTTCTGAAAATGTTTCCCGGTGGTGTATTACTTCAATATTTTCATGGTCACAGATCAAAAACAAGTTGCATCCAATGAATCCAGAATACATGAGTAGCCTATTTGTTCTATGTCAGTGGTTCAGATGTTATTGAAGTCAATGGGGATTGACCTATGCAGTCTTCAGATTTCTTTCTGTACAGGTGGTCTTTAACCCCTTGCCGACCATCTGCCGTCATTTTACTGCGGCAGGACGGTACGATCCCGCGAGCCGTAATAGCTATACGTTGGCTCGCAGGATCAGGATAGCAGGTGCACGCACGTACCCGTTGAATAGCGGGGGTGCCGATGCTTGTGGCCGACGGTCGCGATGACCGCTAACCATGAGCGGTCGCGGGCTTGAGAAGCAGAACAGGGAAGAGTGTTTGTAAACACACAAATCCCTGTTCTGTTCTGTGAGGCGTGACAGATTGCGAGTTCCTATTAGCTAGGAACCATGATCCGTCACTTCCTCTAGATCAGTCCCCTCCCCCTACAGTTAGAATCACCTCACCGGGAACACAGTTAACCCCTTGATCGCCCCCTAGTGTTAACCCCTTCCCTGCCAGTGACATTTTTACAGTACATCGGGGACAGTTCCTCGAAATCAGGGACAGTTGGGAGCTATGGCCTTACAATGGCAGCTAGCAGTACCTGCACATACCTTTACAGGACCTTGCCAGCACCGCACATGCCCCAAAAGCAATACCAAGGATACCAGGAGTACTTTAAGGCTAGGTTAACACTGATGCGAATTGGATGTGGATTTCCTGGCATCCAATTCGCATGACAGGAGATTGTGACTGACTCAATGGAGCCGGTTCACATATATCCTGGGTGGCTGCGGATCAGCTTGTACAAGGGTCCTGTGTGTCTTTTGCTTCCGTTTCAAAATTATAATAATAATGAAAATTCTATTAATCTATCCCCTATTTTGTAGACACCATAACTTTTGCGCAAACCAATAAATATACACTTATTGCGATTTTTTTTACCAAAAATATGCAGAAGAATATATATCGACCTAAACTAAAAAAATAAAATAAATGGGGATATTTATTATAGCAAAAAGTACAAAATATAGTTTTTTTCAAAATTGACAATATTTTTTGCTCATAGCGCAAAAAATATAAACTGCAGAGGCGATCAACTACCACCAAAAGAAAGCTCTATTTGTGGGAAAGAAAGGACGTCAATTTTGTTTGGCGCAATTGTCAGTAAAAGCGACGCAGTGCCAAATCACAAAAAATGGCTCAGTCATTCAGCAGCCAAATCTTCCAGGTTAAAGGGAAACTTTAGTGGTTATGAGTAAATTTTTGTAAAAATTTGTTCTACAAATAAACATTTTATACAGGGTTCAGCCATGCTACAGGATTGACGGGGTGTTTTTTTATTTTTTATTTCAGACTTTTTCATTTTAATTTAAATTTCATATGGATGCATCTTAATTGACAGGCAGGGAGGAGCAGCAGTCTCTCTTCTGATTCAATCAGTCCCCTCTGTATAGTTCAACTTGATCTATTGCTATATACAGTATATGTATTTTTATTATATTGTATTAATGTGGTAGTAAACCCGCTGAGTTTTTTTTAAATTTCTTCTGACCTGCAAGGGAAAAGGCATAATGAGCTAGTATGCACCGCATACTAGCTCATTATGAAATACTTACCTTAGAACGAGGCCCGACATCTCGCCCGATCCACGCCGAGGGAGCTGACATGTTCCCTCGGTGTGTCTTCCGGGTATCGCGGCTCCGGCCACTCACAGCGCCGGAGCCGCGATACCCGGAAGACACGCCGAGGGAACATGTCAGCATGCGCACAGGAGATATTTTTCCGGCAGGGTCCGGCGTCTGCCGGACTTTCAGCCGAGAATCCCCTGTGTGCATGCACAGGGGATTCCTAGGGGATATCCTAAACCGTACAGGTTATTATAGGCTTACCTGTAGGTAAAAGTTGTAAAAAAGACTATACAGCCACTTTAATATTGACCATAATAAACATGTTTACCACTACTAAATATTGATTCTAGTCTGCAGCAATTTTTTTTTTACACTTCCCCACTGCATACTGTGCAGCTTCTTAACTTATTTTAATATTTATCTGAAGAAAAAAGATGCTACATGACAATCCCTAAAGTATAAGTGATAATATAGCACACATTATCACTCAATACAACAATGTTTCTCCACCTTTTTCAGTTTTGGCACCCTTTTAAAGAATGCAAATTTTAAGGCACCCTAGTCTGAAATTTAAAATGTTTTTAATGTTACTTATTAATGGTAAAACTGAGCCTGAGACAATTAGAAATTAGCACCAATCACATCAGAAGCCCCTCTTCACATTAGAGGTCCCCCTATCATATTAGAGCCCATCCTTTCACACCAGGGGCCCTCATCACATAAGAGGACCTCTTTTCATCAGAGCCCCCCCATCACCACAGAGACACCCCCCATCACAGAGTCAGAGACTCGCCATCACATTACAGTCCCCCTTATAAATGAGAGTTCCCCCATTACATCAGCGCCCCCCCATCAAATTAGAGTCCTCCTATCACAGAGTCCTCTCATCTTTTTTTTTCAGGGAAAATTGGGTCTCGTGCTTGCGGCACCCCAAGGGAACCTAATGGCACCATACTTAGGAAACGCTGTAATGAAATAAGGAACAAGGCGAGTCAGTTATTTTCACTGAGAAACATCACTATATTCACTTACAGTATACTGTTGCCTGCTGTTCCTAGGGTTCAGTGTGTGGAGGGGTTGGACTGTGCAATTATCCTATCTAATTCATATGTAGTACTACCCCCATAGGAGCTGCTGATGAATGTATAATTATGTACTCTGCCTATCAACCCCAAGAACAGACTCAACCCCTCGTTCACACCTGTGTGCTAATGTTAGTGTGATACCCAACGGTAAAGAGAAACACAGTAGTGGTACACGATATGGTATATTTACCGTAGCCTTGGAACTCGTCACTTCACCAACTGTAGTAATAGATATGGTCTCACATAAATTGTAAGTTAACCATTTAAGCAGTTTACTGAAAGACTTGTTTGACACAATAGACACAAGGGTAACTCAAATATGAAGAATGAAAGTCTATAACAATCAATGTGTAATTGAAACCTAGAACTCAATGGTTACCTGGAGAGTATATGCAGACAGGCAAAGAGTGGGACTACTGTCCAATATGATAAAGCACTTATGTTGAACACCTTCCCACTCTTCCCTCAGGGCACACACGCACACCAAATTTCCAGTAAAGTATTAAAGTACAATGCAGCAGTGCAAAATAATATATTCAACTATATCATGTACTCAACCGAGTGCATGGACATGTAAGACACCTGTAGAACTTCTTCCTTAATGAGGGATGCAGCTCAGCATTTACTTTGCAGTACAGGGAAAACAACCCCTTGAAGTTCCACTATACAGAGTCTATGGACAAATGAGATAGCTTCTGTGGGACTACAGATCCCACCAACAGTCTGGAACTAATTCAAAAAGCAACATTGCACTATATCGATCTGGGCAAGTGCCCGCTCACCACACCAGGCCCAGATGCTTGTTAGGCTCCGCTTTTGATATCTCAGTCCCTGTAAAAGCAGATGGCTTCAGGTGCTTTGAAACCCAGACCAATCCTCCTGCTTGATCAGCAGGGCCATCCACAAGGATCCCTCTGGGGCGGGTGATCCGCTCTCCACTGTAGGCCCCAGACTCTCCCTGGGCACACACACACACAGGCCTCCTGGTGTGCATTGAATGGCGTCCGGAGAGAAAGAAAACATGCCACGCCTTTCCCTTTTATTTGCTCACCCAGCAGGCTGTTCTGTGGCTTGGCCTTGTGGGTAGGTGAACTGGGCATTGTGGGGCAGTAGTTCCCCTGCACTACACATATTAAACTGGCTCTATGGAAGTTGTGTGCACCACATAGGACACAGCAGCAGCAACTGACACACACTGAAGCCCAGTGGGCATGTCTAAAACAGTCAGTGGGAGACTGGACATCTGCAGATAGGATGTCAGGGATATCGAGAGCAGGCAGCCAGCAGCAGGGATGGCCAGATCTGCATAGCTACAGTTGAACAAGATTTATTTAAAGTGAAACAAAATATACCCTAACACCAGCAAACAGAAACACAGCAAACGAAGATATAAACCATAAATCGAGTGGCAAAATACCTAACAGCCTAACTATGGTAAAATATATACAACATGTGGAACACAGATCACAGGCTAAAACTAGAGATGAAAGGAACGGTCAGGGGAGAACCAAGACTGGGATCAGGAACAGGTGGAGCAGATACAAGGCAACAGGGTACAGGATAAAGGTACAAGATCGGATCAGGATCAGCCAAGAATCAAGTTCAGGATTAATAGAAAGCAATATTTGCCTAGCAAGGCAAAACATTGAAGCACCAGGAAATAGTAGAGGAGGGACTAAATTCCCTCCCAGCAGCCAGTATCAGGTAGAGACATTGCTGAGATCTGCTGGCTGCTGAGAGACACCTGTTGGTGGAAACCAAAACTACAACCTTCGGCTTCGGGAACCCCAGGGCCACTTGCAGGTGATCCAGGTCTTGACACAGGAAGTGTATCTCTGGCAGGTGATAAAGCACAGCAGTGTGCTTTACAAATGTGTTTTTTTCATTTGCTTGGTTTGGGTCTCTGAAGTGAAGTGAAGTCTCTGAAGTGAATGAAGTCCTATTGGTTTCATTAAAAATAAAAAATGTCAGTGGGGGGTCTGTCACATGACTTTGACAGGTAATGTGAGTGGGCTCTTCCTCTATCCTGTAGCATTACAATAATAAATAGTGAGGCTGCAACTGGGCTTTAAAAACTGTCCCTCATAAAGTCATCAAGTTGAAAGGAAGGTAGGGCACAGATGCACAAACCTGTATAGGTAAGTAGACCAACATGGGGGGAAAAGAAATTTTCCCTCACAAATAGTAAGGCTAGAAAGCCCAACATACACGGAACAATGAGTTCTCGTGCAATGACGGGTGAGGGAAGGGTCATCCCAGGATCTAAACATTTATTTCTGGAATGATCCTATCCCTCGGTTTATGGCCAGCTTCACACAGAAATGCAGTCAGCACTTCGCAGTAGGGAATGTGGTAAACAGAAATTAGCATATTTCCTACAATTTATTTCAAAGGATAATTTTGCATTTTGAAATATTCTTTTTAGACGTAGTCCCAGCTGGCTTATAGCAGAATACACAAGACTATCCATTTCACAAGTGCAATAAAAATGTTTTTTCTTATTTCTTTATGTGTTGTTTCCAGTGCAAATTCCATTTTATAGGGTGACATTCGACTGCAGATGACTGGGAAAAAGCCAGATCTGAAGAGGTTCATTTTCTTTTCTTTTTTTTTTCTACTGTTTCTAATATATTTTAAAGGGGTTTTCCACTTACACCAATCAAAGTTCATGTATACTTCATGTATTCCCTGATAAAGACAGTCTGTATGTTTAGGATCACACAAGCCATAGCTCACTTGACCAGTGTAACCCAGATGTCCCCAACCTTCTTTATACTGCACAACCACTCATACTCCACCATCCCCCTTACCATTTTTGAATTAACGAGACCACCCCTGAATTTGTATAAATGGCCATAGCAGCCTTTTTATTAACAAAATATTAATATTTCAACATTTTTAACATATAAACATCTGTAAATGACAACTATCAATCACTCAGCCTGTTGGTCCGTGATGGTACCCCAAACTTAAAGTGGTTGTAAACACACTTTTTAGACTTCTACCTGTAGGCAAGCCTAGAATAAGGCTTACCAATAGGTAGTGGAAATATCTCCTAAACGTGCGCCGTTTAGGAGATATTTCACTTGTAGTCCACCGAAAATTCCTACGGCGCATGCGCGGGGAAGAATCAAAGCTAAGTGCCATTTCTTCCCTAGCCTGTGCCAATAGTGTGTATGTGCTTGAGTGACGCCCTCGGCCCCGGCGAATCACAGAGCCGGAGTCCACAGCCAGGAAGGAAAAGGGCCAGAAGATGGACGCTGCCCACACAGGGGACATCATTGGATTCTTTTTCAGGTAAGTGGCACATAATGGGCTAATATGCGATGCAAACTAGCCCATTATGCTTTTCATTTGCAGGCTGCAGCGGCGAGCAAAAGAGGAAGTAAAACCCATCGGGGTTGACTTCCTCCTTAACACATATTCCACCTCTACACTGCAGGACCTTTCTCCATGATAGGCCTCCAGCTGTACCACACCATCTCGGAGACAACCCCCTTCCTGCGGTGCAACCATTACCGTATTCCAGCTAACCATTCTAACTGAAATACACCACTTCCATCTCGTATATTTTCTGACACCATCAAAGACCAAAACACTGCCCAAAAGGATAACAGCTTACCCTTAAAGGGCCCCTCCACATCCTCAGGGGCTGCTGAATCCCGTCCTGTAGACCCAGCGCCCATAAATCAATCCCCACTGCGGACAGGTGAACTCCATCTCCTGGGAGCTACAGGCTTGTATTAGATTCCAACTCCATGTGGCGGGTGACCATGCCTCCATTCAGAGTAATAAATCTTCCCACCACCTTGTTTGCCCTTATGCAAGCCTTATTGAGCCTCGCCACTGACTGTGCCAGGCGCCAAGTTTTCCAAGCAACAATGTCGAACCACAACACCAGCATGCCAGGAAAGGCTGTGCGGAGCCTCAAGAAATCAGACTTGACGTCCATAATTAGCTCTCGAATAGACCGAACCACCAAATCGTTCCCTCCAACATGAAGTACTAAAATGTCAGGCGGCCGGTCCAGACGTGCAAAACGATGCACCTCCGGCACGACCCTACTCCACATCATCCCAGGTATCCCCAACTAGTGAATACATGCCTCCCTCCTAGAAATACCCAGCTGTCTGCCATCTGGTCTAATGTCTGCTCACCTGGCTCCCCAAAAAACATATGAATGGCCCATAATCCAGAGGAGGCATATGTGCACTCCATCTGAAAGAAAAAAACAAACAAACATCACGGGATAGCACCAATACAAAACACTCATCAAAAATGAAAAGAAAAAAAAAACACATAATGAAATATACCCCATTACTATCCCTCCCTCTCCTTCAACAGCTAATCCACCAACAACTACGGGCGACTGTAGATAAGGAATCTCTTGGATTCCCATCTACCAATCCCTTTTACAGTGTGATCCACACCCGCTGCCCTAAGACTTTTCTGGAAAACTGACACAAACTGAAATTTAGATAAAGGAGACCCATCCCCATGTAACAAGAATGGCCCCACCCTGACTGGGCGAACTGCCAAGAACTCCCTTACTGCCCCCATTGGGCAAACCGGGGAACCCAGCAGTGGAAACAGCTGCACACACACTCCCTTACCCCTCTGCTCTGTCTTTGACAGAACCTTGTCATCACTACAACTCACGTCCTGTGCCATAAACCCACCCACAACCCTCTTAGAGGGGCTGACCAATTCCTGAATCCGAAATACACCAAAAAAGGCTAAAGGAAAACGCTGCCTTAAATAGTGAGACTTTGTAACTCGATGTACACAAAGACCCCAGTTGACCAAAAATGACCTATTCTAAAAGGATATGGACTGCCTAGTATCCTTGTGCTTGTATAGCTTCCGATACCCCTTAACTGCCTGCCGGCCCCAAAAATCCTTTGTCAAATCCACCACGCCCCGTAGTTTGAAGAAAAAGGCCAAGCTAGCCAGTTTCCGCTAGATGGTAGACACTGACCCACCTCGCTCCATGTTCCTGGAAACAAAATAAAGAACCAGCAGCCTCACCTTCGGACAGTCCTTCGCCACCCCGACTTGTTGAACCATCCCCAACCATTCCTGCCATACCTTGGCGTAGGCCGCCCGCGTGGACTCACTCACTGACCATCTGATCCATCCAGTGGCAACTCCAAGGCAATCTCCCATAGCCATCCGGGACAAGGTACCCCTTGCTTCTCTGCCGCCTGAACCAGCTCTCTGAACCTGTCCCTCTGAAACCGAGCTAAGGAGTCAGCCAAAGTATTGTCGCCGCCCTGAAGGCGGGCGGCATATAGAACAATGTTGAACTGCATATAGTGTAGCACCATGTGGCGCAGCAGCCATATTACTTGTTGTGACGACGCTGAGATGTGGTTGATGACTTGCACCACTCCCATGTTGTGACAGTTCAGGCTTATCTTCAAGTTCTGACGAGACTCACCCCATATCTCCATGGCCAGCACCACCGGAAAAAGTTCCAGAAGCACCAGGTTACGAAGAAAACCTGCGTTTACCCAGAAGCGTGGCCAAAGTTCTGCGCTCCAGTGACCCTGATAGAAGGCCCCATACCCAGTAGACCCGGCCACATCTGTAAGCAGCTCCAAGTCAAAGTTACTCACCGGGATGGACATTCAGACCAATCGACGATTATAAGATTCCATGCCACACCTTCAAGTCCTCTAGATGTTCCTTGTTGATACGGATAAAATGGGTCAGGGCCTTAACCCCTGCTGCAGCTGCCGACAGCCATCGGCAAAAAACCCTACCCATAGGAATAATACGACATGTAAAATTAAACATACCCAGCAATGATTGTAGCTTCCGAAGCTGAACCTTACGCTGTCCCAAAATCCCCCAAATCTCCAGAGTCTAAAACTATGCCCCAAGAAACGAATCACGGTAGTCGGGCCTTCCATCTTATCCGCAGCCAACGGAATACCGAATCTACCTGCAATGTGCTGCAACGTGGACAGAAGAATCTCACACATTAGAGGAAGGCAGCCACATGCAGAGCAAATCATCCTAATAATGGATGACGGAATTCAGACCTGACACGTCTCTAACCACCCATTCCACAAAAGAGCTGAACGTCCCAAACATGGTGCAGGAAATGGAGCAGCCCATGGACAGGCATCGATCCACATAACATCCCTCTTGCCAGCAGCACCCCAGCAGCAGAAAACTGTCTGGATGTACTGGAAGCAAGCGGAAAGTGGATTCAATGTCGGATTTTGTCATCAGTGCCCCCTATCCATATCGATGAACCCAACAGCTGCATCAAAGGAAGTATATGACACCGTACAAGCTTCGGGATCTATAGAATCGTTGACCGAACCTCCCTTGGGGAAAGACAGGTGGGGAATAAGGCAAAACTAGTGCAGTTCCTTCTTAGGCACCACCCCCAGAGGTGAAACAACAAATCCTGCAATGGCTTAAATGGGAATGGCCTACCCATGCGACCCAGTGCCACTTCCTTTGCCAACTTCTCCAAAACCACCCCAGGATGCTGGAGTGCAGACCGCAAATTCCGCGCCATAGGCGGGACAGCAGTCAGAGAACATGAGATCCTAAAACCCTCCAAGAATCCCCACAGCCAAGAGCTACACCACTTCCCGGTCTGGGTATCTATTTAGAAAAGTTTGCATCCTTTTCCCCCTCATCTGATTCATACCTCTTGTTAGAAAACTCTGCGGCATGGACCCCTTACCTTTTTTAAAGCAGCGGGACACGGGATGTGAACATGCTTAAAATGCCAGGACCCTCCAAACTTACAGGATCCCTCATTGTACTGCCAGCATAGACCCCAATTCTTTCCGGCCGGATGTCCTGGGGAAGGTGCACCCCGACCCCCCTCCCTGAAAAAACTGACTCAGGGCCTGAGTGGAAGACATGAGATACATCCAAAGGCTAATGTCTTTATTAAGTCTCTGGTGGGAGGCCGGGTTACTGAGAGGGCGCCCCTTGCGGCTGAGTGCAGCGTACCCCTGGGAGTGAGACAGGGAATACGGTGCCCAAAGGTGCACGGGTTGCCAGATACGGTTGCTGAGTCGCTGGACTGCTGGGGAGTGCAGATAAGCAGGTTGGGCAACCGTGCGTGGACGGGTTCCAGTAGAGCAAACAGGAACAGGGTCAAGCCAGGCCAGGGGTCATACACAGCAGATCCAATCATATACGAGGTACAGCAAGATGAATCAGGAACAGAGTTGTAAGCCAGGCCAAAGGTCAACACAGTGCGGACAAGCGGACAGGAGGGTGCATAGTCAGGTCCAAGCCAGGGGTCGTGCAGGAGGAGCGCAGGGAGAGTCAGGCAAGCCAGGTAGTCACGGGAATCAGGTAATCAGATACAGGCAGCAGGTACAGGGAACACGGTAGCTGACGATAATCCAGCAACCTGCCTATAGTTTGCAGCAGGCTTAAATAGACCAGGAGATGGCAACTACTGTCACCGTGCGCATGTGCTCGCGTGCACACGCGTTTGTGCATGCGCCCGTGTGCGCACATGCGCTAGCATGCATGTTGGCACGCGTCCATGCACACTGGTGCATCTGCGTGCGCCTGCCGTTGTTGCGACCGTAATGATTCCTGGCAGGATCGCCAGTTCTGCGATTGCTTCCCTGACAGTCTTTCCAGTGAAGAGATGGATGGACAGACCTGCGCTACTGGAACTGCTCTTGTATCTTAACCTGGCCGATCCCCCATAGACCCGATGAGCCTCTCCGATAGCATCCATGTAACGAAGCAGAGCTGAACAATGTTCCAGGCTCTTTTCCCCTATAACGCTCGCCATAATGGCAAATGCCTGCAGACAGTTAGCGAACGTCCGTGGAATCAATCTCTATCTCCACTTCTCCTCATGCTTCTTGGAGTTGTCAGGCTTGATCCTATCCAAGTTACATTTTTCCAGGGGCAGTAAGGAGAAGATCTCCACATACTCACCCTTGCAAATTTTTCCCCACACTTCCTGTTCAAATGTGCCCCCAACGGCCTTTCAAAGCACACATGCACCTTATATTTTTCGATCCTAACCACATCTGTTCTGCCCTTGACCTCCTGTAACTCTCCTGCTTTTTCCCCGGCCTTCGCACTTACCGACATCGGGGCGTTACAGTAAGCTCTGTAGGGGCAGGTGGGACACCGTGACCTGGGAGGGGTGGGGCCCCCCCGCCACCTTCACTAGCCCTGCCAACTGATTGGACCCACGGTGACACCTGCGGGGGGGGCTGGCCTCCTTTTCCACCCGCAAATCGCTGCACAGAATTCCACAGACCCCCCAGCAAGTCTTATATATATATAAACAAATACCTGTGTATAAAAAAAAAACCTGTGAAGCTCTGGTAAACTTCATGATCAAGAGGGTTAAGGCAGTGCTGAGAAATAGTGGTGGCCACACAAAATATTGACACTTTGGGCCCAATTTGGTAATTTTCACTTTTTTTGTTGCCAGCGGTTTAGACGTTAATGGCTGCGTGTTGAGTTATTTTGAGGGGACAGCAAATTTACACTGTTATACAATCTGTACACTCACTACTTTACATTGTAGCAAAGTGTCATTTCTTCAGTGTTGGCACATGAAAAGATAGAATAAAATATTTACAAAAATGTGAGGGGTGTACTCACTTTTGTGAGATACTGTATATATATGTATATATGTATATACATATATATATATATATATATATATATATATATATATATATATATATATATATATATATATATATATACAGAGAGACAGAGGGAGAGAGAGAGATGCACATTTATACCAAAAACTTTTGGGTACAGTGTTATATGATGGAGTAATTTTCAGCCAAATGATCATATTACTGAAAACTAAAAAATGGCCCAGTGATAAAGGAGTATTACAGGCTGGTACTGAAGTCCTTAATAAATGCAATTTTTATAACTAACTGACTGCTGTTAATACATTTAATTATAGTATTAAAGAGTAACTCCACTTTTATTAAGAAAAATAAAATTCCATCTGGGTGATCTATGTACATTGTAGGAATTTTAACAAACCTTGTTGCAGATTTCTACCTTTTGTTATTCTGAAGGAATAGATGTTGCTTGTCTGTGTCCATGTACAGAGTGAATGTGCATGGGAGTGATTTTATAATAATCAATCAGCTGCTGCACTTGCAGGGTTCTAATGAGGAATGTATCACGGTCTGCATCTCTTTAGACATGATTTCAGGCCTGGCAGTCAGCTCAGTCTACTTATGAGCGTCTGGTGTCCTCCTCGGTGGTTTTTCACCAAGTTGGCATTTTTTTAAGGAGTGGGAGAGCACTAGTTGTCTCCTAGCTGAGATTGCAAATTTACAGCAACGCTCTCCGTCTATTGGAGCAATAAGAGACGCTGTGGGTCACTTAGTGCACTCTCCATATCAAATCTTTCCAGTACTTTCAGGGTTTTATGAAGAGCAGAGCTGTATCCTCCTACCTCGCTGTATACCCCGGAGGAACTAGAGGGTTACCTGTCTGGAATTGCATTCCCCTGCCTTACTGCTGCTCACCAGAGGGACTTAGGCCGCGTACACACGGGCGGATTGTCTGGCCAACTAAGTTCGTCAGACAATCCGACAGACAGTCCGTCCAACTTTTGAATGAACCGACTTGACCACACACGATGAACAGACAGTCCGCTGAAAGCTTGCGCGATGACGTGTACAGCACGTACGACGGGACTAGAAATACGACGTCCAATACACAGCAATGCAACCTTCGGCCGTGTAAATCCTTTCTGAGCATGCGCCATACTTAGTCCGTCCAACTTGCCTACACACGAGCGGACTGTCCGCTGAAACCAAGTTTGGACGGACAAAACCAAGTTTGGACGGACAAAATTACGGAAATTCCGAAAGACTTAGTCCGTCAGACTGTCCGCTGAAAAAGTCCGCTGAAACACGGTTCAGCGGACTAAGTTGGGCAGACAATCCGCCCGTGTGTACGCGGCCTTAGACTCCCCACTCATATTGGAGGGACTGCAGATGGCGGTTAATGCCTTCCGTAATTGTAAGGCCCCTGGGAAGGATGGCCTCCCCATGGAAATCTATAAACAGTATGCAGAGGTATTGTTTCCACAACTCTTAAAAGTCTTTAATACTGCAAGGGAGCAAAGTATTTTACCCCCCTCAATGTCTAAAGCTAACACTGTCTTTATTTTAAAACCTGGTAAAGACCCGGCAGATCCAGGGTTCCTATAGACCAGTGATGGCGAACCTTGGCACCCCAGATGTTTTGGAACTACATTTCCCATGATGCTCAGCTACACTGCAGAGTGCATGAGCATCATGGGAAATGTAGTTCTAAAACATCTGGGGTGCCAAGGTTTGCCATCACTGCTATAGACCTATTTCACTTCTGCAGTGTGATGTTAAGCTCAGAGCAAAGATACTGGCACTTAGGCTAAATAGGGTAATTACTTCCATTGTACATTCAGATCAAGCTGGGTTTTTGCCGAACAAATCTACTGTGGTCAATTTGAGACGGCTTTTTCTAAATATGCAATCGCTAGCTGACAATGTAGGCCATAGAGCTCTGCTATCTCTAGATGCTATGAAGGTCTTTGATAGTATTGAATGGGTATATTTTTGGGAGGGTGCTCAAAAGGTTTGGTTTCAGAGAAAGATACATCTCCTGGGTCCGCGTACTGTCATCCTCAGGCAGCCATTCAGGAGTCAGGTAGATTGCCTCACACTTTCATTCTGGGGAGGGGCACTTTCATTCTGCTTGCCCCCTGCCCACCACCAAATGACGGAGTGTGACTCTTGTTCTGGAATGACGTCATATGACGTTGTCCCAGAATGGGCGCTCTCACAGGGGCGTGCAGCGACCGCGCCATGTTGCTAGGACACAGAGCGAACATGATCTCTTTAAAGAGCCACGGCTGCGGCTCTTTAACCATGTGATCGGCTGTATTCAATCACAGCCGATCACATTTAAACACAGAGATGCCAGTAATTGGCTCTCATCACCTCACACTGACAAAGTATGTGGCGAGGAGAGCCGATCAGTGGCACCTCCTCGCAAGGGACATCCAGACACATAATCTGGGAACTGATCATCAGTGCCCTGATTACAATACAGCACCACCAGTGCCAGCAATCAGTGCCCACCAGTGCCAGAAATCAGTGACCACAAGTGGCACCAATCAGTGCCCATTAGAGATGCCAGTCAGTGCTGGCTATCAGTGCCGCCTATCAGAGCTGCCCATCAAGGCCTATCATTGCTGCCCATCAATGCCCATCAGTGGCGACCCATCAGTGCCGTCTATCCGTGCCGCCTATCAGCGCCCACCAGTGCCACCTATTAGTGCCCACCAGTGCTTCCTATCAGTGCCCACCAGCCCCAACTATTAGTGCCCACCAGTACCACCCAACAGTGCCACCTATCAGTGCTCATCAGTGCTACGTATCAGTGCCACCTATCAGTGTCCATAAGTGCAGCATATTAGTGTCTACTCATCAGTGCCACCTAATCAGTGACCATAAGTGCCACCTCATCACTGCCCATCAGTGCAGCCTATCAGTGCCCTTCAATGCCACCTCATCAGCGCATATCAGTGAAGGAGAAAACTTACTTAATTACAAAATTCACTGACAATAACTAAGAAAAACTTTTTATTTTTTTCAAAATTTCCGGTCTCTTTTTTTGCTGTAGAAAAGAAAAAACCCAGCAGTGATTAACCACTTGAGATCCGCGCTATTGCCAAATGACGGCATTAGCGCGGACCTACATTTCCAGGACTACGTCTATTGACGTCGTCCTGGTTACGAGCGGCCTGCGCGCCCCCTGAGGGGCGCGCGCGGCGCGCTCTGTGATCGGCGAGTCCATGAGACTCGCCTGATCACCGATCCGTGTAAGGGGTCGATCCCGACCCCTTATCACGTGATCAGCTGTCAGCCAATGACAGCTGATCATGTGACAGAACGGAGCCGGTAATCGGCTATTATTCCTCCTCGCGCTGACAGCGCGAGGAGAGAAAAAAAAAGCCGATCACCGGCGGCCGTGATCGGGACATCAGTCCCGATCACGGCCAGCAATACAGCTGACCACCTGCCCCCTGCCAGTGCCCACCTGCCCACCGCAGTGCCATCCTGAATGAAAGTAAGTGCCCCCCATCAGTGCCACCCAGCAGTGCCCATAGTGCCCCCAGCGCCACCCACAGTGCCACCCACAATGCCACCCACAGTGCCATCCAGCAGTGCCACCAACAGTGTCACCCACAGTGCCCACAATCTGCCGCAAAGGTGCTGCACCCCAGTGCCGCCCATCAGTGCCCAGCAGTGCCGCCCATCAGTGCCCAGCAGTGCCGCCCATCAGTGCCCAGCAGTGCCACCTATCAGAGCCACCTATCAGTGCCACCTATCAGTGCCCATCAGTCCCATCTATCAGTGGTACCTATCAGTGCCCATCCGTGCCACTTATCCGTGCCACCCATCCATGCCATCTTATCTGTGCCCATCTTTGCCCATCAGTGCCGCCTTATCTGTGCCGATCGGTGCCACCTTATCTGTGCCTATTAGTGCCGCCTTAACTATGCCTACCAGTGCCCACCAGTGCAGCCTATCAGTGCCCACCAATGCAGCCTATCAGTGCCCACCAATGCAGCCCATCAGTGCCCACCAATGCAGCCCATCAGTGCCCACCAATGCAGCCATCAGTGCCGCCTAATCAGCGCACTTCAATGAAGGAGAAAAATGACCCGTTTGCAAAATTGTATAACAAACTATTAAAACATGATTTTTTATTTTTATTTTTTTGCATCTTTTTTTGTTTGTTTAGCAAAAAATAAAACTCCGAGCTGTAACTAAATACCACCAAAAGAAAGCTCTATTTGTGGGAAAAAAATGATAAAAATTTCATTTGGGTACAGTGTTGTATGACCGCGCAATTGTCATTCAAAGTGCATCAGCGCTGAAAGCTGAAAATTGGTCTGGGACTGAGGGGGGTTTAAGTGCCCAGTAAGCAAGTGGTTAAACACCACCAAAAGAAAGCTCTATTTGTGTGAAAAAAAATTATAAAAATTTCACATGGTTACAGTGTAGCATGACTGCACAATTGTCATTCAAAGTATGAGAGCGCTGAAAGCTGAAAATTGGTCTGGGCAAGGGGGTATACTGTAAGTGCACAGTGTTGAGGTGGTTAAAGACTTTTAGGATTGTCAATACTATCTTTCCTACTCTAATCTGGAAAAATCGTGCCCCTAGAATAAAATTAGAGCATCTGCAGCGTCCTAAAGATGAGGGTAGGCTGGCTCAATCAGATTATACGAAACCAGAAGTGATGTCCTTGCTGACGCCCTGGAGGAGGGGCGAAACGCGTCAACGCAATTCTGGTTTTACGTACCAGTGACACTACTTCCGGTATCCGCGGAACACACGCTGAGGTTGCGAACCCGGAACACACTGATGCCTGTTTATTAAGCTGTCTTGTGAGTGGCGTTCTTATGAATGTGCAGGTAGCCAGTGCCAGCAGTACTTGACTATATGCCTTTTCTCTCTATTTTTTTAATACAGTATATACCGTCTGCCCTGGTCCACATACCAATTATCTGTGTACTTTATATATATATATATATATATTCACATTATTATTACTTACCATTGAGTATTTGTTTATTGCACACTGCACTTTATTGTGTATTCACATTTAATACTTTTTTCCATGAGCGCTGTTAATACCCTGTACACACGGTCGGGCTTTCAGATGGAAAATGTGCGATCAGATCATCTTGTCAGAAAATCTGACTGTGTATGGGCTCCATCTGACATTTTCCATCGGATTTTCCATTTTAGATCCTGAGAGCAGGATCTAAAATGTTCCAACAACAAAATCCGATCGCATAAATTCCGATCGTGTGTAGACAATTCCGACGGACAAAGTGCGTCTAGATTTGTGCTTCCAACATCCTGCAACTGAGAGTGGTGCCCTGGCATTTTAAGAAGATAAGAAGATAAAATAAGAAGGCGAGGGGGCACCACAACTAAAAATGTGCGCTCGATGAACTCTTGTTGTATAATGTTTGGGGGGGGGGGGGGGGGTTAACTAATCTTCTGGCCTAAAATGAATTATTAAAAAAAAAGAAATCAAATTTTATTTAAAAGCTTGCATTAACACAATGCGAATAATATGAACAATGTGGATTGGCCATGAAACCCTTTTATCTTGAGAGTTCTGAATGCAGGTTTTATTGGGACAGATGGGTGTAGCTTTACACCTCTGGATTTGAAACTGAACTCCAGGATAAGCAAATGCTGTCTAAATACAAGAGTCATGTGTATAAAGAATAAATATAAAAATGATAATAATAATAAAAGATAAAAAAAATTACAAAAAAAATAAAAAAAAATAAACACATTTTTTTTTAACCACTTCAGCCCTGGATGATTTTACCCCCTTCCTGACCAGAGCACTTTTTGCGATTCGGCACTGCGTCCCTTTAACTGACAATTGCGCGGTTGTGCGACGTGTCTCTCAAACAAAATTGATGTCCTTTTTTCCCCACAAATAGAGCTTTCTTTTGGTGGTATTTGATCACCTCTGCGGTTTTTATTTTTTGTGCTATAAACAAAAAAAGAGTGACAATTTTGAAAAAAAAAAACACTATTTTTTACTTTTTGCTATAATAAATACCCCCCAAAAATATATAAAAAACGTTTTTTTCCCTCAGTTTAGGCTGATACGTAATCTACATATTTTTGGTAAAAAAAAAAAAAAATGCAAGAAGCGATTATTGATTGGTTTGCGCAAAAGTTATAGCGCCTACGAAATAGGGGATAGTTTTATGGCATTTTTATTAATTTTTATTTTTTACGAGTAATTGCGGCGATCAGCGATTTTTATCGTGACTGCGACATTATTGCGGACACATCGGACAATTTTGACAGATTTTTGGGACCATTGGCATAAATACAGCGATCAATGCTATAAAGATGCATTGAATACTGTAAAAATGTCACTGGCAGTGAAGGGGCCGGGGAGGGGTTAACTGTGTCCTAGGGGAGTGATTCTAACTGTCTGGGGGATGGGCTGTGTGTGACATCACACTGATCGCTGCTTCCGATGACAGGGAGCAGACGATCAGTGTCCTGTCATTAGGCAGAACGGGGAGATGCTGTTTACATTGGCATCTTCCAGTTCTTCAGCTCCGTATAACCACGACGATCGAGTCCGTGGGTCCGGCGGGCATGGTCACGGAGCTCGTGGCAGGCGCGTGCATGGTAGGAAATTCAAAGTAATGTATGGGTACGTTACTTTGCCCAGCCTTGCCATTCTGACGTATATTTTCTGACATCGGTCGGCAAGAGGTTAAAGAGTCACATGTGTTCTTCTTTGAATCTTAGTGAGCTTTGTGTATTTCTTCTAGATCTGTGCAGTAATCCAGTGTGAGACGTTCCCTCTGTGCAGGAACTTCCTGTAATAAAGACCGCTCACTGCTGCTCTCTCTCCTTTTGCAGGGTGACTGGTCTTGTCTCCGCCCCATTCTGTAGTGGGTGGAGTCTGCTGTGTCCCTCCCACAGCTCTCTGCGCAGCACTATGTACAGCACCCAGTGTCGCCAACCTACCAGATTGAAATTTACTGACCCAACACCCAAAATTTACTGGCATTGCCAAAAGTTATAAAATGACAGTTTTAAGTGCAAATTTGAGTATTTAGGCTAAACACAAACAAAATAAGCAATTAGCAATAGGAATTAACCGCTTCCCACCCGCCCTATGGCCGAATGACGGCCTTAGAGCGGGCGGCTTCCTTCGCCTGGCCGTCCCTGGACGGCCTGGTGTTTACTTCCGCAATGCGCGCCGCCGGGGGCACGCATCGCGGAAGTATTGTATTTGCCGTGTCTCCCGGAGACAGGCGAATACAGATCGCCGTGAACGGCCAATCAAAGCGGCCGTTCACAGCGCGATCGCACCTGCCAATGGGAGATGATCTCATATGTAAACATATGAGATCATCTCCCATTGCCGTGTCTCTCCCTCCTCACACAGAGACAGCGTGTGAGGAGGGAGAGCGATCTGTCAGCCCCAGTGCAGCCCCAGTGCCAGCCCCAGTGTCAGCCCCAGTGCCAGCCCCAGTGCCAGCCCCAGTGTCAGCCCCAGTGCCAGCCCCAGTGCCAGCCCCAGTGTCAGCCCCAGTGCCTGTGTCAGCCCCAGTGCCATCTGTCAGCCCCAGTGCCAGTGCCATCTGTCAGCCCAGTGCCATCTGTCAGCCCAGTGCCATCTGCCAGTAGTGCCAGTGCCGCCAGTGCCACCTGCCAGCGCCTGCCGTCAGCCCCAGTGCCGTCAGCCGCAGTGCCGTCAGCCCCAGTGCCGCCAGCCCCAGTCCCGTCAGCCCCAGTGCCGCCAGCCCCAGTGCCGCCCGCCAGCCCCAGTGCCGCCCGCCAGCCCCAGTGCCGCCCGTTAGCCCCAGTGCCGTCCGTCAGCCCCAGTGCCGTCAGTGCCGTCAGCCCCAGTGCCGCCAGTGCCGTCAGCCCCAGTGCCGTCAGCACCAGTGCCACCTGCCAGTGCCACCTGCCAGTGCCATCCGTCAGCCCCAGTGCCGTCAGCCCCAGTGCCGTCAGTGCCGCCAGCGCCAGTGCCACCTGCCAGTGCCACCTGCCAGTGCCACCTGCCAGCGCCAGTGCCACCTGCCAGTGCCAGCGCCAGTGCCATCCGTCAGCCCCAGTGCCAGTGCCGCCAGTGCCACCTGCCAGTGCCACCTGCCACCACCAGTGCCGCCAGTGCCAGTGCCGCCAGTGCCACCTGCCAGCGCCAGTGCCACCTGCCAGTGCCACCTGCCAGCGCCAGTGCCACCTGCCAGCGCCAGTGCCATCCGCCAGCCCCAGTGCCGCCAGCCCCAGTGCCAGTGCCACGTGCCAGTGCCAAATGCCAGTGCCACCTACCAGCGCCAGTGCCACCTGCCAGTGCCACCTGCCAGCGCCATCCGTCAGCCCCAGTGCCATCCGTCAGCCCCAGTGCCGCCAGCCCCAGTGCCACCTGCCAGTGCCACCTGCCAGCGCCACCTGCCAGCGCCATCTGCCAGCCGCAGTGCCATCTGCCAGCCCCATTTACCAGAGCAATTAGCCAGAGCAAATAGCCAGCACCATCTGCCAGTGCCAGCCACAGTGCCAGCCCCAGCCCCATCTGCCAGCCCCATCTGCCAGCGACATCTGCCAGCCCCATCTGCCAGCCCCATCTGCCAGCCCCATCTGTCAGCCCCATCTGTCAGCCCCATCTGTCAGCCCCATCTGCCTCCAGTGCCATCTGCCTCCAGTGCCATCTGTCAGTGCCACGTGTCGTCAGTGCCACGTGGGGTCACTTTGTGGGCATTTCCATTGTCCTGGTGCTCCAGGGCCTTCAAAACTGTAATAGGTGGTTGAGAAATAAGATGTGTAATTTATGCTCCTAGAACGCCTGATGGTGCTATTTCAATATTGGGCCTCTGTATGTGGTCAGGCTGTGTAAAAGTCTCACACATTTGGTATCGTTATACTCAGGAGGAGTAGTAGAACGTATTTTGGGGTGTCATTTTTGCTATGTACATGCTATGTGTTGGAAATATCTTATAAATGGACAACTTTGCGTAAAAAAAATGCGTTTTCATTTTTTTTCCACATTTTCCCAAAACTTCTGGAAAAAAAATGAACCATTCAAACGACTCATTATGCCTCATAGATTATACGTTGGGGTGTTAGCTTTCCAAAATGGGGTCACTTTGTGGGCATTTCCATTGTCCTGGTGCTCCAGGGCCTTCAAAACTGTAATAGGTGGTTGAGAAATGAAATGTGTAATTTATGCTCCTAGAACGCCTGATGGTGCTATTTCAATATTGGGCCTCTGTATGTGGCCAGGCTGTGTAAAAGTCTCACACATTTGGTATCGTAATACTCAGAAGGAGTAGCAGAACATATTTTGGGGTGTCATTTGTGGTATACACATGCCATGTGAGAGAAATAACCTATTACATTGAAAATTTTGTGAGAAAAAAAAAAAAATCTTCATTTTGCAAAGAATTGTGGGAAAAAGATGACAACATCAAAAACCTCACCATGCATCTTAGTAAATACCTTGGAATGTCTACTTTCCAAAAAGGGGTCATTTGGGGGGTATTTGTACTTTCCTGACTTGTTCGGGTCACAAGAAGTGAGATAGGCCACCAGTACATCAGATGTGATCAATTTTGTGCGATTCGCACCACAGCTTGTAGACTCTCTAACTTTCACAAAGACCAAATAATATCCACTAATTTGGGTTATTTTTACCAAAGATATGTAGCAGTATAAATTGTGGCCAAAATTTATGAAAAAAAAATTATAATTTGCTAAAATTTATCACAGAAACAAAGAAATGTGCGTTTTTTTTCTAAATTTTCGGTCTTTTTTCATTTATAGCGCAAAAAATAAAAACCCCAGAGGTGATCAAATACCACCAAAAGAAAGCTCTATTTGTGGGAAAAAAAGGACACAAAATTCATTTGGGTACAGTGTTGCATGACTGAGTAATTGTCATTCAAAATGTGAGAGCACCAAAAGCTGAAAATTGGTCTGGTCAGGAAGGGTGTTTAAGTGCCCAGTAAGCAAGTGGTTAAGGTAGATGATAAGCAGGGGAGGGCTGGCAGCCTTAGGCCTGGGGGGCAAGTCCAGTCAAGAGGCCCATTGAACCACCGAATCAGCTCACCATTCATGCCCACCTGGTTTTAAACTACGGCTCTCCAGCTGTTGCAGAACTACGCACCCATGAGGCATTGTAAAACTCTGACATTCAAAGACTTGACTAGGCATGATGGGAATTGTAGTTCCTGAACTGTATGGCCAAAGTTTGGAGACCCCTGAAACCACAAAATTCCCACAAACACTTAACAATAAAGCTGTACAGTACGGGCTGGTTCAAACTGCTGTGATGTCAGACATCGCATGTGATTCACATCGCACTGCTGTGCAGATCACATGCGATGTCTGTGTGATGTGAATTCAGCCATACAGATTGTATGGCTGAATTTGCATCGCATTGAGACCAAACACGTAGAGAACCTTTTTTGGGCCGCACCAGAATTGGATTGCATGGGTGAATTGACAGTTTGCACTGCGATACGCAAACGGATTTAGGCGTGTCATTAACTTTATATTGACACTACCAGCAGTTCACATAGGGCAGTATGAACTATCTGTGAGTCAGGTGCAATGCGGGAAGCCACAGTGGATTTGCAGGGTTCCCACATCGCACCAATGAGCACCGAGCCTATAGGTGGAAATTATTCTGCAACAACATGCCTACTTCCCAGATACATCACTGGTATACAAGTCTAGCTTCAAAACATACAACAGCATGCACAGCTCTCAAAACACACAGATCAGTGCCCATCAATGCAGCTTCACGGTCACCAATATAGACAGTGCCCATCAGTGCAGACAGTACCACCCATGAGTGCAGCTTGATCAATGGTCATCAATGCAGCCTAATCAGTGCCAATCAGTGCAGACTCACCAGTGCAGCCTGTTTAGTGCCCATAAACACAGCCTCACCAGTGCAAAAAGTACCCATTAGTGCAGCCTGATCAGTGCCCATGGGATGTGGGGGTCAGCTGGGGCCCAGGGTGTCAAGGCCTGGGTCTGTCTCACAGCCCTCTATACAGTACTGGGAGCTCAAAATCTCTCCAGGCAATTGCAGGAATATATTCTTGTGGGATAGCGAACTCACAGGTCTATGTAGCATAGCAAATCTCTGCATGCCTGTCCTAGCCCTCAGTGCCCACTGCCCAGAGTTTGAATTTCCAAATACACTTCAATGTGTGACTGGGTTAAATTCACAGAAAGCACGGAGGGCTCCGTTCAAAACAGGAGAACCAAAATGCAGTTGTGCCCCTTCTCTCCTCTCCACTCCCTATATGCATCTCGCTGCAATTCACCCGCTGCCTGACCCACCACTAAGATGGGGTAAGTGGCAGGCATGCAGCAGGCGGGTGTCCTCCTGAATCAGTCCGCTCCACTGACTGGGGGGGTCTAGGGGGTGGCTGTGTGCGTCTGTGCTTCCTGCCGTGTGTGCGGGAGGAGGGGGATTGCTTGGACTAGTCCACTGGTGGGGGGGTGTTAGATAAGTCTGCTGGTGGGGAGGAGGGCGTTATCTAAGTCCGCTGGTGGGGAGGAGGGCGTTATCTAAGTCCGCTGGTGGGGGGGAGGGGGAGGGTGTTAAGTCCGCTGGTGGGGGGGAGGGGGAGGGTGTTAAGTCCGCTGGTGGGGGGGAGGGGGAGGGTGTTAACTCCGCTGGTGGGGGGGAGGGGGAGGGTGTTAAGTCCGCTGGTGGGGGGGAGGGGGAGGGTGTTAAGTCCGCTGGTGGGGGGGAGGGGGAGGGTGTTAAGTCCGCTGGTGGGGGGGAGGGTGTTAAGTCCGCTGGTGGGGGGGAGGGTGTTAAGTCCGCTGGTGGGGGGGAGGGTGTTAAGTCCGCTGGTGGGAGGGAGGGGGAGGGTGTTAAGTCCGCTGCTGGGGGGAGGGGGAGGGTGTTAAGTCCACTGCTGGGGGGAGGGGGAGGGTGTTAAGTCCGCTGCTGGGGGGAGGGGGAGGGTGTTAAGTCCGCTGCTGGGGGGAGGGGGAGGGTGTTAAGTCCGCTGCTGGGGGGGAGGGGGAGGGGGAGGGTGTTAAGTCCGCTGGTGGGAGGGTGTTAATTCCGCTGGTGGGGGGGAGGGGGAGGATGTTAAGTCCGCTGGTGGGGGGGTGTTAAGTCCGCTGGTGGGGGGGAGGGGGAGGATGTTAAGTCCGCTGGTGGGGGGGGAGGGTGTTAAGTCCGCTGGTGGGGGGGAGAGGGAGGGTGTTAAGTCCGCTGCTGGGAGGGAGGGTGTTAAGTCCGCTGCTGGGGGGGAGGGTGTTAAGTCCGCTGCTGGGGGGAGGGGGAGGGTGTTAAGTCCGCTGGTGGGGGGAGGGGGAGGGTGTTAAGTCCGCTGGTGGGGGGAGGGGGAGGGTGTTAAGTCCGCTGGTGGGGGGGAGGGGGAGGGTGTTAAGTCTGCTGGTGGGGGGGAGGGGGAGGGTGTTAAGTCTGCTGGTGGGGGGGAGGGGGAGGATGTTAAGTCCGCTGGTGGGGGGGGAGGGTGTTAAGTCCGCTGGTAGGGGGGAGGGTGTTAAGTCCCCTGCTGGGGGGGAGGGTGTTAAGTCCCCTGCTGGGGGGGAGGGTGTTAAGTCCCCTGCTGGGGGGGAGGGTGTTAAGTCCCCTGCTGGGGGGGAGGGTGTTAAGTCCGCTGCTGGGGGGGAGGGTGTTAAGTCAGCTGCTGGGGGGGAGGGTGTTAAGTCCGCTGGTGGGGGGAGGGTGTTAAGTCCGCTGGTGGGGGGGAGAGGGAGGGTGTTAAGTCCGCTGCTGCGGGGGAGGGTGTTAAGTCCGCTGCTGGGGGGGAGGGTGTTAAGTCCGCTGCTGGGGGGGAGGGTGTTAAGTCCGCTGCTGGGGGGGAGGGTGTTAAGTCCGCTGCTGGGGGGGAGGGTGTTAAGTCCGCTGCTGGGGGGAGGGTGTTAAGTCCGCTGCTGGGGGGAGGGGGAGGGTGTTAAGTCCGCTGGTGGGGGGGAGGGTGTTAAGTCCGCTGGTGGGGGGGAGGGGGAGGGTGTTAAGTCCGCTGCTGGGGGGGAGGGTGTTAAGTCCGCTGCTGGGTGGGGAGGGTGTTAAGTCCGCTGCTGGGGGGAGGGGGGGGTGTTAAGTCCGCTGGTTGTTAAGTCCGCTGGTGGGGGGAGAGGGGGTGTTAAGTCCGCTGGTGGGGGGAGAAGGGGTGTTAAGTCCGCTGCTGGGGGGGAGGGTGTTAAGTCCGCTGCTGGGGGGAGGGTGTTAAGTCCGCTGCTGGGGGGAGGGGGAGGGTGTTAAGTCCGCTGGTGGGGGGGAGGGGGAAGGTGTTAAGTCTGCTGGTGGGGGGGAGGGGGAGGGTGTTAAGTTCGCTGGTGGGGGGGAGGGGGGAGGGTGTTAAGTCTGCTGGTGGGGGGGAGGGGGAGGGTGTTAAGTCCGCTGGTGGGAGGGTGTTAATTCCACTGGTGGGGGGAGGATGTTAAGTCCGCTGGTGGGGGGGAGGGGGAGGGTGTTAAGTCCGCTGGTGGGGGGGTGTTAAGTCCGCTGGTGGGGGGAGGGGGGGGTGTTAAGTCCGCTGGTTGTTAAGTCCGCTGGTGGGGGGAGAGGGGGTGTTAAGTCCGCTGGTGGGGGGGAGGGGGGGTGTTAAGTCCGCTGGTGGAGGGGAGGGGGGGGGTGTTAAGTCCACTGGTGGAGGGGAGGGGGGGTGTTAAATCTGCTGGTGGAGGGGAGGGGGGGTGTTAAGTCCGCTGGTGGGGGGGAGGGGGGGTGTTAAGTCCGCTGGTGGGGGGGAGGGGGGTGTTAAGTCTCCGCTGGTGGGGGGGAGGGGGAGGATGCTAAGTCCGCTGGTGGGGGGGAGGGTGTTAAGTCCGCTGGTAGGGGGGAGGGTGTTAAGTCCCCTGCTGGGGGGGAGGGTGTTAAGTCCCCTGCTGGGGGGGAGGGTGTTAAGTCCCCTGCTGGGGGGGAGGGTGTTAAGTCCCCTGCTGGGGGGGAGGGTGTTAAGTCCGCTGCTGGGGGGGAGGGTGTTAAGTCCGCTGCTGGGGGGGAGGGTGTTAAGTCAGCTGCTGGGGGGGAGGGTGTTAAGTCCGCTGGTGGGGGGAGGGTGTTAAGTCCGCTGGTGGGGGGGAGAGGGAGGGTGTTAAGTCCGCTGCTGCGGGGGAGGGTGTTAAGTCCGCTGCTGGGGGGGAGGGTGTTAAGTCCGCTGCTGGGGGGGAGGGTGTTAAGTCCGCTGCTGGGGGGGGAGGGTGTTAAGTCCGCTGCTGGGGGGGAGGGTGTTAAGTCCGCTGCTGGGGGGAGGGTGTTAAGTCCGCTGCTGGGGGGAGGGGGAGGGTGTTAAGTCCGCTGGTGGGGGGGAGGGTGTTAAGTCCGCTGGTGGGGGGGAGGGGGAGGGTGTTAAGTCCGCTGCTGGGGGGGAGGGTGTTAAGTCCGCTGCTGGGTGGGGAGGGTGTTAAGTCCGCTGCTGGGGGGAGGGGGGGGGTGTTAAGTCCGCTGGTTGTTAAGTCCGCTGGTGGGGGGAGAGGGGGTGTTAAGTCCGCTGGTGGGGGGAGAAGGGGTGTTAAGTCCGCTGCTGGGGGGGAGGGTGTTAAGTCCGCTGCTGGGGGGAGGGTGTTAAGTCCGCTGCTGGGGGGAGGGGGAGGGTGTTAAGTCTGCTGGTGGGGGGGAGGGGGAAGGTGTTAAGTCTGCTGGTGGGGGGGAGGGGGAGGGTGTTAAGTTCGCTGGTGGGGGGGAGGGGGGAGGGTGTTAAGTCTGCTGGTGGGGGGGAGGGGGAGGGTGTTAAGTCCGCTGGTGGGAGGGTGTTAATTCCGCTGGTGGGGGGAGGATGTTAAGTCCGCTGGTGGGGGGGAGGGGGAGGATGTTAAGTCCGCTGGTGGGGGGGTGTTAAGTCCGCTGGTGGGGGGAGGGGGGGGTGTTAAGTCCGCTGGTTGTTAAGTCCGCTGGTGGGGGGAGAGGGGGTGTTAAGTCCGCTGGTGGGGGGGAGGGGGGGGTGTTAAGTCCGCTGGTGGGGGGGGGGGTGTTAAGTCCGCTGGTGGGGGGGAGGGGGGTGTTAAGTCCGCTGTTGGGGGGAGGGGGGGTTTTAAGTCCGCTGGTGGGGGGTGTTAGAAAAAAAAACACACTGCCAAAATGTTTAATTGTAATGATGCCTAACTTCTCCCCTTAGAAATACCTTACTTCAGGCTGGGGAGCGTTGATGGGGAGCACTGCGCCAGGCCCAGGTCCTTGCCAAGTTGCCACTCTTCGGGGGTGGGGGTGATGAAGCAGCCGGTCTTGTTCCTAAGCCGACTGCAGCTAGCCACGCCTCCCAGCAGGTCACGTGCAACGTGACGTTCTTGACGCCGGGCGTCCCCTCCCCCGACGTGCCACACACACCTCTGGGTCTCCTGGGAGGTGGGAGTTGTAGTCCTGCTGCGCTCACACCTCCAGGAGCTTTAGCGCAGCTGGACTACAACTCCCACAATGCAGCGCAGGCTGGGCAGCAGCTTCGAGCCAGCCAATCGGCGGCGGCTGCGGGGAGGCTATTTAAAGGAAGCTGTGACCCGGGCGGCCGCTCCAGTCACAGCAAGAAAAAAAAAAAAAAGAAAAAAAAAAAAAAGAAAAGAACAGAACAGCCAGCAGCCGTTAAACATAATTTAGACGCCGGCCTGGGGGGAAATTTCCACCCTGCCCCCCGGCCCAGCCCGCCCCTGATGATAAGGCAAAAAACATATTTCTTATTTTATTTTCGATATAATAAGTAAGTAGCTCAGGGACAGGAGGGCAAGAAATTAGAATGGGTGGCACACACACATAAAACTGACTCTCACAGTGACACTGACAGCAATGTGCAGCAGCACAGATGATGATGACACCTCAATGACATGACACGTCCTCTCCTGAGTCACAGTGACAGTTTCTCTCCAAGCCAAGTGATCCCTCCAGTCCACTCCAGTCTATACAGCACTGACAGGCCCGGTCCCAGCCTGCCTTGCTCCCATTCCGCAGACTGTCACACGAGGCTCTGGCCACTCTGCTCGGCTCCATTGCACCATGACAGCACGCGACGTGCTCAGGCACCGTCTCCGCCAGAGCAGCCCGATCACACTGTAGCAGGCGCTCGGATGGTCTCAGCCAACTTCGGACCAAGCCCAGCGTCACAGCCATATTTTTTACTGGCAACCTTTTACTGGCATTTACTGGCAGGAGAAAATTGCCTGTTTTTTGGTGGCTGCCAGTAAAAATGCTGACGGTTGGCAACACTGACAGCACCGCTTTGATGATGTCACTGCTATTTTTACAGGTAATATCCAGATTTGCAAAGACATTGGCAGCACATAAAGTGCATTTATATACTTGGTGGTTATTGAGGAGTTTATTTATATAAAAGCTTTTGTTCCTGGAGTTCAACTTTAAATACGAGAACATTTTAACCTTTTTCTTTTTTTTTAAATGCCTGGCACTTCTTTTTGATACACTTTTAAAGTGCGTTTGTAACCTGTTACACTGAGCATATCCTGCGTTCTTTTAGAATTTTAGGCAGAGGCTCTTAAGATGCACCACGAAGGAGAAGGTGCGGAGTTGTAGGTAATTATGATCTATACTGAAAGTGCCAGGGAAGAGGAGGGAGGACATAAAGGAGAAACACTTACCCTTTAAGAACAAGAACTCTATTAAATAGGGCTGTGAGTGTTACAATGGTAGATGTCTCCATGAGTGGTCAATTTATTGTGTAACGATAATTACACACAAACCTCCATCTAGGAAAGTCGCATACAACAGACACTTCATCACTTGAGTGTAACATTGTATTAATGTCTCCTTTGTCTTGCAAAAAGGCAGTCAATATTTCTACCATTAATAATTAATACTAATAAAGTTTGTGGTGTCATTAATGACCTGTTCACTTAAGCATGCAATGGCTATTTTGTGTGTTTGATTATTAATCTGCTAGGGTACTTGTTCTGCAAACAAAGACTGGGTACATTATTAGACAGGATGGAGCATAGTTGTTTAACAGTTTTGAGAAAAAGCAGCCGGTGCCATAGGCCATACTATGCTACCATGCTGCCATCTAGTGGCAATATGTAATATTTTGCTTTCCAACTGCAGGATTCATTAGAACTATTCTCAATTAAAGGACATCTCCACTCACTGGCCACTTTATTATGTACTCCTTGCTAGTACCGGTTTGGACTCCCTTTTGCCTTCAGAACTGCCCTAATTCTTCATGGCATAGAACGGAGGTGTTGTCGGCTGCAGATCCATTATGCAAATCTCCCATTTTACTACATCCAAAAGTTGCTCTATTGGATTGAGATCTTGTGAGTGTGGTGGCCATTGAGTACAGTGACCTCATTGTCATGTTCAAGAAAGGAGCCATCAGAAGATGCGTACACTGTAGTCATAAAGGGATGGACATGGTCAGCAACAATACACCCAAAGTGTACCAAGAAAATATCCCTCGCACCATTACTCCACCAGCCTGAACCATTGATACAAGCAGGGCTTTTTTTCAGCAGGAACACGGAGGAACGCAGTTCTGGCACCTTCAGCTCTGAATGTATGTAATGGCAAGGGGTGCTGGGCTTTACTGGAGGGTCTATTGATGCTGGCTGCCAGGTTGCTGGAGGGGATCTATTTTTACAGGGGGAGAGTCTATTGTTGCTGGAGAGGTCAGTTGTTGCTGGTGGGGGATCTGTTGTTGCTGTAGGCTCTTATACTACTGGGAGGCCATCGTTTCTGGAAGACATCTACTGTCGAGGAAGAGGTTTATTGTTGCTAGCTGTTCAGAGTCTATTGTTGCTGGGAATGCTACATTGTTGCTGGCTACAGGGGATCTATTTTACTTCCTATCATTAACAAATTACATACAGATACCTAGCACCACAAATTGATACTTGGTTCTGTATCCATTACTGAGAGGTGGGTAGGGGGTGAAACCAAGGAATGGTGCTCAGGGGTGGGTAGAGAATGGAACCAAAGATTGGTGCTCGGAGGTGGGTAGGAGGTGGAACCAAGAAATGGTGCTCGGAGGTGGGTAGGGGGTGAAACCAAGGAATGGTGTTTGGAGGTGGGTAGGGGGTGAAACCAAGGAATGGTGCTCGGAGGTGGGTAGGGGGTGAAACCAAGGAATGGTGCTCGGAGGTGGGTAGGGGGTGAAACCAAGGAATGGTGCTCGGAGGCAAACACAAGAGGTGACTCAGAAGGAGGGAGTCCCTGCATCTATTCTCTGAGAAAAAAAGCCCTGGATACAAGACAGGATGGATCCATGGTTTCATGTTTACACCAAATTCTGACCCTACCCTCTGAATGTGCCAAACTCCCCTGGATCCCCCCCGAGTGCAGCAAGCAAATATTACCAGTTGGACAGAAAACAATTGAGATCCAATTAGAAGTTTAGGCCCAACTGACTCATAGTACCAAGCCTATAAATTCATTGGGTCTCGTTCTGTGAGACAGCTTTCTTTAGGTTGGATCCCCTCCAACCTATCAAATCCACAAAAGGTCAGACACCTTAGGTCTCTGTTGTGGAACAGTCTAAAGGGTTAGAAAAGCTGTGGTGTTTGAATACTTTTTTTTATTCTGTTTACATGCTCCGTCAGCCTGATCCCCAGCTACCTTGTGGTCCTTCCCACATACTGAAGACCACAGGGGCAGGACAGAATGTATGTATGTTGTTCAAAGACAGAGAACTAAAAAAAATCTTATCAGCTAAACCACAGTTTATTTACACAAAACCACCCACACTCCAGCTGCAGTTGGCACAGAATGTTATTAAACCGTTTTTCTTAGTTGTGGCAGATGCGTAATTTGTAGAACTTCCAAATATAGACTTCCTTCTCTTAGCTGGCCACTCAGCTGTCGGCTATTTTCCAGCTCCTATCTCTCCACAGTGACTCACCTGTTGATGATATCCTGCTTGTTAGTCCTGCGTACTTAACCTGCCCAGCCTAAATGATCTCTGCCTTCACCTTGGTCAACATCACAGAGACTTTCTACTGAGCTCCTGTTAAAGACTTGCTTGGCTGACATTCTTTCTGGCTCCAGATCCTGCTTGCTGTTCCACTACACTGATTCCTGGCTTCCTGACTTTCTGGCTTGTTTGACTATCCATTCCAGTTGCGGAACTTTGGCTATGTTTGACTACGTTTGTCCTATTTAATTTTATTATTAAGCAAGCGTGATTTAACTGTACTTCTGTCTCGGTCTGATTTATGGTTTCTGACAGTAGGCAAAGGCCATGAATTCAGAAGTTTCAGTCAATCCACTTATTGGATTTGCACGGCTCACCTGGAATCTCCCACTGTGGCTACTCCGGTATAACCTGTGTTTCAGGCCGTCCCTGCTGCTGCTCTAGTTTCTGTGCAGGCACCCACCTCGAGCATTACCTCTATAAGAGGTATGTCTGGTTCTGCTCTGCTTCCCCAGAGATTTGGAGGCAATCCAGTCCAATGCAGAGGGTTTCTCAACCAGGTTGAGATATTCTTTGAGATGCAGCCCCAGGCGTTTCCCACGGACAGAAGCAAAGTAGGTTTCGTGAAATCTTTGCTTTCTGAGAGTGCTTTGGCCCGGGCAAACTCCCTATGTAAGACGCAAAAATACATTGTCCTGAGTTACCCACAGTTTGTGGCTTCCTTTAAAAGGGTATTTGACGTTCCCGCACACTCCGCTTCTCCTGCCAAGTGCCTCATGTCCATCAAATAGAATACGAGCACTGTTGCCGATTACGCCATTGAATTCCGTACTCTGGCAGCAGAGGTTCCTTGGAACAACGAGGCCCTCGTGGTCTCTCTGATACCATCAAGGATGAGATAGCAGTCCGAGATATACCCACTGAGCTGGAGAAGTTGATCACGTTTGCCATCCTCATTGACTTCAGACTCTAAGGAGCGCTTGTGAAAGCCTCTTGTACATTTGGCTCAGAGCTTTGCAGTCCCACCCTTGCCTCCCTCACCTCCCATGCCTCCTGGTACCGAGTTGGTCAGTGAAGGTGAACCTATGCACTTGGGCTTCACGCGTCTCTCTGTGGATGATAGAGCCCTTAGGAGGAGGAAGAGATTCTAACTTTATTGTGGCCAGGCAGCTCACTTTTTCAAGTCTTGTCCTACCCGTCCAGGGAATGCCCAAACCTTGAGATCCTATCAAGGACAGACCTTTGGTGGCATTGTTTCATCCCTTCTGAGTGTTTCATCACTTACTTACAAAGCCATCCACAACTCTGCCCCCAGCTACATCACTAGCCTAGTCTCAAAATACCAACCTAATCGCCCACTTCATTCCTCCCAAGACCTCCTGCTCTCTAGCTCCCTCATCATCTCCTCCCATATCCGCCTACAGGACTTCTCCCGAGCCTCGCCCATCCTCTGGAACTCACTACCCCAATCTGTCAGACTGTCTCCAAATGTATCCACTTTTAGGCGATCCCTGAAAACTTATCTCTTCAGAGAAGCCTATCCTGCCTCCATCTAACAACTTCACTATTGTCTCCATTAGCTCATCCCACTGTTGGCGCTATATAAATCCTGTATAATAATAATAATAATAATCCCCAGTTATCCAGAAGGATAAGCCCCTGGTTCCAGTTACCCTTTTGTGGGCTGAGTAGTTCATTGAGATACAATCGACTCTGGGGCTCCAGGCCGGTTCATTGATGCTGCCTTTGTATCAAAGCACTCGATTCCGCTTCAGCTGCATGACACTCCACTCGCCATTGAGACTCTTGACGGGAGACCTCTACAGCCTGCCCACATGACTCATGAGACTGTTCTGTTATCCATGGCCGTAGGGGCTCTTTACCATGAGATAATCCAATTGCAAGTTATTTTCTCACCTAAGTTTCCACTGGTTATTGGTTATCCTTGGTTACAGAGGCACAACCCCTCTTTTGATTGGCTCCATGCTGAGGTTCTTTTCTGGTTACCACAATGCAGGAAGATTTGCTTCCAGAAGGTAGCCAAGGTCCTGTGCACCTCTTCACTCTCCTCCCTGCCGGAGGAGTACCGTGATTTTAGTGATGTCTTTTACAAAGTTCAAGCCAGTAGTTTGCCTCCACACCGGTCATATGATTGTGAAATTGACCTTCAACCTGGTGCCATACCCCCTCGTGGTCGTGTTTACCCTTTGTCAGTCTTGGAGGATAAAGCCATGGAGGAGTAGTATGTTGCAGACACACTTTCTCGAGGTTTAAATCCTGGTCTCCTGCTGGTGCTGGTTTCTTCTTTGTGAAGAAGAAGAGTGGTGCACTAAGACATTGTATTGATTATAGTTGTCTCAATAGTTTTATGTTTAAGAATGCTTATCCGATTCCGTTGATAACGGCGTTATTTGACTGCCTCAAGGGAGCAATGGTTTTCACAAAGCTCGATTTGAGTGGGGCATCCAGTCTCGTAAGGATTAAGGAGGGCAACGAGTGGAGTACCTCGTAATGCCATTTGGCCTTTGTAATGCTCCGGCAGTTTTCCAGGAATTTATTAACAATGTCCCCCGAGATTTGTTGCAGTTATGTGTGGTTGTTTATCTCAACGATGTCCTCATATTTTCCAAGTCCCTGGAGAGCCACAACATGTCTGTCGTGTGCTTCAGAAACTAAGAGAGAACAATCTTTATTTTAAATTGGAGAAGTGTGAATTCCATCATGAACAGGTTACATTCCTGGGTTATGTCATTTCTACTGCTGATTTTTTGATGGACCCAGAGAAACTTTCAGCAGTCCTACAGTGTCCCCGTCCCATGGGTTTACATCCTCTGCAGCGTTTTCTTGGCTTTGCCAACTATTATCAGAAGTTTATTTGTAACTTCTCGTCTCTGGTCAAGCCCCTGACTGATATGACCAGAAAGGATAGTAACCCACAGAGTTGTTCTCTGGAGTCCATTAAGGCCTTTGAGAGTCTCAAGGCTGCCTTTGTTTCTGCTCCTGTATTGGCACATCCTGATCCTACATTACCTTTTATCCTTGAGGTTGATGCTTCTGAGACTGGAGTTGGCACCCGTCTGTCTCAACATCCTACCTCTGAGAGCGCTATGCATCCTTGTGGCTACATTTCCAGGAAATTGTCACCTGCAGAGGGCAATTACGAGATTGGGGACAGAGAGCTGTTAGCAATTATTTTAGCTCTGAAAGAATGGTCGACATCTCCTCGAAGTACCACTGTGCCGGTTCTCATTCTTACTGACCATAAGAATCTCACATTCTTGTCTGAGGCTAAATGCCTCTCTCCCAGAAGGGTGTGATGGGCTCTTTTCTTGTCAAGTTTCAATTACGTTGTCTGACTCTTACCCGGTACTAAGAATGTAAGGGCTGGCGCTTTGTCACAAAAAAATTTCTCCACTTCCAAGATGGAGTCGGTTCCAATTCCTGTGATTCCTCCTGATCGTATTCTGGCTACAGTTTCACTTCTCCTTTGGGTGACAAAATTCTTGGCACTCAGGTCCATGCTCCTCCTGAGAAAGCTTGCGATCGCTGCTTTGTCCCAGAGAGTCTCCGTACTGCTGTGCTCCAGACTTACCATTCTCCTGACCGGTTCTGGAAAATGTCTAATTGTATTCCACTTAAGAAGTTGCCCACTTCTAAGGAACTGGCTTCCATTTTTGATCGATAGACCTTTCGCTTACATGGGCTACCCAAGGTGATCGTCTCTGACAGGGGTAGTCAGTTTGTGAACTGGTTCTGGAGAGCCTTTTGTGCACAGTTGGGAATTCAGCTTGCTTTCTCCTCTGCGTATCACCTACAGTCTAATGGGGCTGCAGAACGAGCCAATCAGTCCTTGGAGCAAATCCTACATTGCTATATTTCTGACCATCATAACAACTGGTCAGGCCTCTTACCGTAGACGGAGTTTGCGCACAATAGTGCCTTGAATTCAGCTTCGCTATTGTCCCCGTTTATGGCGAACGATGGTTTCCATCCTCCTATATTGCCTGACTCATTTGTTCCGCAGAGTATTCCTGCGTTAGAGGATCATCTCCGTGGTCTTTGTTTCACTTGGTCACAAGTCCGGGAGGCTTTGCAACATGCTAATGATAGGTACAGACTCCATGCTGACTGCAGACACCTGCCTATGCCTTCCTACTAGGCTGGGGACAGGGTCTGGCTGTCATCTCGCAACCTCCGACTTTGTGTTCAATCTCTGAAGTTTCGCACCTCAGTTTATTGGGCCTTTCCGTATTCTTCGCAGGATTAACCCAGTGGCTTACTCGTTAGACCTGCCTTCTAATATGCGTATCTTAAATGTATTTCATGTCTCCTTATTAAAACCTTTGGTCTGCAACCGCTTTACCACCTCAGTGCAACGTCCTCACCCCATACAGGTTGAGAACCATGAGGAATATGAAGTACAGTCCGGGAGGAGTGTGCAGGTTAGAAGGAGATTATAGACCATTTTCTGCTTCATTGCCCTTTTAACATAGAGGTGTACAAACAGGTGGGGCGGGCCCTCTGTGTTCCTTTCCTCTCCAGGCCGGGTTATGCTGAGTGGGTGTACGGAGCATTCAATACCGGTGTTTTTTTTTTGTTTTTTTGGATACACTTTTTTATTTAGCCTAGTAATCCGTTATTTCACCTGGAACGCACAGTGTCGTGTCAGCACTCGGCATAAAATCCTTCCTGTTGAGGTGGGGGTGTATGAAATTTTGCATGAGGTGGGGAAGATTTGGGTGCTTGAGAGGGACAAGCGGAGTCAGGGGGCTTGGCTGAAGGCGTGAAGGGGTTTCAAGTCTCCCTGGCTGCCAGGAGTCTCTTTCCCGTGTGTGGTTGTATGCCTCCTATTACTGGGAGGAATAAAGTCCCATCTTTGGTATTAGTGGGAGAAATAGTACCCCATTGTTGGTGTCAGTGGGAGGAATAGCGCCCAACTTTGATGTTAGTGGAAGGAATAGCATCACATCATTTAAAGTAGTGGGAGGAATAGTGCCCTGTCATTGGTATTAGTTGCATAAATAGTGCCCCATCATTGGTATTAGCGGGAGGAATAGTACCCCATCATTAGTATTAGTTGCAGGAATAGTGCCCATTGATATTAGTGGGAAGAATAGTGTCCCATCATTGGTATCAGTGGGAGAAATTGTGTCCCATCCTTGGTATTAGTGGGAGGAATAGTGCCCTGTCATTGGTATTAGTTGCAGAAATTGTGCCCCATCATTGGTATTAGTGGGAGAAATGGTGCCCCATTATTGGTATTAGGGGAGGAATAGTGCCCGATTGTTGATATTAGTGGCAGGAATAGTACCCCATCATTGGTATTCGTTGGAAGAATAGTACCCCATCATTGGTATCAATGGGAGGAATGGGAGGAATGGGAGGAATCGTGTCCCATCATTGGTGTCAGTGGAAGGAACAGTGCCCCATTGTTGGTATTGGTGGGAGGAATTATGACCCATCTTTGGTGTCAGTGGAAGGAATAGGGGCTTGTCGTTGGTATATGGGAAGGAATAGTGCCTTAACTTTGATGTCAGTAGAAGAGTGCCAAAACCAGCTTCAGTTTTGACAGTGAGGCTCCAGTTGGGAACCCCTATGTACAGAAAGGGTTCTTTACAGCAAGAGCTGTGAAATTGTGGAATATACTCCCTCAGGCAGGGAGGTTGTGGAATCAAACCGCTGTAACATGCTCCAACATAACTGGAAGTACCAGCCATTTCTTAAAGCTTTCATCGCTAAACAAAGCGACAGCGAGCAAAGGAAAGGTATATGCTGCAGAAAAAGAGGAATTGAACTGCTTGCTGACCACCAAATGTAGATATACTGCGGCGGGGCGGCTGCTCTGTTTAGGAGCATGTACATGTGTGTGATCTGGCATTTTCAGATTACCTGTCCTGTTCAGCACAAGTCACTCATCAGGTCCCATCGAGTTATTTATGGCCGGAACCTGCTGATCAGCTTAGCAAATCACAGCACAAGAGCCCTGTGCAAGGAGAAAAGAACAACCACATCTCTTAGCAAAATCAGCACATATTACACACTGTTAGGCACACAACCCTTTGACTACCCCTAGAAGTTACCCCCTTCCCAGTCAGTGTCATTAGTACTGTGACAGTGTATAGTATTAGCACTGATCATTGTATTATGCCCTGTACACACGGTCGGACTTTCCGACTACAAAATCCGTCTGATTTTTTCTGACGGATTTTGGCCCAAACTTGTGTTGCATACACACGGTCGCACAAAGTTGACGGAAATCCCATAGTTCGGGATTATAAACAGGCCAGTAGTCAATAGCTTTCGCCTTATAATTTATTTTGAGAATGTGTGGCACTTTGTCCGTCGTAATTGTCTACACACGATCGGAATTTAAACAATCAGATTTTGTTGTCGGAAAATATTTGATCTAGCTCTCAAACTTTGTGTGTCGTAAATTCAGACGGAAAAAGTCCAATGGAGCCCACACCCGATCGGATTTTCCGACAACATAATCCGATCGCACAATTTCTGTCAGAAAGTCCGACCGTGTGTACAGGGCATAAGTGTCACTGGTGGTGATGTCAGTGTGATGTCAGTGTCCGTCAGTTCCCACCCAGTGTCAGTTAGTGTCAGATTGCCTCACTATCACAGTCCCACTATAAGTCGCTGATCATCATCATTACTAGTATAAAAAAAAAAAAAAATTCCAGTATATATATTATAATTTGTAGATGCTATAACTTTCTCACACTTTTTTTTTTTTACTAAAGACATGTAGCAGTATACGTTTTTGCCTAAATTTATAAAGAAATTTTATTTATTTATTTTTTATTTATTAGATACATTTTTTAGAAGCAGGTAAAAAATAGTTTATTTTATTTTTTCAAAATTTGCAGTCTTTTATTGTTTATATAATAAAAAAATTTAAAACCCAGCTGTGATCAAATACCACCAAAAGAAAGATTTTTTTGTGTGAAAGAAATGTATAAATTTCATTTAGGTAGAGTGTAGCATAACAGTGCAATTGCCAGTTAAAATCGTGCAGTGCAGAATAGCAAATAATGCCCTTGTCAAGAAGGGGGTAAAACCTTCCAGAGCTTAAAGTGATTTTAAAGTCTCCTTTTCTTTTTCTCTAAAAATAATACTTACCTGCTCTGTGCAGTTGGTTTTGCACAGAGCGGCTCCGATCCTCCTCTTCTTGGGCCCCTCTTCGGTTGTCCAAGCCCCTCGCTCCTGTCAAGTGCCCCCACAGAAAGCAGCTTGTTATGGTTTCACCTGAGTCAAATCACAGCTCCCTGTGTCCATGCAGATACGGAGCCCCCGTTTGGCCCCACCCCCCTCTCCTGATCGGCTAACTGACTTTGACAGCAGCAGGAGCTAATGGCGCAGCTACCGTGTCTCAGCCAATCAGGAGGGAAGTCCTGGATGACCAAGGGACTTATGGACATCGCTGGACAGTGATGGGGCTCAGGTAAGTATTAGGGGATGCTGCGGCGACTGCTGCACACAGAAGGTTTTTTATCTTAATGCATGCATTAAGATAAAAAAAAAAACCTGACTTTACAACCACTTTAAAGTGTTACTAAACCGAGGACCCTGCATTCACTAAATCTGGCCTCTCACAGTACACAGAACATGGAAATGCAATAGTTTTAGTAAATATAAACAGCTAAATACCTTTTCTCATCAGCAGTCTATAGCAGTCTTGTGACTTCTATCAGTGTTTGGTTAAAGCTTGTAGGAGTTGTCATTCTCTGATTGTCCTATGAGGCTGCAGGACCCCTGACCCTCTGTCTGGACAGTGCTGATTGGCCTTGTGCTGATCACATGCACTCTCCCAAGAGAAAAAAAAAAAGGGAGGATCAGAGAAGACAGTATCAAAGAACCTTTTTACACAATGCAGAGTATTAACCTCTTAGGTTGCACAGTGAATACAACAAGCATACTTTACTGCATATACAGACTGATTTTACTGTTGTGGGTTTAGTAACACTTTAAGAGGTTAAACAAATCTGTATTTTTGCCCTGTATTGGAAAACCACAAGTTTACTATAAAGTGTATTTTCACTTTTGCAGTCAAATTTAAGAAAACCCCACTATATGTTTGTTATGTGTTCCCAGTCACGCAGCATACCTAAAATATTTATTAAGAAACATCTCATACCTATTAGCCCTTGTACACACGGTCAGATATTCCGATGGAAAATGTCCGATCGGACTGTTTTGTTGGATAATCCAATCGTGTGTGGGCTCCATTGGAATGTTTCCATCGGAATAACCGACGGACCAAGTTTTAGAGCTGGGCTATAAAATTTTCCGACAACACGATCCGATCGGACTTTGTCTGATCGTTTGTAGAGAATTCCGATCGGACAAAGTGCCACGCATGCTCAGATCAAATTCCTAGACCAAAGCTATTGGCTACTAGCCTGAACGTAGTCCTGTCGTAACTGAATTACGTCATCACGTTACGAACGATTGGATTTTCCGACAACTGTGTCCGACCGTGTGTATGCAACACCAGTTTTGGACAAAATCAGTCGGACAAAATCTGATGGATTTTGTTGTCGGAATGTCCGACCGTGTGTACAAGGGCTTAGATATTTCTAAGGAGATGGGGTCTTGGCTGATTCTATGAATTTTTGGACAGTCTTGCATTGTCTTTGTCTCCACAGAGAATGAACTGTCCTTCCTTAAAGAGGAACTTCAGTAATTGTTTTATCTTTCCATCTATTAAATCTTCTGCCGTTGTTGTTTTAACTTTGTATAGTAATAGAACTTACTACCGTACAGACGACCGGACTTTCCGGCAGACTAGGTCCGACGGTCTTCCCGACGGACTTTCGGCGGAGTTTCGACGGACTTTACCGAACGAACGGACTTGGCTACACACGAACGGACGAAGTCCGTTCGAAAGTCTGTTAATTTTGAGCGTGATGACGTAAGACGGGACTAGAAAAGGAAGTTCAATAGCCAGTAGCCAATAGCTTCCCTTGCGTCATATTTGGTCTGTTGGACCAGCATACAGACTAACGGTTTTCCCCATAGTAATTGAGTCCGTTGGACAGATTTGAAACATGTTCTATTTCTAGGTCCGCCTGATTTTTTTTATGAAAAACGATTGGATTATCCCACACGTGATCGGATTTTCCGACGGACTGATTCCATCGGACCTAATCTGCCGGAAAGTCCGGTCGTGTGTACGCGGCATAAAACATTTTTTTTCTGCCAGTAACTACCTTATACCATACTTCCCAAATTTTTGGGATGGGAATGAGGGACACCTATCAGCAAAAGTATGCAGATATAGGACACACCCCTTACCACACACCCTTAAAGGAGAATTGTACAAAAAAAATACGATTGGTTAAACCCACAAGTGCTTTTTTTTACCACTACTATTCCTTTATATTGGGTTTTGGAATTTACAAATGCAGCAATTTAGAAATCAGATGAAAGGTAGCACTGGGAAACACTTTTTGATAGATTAAAAAGTCAATTTTATATACAACTATATAGATCAGACCAAAATAAGGGACAAATGAGGAGGAAAGAGGGACAGAGGGACATTGCTCCAAATCAGGGACAGTCCCTCGAAATCAGGGACAGTTGGGAGCTATGCTTATACAGCCCACTTCCTGTTTATTGTCTGTTAAAAAGACTAGGCTTATGACATCATGCACAACTCTCTCACTCCCACTCACGTGAGAGTTTGCCAGGAGGGTCAACGAGAGCTGCAGAGCTGGATCTGTGCCTCGGTGTGTGTCTGTGTAAATCCAGGAAGTGAACAGGCAGCAGCTTCAGCTGCCCTCAGTTAAAATGGCTGCAGCCAGACTCAGTGGAGGGAGATTTCTGCAGCATATTTGGCAAGTACAGAATCACAGTATATATAAAATAATATACAAAGTGGTTGGAAGGAAGCTTCAGAATGTCAAAGACGTTTTTTTACAAATTATGTGAGCAGACTGCAGTTCCTCTTTAAGCTTATGCTAATTTGAACTTCATTGTTAGGACTTAAGTTTAGAAACCCCAAAACAAAAAATAAAAAAACGACTAGAATACTTTTTTCGATGCAGCCTACACTGATCATTTTAAACAATGTAGTATTTAAAGCCAGGTACACAGTGCGTTATGTTCCCATTTACTACAAAGTAATTTGTTTTAGTAGACCAAGCACATAGGGATATTTTAACACCAGCAGGTTTTTTAATAGTCCTTGTGCCACGGGATGCAGCATACTTCTGCAAAAAAAACCCATCTCCTTGGAGGGGAGGGTGGCTTAGAAAAGTCTCGGTGCGAGCACAAGTCAATTTGAAAGTTCTAAATGGCACAATAGGTGCAATCAGGAATACGTCTCCATACTGATACCAAATAATAAACACAGTTGGTTCCTAGAGGACCAAGAGGGAGAGCTCACTGTGCTTGTTTTAGCATACATTGCCTCTAATTACGGAAGAATCCTTTCCATATACATGTGCTGACTTCCTAGGCGGCTGTGCGCCCTACTTATAAAAACTCTAAATTGGAAATTTTACAATTTTCTTTTTTAAATAATTTCCATCAGAATTGTCTTTTTATAAAGGCGTTTGAGGATACTTACCCACTCATTTTCATCCTATATTGACAAAAGATCAACTGCGGGTATAGGGTTCTGTATACGGAGGTCTTCTAATTATTCTATATATTTTATTGATTGGTTGAACTAAACTGAAGTTTGTCTTTTTTAATCTAACGATGTAGTTATGTAAGCTATTATTATTATTTTTGGATGCCAAATTTTTAAAACTCAATCTCAACCTTTTTAACACAGAGGAACTCTTGAAATAACGTTCCAGACTCAGGGAACCCATGCTAAAAATGACTATATCTGTAACTCTTGATACATTAGTGTGATGGTCAGTAGGAATAATGCTACAAAAGCCTCGTACACACGATCTGACTTTCCGCCAACAAAACCGTGGAATTTTGTCAGAAGGGTGTTGGATCAAACTTGCCTTGCATACACGCGGTCACACAAATGTTGGACAACAACTACGAACGTAGTGACGTACTAGACATACTACATGGTTTTTCAGCTCTTTAGCACCACCCTTTGGGCTCCTTCTGCTGATTTCGTGTTAGTAGAAGTTTGGTGAGTGTTGATTCTCGCTTTTCATTTCGCGCTTTTCATTTCATACTTTTCATTTCGTTTCTGATCAGCTGTTCGTCAACCAGACATGTTGCGGAATCGGAGGCGATAACGTGTTATTTATTATTGGCCCTGGAGTTATCGCTTTGATATTTTTTTTTGGTTGAATAATGATTTGATTTGGTATATTTTCTATATTTTTGGATGCGTAGAATGCATTTTTTGGTTAAGTTCTATTGGCAGATAACATGTCTCATTTTATTTGTTTTCTTTTTTTAATGCACAATAAAAAAATTGTGTAGAATAATACTTGGCTATGTGTTTTACTTGAAATGACAGTTTGGGAGTAGGCAGTTACATAAAAAAAAATACAATGTAAAATTGACAAGGGACACCAACATAGTTGATAAAAACTAGGGGATAATGGTGTTGTGGTAACTTGCCCAAATAAATAAAAAAACATAATAATATTATAGTAGAGTACTGGATAGGGGATTTTAAAGGTACATATTTCATATATACACTACAACGTGTTATTGTAAAAGTACAAAAAACGTCTCTTTATTTATACACAACACTCCAATAAAATGGATACAGACATGTATTCAGAGTCATAGGTATATACTCAGAATCCCTATTAGCGGCATTGTTAAATGCTGCAATTCCATACTTAAACTACTGCGTCCAAAAACTTCTACATGTTTCGCCAAAAACGGCTTCATCAGGAAAAATGGACGAAGTTGTTCAAAAGTAATTTTTTGATCAATTCTGATATAGATTCTCAACCTTTAGTGTATAGAAAATAAATAAATTACTCTCTAGCCACATTTTGACTATTATAATAATATTATACTTGATATCACTAGAAAAAAAAGCTTTTGAAAATTTGTTTTCAATAACTCCATCAGTATCACCAGCAAAGCAGCTTCATTATTGTCCCATTAAAGAAGAAGAGAATGTGCACTGCATTTGGAGATTTCATAATTTGTCACGTCACGAATGTTAATTCTCCATTATGAAAGCAAGTTTACAAGACCAACCGCTTCTGCTTCCCAGCATGCGTGTTTGTACTTTGGACTTTTGTCCGATGGACTTGTGTACACATGATCAGAAAGTCGGACAACACACATTTGTGTTGTCCGACTTTCTGATGCTAGCCAACATTTGTTGGCGGAAGGTCCGACAACAATTGTCCGAAGGAGCATACACACGGTCGGATTCTCCACCAACAACATCACATCCAACATTTACCGTCGGAAAATCCGATCGTGTGTACGGGGCTTTACACTTATAGTCATTAGGAAGATAGCTAAAAAAACAACGGTGTTAGTGGGAACTTAGCTAAGAGGCAGACATTTCCCATTGCTCAAGGAACCCCTAGCAACTTTCGGAGGAACCCTAGGATACCACAAAAAACAATTATTGGTACCCTCAGTTTAATATTTGGTGGCACATCCCTTGGAAAAAATGACTGAAATCATTAGATTCCTGTAACCATCAATTACTTTTTCCCATCTGTTGTTTTGAGATCTTTCCACAGGTGCTCTATGGGATTTAGATCTGGACTCAGTGCTTGCTAGTTCAATACTCTCCAGCACTTTGTCTTAAACCATTTCATTATCCTGCTGTAAAACCCATGACCTCTGACAGAGACCCAATTTTCTGACACTGGTGTCAGAACCCATGAAATTTAAACCGAGACAGAAGTACAGTTAAATCACACTTGTTTAAAAATAAAAGTAAAAACAAGTCAAAACATAGCCAAAGTTCAGTAACCGGAACGGATAGTCAGCCAAGTCAGAAGTCAGGGATGAATATAGTGGAACAGCAAGTAGGATCTGGAGCCAGAAGATCTGTCAGCAAAGCAAGTCTTTAAACAGGAACGCAGGATAATGTCTGTGATGTTGACCAAGGCAAAGGCAGAGATCCACTGGGCTGAACAGCTTAAGTAGGCAGGACTGACGAGCAGGATATCATCAACAGCTGAGTAACTGTGGAGAGATAGGAGCTGGAAATTTGCCGACAGCTGAGCGGCCACCTCTGAGAAGGAAGGACTGAGCCCAGCCCTGACAACTGGGCTCTAAATTGCACACCAGAATTCTTTGGTAGTCTTCAGATTTCATAATGCCACATCCAGTACCTGAAGCATCAAAGCAGCCCCAAAACATCAATGAACCTGCACCATGTTTGACTGTAGGGACTATATTCTTTTCTTTAAAGGCCTCATTATTTTTTATCTGAAAACAGTAGAATGATGGATTTTACCAAAAAGCTGTAATTTTTTTTTTGTCTGTCCACAGCACATTTTCCCAAAAGGATTTTGGCTTCCACTTGTAAGTTTCGGACTTGCAACCTTGAGATTGTCCATACATTTCCACAATTTTTGTTCTCAAATCCTCAGACGATTCTTTGCTACTCTTTCTCTTTTCCATGCTCCATGTGGTACACAGATACAGACAACAGAAATGTTGAGTACATTTTTCACAATTTAATCTGGTTGCCAGTGCGATTTCTATATTGTCAGCACCTATTAATTGATACAGGTAAGTCTATTTAATTACAAATTACATGAGCATCACAAACTTGGAATGCAATTATTTCTTACAATTTTGAGAAGGTGCCAATAATTTTGTACAGTCCATTTTTGGAGTTTTGCGTGAAATGTGTCAGATTTGGCTTTTGTTTCTCCACTTTTTTTGTGTCATACCAATACAAACAAAAGAAATAAGCATGAGAATGCCTAAACATTTGTAATTGCAACAATTTTCTGGGCGAAGTAGTACATCATCTGACAGAAATGTAGGGGGTGACAATATTTTTGGTCACGCCTGTAATAATAATCTTCTAGTGCTGGGATGCTTACAGTAAAGCGGCTGCTCAATTAGTCTTTTAAAAGATGGAATCCCTGTCCTGTCTGTCCTTAGATGGCTATCCCGTATGAAGGGAAAAGTCCTTCCAACATGGGTACTCATAATGCTCTGCAGTCTCTATCCCAGGCCAGCCAAGGTTCTCCTACTTTCCTCAAAAGGGGAAGGACCACACAAAGCAGTCATCAGTGTCAAAATAAATTACGTACTTTTCTTACTTTTAGGGAGCCCTTGTCCATCAGGAAGTAGTCCAGCTACACTATTCTCTCTCTCTCTCCCTTTGGCTAAATGACACTGCTGACCTCCTGCTCTACCATGAAGGACTCCCTTCTGATGCAGCATGTGATATATATACACTATATTGACAAAAGTATTGGGGATCCTGTGTCTTTTATAGGCACAGGACTTCCCCAAGATGGCCACCCTAAGCCTACTGCAAGTATTCTAGAATCGTTGTGTAGTGCTGCAAAGCATGAACCAGGGTACTGGGTATGTTATGAGCAAATATGTCTGCCTCCATGTACATACTGTATATAATTACAAATTATACATCTCCAAATTATAGGCAGCACTTCATATTGGTGTTTTTCAGAGGGACAGGTATATTTATATTTATAGGTATATTTTTGGAAATCAAAGTTATATTTTAAAGTTTCTGCCATAACTTTTGATTCCCTTTTGGAAAGAGTTGGTAAGTGTTAGTGCCAAGATTTAATGACAATTTGTGTCCCTGGGGGATTCGGCATGTGAGGATAGGAAGTGGTGGTAACCTCAACAATATGGGCATAAAGAACAACAAAAAATATGTTTAGTATTGTGAGGAAAGATTTTGCTGTCTGTGCCTCCCTATCTGGATGACAACTGCTTATTCCATTTTTTGTACAGGGGTTGCAGGGACAGAAAGTAAGGGAAAAGTCTCCTAAATGGGGACACAAACGGAAACAACAACCTAAATATTACCTCTTCCCCAACTTATTCAAACTGACGGTGTCCTCAGACATGTATACCAGCTACGCTCCCTTATTACGACTTCGCTGCAGAACTCCTGATGCCATCTGGTGTTGGAGCTTACAGAGGAAGATGAGGTCTTTGTTTGTAGGCAGGTTGGATAATTGCCGGCCAGGAAGGTAGGAGTTAACGCCTTTCCCAGTTCTTTGCGACTGTTGGCTTGTTCTTCTCTGGGTCCGGCCCACTTGTCCTGTAACATATAAATTGGGTCAGTGGTCCGGCTTACAGGGGCCAGGAGTTGGAGTTGGGAGCTACTCGTGGAGTAGAGTCACAAAGGTTGAGCTGTAAGAACCGTAAGGGATGGAGATGGACAAAGAGACCTGTAGGAGTAGGCGAATGTTGCTTGTCATGGCCTGCCTATGGAGACTTTAAACTTGAGGTTTGCCCTGAAGACACCATGCTGGAGAAATGCCTCTGAAGGACTATAATAACTGGACTACACTTATGCAGGTAGGTTGGGGCAGCACATAAGCCTGTAGTTAGCAGGGATACAGGAAAATACTTTGCAGTTGTATGTTGGACTGTAAAAAAAATTCTATTTTGCACTTTTTCTAAGTAAGCTATTGAAAAGTTGCCCCTGTAGTCTGAAGTTACTAAAAAGGTGTATCATAAATAACTGTCACACATAGCTTAACATGAGGGTCTTAGCAAATTGGGGTATGAAAACAATGGTGTAGAATGGAGTAATATGAGGACAACAGTAGTTGTCAAGAGTAATGGAAGTGTAACAATCAGCCTGTCGATAGCGTGTACCTGTTATAGGTGGCACAGCCTCTAGCAGCGAGGGAGATGTCGGCTCTCCTTCTGCCAGCGGTCTGTCTCCCGTAGCAACTGGAGCAGATTTGCACTGCAGAGGTTCCCATCCTGTACAGAGGTACAGAAATTCAAGAGTTAAGTGCTCATATGGAGCCCCTGCAGTCGCTTTAACTTACAATTGTGCAGTCGTGCGATGTTGCACCCAAACAAATTTGACGTCCTTTTTTCCCACAAATAGAGCTCTCTTTTGGTGGTATTTGATCACCTTTGCGGTTTTTATTTTGTGCGCTGTAAACAGAATTTTTTTTCCCTCAGTTTAGACCAATATGTATTCTTCTAAAAAAAAATCACAATAAGCGCATATTGATTGGTTTGCGCAAAAGTTATAGCGTCTACGAAATAGGGGATAATTTTATGGCATGTTTATTTTTCATTTGTTTTTTTATTAGTAATGGCAACAATCTGTGATTTTTATCGAGACTCTCGTCATTATGGCGGACACATCGGACACTTTGACACCATTTTGGGACTATTTTCATTTATACAGCGATGAGTGCTATAAAATGCACTGATCGCTGTGTAAATGACACTGGCAGTGAAGGGGTTAACCACTATGGGGCGATGAAGGGGTTAAGTGTATCCTAGGGAGTGATTCTAACTGTGGGGGGGTGGGCTACAAGTCACATGACAGCGATCACTGCTCTCGATGACACAAGCCAAAACGGGCAAATGCCTTGTTTACATAGGCACTTCCATGTTCTGAGGCTCTGTGACATGATCGCCAGGAGACCAGCGGACTTGATGTCCCGCGGGCATGGCGGACCGATGCGCACCTGCTATCCCCACCTCTTAAAGGGGACGTACAGGTACGCCCATTTGCCCACCGCTGCCATTTTGCCAACGTATATTGGCGTGCATCGGTCGGCAAGTGGTTAAAGTGATTGTAAATTTGCAGGTTTTTTTCTATAAAAACAACAAACATGTTATACTTACCTGCCCTGTTGAAGTGGATTTGCACAGAGCAGCCCAGATCCTCCTCTTCTCGGGTCCCTCTTCTGTGCACCCAAGCCGAGCTGCAGCTCCTTGTGTCCATTCAGACATGGAGCTGGGGTTCAGCCCTGCCCCCTCTCTCTCCTGATTGGCTAACTGACTTTGATTGACAGCAACGGGAGCCAATGGCACTGCAGCTATGACTCAGCTAATCAGGAGGGAGAGTCTCGGACGGCTGAGACACTCGTGGACATCACTGGACAGAGAGGGGGCTCAGGTAAGTATTAGGGGGGCTGAGGGGAACTGCTGTGCAGGGAGCTTTTTATCTTAATGCATATTATGTATTGAGACAAAAAAAAAACTTCTGACTTTACAACCCCTTCAAATATAATCACATGATGTCTTTTACAATGTGAATAAGTATTTTTTAAAATGTGATGAAATAAAATCTTGTTTTATCTATCATTACCTAGCAGCAAAACAATGAAAACTGTAATTGTTAAATTGGGCATTTTTGTTTCTATTTTATTTCCTTCTGTTTCTTCTTTTTTTAAGAAATAGCCCTCTTTTAGGCGCTGCAGATACTTGATATAGTGATCTTTGACCTGAACAAATTTTATATTAAATGTAATTAAATCTTACAGTTATAATTATTCAGGCTGAAAAAGACAGAAATCCATCTAGCTCAACAGATAGAAAAAAAAATGAATGAATAAAACTTGGATTTTGTCCGACGGATTTTGTCCGACGGATTTTGTCTGAAACTGTTGCATACACACGGTCAGACAAAGTTGTCGGAAAATCCGATTGTACATAACGTGATGACGTTATTTAGTTACGACGGGACTACGTTCAGGCTAGTAGCCAATAGCTTTGGTCTAGAAATTTGATCTGAGCATGCGTGGCACTTTGTCCGTCGGAGTAGGCTACACATGATCGAAGTATGTCCGATCGGAGCATTTTGTCGGACACATTCCGTCGGAATCTCCGACCGTGTTTACAAGGGCTTATACCCACTGTTGATCCATTGGAAGGCAAAAAAAAAAACTAAAAAGCATGGTCCAATTTGCTTCAGCAGAGGAAAAATAAATTCCTTCCTGATCCGCTGGGTCAGCTTCCCCTGATGTTATTACCTATAAATGTTATTATCCTATGCTGGGGGTTAAGCGTTACATTTGGGGGCTTGTCCGGGATGTCTCTGTTCTACAAGCTAGTTATATTTAATGTATTTAGAAAGGCATCCAACTCTTTTCTAAAACAATCTACTGAGCTGGCCAGAACTAGTACCTTTCTATATGTGGAGGTAAAATCTGTTTTCCTCCAGACATAAGAGTTCCCCCTTGTGAATAAATGTCTTAAATTATATATAAGATAACAACAAATATGGAACATATTGCAGTTTACCAGTTGTTTGGTGTGGTGGCTGCATTATTTTTCTTTTTTCAGACTAAGTCCTTTTTCTGAACATACAGAAAAATATCTGTTGATCTTGCCAGAACTACTGCATCCATTAATGTCCAGTGTACTGTACTGAACTGATACAGGCATACCCCACTTTTAAGTACACAATGGGGTTTATTTACTAAAGCCGGAAAGTGTAAAATCAGGCTCACTTCTGTATAGAAACCAATGAGCTTCCAGGTTTTATTATGAAAGCTTAACCTCCATAGCGGTGATCCCGAGTCTGTCTGGCTCGGGTTGGGATTTTAGTTCCACGAGCGGTAACCCCGAGCCAGACTCGGGATCGTATCGCTGGATACAGGGAGGACACAGGGAGAAGTTACTTACCTTGTCCCCTGGATCCAGCGATGTCCTCCACGCTGTGTGATCGAGCTGTCCTCAACTCGATTCACACAGTGCCCGAATGCCGCCGAGCTCCGTTCCCTGCGATGTTACGGCGCACGGGAGCGGAGATCGGCGCCAAATTCAAAAAAGTAAAAACACACAAAACACACACAGTACGGTAATCTTACAGATTACCGTACTGTATAAAAAAATTACACACCTCCTTTGTCCCTAGTGGTCTGTGCAGTGCCCTGCATGCACTTTTATATTATAAATACTGTTTTTTCTGCCTGAAATTTGGAGATTGTCCATAGCAACCAGAAAGTGTCCCTTTTTCCAGTGTTTTAGGATTTGATTACATTATTGAATAATTTTTATTATTATTTATTATATTATAAACTTTATCATACCCGGGATGTCTGCTAGACTCTGGTTTGAACAGATTTAAGAGAGTTAATCCTAAGAATTACAGGACTACAATATAAAACGCCAAATTTCCATGCAAAATAATTGTACCGCTTTCAGCACCTAAAACCAGAACTAATCATACCGCCAGGGAGGTTAATCAAACAAGCTGGGGTTAGAAGCTCATTGGTTTCTATGCAGAAGTGAGTCTGATTTTACACTTTCCAGCTTTAGTAAATAAACCCCATTGAATACTTAAAATTGGGGTATGCCTGTACTGTATCTCAAACAATGTTATCAGCTTTCCCAGCTATTTTTGTTGAACTACAAATCCTCCTCCCCCCTCTGTATTGGAAATTAGGATAGTGGGAAATATTTGTAGTATAAATCATGGGAGCAGCCTAGGGTGATAACCTTACTCCACCACAGATAGAGTAGAGCGAGTGAGCGTTGTCACCCCAGGGCAGGAACTGTGTTACTGGCAGGATCCCAAGGTAAAAATACATTTAAAAAAGCCTAAAAAAAAAAGACACCATATCTAAAGACTGGTAAGCTGCAACCTATTACATTTTTGAGTTAAGAAGATAGACTTTTTAACTGTTGCTGGAAGGATCAGCAAAATCGCCAATTTTCCTTTGTACTCTGGATCTGTCATACATGGATTATAACGAGCCCTATGTTCCTTGAGTGTACAAGCGACTGAACTGTTTATTAAAGGGGGATCTCGGTATGAGGAGTGTTTTTGACTCGTGATATGTAAAGTGATGTTACAAACGATCATGTCCTGTTCTCGCATCTCTCTGCCCTTTTTGGATTTGCTGCAGCTGTCAAGCCGTCTGGTTGAGCTGTGTCTCTTGCCAGATCCATGTCATTCTGTCACTTGTGACATTCATTTCATCTCCCCTCTCTCAGTCATCGGCTGTTTCATCTTAAGGAGGTGGATATCATAGGCGAAGATGTACACCGGCAGTTCAGAAGCCCTTATAATAAAAAACGATCTCTACAATGTAATGAAACCTCGTTCCAGGTACTGGAGGCCTCGGTGACTTGGGTCATCTATAACATATGAAGGTCATAACACATGTCAGTATACAATACAGGCATACCCCACTTTTAAGTACACAATGGGGTTTATTTGCTAAAGCTGGAAAGTGAAAAATCAGGCTCACTTCTGCATAGAAACCAATGAGCTTCCAGGTTTTATTACCAAAGCTTAATTGAACAAGCTGAGGTTAGAAGCTCATTGGTTTCTATGCAGAAGTGAATCTTATTTTGCACTTTCCAGCTTTAGTAAATAAACCTCATTGTGTACTTAAAAGTGGGGTATGCCTGTATATAAAGTGCCACTTAAATTGTTGGCAACTTAATTACACACACCGCAGTTTGGAAGAGCTAAATCCAAAGTCACAGTTCTGAACGAGGGGTAGGGTCTTAAATTTTATAGATAGGCAACTCTACTAATATCGATCAGTGATTCCAAATTGGTATAAACTGCTGCAGTAGGGAACAGATACAAAAAGATACACTCAGTATCTTCTAAAAACTGTTTCGCTTATTCGGGACATACGTTTTTTTAATAATCATGCTTATGTAGGTATCACATTAATATTACAATTGTAACTTACAGTAGAGTACATAGGCCATCTAGGAATTTATCAAGGTCTAAGGAATGTGAGTATGTGGTAGAAGAGTTAGTATGATGCATAGGAGGTTGGCTGCAGTAGAAAAATAATACAAAATGAAATAAGTGTATATACCCCTGGTGCCCAACCTGCGGCACGCGGGTATATGATGTGTGGACTTTGGAACTCAGCAGTCTGTAATGAGAACATTGATTAGGGTAATAGCATTGATCTCTACTAGCCTCGTGTAACATGTTCCTAGTTTCCTATTTTCTTCTACAGCATATGTAGCATGTCCCCACTCTCTGACTCCCATTTCCTCTCTTAGGCCGCGTACACACGGGCGGATTGTCTGCCCAACTAAGTTCGGCAGACAATCCGACAGACAGTCCGTTCAAAATTTGCATGAACGGACTTGACCACACATGATGAGCAGACAGTCTGCTGAAAGCGTGCGCGATGACGTGTACAGCACGTACGACGGGACTAGAAAAACGACGTCCTATACACTGCAATGCAACCTTCGGCCGTGTAAATCCTTTCTGAGCATGCGCCATACTTAGTCCGTCCAACTTGCCTACACACGAGCGGACTGTCCGCTGAAACCAAGTTTGGACGGACAAAACCAAGTTTGAACGGACTGTCTTACGGAAATTCCGTAAGACTTTGTTCGTCAGACTGTCCGCTGAAAAAGTCAGCTGAAGCGCACACACGAGCGGATTGTCCGCTGAAACACGGTTCAGCGGACTAAGTTGGACAGACAATCCGCCCGTGTGTACGCGGCCTTAGGTTTGCATTTTCTGACAGTCTCAAGCATTGCATATATTAAACATTATGTACGGCGATGTCAGGGGCCACAATTGAGGCCCCCTTTAGCTCATAAGTAGACAACCACAGGTATGTACAAAGTTTAACATTTCTTTCAAGGTATGTAAAAACATTTTTATTTTTTTTATTTTATAGTCCAATTATTGCTATTCTGCACTGTTTTATTTTTATTTGGGTGGAGGGGCATTTGACAGACAGTTTTGCCCCCTGTAATGCACCCTGCACATTTTACCTTACCACATTGCAAACCTCTACTATTTTTTTCTTTATTGTTATCTACTATTTCTATACTATTACTATTATCCCAAAGCATTGTAGGTCTTCCTCAACTTCTCATATCAAGGACTGGGTTCAGGAGCCCTGCCTCCTTATGAGAGTGGAAAGTCTAACGGCATATCTCCACAACACACAAGATCAATACATTGTATGGGGGTCTTGGGTTCTCTTTATGGAAATGTCAGTATATAAAAGCCTGTCAACTCCCAGAAGCAGGAACACTTAGAACCATCAACTTGTGGGGGAAAAAAAAAATCTAAGTTGGGACATTCAGCATCACCAACTGTTTGGAGTCATGGTTGATACATCCCTATTGCATGTAGTCACATTTTGGTACTAGAGTGAGCCTACTGCTCTTTGTCAATGTTTTCCTTACTTACCTTTCCTTCCTCCTACTCTTCCTGCTTACTCACTCCCCCTCATTTATTCTTTGACTTTTTACCCTCTCTACTTAACATGCCACACAGACCCTGGCTATACCCATCTGCTCTGAAACACACGGGACTATAAAGAGACCAGTAGCCAATAGCTTTTGTCTCGTAATTTATTCTGAGCATGCATGGCATTTTGTGTCGGAATTGTCTACACGGATTTTGTTGGAAAATTTTAGATCCAGATCTCAAACTTTGTGTGTTGGAAAATTCAGACGGATAAAGTCCAATGGAGTCCACACACAATCGAAATTTCTGACAACACAGTCCGATCGCACATTTTCTGTCGGAAAGACCAATCGTATGTACAGAGCATAAGTGTCAGTAGGTTTAGATAGAACATAAAAAATAAAATAAAAAAACAACAAAAAACAAATGAGTACTAGTGTTTTTTTGTTTTGTTTTTTGTCGACAACACCTAAAATTGAACACTGGGAATTACGCAAAAAAAAACATTGCAGTAGGATCATACTGCATTGCAAGCGTTAAATGCTTGTTAGATACAGGGGCAGAGAAAGCTGTCTGAATATCTTATTTCCCATCCTGACAGGTTTTGAGCATTCACCTCTTCCCTCTGACAAGACTCAACAAGCATTTAAAGAAGATCTATCTTTATCATTTTTATTGTACAGTTCTGTTCTCTATGGGCAAAGTACATATATGCTGGGGTTGATTTACTAAAATTTGAGAGTGCAAAATCTGGTGCAGCTGTGCATGGTAGCCAATCACCTTCTAACTTCTTCTTGTTCAAATAAGCTTTGACAAAAAAAAAAAAAACTGGAAGCTGATTGGTTTCTATGCAGAGCTGCACAAATGTCATACCTAGGGTTAGAAAGCCCTTTAGAACATAGGACAAAGTACTACATGTACTTTGTCCCATAGGGGGCAGAACTGTAAAACAACAGTTGTAATGATAGATCTCTAACCTTTGCTTTTTTGTAATTCTCGGATTTCAGCTTTAAATGCATTCTTGTTCTGACTCAACTACAAGACCATAAACGGTATCTCCAGCAACATATAGGGCTTACACCAGTGTTTCTCAACCTTTTTTAAGTATAGGCACCCTTTAACAACTTGCCGACCGCCGCACGCCAATGTACGTCCCTAATTTGGGGATGGATACCGTTGTTATGGCAGCAGCTAGCTGCCATAACCCCGCTATCCCCGTGTTTGGCCGGCGGCCGGCTACAAGATAAAAGTGATCTCTGCGGCGGATTTGCCCCAAGATCACTTTTATCGGTGGCGGGAGAGGGGCCTCACCCCTCCACGATCCGGTGCCCTCCGCCGGTTACCAGAGCCATCGGCAGCGGCGGAGGCGATCGCACCTGTCTCCTTTCTAGGTATGGAGATGAGTGAGGGGAAGATGGCCCCCACCTGTCGTCATACCATAACAGGGCAGAAGCAACATCAAAACGTCACTTCCGCCCATACGTCTTAAAGGCACATTTTTTTTGTTGCCATTTTTTCAAAATGACACATTTTTTTGCATTTAGTGTAAATATGAGATCTGAGGTCTTTTTGACCCCAGATCTCATATTTAAGAGGTCCTTCCATGCTTTTTTCTATTACAAGGGATGTTTACATTCCTTGTAATAGCAATAAAAGTGACACTTTTTTTTTTAAAACAGTGTAAAAATAAAAAATAAAAGGTAAAATAAATAAGAAAATTTTTTTTTTTCAACGCGCCCTGTCCCGCCGAACTTGCGAATGCATACGTGAGTAGTGAAAATGGTGTTAAAAACCACGCATGTGAGGTATTGCCGCCATTGATAGAGTGAGAGCAATAATTCTAACCCTAGACCTCCTCTGTAATGTAAACATGCAACCAGTAGAATTTTTTAAATGTCGTCTATGGAGATTTTTAAGGGTAAATGTTTGTTGCAATTCCACGAATGGGCGCAATTTTGAAGCGTGACATTTTGGGTATGAAATTACTCGGCGTAACATTATCTTTCACACTCTAAAAAAAAAATTGGGCTAACTTTACTGTTGCCTTTTTTTTTAATACAAAAAAGTGTATTTTTTTTTTTTTAAAGTGCGCTTGTAAGACCGCTGCGCAAATACGGTGTGACAGAAAGTATTGCAACAACCGCCATTTTATTCTCTAGGATGTTATAAAAAAATGTATAATGTTTGGGGGTTCTAAGTAATTTTCTAGCAAAAAAAAAATGTTTTTAACTTGTAAACACCACATCTAAAAAAGAGGCCGGGTTTTAAAGTGCTTAAAAATGATGGACAATCTTCACCGCATTCTAAAATATAAAAACGATTCTAATAGTTTTACATAATGCAGCAAGAAAAAAAGATTTATTGTTTCAAAGCAAATACACTTTTGCAAACTGGTACTGACTAGTATTCCAATGTTTCTCTTTTGCCTCAGTTTTTCACCATCACTCAGCTAATGTGACCTCAACACTGATGGAGGGGGGGCAAGATACGGGGATAGAAGGATGCTGTGCAGGCAACTGACATTCTCCATATCAACTGATGATGCCATTGGTTGTTAGGATGCCGGTGTTCTGTCGAGAAGTTGCCCCCCATCGAATAGTGCCCGGGAAGTACTACGCATAATTTGCTGATCAGCTGGAGTGACGTGGCCAGGGCGCAAGTGCACATCGTAGGAGGCATCTCTCGGGAGATACCATTTCACGGCCACAATTGAAACCTATAAAAACAGCGGGGGGAGTTCTCACATAGTTCTGTGCCTCGCTGTTGTGGGGCGGCTTTACAGTGTCCAGTTTTGTCTGTGTTGCAGGGCGAGTTTGTTGTGTTGAATGGCCTGTGTGAAAGGGACGGCTTGCAACACAAACAAAACCAGCCCTTCAACACAGGCACTAGCCACCCTCCAGCAGCAGCGATGCACAATGTGAGAACTACGGTCTCCCGTGCTGTTTGGATAGGTTAAAATTGTGCGTGTGAAATGGCATCTCTCATCGAGAGACACCTCCGATGAATGTTCGCCTTTGCGCCCTGGTTATGTCAGCGCAGCGGATTGGGAAATCAGCTGTTGCGCTGCTCCCTCCTGCGCATGCGCGGTACATCCAGTTGCACTATTCGATGGGGGGGGGGCACTTCTCGACTTAACACCGGCAGCTAGAAGGTTGTAATGGTGCACAATGAAAACCTGTGGCTTTGTGTAACTAAAAAGCAGGCTTCATCCATGCTAGCTTGTATACCATTTTGCAGCAATTTTTAGGCATTTTTCCAAGGCACCCCTGAAGAAACCTCAAGGCTCCCCATGGTGCCTGGGCACCCTAGTTGAAAAAGGCCAGCTTTTACGATCTAATGTTCTAATTATCGGTTTAGACAGTTTAACTCAATGAATAAACTCACATGTTGAGGAAGTCAGATGAGGAAAGCCTTTTGAAAGTTCCGTTTAATGGAGGATACTCATAGGTAGAACAACGTTAATGTAGTTAGCCCCATGGAAAGATGTCTACACCATGCCAGGATACTGCAGAATGAGTATACACAAGTACGGTGAGAGAAAGAGCTCAACTTAGACAGGAGCAGATGCAGAGCAATGATAAAACAAGTGATCGACACAGAGAAATGATAATAAATTACATAGTGTAACACAACAATTTTAATTGTATAAATCCCTTTCATGACTAAGCCTATTTCTGACATTTGGTATTTACAAGTCAAAATCCGTATTTTTAGTAAGAAAATTACTTAGAACCCCGAAAACTTTATATATAGTTTTTTAGCAGAGAATCTAGAGATTAAAATGTCGATTGTTGCAATATTTTATGTCACATGGTATTTGTGCAGTGGTGTTTTTGGGAAAAGGGACACTTTCATGAATTAAAAAAAAACAAAACAGTGAAGTTAGCCCAATTTTTTTGTATAATGTGAAAGATGATGTTACGCCGAGTAAATAGATACCAAACATGTAACGCTTTATAATTGTACGCACATCCCTTGTGACAGTAATAGGTGGTGGCAGGTACTCTTTATGGAGGGATCAGGGGTCTAAAAGACCTCCCATCCCTCCTTTGCACTTCAAAGTATTCAGATTGCTGAAAACGGTGATTCTGAACATTGTATTTTTTTTAAAACCGCCGCCATTGGCAGCCGAGTAAACCAGAAGTGTCGTTGTGACGTCAGTTCCGTGTTTACATTCAGGAGCCTGGAACTAAGCCGTTTCCGGCTTCGTTCCAGTCTGTCTCTAGGCGCCGGAAGTGCCGCATCTCAGATCGGAACTCCCGGTGGAACGGGAGGCCCGGTAAAAGTGTCAGGAGGCATCGGGAGGGGGGGACATCCCGGTATAACCCCCGAAACCCGAGTACGCACATTTGCGTACGCTCGGCGGGACGGGGATAAATATATCATAAATATATCATAAATAAAAACAATTGCCTTTGTCGCTAGCAAGATGGAAAGTTTGTGGCCAGGCTCAACTCTGCCAAGGCTTCCCCCATGATTTACGGAGGGTCCTTCTTCTTATATACAGTACACACTTTATCACTGTGGCTCTGTCTACAGCTATCAGAATCAGAAAAAAATAATACTTTATTAATCCCAAAGGGAAATTATTGCGACATGGCCTCACTCAACAAAGACAACACAAGATCACAACAATGAACAGAACAAGACACAATGGGGGTTTACTAAAGGAAAATACACTTTGCACTGAAAGTGCACTTGGAAGTGCAGTCGCTGTAGAGCCGAGGGGGAAATGCAAAGAAAATGAAAAACAGCATTATAGTTTGCATTATAGTTTGCTCATGATTGGATGATAAAATCAGCAGAGCTTCCACTCATTTCAGATCTACCCCTTAGATTTAGAGCGACTGGACTTCCAAGTGCACTTTCAGTGCATTTTCAAGTGCACTTGCAGTCCAAAGTGGATTTGCCTTTCATAAATAACCCCCAATGACACAACAAAATGACCAATAATAGCAATTAGAACCTAATAAAATAAATTAAAACTATACTCTAAAAAAACAAAATACAACATGGAATTAATAACACAGATTAAATAATAACAGAGAATCAAACTACCAAAATGCAAATAATACACCACTTTCTCTAGCATCACCCAAATAATAATTAGTATAATGCCAATAAAACTACATAAAAATCATGATCATAAACCAGATTTAAATCTTCACCTCCAGCCCTCACAGAGACGTATATAACGTGATGGCCACAGGCAAAAATGATTTCCTGTGTCGCTCTGTGGTGTATTGTGGTTGTAACAACTTGTCACTGATGGTACTCTGCAGACTGACCAGCATATTGTGGAATGGGCGGGATGAGTTGTCCAAGATTGACCGTACCTTGACCAACATTCTCCTCTCCAACACTACAACTTTGCTTTTAAAGCTACAGCTTAAACATTGGCCATAAAGCCCCAGGCACTTATAGATCAATTCATCTATAGAGAAGGCAGCTGTGTTCCATACAGGTAGTTTGACGATCTTTGAGTTCATCTTTCTACTTACAAATGTTCTAGTTTGATAAGCGGGTATATAAAGTACAGTGCATCAATCGTGGTTTACAAATAATTGAATATGGATTGTGAGCCTGCAAAGCAGTTCATATTACTGCTTCTGAATATTCCAGACAACCAGGATAACCCTTTGCTGTGTTAACAGAGTTTACCAGATCAATGTCTTTATCACTCCAGATGAACCTAAATCAGAACTGTTTTGGTCGTAAGAGAATGTAATAGTTCCTCCAGAAATACAAACCGGTATTCTCACAACGTGCAATTTGTTTGATATGTAAGTATTTGGGGACCTACAAGAGTAAAGCCGCGTACACACGGGCCGACTGTCTGGCCAACATAGTCCGTCGAAACACATTTCAGCGGACAGTCCGCTCGTGTGTGGGCTTCAGCGGACTTTTTCAGCGTGCAGTCTGGTGGACTAAGTATTTCGGAATTTCCGTAATACTGTCCGTCAGACTTTGGTTTCAGCGGACAATCCGCTCGTCAGTAGGCTAGTTCGACGGACTAAGTATGGCGCATGCTCAGAAAGGATTTACACGGCGAAAGGTTGCATTGCTGTGTATTGGACTTCCTATTTCTAGTCCCGTCGTACGTGCTGTACACGTCATCGCGCAAGCTTTCGACGGACTGTTTGTGCATCCGTGTGTGGTCAAGTCCGTTCATTCGAAAGTAGGACGGACTGTCCGTCGGATTGTATGACGGACTAAGTTGGCCATACAGTCCGCCCGTGTGTACGCGGCTTAACATTTGTCCTGAGCCCACTTATGTCTTAAAGATGAACTACAGGTAAATCTCTTGATATGAAGTTGAAATATTTATATGTGAATTATCCCAACAAAGAATTGGTAGATTTGTCCAACAACTTCTTGGATTTATACAGTGGTAACTTTTAACCTGATCACCTGCTGCGTGTTGCAGTCTGATCACTGGGGGAGATGAGATTAAGGAAATGCTTCCGCTTGCCTGCAGCAAACTGATGACATCATCTCAGCCTAGACAAAGCCACTTGTGCAGATCTCAAAGACTGAGGCTGGGTTTGCATCACATGCGAGTGTGACTGGCTCTCAATGGAGACATGCATCGGACCCCATGCACAAACCCGCGGCCACACATATGTGAACTCAGCATTAATAATAAAATTTATTTTTCTTTCCCAAAAGAATTATATTGTTGCTTTATGTTTTGACGTGTTCCTGAAAGGTCCAACAAATTAATAAGAGAAGCATACCACATTTTTATATAAAATATAATATTGGACCCTTGCCACATTTTGTATTGAGGCCATGTGGCTTTCATCGACTTTCTTGGATACACCTCTGTAAGTGACTATTTTCAACTATTTGCTGTGTTACATGGTGTTCCTGTTCGCATATTTAATTATTGAGCAGTACTTCAGTCTATGCCGCTGTGTTTATTGCTTTATTATGGCAATGTATTAACCATGTTGGGTTTTAATTGCTCTGTACACTAATTGTAATCTTGTTTCCACTTACATTTGTTTTCTGCCAGTCACTCTTAATTAAGTCTGCGCCTACAGCATGAGGGCTGTAACAAGGTGGTTACTTTGTTCTCTGGAAGTGTATATGGGAGCTGTATAGAGCGAGATGGTGTTACAATAATGAGTGTTATCTGTTAGTGTCACTTCAGTAGACTACCCGGAATGGTCACCTGTCTGGTTAATCTGATCAAATGTTCCCAACTGCACTGAGAAAGATCTGAATACACACACAATTCAGTCCTAAATTGCATTTGGAAAATGGTATAGTCATACCTCAAATTTCTTAGCTCAGAAGGAAGAAGGCATTTTAGTACAGTGTGTAGGGAAAGGACCCATCCCTAACATGGCCGCAGTTCCAGGACCATAAAAACAAGAATTAATGCTCAAAGAATAATTGGTTTAAAACATAATTTCTTTTTCACCACTACATCTATTTTATACTGTTTTTTTTTTTGTTTTTGTTTTTTTTTGCAATAGATTTTTGTTAAATTTTCAAGTAGCAGACAGAGAAATGGAAACCTTAGTATTGGACACCAAAACCCCTTAATACAAATATATAATATATAATTGATACAAGACATTAGAGCCCTGGTACCCAACCTGCAACTCAAGGACCACAGCAGGCACTAATCTATGTTTCCCTATTGCCCTGCTATAGCAATACATTTTAGCAGTCTCATGTAATTGTTGTCAGGTCACCTGAGACCAGGTGACAGATGCAGAAGTAGACTTTAGGACTGACTGCTGGGGATTTTACCCAGGGAGATTCAGTACACAGGTCTACTGGATCACTAACACAGATCCCAGTAGGAGGTAGAGCATAGATTCCCCAGGGCGCGGAGTCTAAGAGCCAGCAGGTGTTCACCAGATCCTCCAGTGGTGAGGGTGGACTTCGCTGCAGTCTGGCTCCAGGTCGCGGCCCCTAGGGTCTCACAGCTCACTCACAGTAGCCTACAGGAGAAGGAAGAAGCAGGCTGGAACAACAAGGATAGTAAGGGGATAAGGCAGAGGTCAGGGCAACTAGCAGACAGGAACAACAGAGTACACGCCAAAGGTTCAGGGTCACAGGCAGATAGGGATGGTCGGGGACATGCCAAAAGGTCAAGGTCACAAGCAGACAGGAATCGTTGAGAACACACCAAGGTCGGTAACAGAGACAAACATAGAGCACACGGCAAAAAGGAAGCCAGATACACAATGGATACATAATGGTTGATCAGCACCGCTGGCTTGCAGTGCACAGGTTAATATAGGGTTCCATGATAGGGCGTGGGGTGGAGCCATGCTTAGAGGAGAGGTTATAAAAACCACCAGGTGGAAGTGGCTGGCCTCTTAGTCTGAACACATGAGGAGAGGTAAGCAAACAGAGGAAGATTACTGCATAACCATGACAATTGTCTCCTGAAGCATCTAATTGTCTCCCGAAGAATTTGATGCGGGAGAAACCCAGACTGAAAGTCTCCTGCAGCTTGTGCATAGTCTCTGACCTTCACTTGTATCATATCTGCAGTTTCTGACCATTTCCTGTATCATGTCTGCAGTTTCTGGCCATCTCTTGTATCATGTCCACAGTCTCAGGCTATCTCCTATATCATGTCTGCAGTCTCTAGCCATCTCCTGTACCATGCCCTCAGTCTCTGACATCTCTTTTATCATGTCAGCAGTGTCTGATCATCACTTGACTTATGTCCACAGTCTCTGACAATTTCTTGTATCATGCCTTAGTCTTAAGCAGCCCATAGATGCGTCATTTTTTTTTTTTCATTCAATCAGGGGGTTGAATTAAAAAAAATCCTCCTTACTGAGGTATTGTATTCTGACAGCAGGGAGACTTCCCTGCCATCAGAATACACTGATCACCATTGACAGCTATATGCTTCAATACTAATTGAGTGGGGAAAATTCAACATGAAGTAAAATAGGTAAAGGTACCCTTTGTGGCCATGAGGTTGTGAGTGGTGGAGGATCAAAATTAGGATCACTCCAGCCCAAGCCAGGGGTCCCATTCTGACTCCAGCCAGGGGATCTCAATCTAATAGGTCATGGGAGGAGATTGAGGCGTCCAAGCTGTTGGAGAGTGCTCCAGAACCCCCTCGACCAGATGGGAATGAGAAGGCTGCTCAACTATGAAAGAGCGCTAAAGAACTGCACTTTGATAAAGCATGCAGTAAGTACAAATTGGAACATTTCTTCACTTTGCTCCATAGCCCATAACCAGGATCATAGTGAACTGATTAAGAGGGCTTCTGATTCATCTGTCCCACCCAGGAGAAGTAATGTGATTAAGGCACCTTGTTTGTCCAGAATGCAGCACATAAATAAAAGGGTTGCTATAGAATACAAGTATAAGTACCGTTATGGTCCTAAACATGTGATGGAAAAGAATGAAAACAAATGGCAAGATTGGTGTGACGAGGAGATATGGTAGTACCTGGGGGTGCCAAGGTCATGCCACAATCAGAATCCTGCCATGCATTGAGAGAAAAGACAACAGTAAGAAAAATAGGTAAAAGGTACCCCAGCAGAGCTATGAATGACCTTATAAATGAACAGATCCTCACCTATTGTACAAAGTTTTGATTTTTGTCTGGTGATACTCCTTAACAAACTGTATCATTGAAAAGTGAGCTTGTGCATTTTAACAAACTCAATTAATTTCATCATTAACAGACATCAAAAAGGGGCCAAAATATGTTTGGCCAACCTTATTTTTTTTAATTTTGTAGAAACGAAAAGACCATAATGAACAATGTCCTGTGTCGCCTTGGTTTCGTTCTCTCCTAGAGTGGGCTGAACCATCTGTTAGACAAAAACTCAGTGATGTTTTGTCTGAATTATCAGACATTGTCACGCTGCCTCTTCAAGACTGTGAGCATCCGCAGTGGGTGGAATTTGGAACAGAACTTTAAATGCGATGCCACATAACACGTTGTCCTCTGTCAAATTCCTGTAAGTAATATTGATCCTGTACAAAGTATGAGTCATGGTAAAGTACAAAGATGGCACATTTATTGTATTTTTTAAGTTTAAAAAGATATTTCATCTTAAAGTTCATTCTTTTTGTAGCGCTACCCCCTATAGGAGCCACTGATTAGGATGGATCTTCTGTTCTTTGCCTCAACCTTTTCAAGAACCTCAGCCCCTCTGGCACACCAGGTTGAGTGTACATAGACCAGGCATGTCCAAAGTCTGTGACGCGGGCCAATTGCGGCCAGCGTTCCGGTTTTGAACGGCCCAAATGGTTATTTGGACATATATATCTTTTGTGGCCCCCGACGATCTCCCAGCGCCGGGGCCACAAAAGATGTATATGCCTTGGAGGGGACAGGGAGGAGGCGGGACGAGCACTGTACATATACAGGAGAATTTCCTGTTTAGGGGCAGCCTCTGTAATAAGAAGTCCCGTCTCCGGCGCTGCCATTGGACGACTGTTCTGTCCATCAAAGGAGGCGGGACTTTCTATTAAAGAGGCTACCCCTAAACAGGAGATTCTCCTGTAGGTAACCTTTGGCACTCGTGAGTGCATTCCTGACAATGGTGCTGCATTCCTGGCAATGGTGCTGCATTCCTGGCAATGGTGCTGTAGTCTTGGCAATGGTGAATGCATTCCTGGCAATGGTGCTGCATTCCTGGCAATGGTGAGTGCATTCCTGGCAGTTGTGCTGCATTCCTGGCAATTGTGCTGCTTTCTTGGCAATGGTGCTGCATTTCTGGCAATGGTGGTGCATTCCTGGAAATGTTGCTGCATTCTTTGCGATGGTGCTGCATTCCTGGCAATGGTGAGTGCATTCCTGGCAATGGTGCTGCATTCCCGACAGAGGCGAGTGCATTCCCGGCAATGGTGGTGCATTCCTGCAATGTAGAGAAAAGATATAATACAGTAGGTTTTGGCGCTGTTGCTTAAGCTTGTAAAAAAATAAATATATATATATATGTAATGTTCCTTATAACTGACAATTTTTGTGAGGGGAAAAAACTCTATACTAGGCTAGAAAAAACTTCATAGATAGTAACTCATCCCAAGATTCCATATGCCCTTATCTTATTTCAGATAAAGAAAAAAAGAAAAAAGTGTATTCTAAGGAAAAAATATATATTTTCTATTTATATTTGTGTTAGAGCCTCGACTTGCATTTAATTATTGCCCAAAAAAACTTCTTTAGAACTTTTCCCTTATATTGGGTTAAAATGATGACATCAGGTGGCATCAAATATTTTAGTTAATAAAGGAAAACTTATGAAAAAATTCCTGGCAATGGTGGTGCATTCTTGGCAAATGGTGGGTGCTCTATTCCTAGCAATGGTGAGGCTACATTCATGGCAGTGGTGGGTCTGCAGATGGGCACTTGTGAGGCTGCAGATGGGCACTGACCCTTATTTTGCTTCACAGTTCTTTATTTAAAATGTATTTACTTTCTCCTGAAACGTCCCTCTTAAAGTGAAGGTGCGTGTTATACGCCAATAAATAAGGTATATCCAATTAATACGCCCAAGCTCATCTCTTTATTCACACACAGCCACAAAGGCAAAACAGTTCTTGCTGGTCAGTGTATTAGTGATCAAATGAACACACTTAGACCAAATTTTTATGGTCCAAAGAATGTCAGGCAAAATGGTCAGCCCTCACGCACGTTCACTTCATCAAATCTGGCCACCTTTGAAAAAAGTTTGATATAGACAGACAATGAGAGCTAATGTGAGAAGGGTTGAGGTAGTGTCTCAGTTCCAAATTCGTATGTACAACACAGAAAAAAACGTTTTGCCCACGGGACTTTTAAAGAGTCACACCTCAGACAGTAAATGTAAAAATATGAAATCTTTTTTATTATCCTACATTTAAAAACATATGTACCACAATAATAAAGAAGATCTAAATGATGAGCATTGGTTTTGCAATTTTCTTTATGATGCAACCCTTTTTTTTTTCCATGTCCCAGTAGGTCTCACGTAATTTTTCCCATGAGAGCTGCAATCCCTCTCCTACCTTCAATCTGTCGCAATTCCTGTTGGGTGACACCCGTCCATGGGAATTCATTCTATTCCCCATGGCAGCGGTGTCCTCAGCGCCGGATGGAGTGGTTTATGCCTCCTTATGCTTTTGCCCCTTGAACCAAGAGGGATTGGCATCAGGGATTCAGCGTCTCTTGACGCTTTAAGATCCCTCATGTTCTTTGTCATTACGTTGCACCCCCCCCCAGCGGTGAGGATGCGCACAGTACTGGGCAGGGTCCACCATGTTATGCACAGCTGATACTCTCATCTGTGCTTACATGGTGAGACTGATTTTCATCGGCCGCAGCTATCGGAGGGGATCCAGGGGTGTACCCCATCCCCTCACACTTTGCAAGCCCATTGGTTGATTTCAACCATGATGATGCTGAAAGGGTAGGGCTCATTTGGAGACCAGGAGTATTTAGTCCAGGCTCTAACATGGGTTCATTGCTGTGCTTTCAGCAGTAAAGCACTTGAGTGTCCTGTGTTGGACTTTCTTCCCCTAAGGGTAAGTCATATTGTGAAGTTCATCCATGGTTGACATTCTTGCTGTACCTTTTCACTTTATAATTAATGTTCACTGTTTGTGTCTGTTGGGCGGTCAGGGTTTCACCGCATGTTTGGGGTTTTTTGTTTGTTCAGAAGTAATCCCATTTCCATTTGAAGTCTTCATTATACACTGGGGCCACACACCATCACCATTTTTGCACCTTCACTCATTAATGTCTAGATAGCATTTCTATGCCAATTAATTTTATATATTGAGGGCTAATTTTAGCCACACCCATCCGCTATCACTGGCAAATATATACATATATATTTGACCACGCTTTGAAATTTTATGAATTAACTGGTATGTTAGATTGATGAAATACTACTACCACATATATAAATATGTACAACTTTCAGCAACTGTGGACCGGGTATGTGTTTAATAGGTATTAGTGTTTGCTACACTCAACATACCCTATTACTACTATCCTATATACGCCTTATTGGTTACCTCCTTATTATCAAGGTATCCCCATCATTGTTGGGTTTATTTCATCACATATTGGGTTTTTTCTATCTTTATTGGTGACACATATACACTTTTTATAACTTCACAGATTTTTCCTCCTTGTCATTAGCGCATTTTTTACCCATATATTAAACAACACCATTATGTTTCCAGGTGTGTGGCGTTTTTTCTTTCCTTTGGTTGCATTTAAATCGACCACCAGGATGTCAGATCTGTGAACACACCACATTGTTACCATCTCCCTGCCCCTTCACAGCTCCCATGGGGAAAGGGATTTGACTTCTGGACGTGCCCAGGGAAGACCCTCTGTATGTTACCATATATATTGCTACACATAAGTGTGTCTTCTTTATCCAACCGGATTATGTTTCCGGCGAGAGTTGACCAGCATTTGGCACTACCTGTAAGTTACAGATATTGATATATACTCATACACACATGGTTCTCCTCCTGCCCTTTCTCATTCCCCCTACTACCCCTTTCTATTTTTGTTTATTATTATTATTATTATCATTCATTGATTCATTTATATCTCCAGATACCTACCTGTGCCTCTCCTGAGGAAGTGAGAATTACCTTGTGAAACGCGTAGAGGTCATTCGCGCAGCAGCTCTAGATCGATTGAGGTATCTGTATGGATCTTTCAGGTCCTGCATTTCTAATTTTTTCATATGAATTCTATGCAGCACCACTCATGTTCATCATTTATGTCTTCTTTATTATTGAGGTACATATGTTTTTAAATGTATGATAAAAAAAAAAAAATTACATTTACTGTGCGACTCTTTAAAAGTCCCGTGGGCAAAACTTTTTTTTCTGTGTTATACAGGTTGAGTGTACAAACATACAATATAACAGGGAATCACTGAAATAATACTTAGTACCCAGTAGTACTGCAATATCAAAGACAACAGGCACCAAACCAGGTAGCAAAGGAAAAATTAACCTCTTCCTGCCCGCACTATAGCCAAAAGACGGCTACAGGGTGGACCTAAATTGCCGGAAGGGCATCCATGTATGTCCTCTTGTGCATGAGCTGCCTGCGGGGTGCTTGCAGCTTGCTCTGTGAGCAGTGAGTCAATGAGACTCAACTGATCACAGATCAGAGTAAACATGTGATGTAAACAGAGCCAGTAATTGGTCCCACACACTCCAGACCCACTTCTGATAAGCAGTGCCCACCAGCGCCACATACCAGTGCCTACCAGTGGCACCTACCAGTGCATATCAGCACTGCTAAGCAGTGCCCCCCAGTGCCACATACCAGTGCTCACCAGTGCCACCCACCAGTGCAAATCAGCACTGCTAAGCAGTGCCCACCAATGCCACATACTAGTGACCACCAGTGCCAAGCATCAGTGCAAATCAGCACTGTTAGGCAGTTCCCACCAGTGCCACCTATCAATGCCCACCAGTTCCTGACATGGAGAGAAAGCGTAGGGCTCTCAACTTCTCTAGACATCTTCCTTCTTGGGCACGAAACGGCCAGGCCACATTCTGCCCCTCTCAACGGGCACTGTTAGTTTGACTGAAACCTGCTCTCTACACTCTGTTTGACCTGTGAGTGTCCCCATTCGGGTTGTCTTCCCACTGGGTTTATTGTGAACTGTCTGCATTATTTCAACATAAGTTCCTTGATTACACTTGGACGCAGCCCACCTACAAGCATAAACAGTAGCAAGGCAACCTCAAGTACAGCAGTGAGCAGTGGTAAAGTTTAATCTACCAAGTGCTGGAAATATGCTACCAGAGCGCAGTTATGGCAGTGATGCTAGTCCTAGACCAACTGGGTATGCACTATTAAAAATAAAAGAAGAATGGTAGAGTAGGGGGCAAGGAACAAATGCGACTTGCAGAATAATTATTATGGTAGGGACAGTCCTGAGATGTTTCTTTGCCGGCTAACGTTGGGGCCATTTAAAAGCATTGGTGCACTTAACGACAGTCCCGGTTAACCCGCATGCAGTAAAGGGAAAGGTATAGTACCAGCAGAAGTCCAAGGTAAATGTGGTTCACAAATGCATAACAACTGAAAGTGAAAGTAAACTGATTCTAAAGAGGGAATGGTCTCCTCCATATTTATGGAGTCCAGCACCTGGCTACATTGTTTAAAGCTGAACTCCAGGCAAACAGCTAAATACACACACAAAATACATAAATCAGAGGTGTTACTTGCCAAAGGATTTGTACGTCTGTCCATTCATTGCTGGGAATTACACAGCACAGCAAGGATGGTGACCTGACTTGTTTTAACTGCAATTAAGTAATAGGGTTAAAGCTGGTCATGCACCCAACATTCTTCAAATGAGAAATCAAAGGAGTTGGATGGAAATCATCCACTAAAAAGCAGCTGCATCCAGGAGTTCTGATATTACCAGAGCTGGTAGCAATGTCCCCATTCTGTCCCTCCTCGACACAAACCTCTCGTTGGGCTAAATGAGCTGTCCCCACCCAGGGTATATCCTGTCCCTATGCTATCTCCTTCACAAATGCGCACCAACTGCAGTGGGAACTACTATTTATTAACCTTACCCTCACTAAAGATGGCCCCTGGGGGTCATCCAGTGTTGCAGCATCCAACTGCGACTGCTCTCCTGATGACACCTACAGAGTCTGCAAAGGAACAATGTTTCTCTCATCTTCCATTGCCTCTGTACAGTGGTCAGCAACACATTGCACAGGGGGGAAGGTAAATTGCAACTGTCCACAGGCTCACCTACTTTTTTACCAAACCTGTGGGAGTTAAGAGAAAAATACAGGACTTTAGGCAAAGAGGCAGAATGCTACTGCTCTTCACTTTCTCCCCTGATGTAGCAATTGAGTTGGATACTTAAAGTACACTTGCATCCAAAATAAAAAAATGTTCCCCAATTCAATCCAGCGGATCATTTTGTTAAAAAGCCCCACAAAGCCTTTTTCTTTTGGTTACCTGCCTCTGCCATCACAAACCCCTGCCGTTGTCCCTTCCAGGAGTAGACTGGTGATCCAGTGCAGCAGTTCAGGCCAGTCATCAACTGGTCTTATCACCACCCCCTTACTACACAGCCCAAGAAGTCTTAAGGTGCTGAGATAACCTCACTGATGGAGGGCCAGGGGAAAGTGTCCAGGCACCAAGCAGCATGAAAACATTAAGCGGGATCCTTCACACCATTGGAGCACTAACATCCGAGATTTTACAAGTAAACAATGGTCATAATACATTTTTGGGAAAATGCTTTTGGGCTAGCCTGTTCTCCTTTAATAGATGTAGAAAAGGCTAGCCTTAGGAACTCCTGTTTTGTTCTCTGGTGTATTTATACATTTACTATGTGGCACTGTTTCAAGTAAGAATGTGGATTTTGTGTGACCATATGTTGAATAGAGTGGAACGTATGTCGCCTTCTGGTGCATTGGCCACATTTAAGAAATCTGCTGAAAAGAAAGTTGTAAAAAAGCAACAACATTCTCTTACACATAAGAATACATCATACTCTCCAATTGATGAAAATACTTCTGAACGCTGTTCCTTTCCACCATTTTCAAAAAAAAAGAAAAAGCATTAAAGGAGAATTAAACTTAAAGGAAACATTTTTGGTAGAAACGTTGTGTGTCTGTCAAATACCTCAATTGTCTAAGTTTTGGCAATTTTGTTCTTTGTTTACAGTGCCTGATCCACATGAGCAGTATACTCTACACTGTCCAATCTACACTGTCAGCCGATAATCTGATGCTAAGAAAGGAGTTGGGTGTTGGGATGATGTAACGCTATTGTGGAGTCACATACGTATTCCATTGGAGATACACACTTAACAAATGTACCGGATTTGCTGGGACAGTCCACTTTTCAAATCCCATGACAGCAGTGTCTTGGACTGTGTCCTAGAATCACAGTATGAGGCACACCCCCCAACATCCACCTGTGACAGACTTTGAGAATGTCCTAAATCTCTAGCTGGATCTTTTACACTGGCCTTCCCCTGTGTAAAGCTGGTAAATGACCACTTTGTACTGCCTCACACTTTGCTGGTGCACAGTCAGGCAGTTTGTACTATCCTAGTGGCTGACTATATGGAGGAAAACATCTACTGATTGGAAGGTATGACTCTGTACTGCGTAGATGGAAAAGCTGCAGGGAGCGACCAGTGAATTGGCGTTTATTAATTAATTTATTTCACTCAATGTAGTCCATTAACTGCACACCATCTATGTTTATTTTTTTTAAGGATGAAAATAATTCTGAGATGTTGATTTAGATGGTGAAAGTGGAGCCAGACACATTATCCATTGTCTGAATGGCTGCATATGTTAGAAATGATTGACAAATTAGCCGATAGAAGCTGTCACCAACACCTACCACCCACTGGGCCCAGGAAACATGGTGACCTTCCTGGCTTCTACATACATATACTGTATATATATTTGTATATGCCCTCCATCCCCCCACTGAGCACTAGGCCCACCACACACCAGTGCCAGAACTTTGCCCACACTGAGCACTAGTGCCTCCCCCCCCCCCACTGAGCATCAATGTCTCCTGCCCACTAAATGCCAGTGTCCTCCACTATCACTGTTGCCACCCTTGCTCACTGTCTGATTAACACCAGACTTCCCCATCTATCAATTGGCATGTAAGAGGTTATAAAAAAAAAAAAGGGTGACTGACTATGGTTTTAGGTTGCGAGTTGACAAAGTTGTGTCTCTGTCCAGCTTTAGGCCTGCTAAATGATATAAAAAGCTCTTTTGGTGATTCAGCCATTCAGCATCTGTCAAACTCTGAAACATCAGCTTTGGGTGAAATGACCCTTTAAGAAGGGGGTCTTTGAAAGGAATGGAGCCCCTTCCCAAAACGGGAATTCATGCCACGGCTGTAGAATATTCCATCTCCGTTATCTTGTGAATTTGCATTTCCTTGTTTACTCGAGTTTGCCATGTTAAAATGACTCTGGGGATTGGCTGTATTTCTCCGATAGCACATTCAAAACTCTCTTATTTACAGAATAAAGCAATTTATATGTCAAATAATTGGCTGACAAGAAGCGTAACCAGCTTATTACTTTTTATGCAATGCCTCAGGCAACCGTTCCCCATCACAAAGGAGAACCAGTGGATTAGACTGTGAAGTCAATATATAACTCGGCTCTTGATTTCAGCTTTGGACCAACAATAGCTACAATCATAATAGTTCCTGTTTCACTACAAAGCCGACCACCTACCGTGCTCCTACTTGCTCCTCTCAATTATGTAAATCACAATAGTTCTGCTGTTTTTCCTTGCCTGTTTAATTAATACTAGCAAAAACTTTGGCGTCATGTGATAGCAAGCTTCAACTCACATTTCAAAAAGTTTTCCTTTTTTTATTAGATCAAAAAAGTATACGGTAAACTGTTTTTTTTTTCCCATTTTTTTTCTCTCTCCCCCCCCCCCCCTGCTTTTCTTTTCCTGCTTCTGCCTTGTTGTATTTGAAGTAACTTTTTTCTTATCATTAAATCCTTAAGAAGCTATTTATCAATGGGGGAATCAAGCTGGGGAGAATATAATTTTTGTATCGGAATGCAGAAACACAGCACGCTATTAATTATGCGACTGGAGTGTCTTTGAATGGTGGGGAAATTATTTCTGGACCTAATGAAGGCTGATATGTCTGGAGATTGCAGAAATAAAAGACAGAAAGAAAGAACAATCTGTGTCGGTAATCTTAAGCCAATCTTTTTGCAATTATTGATAATCGTGTAATAGATACACTAAGGTATAAAAATCTTGGTTTTGGTAAACGGAAATATTGAAATCCTTAGTTGACATGATTTTTGTAAAAATAAGGCAAAATAGAGAGTTTAGTATTAAAGAGACACAGTCACTTCACCAATTCGTACCTGGTTAGAGGCCTAGATGACAAGAGGGCTTCCCTTACATCTCTGGTCCAAACACCTCTGGGATGGAGAACAGGAGATGAGAGGGCACAGAGTGACAAAAGTCCAGTGGACTGAAGCTCACTTCTGATAGTAGGCTTGACTGCAAGCTGCACGTGCAGACTGATAGGAAGATCACCACGGAGCAGGGCCACAGGAGAAAACCTGTGCTGAAGCAGACTGGACAGCAGCTGGCAGGAACACTGGAAATCATGACAGGCTGGACGCATGGTCTGAGACAGGCAGTGGTTGGCAAATGATAAGACAGACAGCAGGTAGGGCAGAAGGCAGAGTTTTGGTCAGGAGGCAGGCCAAGGCCCCACCCAGAGATCAACAGAATCAGGTTCAGGAGACAGGCTGAAACCATGCTGAAAAGACAGCAGAATTGTGCTCAAGAGGGAGGCCAAGGTCACTCCTGTAAGTCAGCAGAGTCGTGGTCAGGAGGTAGGCTGAGGTCACGGCAGGACATTAGCAGAGATGAGATGTGGTGAGGAAAAAGCTAGGTCAACAATGAGAAGATGAGGCCAGGATCATGCAGGGTCGGAACAGGAAGTCCGAGCAGAGACAAGTTCAGGGGCAGGCTGACTCAACTATAGGTGAGCAGATCTCAAGAACCAATGCGGGTTTGGGTTGCAGGGTAACAGATGAAGACCATCCAGCAACTTCTTGCCTCAGCTTTGTTGCTTAAACAGGCTGTCTGGTTTGGGAGTGCACCTACACACCCATAGATCCACACAGTGTGCGAATTAGCTTGTTCATACAAACGTTCATGCACATGCAACAAGCCAGCAATCACCCTTGTTCTGTGCATTGGGGCACATTGTCTTATGATGCCATCCTGACACAATCTCTAAGCCCCTGTACACACGGTCGGAGATTTACACAACCAAATCCGTCGGATTTTGCCCGTCGGATTTTGTCTGTTGGATCTTGTCCGAAACTGTTGCATACACACGGTCGGACAAAGTTGGTGAAAAATCCTATCTTTCAGAACGTGATGACGTAATTTCGTTACGATGGGACTACATTCAGGCTAGTAGCCAATAGCTTTGATGTAGGAATTTGATCTGAGCATGCGTGGCACTTGGTCCAATCAAAATTCTCTACACGTGATCGGAGTATGTCTGTCACGTACCTTCTAGTAGCGAGCCCGGATTGCGGAGAGATGCCTCCCTTACAACTCCCACTACCGGTTTCCTGGCAATGTAACAGGGAACACAGGAGTAAGGAGGGGTACAGGTGCCTGGCAGGATCAACAGATGGGTAGGATGGGTAGGTGAAGTTCAGTGGAGCAGGTAATCACAGTGAATGGATCAGCAGGTAGTTTATAGCAGATAACACAGTTCAATGGAGCAGGTAACTTGGTTATAAGCAGTGCAGGGAAGCAGGCAACTTGTAGCAGGTGAACAGTGCAATATACACAAGTACTTGCAGCAGATAAACAGTTCAATATGAGCAGGCACTTGCAGCAGGTGAACAGTTCAATAAGACAGGTGACTTGAAGCAGATGAACAGTGCAATATGACAAGTGGCTTGAAGCAGACAAACAGCGCAATATAAGCAGGTACTTGCAGCAGATAAGCAGTTCAATATGAGCAGGCACTTACAGCAGGTGAACAGTTCAATACAAGCAGGTTACTTGCAGCAGATGACACAGTTCAGTATAAGCAGGTTACTTGCAGCAGATGACACAGTTCAGTATAAGCAGGTTCACCTTTAGCAGACGGATGGTCAAAGCAAGCCGGATCGGATATCAGACAGGAACGAAGTACAAGGGAACAGGCAGGAGAATCGTCACAACAAGCCAGGGTCGGGTGCAGGCGGATAGCAGATGGGTCACAGGCAGGCCGGGTCAAACAGGAACAAACAATACGGATCAGGTCTCACAGGTATAACGCTGTAGAGCAGACAGCAAAGACTATTGGCAAGAGGCTAGTTTAAATAGGCCGCTTGGCGCCAACACGGACGCACGCACGCGACCGCGCACGTGCCCGCGCACACGCACCTGTGTACGAACGTAAGGGCGTTCGTACGATCGTGCGTACCCGCGACGATCGTAAATCAGAAGACCTGGAGGACAATCTCTTCATGCGATTTTCATGACAATGTCCGATCGGCCCAGTTGGTCGGGAAATATTTCCAACATGTTGGAAAATTGGGTCCGACGGATATTCCGACGGAATCAGTCCGATGCATACCACACACAGTCGGATTATCTGATGACACGGTCCAATAGGACACATTCCGATGGATTCTCTGACCGTGTGTACAAGGGCTAACAGGACAGTGGTTCAGACATAGTGATTGGCTCATTCCTGAGCATAGTCACATAAGTCACATAGGGCACATGCTCCTCAATACCCAGAAGCTCCACTCTCTTAGTGACAGCTCCTGCAGTGCAGGGAACCAGCGAGGAAACATGGTTGGATTATTATACAGGCCTGAAGGGTGAGCTTTGTGCAGACACTGTCACATGAATGGACAAGAAAAGGATCTCCTTAAAAAGATTACACTTTTTTTTTACTCAATAGTGCAACATATCAATCAACATCAGCAAATCATTGAGTAAAAAATACTTTTTCCTTGTCATGACTCCAAGCTGCTGCTTCTAAAGTCCGGTCGTGTGTATGCGGCATTATTTTTCATAGGTGAGCTAAAGCCTAGGAAGAGTGGGTCAAAAGATCTCTGGAAAGCAGGAGCAAAGGGTGTTTCATAGCATTATAGGTTTTCACAGAGACTGTTGAAAAATTCAGCAAGGCAAAATCACTGTGCAGCACTACTAAGTATCTAAATGTAACAACCAAATTTTATTTTATTTGCCCAACTGCAAACTATATATTGAAATATGTCAAATATGCCACATGCTGCTCCATGTGAGAGTAGGCTCTACACTCCACAATCACATCTCCGGGGCTGGCTTGGCTTGCCTCCACTGAAGCAATCACTTGTACCAACAACAGGAATCCCACACAGCAAGACTCAAAACAATATTCTTCCTTTAGAAACATAGCCAGCAGGAGCAAGTTCTATATTGACAAGTTTCACACTAGGCACGGCACTTTCTTAAAAAAGAATACCTAGAAACATGTTATGTTAAGACATTAACACACAATGGTAGAGTTATTTAAAGAAGATACATAAAGAAGATCCCATTCACAATTAAAAATACTACATTTAAAAGGTACAAACAAGCTCTGGCACTGTACTTGGGCAAGGCAACAGGCTCATTTTAATGCTGGCTTACTTTGTTGGCTATTTTTTCCTTCACTTCACTCTTAACCCACTAGTAGGAGGATAAGGGGGCCATCTACCCCACTAGTAGGAGGATAAGGGGCCACCTACCCCACTAGTAGGAGGATAAGGGGCCACCTACCCCACTAGTAGGAGGATAAGGGGGCCACCTACCCCACTAGTAGGAAGATAAGAGGCCACCTACCCCACTAGAAGGAGGATAAGGGGGCCACTGGCAATAATGTAAATCCTGGATGGGAAAGCTCAAGTGGCAGCACATCGACTCTGGGATCCTAGGAATTTTTTTTTAAGAGAAAATATAAAAATAAAAAAATAAAAGTAAAATAAACAAAAAAATAATAAATACATTTAAAGCGTCCCCGTCCCCACGTGCTCGCGCACAGAAGCGAATGCATACATAAGTTGCACCGGCATATGTAAACAGTTTTCAAATCACACATGTCAGATATCGCCACGTGCGTTAGAGCAAGAGCAATAATTATAGCCCAAGATCCCTTCTGTAACTCTAAACTGGTAAGCTGTAAAAAATATTTAAAGCATCTCCTATGGAGATTTTAAGTACCAAAATTTGGCGCCATTCCACAAGTGTGCGCAATTTTAAAGTGTGGCATGTTAGGTATCTATCATTTTTCACATTATACTAAACAAATTGGGCTAACTTTACTGTTTTTTTTATTTTTTTATTAAATGAAAATGCGCTTGATACTATGTGATGTAAAAAATTGCAACAACCACCACTTTATTCCCTAGAGTCTCTGCTTAAAAAAAGATATATAATGTTTGGGGGTTTTGAGTAATTTTCTAGCAAAAAAAATTATTATGATTTTTACATGTAGGAGAGGAGTGCCAAAATAGGCCTGAATGGAATTGGTTAAAGTGAAACAATAAAAATGAAAAATTCCTTTAAATATCATGCTTGGGGTTGTCAGTTTAGTCTGCCTGTTAAGTGATGCATCTGTACCGTGTATAGGACCTGATGCAGCAAAATTGACAATTATAAAGAAAAAAAATTACATTTAAATTGCTGGCAATACAAAAATGATTGTGCTGGTTTGTGGCCACAGACCAGCACAATCACCACCCAGAGTTGTCGAGAAGAGGCCCTTGTCTCCATCAACATTCCCTTGTCTCCTCAATATGGGGGGGTGCTTTGGGGCAGAGGGGCTCTGGCCTGGTATGGTTCAGGAGAGAGGGGGCACTCACTGCCCCCCCCTTTCCTGCCCTGCCAAGCTGCATGTTCAGATAAGGGTCTGGTAGGGATTTTGGCGGGGGGGGGGGGGGCATGCCATTTTTTTCCCCACTTTTTTCTATTGCCAGCGATGTTTCTTTTTTTTATTCATCTGTCAGCGCGGCCTGTTGACAGCTGATGACTCATCTGTTGTTAGGACGCAGCAGTTTTTTGATTTGATTTTTGATTTTTTTTTGTTAAAAAGGTGAACGTATTCTTTAATGTACCTGTGAGTGGCCTGCACAGAGCTCCGACCTCAACCCTACTGAACACCTTCAGGATGAGTTGGAACACTAAATGCAACATCAGTATCTGTTCTGGACTGTTTCCCCCTACCTTCTAGAAGGTTCTAGACTAGTGGGTTGGGTAAGGCAAATCAACAGTCCGAATATGTATATTGTTATGGCCTGTGTGGGTGCCATGTGGGTGATTGGGCAGTACATAAACAGTCCAGGGTCTGGAGTTGCCCAACTCTTGTCCAGGAGGGGAATTTCCCAGCCTGAAGGGCTTATTCCTTTCTGGGCAGTCCAGCTGAAGTTTTGCATGTGTTCGCTGAGGTCCCAGCTAGGCTAGAGACGGGAGGCTTGCTGAAGACTTTCTGGAACTGATTAAGGGATTTCACTGAAGATCTGGTCTGGAGAAATGTCTGGCTGACATTGGAAGGAGCCATCCAAGTATGCAGGGACATTGTGAGTACAGACCTGAGTGTAGGATCCTAGTGACTGTTGCTGATAACTATCCCTTGGGTCTGCGTGCCAGAGCTTACTTGAAGTGGTACAGTCATCATAGTGTCTTGGAGCTACTCATTCTCTAGCTACTATAATGCCGCGTACACACGATCGGAATTCCGCCCAGAAAAAGACCGATGAGAGCTTTTCATCGGAAAATGCGACCGTGTGTATGCTCCATCGGATTTAGCTTTCCGAATTTCCGCCAGCCAAAAATTGATAGCATGTTCTCAATTTTCCCGACGGAAAAACTTTCTATCGATAATTCCGATCCTGTGTATGCAATTCCGACACGCCAAAAATCACGCATGCTCAGATTCAACTTCGAGACAGAAGCTATTAGCTACTGGCTATTGGACTTCTTTTTTCTAGTCCCGTCGTACGTGTTGTACGTCACCGCGTTATCGGAATTTGATGTGACCGTGTGTAGGCAAGACAGCTTGAGCCGAATTCTGTTGGAATTCCGTCGGGAAAACCATCAGAGCTTTTTCCGACGAGAATTACGATCGTGTGTACGCAGCATTAGAGGGAATGAACTAGGAACCTTTAACTAAGTGAAATGTGTCCTCTTGTTGTTACTGGTGTATCCCATAGATCCCTGCACCCTATCCAAGTTTAATCCACAATAAAGCATCAAAAAGATACCCTAGACTGTTCATTGAGCCAGAAAAAGCGATCGTTGCTGTGTGTCTGGCTGATACAAAATGAACCGCTTGCCACCCACCGCATCCAGATGTACGTTGGCACAATGGCACAGGCAGGCAAATTGGCGTATAGATATGTCCCTTTAAATTTGCTGCCTTTCGGGTGCATGCGCGCCCGCCGCATGCCGTGGGAGAGTGCCCACGGGTCCCGGGAACTCGATGTTCTCCAGCGGCCCATGATTGTGGCGTGGAGAGGTAGAACGGGGAAGTGCCTATGTAAACAAGGCATTTCCCATTCTGCCTTGTGTCATGACAGAGATCCACTGCTCCCTGTGATCGGGAGCAGTGATCATGTCATGTCCTAGGTAGCCCCTCCCCCCACAGTTAGAATCACTCCCTAGGACACACTTAACCCCTTGATCACCCCCAAGTGGTTAACCCCTTCCCTGCCAGTGTCATTTTCACAGTAATCAGTGAATTTTTATAGCACTGATCGCTGTATAAATGACAATGCTCCCAAAATAGTGTAAAAAATGTCCAATGTGTCGGCCATAATGTCACAGTCATGATAAAAATCGCAGATCACCGCCATTACTAATAAAAAAAAAAAAATTATAATAAAAATGCCATAAAACTATCCCGTGTTTTGTAGACGCTATAACTTTTTGCGCAAACCAATCAATGTACACTTATTGCAATTTTTTTTTAACCAAAAAAATGTAGAAGAATACATATCGGCCTAAACTAAGGAAAAAAATAGTTTTTTTATATATTTTTGGGGGATATATTATAACAAAAAGTTAAAAATATAGTTTTTTTATTCAAAATTGTCACTCTCTTTTTGCTTATAGCACCAAAAGAAATCTCTATTTGTGGGGAAAAAAAGAACGTCAATTTTGTTTGGGTACAATGCAGCACGGCCACCAGGACCATCTTTAATATTGATTGGACCCTGGGCAAAACTTTTCTTATTTACATGAATGCCGGTAATTTACATGTAAACACAGGGTCTGCAGGTGAGTCATCTGTACACAACAATAGGGCAGGGCTGGGCAGCATTAGTAGCAGCACTTCACCCTGAGATTTTGGGACATAGCACAGGACTAAAAACTCAAGGGGTGGGGGAATTTAATCCAGGATAGTTGGCAAGTATGAAGCAGCTGTTTTGGGCCCCACAACAATGACAGGGCCCAGGGCAGCTGCCCCTTTTGCCCTGCCTTAAAAACGGCCCTGACGGCCACAAAATTGTCAGTTAAAGCGGTGCAGTACCCAATCGCAAAAAGTGCTCTGGTCAGGAAGGGGGTAAAATCTTCTGGGGCTGAAGTGGTTAAGCAGGGAAATAGCTTCAGTGCGGGATATGGAAACCTTACAAAAAGACTTAAATAAAATAATGGGGTGGGCAACTACATGAAAAGGAAATGAGGGTCAATGTTGAAAAATGTAAAGTAATTCATTTGGGTGCTAAAAATACTAATGCAAGTTACTCGCTAGGGGCAGAACCTCTGGGGGAATCCAGGATGGAAAAGAACCTGGGGGTCCTAGTAGATGGCAGGCTCAGCAATGGCATGCAATGCCAAGCTGCTGCAAGCAAAGCAAACAGAATATTGGCATTAAAAAGGGGATTAAATCCAGAGATAAAACGATAATTCTCCCGCTCTACAAGACTTTGGTCCGGCCGCATCTTGAATATGCCGTCCAGTTCTGGGCACCAGTCTTCAAGAAGGATGTGCTGGAACTGGAGAGAGTCCAGAGAAGGGCAACAAAGCTAATAAAGGGACTGGAGGATCTCAGCTATGGGGAATGACTACAAGCACTGAACTTATTCTCTCTGGAGAGGAGACGATTGAGAGGGGATATGATATCGATGAACTGGTGAAAAAACTTCAACCTTACCAGCTATGTAACTATGTAAGGCCATATACTGTAGGAGTGATGGTCAGGTATCAACAAAGTTTTGGCCATATAGTGTGAATTTTAAGTATTTTAATCATTCCAAGATTTTCTTTAGATGAAAAAAAAAAACATCAACTATTTGTTTTAACTACCAGTTTTGCTACTTGAAATAAGTAACATTTGCGTTTTTTGGAAAATACAGCTTGGCATCTTGATCCTGTAACTTACATACAACCGTTATCCACAATTAATGCCTGTTAAGTGCCAACACGTGTGTTTTATATTGTACTTTACTTATATTTATTTATTTTAAAAGCAAATCCTACATTCTTCATCTGGAGATGAATCACGGTCATTTAAGAGGAACAATTCTAATTAACCGGCATAATTAAAAAAACTAATAATGTTGAACATTATTGTTATGTACGGCAGCATTAGCTTTTAGAGACAGGAAGAGCATCAAGACTCAATTTACATAGTTGCAAAGTAGATCATTTATACTTGGTTACTGCGGCAACCGCATCGACCAAGGCAACACTGATGTGCAGACCCAAATTGTTTCGGCTGTACGGCTTCATAAATTATGCCACTAGAAGTAATTGTAATGTCAGTATAATTTCCTTTTAATTATCTGTTAATGAAAATTACATTCATTTAGGAGGAAGAAACAAATATTGAAAGTTTAATTTTTTAAGTCACCTGGTTTAGGTCTCATGTTTGTATTTTCTTTCCCAAAGGGTAACTCCGTTAGTTTGAGTTTGAATATGTTAAGAGAAACTCAATAAAATATTTAAGAAAAAAAAAAAAGTCCTTTCCTCTGTGGGAAACGATCTGTACAAAATAATTTTACTATAATATCTTTTCAACTTTTTTTTTTTTTTTTTCCTACTCACGTTGACTTTTTTTTTTTTTTCCTGTGTGCACTTGTGTGCCATTTAGGAAATGGTGATCTATGTCCCTTGAAATTAATTTAGATGTGTATTCACAAAGAAAATGAAGCTTCGAAGATTCCAATGAAAAGACTAATTGCACTAATTATGTGATTATATGGAAACTTGAGGAGTTTGTTTCGTTGGAGTTATAATGGGTGCAGAAACACTTGAGAGCAGCAGAAAATTAAGTCACATTCTGGGATTTACAAAAAAATAATTGTTCAATCTTAATTGGTAAATTCATCAGCTGTTGGTTCACAATGTTATGGATTACAGCATTGAAAATGTCCCGGTGTTGGGGATCTTAATATTGTACAATGGAAGTAGCTGGTGAGTTAAAAAAAAAAGGGTGCACTCCACTCAGACAGGAACATTTTGCATACAATTAGGTCCTACAGTCTACTTGCTGGATGTAATTTTTTATTTTTTATTTTACCATTTATTTTCTGCAGCTGGGTGCCCCTTTTGCTAAATTCCTGCAGTTGGAATGCTCATATTCTGAATGGCACTGAAATTTAGCCAGCAAAAAGGATGGCTGACGGCTCACTATTCTGTGAACGCACCGCAGCCTCTGCCACATACAGTGGGGTTGGGCGCACACGAATAATGCAACAATAGGGTGACCAAGAAGCCATGAAAGAAGCCTTTTTTTTTAGATTTTTATAAAATGTATGCATAACTATAACATCACCATTCATACAAGTAATTACTGTATATGAGACAAAATTTAGAAAGGAACGCAGATTGGGACCTCACATATGTGCCTCGGTGGAGTAGAGATAATGATTTATGACACATTGGGGGTTATTTACGCAAGGAAAATCCACTTTGCACTACAAGTGCACTTGGAAGTGCAGTCGCTGTAAATCTGAGGGGTAGATCTGAAACGAGGGGAAGCTCTGCTGATTTTATCATCTAATCATGTGCAAGCTAAAATGCTGTTTTTCACTTTCCTTGCATGTCCCCCTCAGATTTACAGCGACTGCACTTCTAAGTGCTCTTACACTGCACTTGTAGTGCAAAGTGGTATTGCCTTCGTAAATAACCCCCAATGTTTTTTTGTTTTTTTTAATTTATAAATATATTTTATTTTCCATGCTTGGATGAAAATATTTAAAACGTTACAGTTTAAGAAAAAATACAATTGTACTGTTAAGTTGGTCCAGGTTGTGCGAGTCCTGGTATGGAATATCATAACGTGTGACCTACGTGTTTCTCAGGAACCGCGCTTCGTCGGGGCCTTTTAGAACAGCATAAACAGCATATGAATACTAAAGATGTACTAGAGATAAAAAATTGCAAATTTAGCTAAATCATAAAATGATATTAGATGAAATGTAAGTAATGCATATATATAAAACATAATTGTTGGTCATGTATAGTTATCCTTAGGTATGAAAGCATAGAAATATTTTTAACAAAAGTGCAGCTACAGGCCATGCTTATTTATGTCCAGCAGTGTCCTATAGACATAGGAATATTCCATACAGGGAGAGGAAAAGGAAGATAAATATTCTAATTTAGCATACAAAAGTTAAATGTATTAATACCAAGTATGATAGTTTATTTATAGCTTACCCTGAGGTTGCGTGTTTGGCATGTTGGTCCGGAAAGGATGGTGAGCCTGGGGAGGCCGTGGGGATATCCCAACAAGCCCCACTGAAGGAAAAACAGGGCAGACTCCTCTGTGTCTAAAGTAATGTAGTATAGTGTGAGACTGGGGATATTGATGAAAGTGGGTACTGGTGAAAATAAAAAATTGTGACCAGTGTGGGGAAAGGAAAGGGAGTGTTGAAAGTGATGGGAAGGGAATTGGTGAGCCAGAGGGGGGATGGAGAAGGAAAAGAAAAAGAAAATAGAAAAAGGAAGAAGGAGAAAGGGGGGCGTTATGAAAAAAAAAAAGAGAGGAAAGGAGAAACAGAAAGGGGAGATAAATAAATAAGAAGAAAAAGGGGAAAAAATGAAAAAATAAATAAATAAGGAAAAGAAGGAGTATGTGTGAATAACGAAATGGCTTACCTGGGTTCTCAAATAAGGATATATGTGTATACACTGCTGCAGGCCTTAAAGTGGTTGGAAAACCCATTACAACCACTTTACCCTACAGGTAAGCCTAGATGAAGGCTTACCTGTAGGTGCAAGAAATATCTCCCAAACCTAAAAGGTTTAGGAGATATTTGCAGAAATAGCAGCACCGATGTCTAAGGCCGATGTCTACGGCGCATGCGCTGTAGACATCGGGCGCAGGCACGCTAAGCATGCCGTTTCTAAAGGAGATTATGCCATGCGTGGGAGTGACGTCATCGTGGCTCCGGTCAATCACAGTGCCGGAGCTGCGATACCTGGGAGTCACTTCGGGATATATGGTGGCGTTGGAGGAGGCGAATGAGGGCCAATACGGGGGCTTTGATCTCAGGTAAGTAATTCATAATGAGCTAGTATGCTATGCATACTAGCTCATTAAGCCTTTGTCCTGCAGGGTGTATTTTATTTATTTTTTCAGAGTCTTTACTTCCTCTTTAAACACATGCAGCGTTGTAATGTGATGTTGGTACTTGAAGATACGTGCGGTGTAATGTCATTATATCCCTAGGCTTGGATCAAGCGTAACAGTACAATTTGTATTTTTTCTTAAACTGTAAAGTTTTAAATATTTTCATCCAAGGATGGTAAATAAAGTATCTTTATGATTTTTAAAAAAAAGAAACAGTGGGGGTTATTTGCGAAAAGCAAATCCACTTGGAAGTGCAGTCGCTGTAAATCTAGGGGGAAGATCTGAAATGAGGGGAAGGTCTGCTGATTTTATCATCCAATCATGTGCAAGCTAAAATGCTGTTTTTTATTTTCCTTGCATGTCCCCTTCGGATTCACAGGGACTGCACTTCCAGGTGCACTTGTAGTGCAAAGTGGATTTGCCTTTCATAAATAACCCCCATTGTGTCATAAATCATTATCTCTACTCCACCGAGGCACATGCAAAGTCCCAATCCATGTTTCTTTCCAAATTTTGTTTCTACTAGGGACGGTGTCTCCGTGTGAGTTATAATTATCTCATGTTAACCCCCACACTCACTGTATAGGAGAATTATTAGGAAAAAGGACATCATTGCATACTTGCGTAGGGACCATGTTCTATGCTATTGTGTCTCAAATTAAAGTTTAACTAAAGGCAAAACTGTGACTGATGAAGTCACGTGATTCGTGACGAACACGCGTCGGGACTGTTGCCACCGGAAGTGATGCCAATCGAGCCCGTTGCTTGTTTTTCCACTGCTTGATTACCTTTATGTGTATGTTGCTCTTAGCCCTTGTACACACGGTCGGACATTCCAACGGAAAATATCCAATTGGACCGTGTTGTCGGATAATCCGACTGTGGGTGGGCTCCATCGGACTGTTTCCGATGGAATATCTGACCGACAAAGTTTTAGAGCTGGGCTATAACATTTTCCGACAACATGATCCGATCGGACTTTGTCCAATTACTTGTAGAGAATTCCGATTGGACAAAGTGCCACGCATGCTCAGATCAAATTATGAGACCAAAGCTATTGGCTACTAGCCTCAACATAGTCCCGTCATAACGAAATAACGTCATCACCTTACGAACGATCGGATTTTCCGACAACTTTGTCCGACCGTGTGTATGCAACACCAGTTTCGGACAAAATCCGTTGGACAAAATCCAATGGATTTTGTTGTTGGAATGTCCGACCGTGTGTACAAGGGCCAGGCCTGTACTGGCCATCGGGACTACCGGGAGTTTCCCGGTGGGCCGATTGGCTCAGTGGGCTGGTTGTCAGACAGTGTGTTATGTGTTTGAATCACTACACTCTCCCTGGACTCTCCGTGTCTGTCCTGTGTTACAATAAGGCTGGCGGCGGCAGCTCCGCTCCTGCACCCGGCACACAAGCACCACCCCCTCGTGATGCTGGCATAAATTGTCCCGGAATGAAATTGACAATCTGGGAACAGGGGCGGACCGAGCTGCCATAGCGCTGGCTCTATCTCCGCCTCCACCTCCTCCTGATCACTGGTTGCTATAGCCGCCTTGCGTCTGGCAACCAGTGACGTCACAGCCCAGCGTTGAATGCGGAGGAGGATTTTACATCCTCCTCCTCCGCGCTAGTGCTGCTGGGAGTCACTGCTGGTTCTTTTACCTCCGCAATTGGCTCCAGTGACTGGCTTGCAGCTTGTGTGGGCTGTTTCTGTTCCCACACACTGCGATTACAGTGTGTACTGCACGGCTTCTCTCCCTTCCTCCCCCCTCACACTAACACATGGACTGAAGTCCCCTCCCCCTTTTCTTCGGCTCACAGACAGGAGAAGGAGGGGGAGGAGAACGGACACAACAGGACGGGATGTGCTGATCTGAGGTTTGTGCTTGGCACTTGCAGAAGACACAGAGACGGGGGGCAAGTTGTCAAAAAAGAATACTTGCAGCGATTTTGGGGGATAAAAGCATGCTGTATGTGCTAGGAGGCACTTTAGCAGAGGAGAGAAATTGTGCTGGGGGGGGGGGGGGTCAGATTTTTTTATTCAACCCCCCCCCCCCCCTTCCTGCACAATTTCTCTCCCCTCCCAAAGTGTGCCCTCCTAGCACATCCAGCCAGGGGCGGATCCAGAGTCCAGTCTCGGGAGGGGCACTTCTATAAAATATGTTTTTTGGGGGCAATTTATATGGGAAATGGCTGGTATTGGCACTTCAATCATTACGGCACCATGGTTGTTATGGTGTCAGGATGATTGAAGCACATTATTTCTATTAATACATTGTAATATAAAATTAAATGGTTCAACTCACAATAATGCAGAATCAATGGGAGCCCTGAGGGTGTCTTTCGCCATGTCGCCTGCCACCAAATGCGGATTGTCACTTGCCACGTCACTTTTCACCAAATGCGGATTGTCACTTGTCACCAAATACGGATTGCTACTTGCCACGTAGCCTGCCACACATTGCGGATTGCCACTTGCCACATAGCCTGCCACACATTGCGGATTGCCACTTGCCACGTCACCTGCCACACATTGCGGATTGCCACTTGCCACGTCACCTGCCACACATTGCAGATTGCCGCCTGCCACACATTGCGGATTGACACGTAGCCTGCCACACATTGCAGATTGTCACTTGCCGCATCGTCTGCCACACATTACGGATTGCCACTTGCCACGTCACCTACCACACATTGCGGATTGTCACTTGCCACGTCACCTACCACACATTACGGATTGTCACTTGCCACGTCACCTACCACACATTACGGATTGTCACTTGCCACGTCACCTACCACACATTGCGGATTGTTTTTCTCAAAAAATATGGAGCAGAATACAGATTGGCCTAAACTGAGGAAGCAATATTTTTTTATAGCAAAAGCAAAAAATATTGTTTTTTTATTTTTTTAAATTCTTGCTCTTTTTCTGTTTATATCGCAAAAAATAAAAAATAAAACGCAGAGATGATCAAATGCCACCAAAGCTCTATTTGTGGGAAAAAAAGGACATCAATTTAATTTCGGTACAGCATTGATTGCACAACCGCGCAATTATCAGCCAGTCAAAGTAACGCAGCGCAGGATCACAAGAAATAATCATACATAATGGCACACATGTATTTTGCGATTTGTCACATAACATTCATTTATACTTTTACTCACGTTTAGGCAATTCTTTTGGTAGTCTGGTGAGGGGATGGGTACCGTTCCCATGCAGGAGCAATGGAGTGGAGATGGATGGGATGGATGGATCCAGCAGTAATCTTCTCAATATTCTATGTAGAATTCACTCTGTAGACTGCACTGCACAAACCGGTGGAGAAGATGGAGGAGGTGGGTGGAGCTAAAACGAACTCAGGGGTGGCAGAGCGGAGGCCTGTAGCGTGGACAAGATGGAGGGGGAGCTGGGTGGGTGGGACCAACAACGTCAGGGGCAGACTCCAGAACTAAGATTGTGCCACTCTGCAGGATTCGACTTTGTTTTTTAGCTGAACAGCTCAAATACTGTGACTGTGATTGATTATCACAGTCACTCACTCACTGGCATAACATTGACAGACTCAGTCAGTCTGCTCTGAGCTCTCCCGGCCTGGCTGCTGCTGCCTGATCTGTTCTCCAGGCTCCAGCAGCTCTGCTCCGCTGAGTCTGTGTCTCCCTCCCACGTGACCGGCGTGACCGTGACGTCACTCGTTGCTAGACGCCAGGCGGCCCAGGCGTTAGCAACGAGTGCAGGAGAGAGGCTCCACCCACCGCTGTTCCTCCTCCTCCTATCTGTCTGCTGGGCGTAATTACAAGTCTCTCGGGCAGAGGAGGCAGCGGCACCGTGCACAGCCACAGTCACACGCGAACGAAGCATTGAGAGCAAGTGAGAATGTGACAATGACATGTCACTGTCTCACTCTCACTGCTACTATCTCGGGGGGGGCAATTGACTCGTTGCCCCCCCCCTGGATCCGCCCCTGCATCCAGCATGCTCTTATACCCCCAAATCACTGCAAGTATTCTTCTTTCACAACTTGCCCCCTTCCCCATCTTCAAAGGCAAACTGGCTGCTATCACGGGGATAATTGTACTGTCTGGTATCCTTGGAACTTTGACAGACTATCAGGAGGTGCACTCCTCTTCCTCCTCTCTCCACTAACTACCCCCCTGCCATACACTCCGCACTCCTCCACTGTACATGTTACCCCCCTGCCATACACTCCGCACTCCTCCACTGTACATGTTACCCCCCTGCCATACACTCCGCACTCCTCTCCTGTACATATTACCCCCCTGCCATACACTCCGCACTCCTCTCCTGTACATATTACCCCCCTGCCATACACTCCGCACTCCTCCACTGTACATGTTACCCCCCTGCCATACACTCCGCACTCCTCCACTGTACATGTTACCCCCCTGCCATACACTCCACACTCCTCCACTGTACATGTTACCCCCCTGCCATACACTCCGCACTCCTCTCCTGTACATATTACCCCCCTGCCATACACTCCGCACTCCTCCACTGTACATGTTACCCCCCTGCCATACACTCCCCACTCCTCCACTGTACATGTTACCCCCCTGCCATACACTCCGCACTCCTCTCCTGTACATGTTACCCCCCTGCCATACACTCTGCACTCCTCTCCTGTACATGTTACCCCCCTGCCATACACTTCGCACTCCTCCACTGTACATGTTACCCCCCTGCCATACACTCCGCACTCCTCCACTGTACATGTTACCCCCCTGCCATACACTCCGCACTCCTCCACTGTACATGTTACCCCCCTGCCATACACTCCGCACTCCTCTCCTATACATATTACCCCCCTGCCATACACTCCGCACTCCTCCACTGTACATGTTACCCCCCTGCCATACACTCCGCACTCCTCCACTGTACATGTTACCCCCCTGCCATACACTCCGCACTCCTCCACTGTACATGTTACCCCCCTGCCATACACTCCGCACTCCTCCACTGTACATGTTACCCCCCTGCCATACACTCCGCACTCCTCTCCTGTACATATTACCCCCCTGCCATACACTCTGCACTCCTCCACTGTACATGTTACCCCCCTGCCATACACTCCGCACTCCTCCACTGTACATGTTACCCCCCTGCCATACACTCCCCACTCCTCCACTGTACATGTTACCCCCCTGCCATAGACTCCGCACTCCTCCACTGTACATGTTACCCCCCTGCCATACACTCCCCACTCCTCCACTGTACATGTTACCCCCCTGCCATACACTCCGCACTCCTCCACTGTACATGTTACCCCCCTGCCATACACTCCGCACTCCTCCCCTGTACATATTACCCCCCTGCCATACACTCCGCACTCCTCTCCTGTACATGTTACCCCCCTGCCATACACTCCGCACTCCTCCACTGTACATGTTACCCCCCTGCCATACACTCCTCCACTGTACATGTTACCCCCCTGCCATACACTCCGCACTCCTCCACTGTACATGTTACCCCCCTGCCATACACTCCCCACTCCTCCACTGTACATGTTACCCCCCTGCCATACACTCCGCACTCCTCCACTGTACATGTTACCCCCTTGCCATACACTCCCCACTCCTCCACTGTACATGTTACCCCCCTGCCATACACTCCGCACTCCTCCACTGTACATGTTACCCCCCTGCCATACACTCCGCACTCCTCCACTGTACATGTTACCCCCCTGCCATACACTCCGCACTCCTCCCCTGTACATATTACCCCCCTGCCATACACTCCGCACTCCTCCACTGTACATATTACCCCCCTGCCATACACTCCGCACTCCTCCACTGTACATATTACCCCCCTGCCATACACTCCGCACTCCTCTCCTGTACATGTTACCCCCCTGCCATACACTCCACACTCCTCCCCTGTACATATTACCCCCCTGCCATACACTCCGCACTCCTCCACTGTACATATTACCCCCCTGCCATACACTCCGCACTCCTCTCCTGTACATGTTACCCCCCTGCCATACACTCCACACTCCTCCCCTGTACATATTACCCCCCTGCCATACACTCCACACTCCTCCCCTGTACATATTACCCCCCTGCCATACACTCCGCACTCCTCTCCTGTACATATTACCCCCCTGCCATACACTCCTCTCTTGTACATATCACCCCCCGCCATACACTCCGCACTCCTCTCCTGTACATATTACTCACCACCATACACTCCGCATTCCCTATTTATTAAACGTCAATTTGACCCACTTTTTTTTTTAAGGTTATTAACCGATTAATCAAAACAATAATCGGCCAACTAATCGATTCTGAAAATAATTGTTAGTTGCAGCCCTAAACAACACCCCCTTTAAGCCAATATTTAGTGCAATTTAAGACATGTGTTGTTGTTCTTAATGCCTAGGGCCCGCTTTTGATCTTGCACACAGGTTTGCTGATTTCATATGCCCCTGCCCCAAAAATTGGCTAAAAAATCATCTTTTTTTGGGGGGGGGGGGGGGTGTCCCTGAATGACCAGTGGCATTAAATAATAATCAGTTACCGTGACCAGTGGCATTAATATTAATTTAATGCCACTGGTCAATTATTAATTTAATGTCACTGGCTACAGTAACTGATCATCAATTACCGTGAGCAGTGGCATTAAATTATTGATCAGTTACCGTGGCCAGTGACATTAAATTAATAATTGACCAGTGACATTAAATTAATAATTGACCAGTGGCATTAAATTAATATTAATGTCACTGGTCACGGTAACTGATTATTATTTAATGCCACTGGTCAATTATTAATTTAATGGCACTGGCCACGGTAACTGATGAATAATTTAATGGCACTGGCCACAATAACTGAGGAATAATTTAATGCCACTGGTCACGGTAACTGATGAATAATTTAATGGCTCTGGCCACGGTAACTGATGAATAATTTAATGGCACTGGCCATGGTAACTGATGTATAATTTAATGGCACTGGCAACGGTAACTGATGAATAATTTAATGGCACTGGCCACGGTAACTGATGAATAATTTATTGGCTCTGGCCACGGTAATTGATGAATAATTTAATGGCTCTGGCCACGGTAACTGATGAATAATTTAATGGCTCTGGCCACGGTAACTGATGAATAATTTAATGGCTCTGGCCACAGTAACTGATGAATAATTTAATGGCACTGGCCATGGTAACTGATGTATAATTTAATGGCACTGGCCACGGTAACTGATGAATAATTTAATGGCACTGGCAACGGTAACTGATGAATAATTTAATGGCACTGGCCACGGTAACTAATGTATAATTTAATGGCTCTGGCCACGGTAACTGATGAATAATTTAATGGCTCTGGCCACGGTAACTGATTAATAATTTAATGGCTCTGGCCACGGTAACTGATGAATAATTTAATGGCACTGGTCACGGTAACTGATGAATAATTTAATGGCACTGGCAACGGTAACTGATGAATAATTTAATGGCACTGGCCACGGTAACTAATGTATAATTTAATGGCTCTGGCCACGGTAACTGATGAATAATTTAATGGCACTGGCCACGGTAACTGATGAATAATTTAATGGCTCTGGCCACGGTAACTGATGAATAATTTAATGGCACTGGCCACGGTAACTGATGAATAATTTAATGGCACTGGCAACGGTAACTGATGAATAATTTAATGGCACTGGCCACGGTAACTAATGTATAATTTAATGGCTCTGGCCACGGTAACTGATGAATAATTTAATGGCACTGGTCACAGTAACTGATGAATAATTCTATCTTATTTTTTTTGCGCAATTGTGTATAGTTTACATACTGTTTTTGTGCGTGTTTGCAAAATTATAGTGGGCCGGTCTGAATGAAGTCCAGGGCCAATTTTCTGTCCCAGTCCAGCCCTGACAAGGGCTAAAAGGGAACACGTAACGCTGGGAATAGGCAGGATAGGAACGCCAGCGAGAACCCGGGCTACTACATTAGGATCCTTAAAGGGTTCGGTCACCAAGAACCCCAAAGACACACAATCTTATGCTGGTACAGCTATTGGCTACTAGCCTGAATGTAGTCCCGTCGTAACGAACGAACGTCATCACGTTCTGAATGATTGGATTTTCCGACAACTTTGTCTGACTGTGTGTATGCAATACCAGTTTCGGACAAAATACGTCGAAAAAATCAGACGGATTTTGTGGTCGGAATGTCCGACCGTGTGTATGGGGGGCTTATTCTGTTTTTGAGTACACACTTGCCTTATTATTTGAACAAACCAACATCTTTGGTGTTTAACCTTTTTTTTCACATTGCAAAGATTTTTGGTTAAACAGGCATGTTTCAAAGCATAACATACACAACTCAGGAACTTAAGAAGTTCAACTTTTATAAATTGAAGGCAATATCAGACATTATTATGTCCAAACTGTGTTGATATTGCCTTCATCAGATGGGGTGATGTCACCCCTGTAAAAGCCAAATTTTGAAGATGCACACAAATTGGGAATCAAACTGGGGATTTCCCTCCTGATCCCATGCCTAATGTCAACATGTGCTATCTCCCATCATGGGGGATCAATGGACGTGTTTTGGGGGTGCAACCCCTTTCTCTCATCAAATTGAGTTGCGAGGAAGGGGTTGCACCCACAAAAGGCATACATTGATATCCCATGATGGCAGATAGCACATGTTGACACACTGTGTGCATCTTCAAAATTTGGCTTTTAAAAAACGTAAATTTTTTTTAAAAGCAATAATACACAAGAAAACAATGACATTTTGGTGTCTTTTATATTCTGCCTAAAACATCAATGATGTTCTTCATTTTTTGTTGAACATCATTGATGTTTTCCTTTATATTTTCTAATTCCCAATTGCACCCCATTCTCTCCCCGATGAGGATCTGGGCACTTTCACTTGTGAAATGAGATTCTTCTTCCACAACATCCACATCACATAAAAGAAAAAAAACACACCATGTATTTTAAATATGCAGGCATCCAAATATTACCTGAAACTGTGGTCTCTGGCACTCACCTGTTGTGGTGACAATTCATAAATGTCTCCCTCCTCATTCTCTGCTTGTGGTTTTGGGATTTCCCCTTCTTTAGGAGGTGAGGGTCCCTGGTGTCCTCAGATGTCCTGAGTCTTTTCTCCCCTATTAAAATAAAAAATCGGTATACTTAGCACACAGATATTTGAGGGCAGAAAAAGGAATATGAAGCATTGCTTAGAAGTGTCATACAATTGTCTGTTTTGTCAGAGTTCCAAGCTGAAGAACATTTTATTTCCCTTCTAAAGCTGGAATACTTCCCTTTTTTGTTAAAGTATCTCACATTTGGAGTCCCCTAGTATCCACTGGAGCACCTGTGTGTGACACCCTAAAAAGTTAAACAGCTGCTGAGTGTCCTCTCCTTACACTGAATCAAGTTTGCATTTCATTCTAGTAACAAACCCATCTAGACAACAAACTTATTTTAATACAAATAGGCTGAACAAATGTAGTTAACCTACGTCTGTCAAAAACATCTTATAAGTGGGCGAACAAACTATGTTTCTTATGACCGATTACTGTGCCCATGAACGTTGCAATTTTAAACTGTACAACAGTAAAGAAAAGCACATGGAGCAGCATGCAAGTAATAATAATAGGAACACACGACAAGTACTTACTTTTTAGAAGCAGTTTGCTGATCTTTCTGTACTGATCCTGCTCCCTCAATTTGAGGTCTGACCATTGTTTCCTCAGTTGATCCTTGGATCGTCGTCTCCCAAAATTCCTGTGCAGACTCTTCACAACTTTAGTCATGATCTTGGCCTTTCTCACATTTGGGTTTGGGTAAGGTCCATACTTCCCGTCATAGTCGGCCCTCGTCAAGATGTCCACCATCTCTATAAAGGACATATTTGAGGCCTTAAATCTCCTCCGGGATTGGGATGTTTGTGACTCCGGCCTTTTGTCATTGCTGCTCTCCTCTGCATGCACCTGTTGTCTCTCCGCCATGTGCTCTCCCACTGCGCTGAAAGAGAAGGGGCGGGAATATAATAGAAATAAAATCAGGGGCGGGCAGAGTTTCACGCATGCACAGTGTATATAAAGCAGAACACGCGTGCGTCGTAAGTTTGATCTGTGAGAGGAGGGCAGAGTAACGGAACCGATGATCATGATAATGAAGGTACAAATTTAACTTGGTGCATCAGTGGCATATATACTGCTTATAGATTGAGGCCTATATTGGTTCAAGATTAGGAGAGTGTCGTCTGACATTAGGGTTTGTCTTGTGTTGTTTCTTGCAAAGGCTTCGCAAATTTTACCAATTTCTCCAGCATTGCCTTCCTCTTTATGTTGTTATGACCCAGAATAAATGGCTATTTCTTTTTCAGAAATACTTGGCTATGTGTTTTACTTCAGAAAGGACAGTTTGTTTGTGACTAGGCAGGTACATTTTAAAAATACAAGGTCAAATTAACAAGGGACACCAACACCAACCAACCTCCGCAAGGTTAAAAAATACAAGATAATATAAGATACAAGATAATAACGGTGTTGTGGTAACTTGACACACAAAACGAGAAATAATATTAAGGAGAGCACTAGAAAAAAAAATGCAGATCTTGATAAAAAAACAAAAAAAATTATAAACATTATTATGGAGATCTGTCGAAAAACAAAATTAATATTATTCATGAGATCACGAGAAATATGTGCTATCTCCATTACAAACGGTAGTTTTATCAGACCGATAGCTTACGTCTGGTAATTTATTCTGAGCATGCGTGGCACTTTGTGTGTCGGAATTGTGTACACACGATCGGAATTTACGCAAATGGATTTTGTTGTAGGAAAATTGTCAAAAAATTTGAGAACCAAATTTTAAATTTTGTGCGACAGGAATTCCGATGGAAAATGTCCAATGGAGCCTACACATACACAGAATTTCCAACAAAAGGCTCCCATCGAACATTTTCCGTCAGAAAATCCGACCTAAGGTAGAGGGTGCTACACAATTTTTTTGGAAATTAGGTTGTAAATGGCCTACAGTACACCTATAGCAAGGACATTATTCAACTTCGGTCAGAACTGCACAATTTTCTTTTAGCTTCAGATTCCCCTTAATTGCATAGGCAGTAAAGATAAACTATGTCATCAAACTAGCAGTAGAATTTTGTTAGAACTTTTGTCTAGAATTCGTAAAAATTGCTTTGCTTGAAAGTCCTTAAAATGTTATTACAACATATAGATGAATGGACTTCTGGACGTATTAAACAGGATTTCTTCTGTGCCTAGAATATATGCACTATAATATGTACGATTTTTTCCAAACGGAAATCTCATTCACAGTTAAAATTTTGTTTGTTCAGATATAAAGCCAGAAAAAAATGCCAATCTGCTGCTTCAAATTTTCTTTTCAATATGGTTGCAAATGATTGTTAATTTGACCCCGTTAACCATTAGAAAGTCAAACGGATATTTCAAAAATGACAATTCTACTAGTTTATAGTTAGTTTTAGATAGTAAATCCCACGTTTACATCTACTGCTTGTTTGAAGGTATCATCTGAAGCCTGATGTGCATTTTGAACTGGACTGTTACTTTGAACATTTCCATATCACTCACCACTGGCCAGAGTAGCCTAATGAGGAATTTGAAACAGTTTTAAACTAAAAGTTCTGCATGCATTTACCGATGTAGATGTAATATATTCTTTTTAATAAAGATATTTAAACAGTGGGCACTCGACATTTTAAAAACTTCCAAAAAAACTTCAGAAGATATCTATATTTATTTTGGTTCTATTTCTGTAATATTAAAAGAGAAGTGTGGGATATAAAAAAATAAAAAGCAAACAATCATACACACCTAGTGGATGTAGCGTTGCCCCCCCTCCCCCAAGATCTAGAATGAGCGATCAAGCATTGCTCAGTTCCCAATCTTCAGTGAGTAGAGAGCCAGTAACTATCAATTACTGGCTCTCTGCTCTGCCCCTCCAGTGCTCACTGGAGTGCTGGGCTGTGGATGGGGTGAGAGCAGCTGGCTCAGTCTTTTATCAGCTTGGTCGGTATCGATCCAGAGCCTGGGCTGGCTAGGTGAAGGGTCACAGGAGTGCAGAACTAAGTGCACTTCCAGGACCAACGGGAGAAGTAGAGCCAAAAGAGCTACTTCTTCTTTTCATTTTTAAACTTTTTTATTTTTATTAATTTAATTTGATAATTTTTTTTCAGTGTGGCATTAAATAAAAGGGCACAGTTGAAAAAAAAACTGCAATGCTTTGTATCACAATCATATTACATAAATGTAATTAATGTCTAAACCACTGGCAACAAAAGTGAGTACACCCCTAATTGAAACGGTCCAAATTGGGCCCAAAGTGTCAATATTTTGTGTGGCCATCATTATTTTGTCTTTACACTTGTCTTTGTATCCCTCACCTGGTTGCTGCCACACATGCTTGGCACCATGTGAACCAAATAATTTTATCTTGGTCTCATCAGACCACAGGACATGGTTCTATTAATCCATGTCCTTAGTCTGCTTGTCTTCAGCAAACTGTTTGCAAGCTTTCTTGTGCATCATCTTTAGAAGAGGCTTCCTTCTGGGATTATAGCCATGCAGACCAATTTGATGCAGTGTGCGACGTATGGTCTGAGCACTGAAAGGCTGACCCCCCCACCCCTTTACATCTACCTTACGTCTATTTCCCAAAGACAACCTCTGGATATGACGCTGAGCATGTGCATTCAACGTCTTTGGTCGACCGTAGCGAGGCCTGTTCTGAGTGGAACCTGTCCTTTTAAACCACTATATGGTCTTGGCCACTGTGCTGCAGCTCAGTTTCAGGGTCCTGGCAATCTTCTTATAGCCTAGGCTATCTTTATGTAGAGCTACAATTCTTTTTTTTCAGATCCTCAGAGAGCTCTTTGCCATGAGGTGCCATGTTGAACTTCCAGTGACCAGTATTAGAGAGTGAGAGCGATTACAACAAATTTAACATACCTGCTCCCCATTCACACCTGAGACCTTGTAACACTAACGAGTCACATGAAACTGGAGAGGAAAAATGGCGAATTGGGCCCAATTTGGACATTTTCACTTGTGAGGTATACTCACTTTTGTTGTCAGCAGTTTCGACATTAATGGGCGTGTGTTGAGTTATTTTGAGGGGACAGAAAATTTACACTGTTATACAAGCTGTACACTCACTACTTTACATTGTAGCAAAGTGTCATTTCTTCAGTGTTGTCACATGAAAACATATAATAAAATATTTACAAACATATATATATATATATATATATATATATATATATATATATATATATATATATATATATATATATGTTTTAGTTTTGTTTTTAAGGTTTTTATTGATTCATTTTTAAAAGAAGTGATTACATTACACTGAAACTTGCCTTAGTCTAGTTGAGGTATGTGCAATTAATGAATAATTATATTATTTTTCAACAATGTACTGTATATTTCAATGTTTATTGAACTGTAATATTATCGATGATAAAGACATTTTAACAATTACTCTCTGTCCCTTCTCCTCTATGGGGTCTTGTGATGGGTACCTTGTTGTTGCCAGCTAATGCTGTCTGTGCTCCAGTTAGGAAGACTTGTATAAGTGACCACACAAATAGTAATAGAAAACCTCCAAAACTGTGATACAAAAAACTGTTAAAATCTATGAGAGGTTCTAACCCTTCCCAACTTTTCCCAAAAAATAATAAGGTTTGGGCAGGGTCCATTTGCTGTGTTGAGCTCCTGTTACAAGAAAAGGAGGTAAATGCAGTTTGTTGTTTTTAGTGAAGACAGCAACAAACTCACCAAGCTGCGGGGTGACAAAATATAATTGCACTATTAATCCAAATGCAGCAAATGGCAAGCTGCAATCTGGAGGTCCCGGGATCCAGACGGAAAAGGCCTGCCATAGGAAGCATGTGGCACCCTAATGAAAGTGCTAAAACACGTTTTGTAAAATAATTGAATACAGCAAAATTTGGCTGCTAGTGTTCATTATTCAAAATGAAACACAGCTATAAACTCACTGTGTACTTTAGAAGGAACACTACAGAATATTAAATTGTGGTCATAAAGGGATGCACATGGTCAGCAACAATACTCAGTTAGGGGATTGCTTGGTATTTATGGGAACAACATTTGCCAAGAAGACATTCCCCATACCCCATACCATACCCATACCATTACACCACCAGCCTGGACTGGTGACACAAAGCAGGTTGGGTTCATGGATTCATGCTCTCAATGCCAAATTCTGACCCTACCATCTGTAGGCCTCGGCTGAAATTGTGATTCCTCAAATCAGGGTATAGTTTCCCAGACTTCAACACTCCAGTTTTGGTGAGCCTGTGCCCAGTGCAGTCTCACCTCAAGGTTGGACATCTTGTGCTATCTGAGATGTTTTGCTAGAAAGAAAGGTTGTTTGCGCTACAGTAGCCCCTCTGTCAACTGTTCTGGCCATTCTCCTTTGACCTCCCTCATAAACATTCAGAGAAAACACTAGGGATTTCTAGAAAGTTCCAGTATCATTCTGAGTAAACACTAGAGATTTCTAGAAAATTCCAGTACCATTTTGAGCAAACACTAGAGATTTCTAGATGATTCCAGAAGATCAGCAGTTAATGAACCCAGTCCATTGGGCACCAACAGTAATGCCATCGTCAAAATCACAGAGATCACATTTTTACATTCTGGTGATGGATGAGGAGCTCCTAATGACAGGTTTCTGTGGTAGTGAGCTCTTGTAGAAAATCAACTTGGGTTCCCCAGGGCGCGTGGTCTAAGCCCCAGCCTGCTTCTTCACCCGGGTCTGATGGTGGGGATGGATTTGCAGCTAGCTGGAACCAAGTTGCGGCCCCCAGGTGCACAAAGCTGAAGATGCAGAGACCATTCACGTGTGCGGAGTACAAAGGGCAGGAGACAGATAAAGATCAGGTAAACAAGCCAAGGGCAGGTGAGCACAAACAGTAGATGAAGCTGGCGTCAGTACATGGGAAGTCAGACACTGAATACAAGTAACACTAGGCACAAAGGAGCTCAGAGAACTAGGAAGTTGCTCAGGTAATGCAAGCTTTGCAGACTATGTCTTATATAGGGAAGCAAACTGGGAGGTGGGCCAGGAAATAATAGATGGGAAAGGAATATAAATCCACAGTGGAGCAAGTGACGCCCATAGAAGAAGCCAGAAGCCCGCAGTACATGTGAATGGAATCACATATCTTAGCAGAACCACAGCAGCAAGCAAAAAAGTATTTCACAAGCAGGAAACTACAGGCTAAACCATGAAACATGACCTGTATGTCCATATTTTTTATGTATTACATGGTTGCTAAATGATTGGATGATTGTATAAATGATCAGGTGTTTAGGTCTGCATAATAAATTGATCGGTGAGCGTGTATGGTAATTCTCTGTGAAGATTCTCATTTATCCAGTTCATGGCATATCTAGTAGTAGTTAGTCACATTTTCTGTAATGTTGAAGACATTTCATAGATTCTCCAAACCACTTCTTCAGCTCTAATGCGTTTCAGGAAAATACTCCAGCATTTACTGTACATCCACATAGGTATCACCGACACCTTGAACCAACTTCCATGGTATTGCAGATAGTATTATCTAGGGACAGGATGAGAGGTGTGAAAGTTTTGGAACCACCCTGTTCTAGAATCATCTAGGTATTAATCCTTTAAATGGCTGATTGTGTGAATTATTGTTAAAATGATGGAGTAGAGCTGTTAAAATGGCATTATATGTGGAAAACAGATGTTTTTGAAGGCCTCCACCCTTGTTCAAGGATAACTGTTCCAGTTTGTCATAGATGGCCTCTTTCATGCCTCTTGCAAGCCAGCTGTCCTTTCTGTCCAATATGTTGTCAAAAGAATGTCCCTTTTCCCTAAATAGTAGGAAGACTGAGTCCTGACCTGTAGAATTGCCTTTCTATGTTAAAGTGGAAGTAAACCCTTCTATCGTTTTCAGTCAAGGAAGCTGCCATCTTGGCCTCTAATGATTCTTCAACTGCCATAATGCCGCACATGTGATCAGTTATGACACCAGACATTGGATGGTTTGAAAGTTTGGTTGAGAGCACAACCAATGTGAAAGTTATCATTTCCGGCATGCCGGGAATGTAAGTGTTTTTTGAAACTGGGTTTACTCCCGCTTTAAGCCATTTGTTTGTTGACAAGTTGTTTCATCTCCCGAATGTCCCAGGTTGTTGCCTTCCTCACTACACTGCAATGCAAAGACCTGTACAGACCAGAAAAATGTGTTTTATTTTTTCTCGGATAGATTCGTTACGTTACTCATTTTATTTTGTTAATTCATTTTGGAATTCATTTCGTTTCGTTTTCATTCATTTTGTTTATTAATTTTCTAACAAATTCCAAATTTTCAGAACAATTGGAATTTGGATAGATCGAAAAATGATTGACTGATTTTAATCCTGTGTGAAGAATAGCTGGTTGTTAAGGAGTGGACTGGGAAGCCTGCCACCAGGTCCTTAACAACCAATATAAAATAAATAAACTGCGCTGTTATAAACCTACCACTAATGCTACAACTCAAAGTGAAATACACACAAACATAAATAGAAAAACATAAGAAAAGTAATGACATATGAAAACCAAAAAATTCCCAGTAAGTGAATCATGTGACAATAAATCTAACGCATAAACAATCATAGACAGTCCTCCAATAGAAGGATGAATAAATGCGTACACCAATACAGTATGGTGACTGTCTCTTGTGACTTCCAAAACAGATGTGAATCCAGGACCGTTTTTAAGGCAGGGCAAAAGGGGCAGCTGCCCTGGGCCCCATCATTGTTGAGCCCCCATCAAAAACAGCTGCCTAATACTTGCCAACTATCCAACTATCCCAGTTTAAATTCCCTTATCCCTTGAAGTTTTAGTCCCGTGCTGTGTCCCGATATCTCAGTGTAAATTTCAGTCGCTGCTACCTAGCTCTGCTCTATTGTCATGTACAGATAACTCACCTGCAGACCCTGCGTTTACATGTAAATAACATGCATTGATATGTAAATAGTGGCAGCATTAATATGTAAATAGCCACGGACAGCTGCATTGATATGTAAATAGAGACGGCATCCATATGTATATCATGTCCCCCTGAGGTGATATCAACCATCACTTCTGCTGAATGCTGCCCACTGGGGAGGTAAAAGAGCATGCTTGAAAGTCCTGCCTACAACTATAGTCATTAAGCCGAACATCAGACTGTTCTGAAAAGGTGAATTTGAATGTGAATACGCATTTTACATGTATTCCCATGTATTCCCAATGCACACAAATGTGAATGCAGGCTAAATGCCTCAGTCACATTGGTGGTCAGTGAAAATCTTCTCATTACATTGGGGATTGGTGTACAATCCTTTCATTCACACTAGTGGCCACACTAGTGGCCAGTGTAAAGGCCCCCCTTACATTGGTGGACAGTGTAAATCCTTCTTTACATTGGTGGTTACTGTGAATGCTCCTATTACATTAGTGGTAAGTGTAAATCCCTATTACATTGGTGGCCAGTGTAGAAACGTTATATTGGTAATCGTTTTATAAAATACAAATTTGCATTTGTGGTCAGTTTCAAATCTTCCCTTACATTGGTGGTCAATGTAGAAGCCCCCTTTAAATTGATGGTGAGTGTATACCCCCTTACATTGGTGGCCAGTGTAGAAATCCCCCTATTACATTGGTTGTCATTGTAAATTCTTCATAACATTGATGATCAGTGTACATTTCCCTTTACATTGGTGGTACGTGAAAAATTGCCCTTACACTGGTGGTCAGTGTAAATCCCTCTTTACATTGATGGTCAGTGTAAATCTCCCCTAACATTGGTGGCTGGTGTAGAAGTGTCACCTTACATTGGTGGTCAGTGTAAATTCCCCCCTTACATGGAGGTCATTGTATATTCCCCTTACACTGATGGTTGGTGTAAATGCTCTTATTACATTGGTGTCAGTATAGAAATCCCTCTTTTCTATTGGTGGGTGGCGTAAAATCCCCCATTACATGGTGGTCCATGCAAATTCCCCCTCTCATTGATGGTCAGCGTAACTCCCCCTCACATTGGTGGTCATTGTAAATTGATGAATGATTCAAAATTTGTCACAGTGTACTTTCCCCCACCACTGCCACTGATCCCAACAACCCCCCTCCCCCAGCATTGCCACTGACCCCAGGAGTCCTAGGATTCCTAGGAGTTTTCTGTCTATTGATGGGTCCTCTCACCTCCCCAGTCCATGGTGTGCAGGCAGTGAGGAGATGATGTGCTGTAACCTTTAGTAACCAATCAGTGAGCAGCAATGCTGTGCACTTACCTTTTGCAGCCAATAATTGAGTTATAAGGATAGGCAGTAACCTCTAGGAAGCAATCAGTGAGCAGTAATAATGTGCAGTAACTTTTAGCAACCAATTAGTGAGTGGTGTAGCTGCCCTGTAACCTCTAGCAATCAATCAGTGAGTAGTATTGATGTACAGTAATCTCTAGCAACCAATCAACAACAGAAGTCATGTGCTGTAATATCTAAAAAATAAACAGTGGGCCATAATGTGTGCTGTAGCCTCTAGCAGCCAGTCATGAGCAGTAATGATACACTGTAACCTCTGGCAACCAATTGCAATCGGTGCCTGATCTAATTTAGTAAACTGATTTTGAGTCTAGCTGCTATTTATTGTATGTCTCAAAGCATGCGAAGAGTGAAATTGCATGGAAAAGGGGCCCAAGAAAATGTTTGCCCAGGGTTCAGTCAATATTAAAAATGGCCCCACCACCACAGAGAGTGCAAGATTACCAACTGCACAAGCTTTTGTGCTTGTGGCTAATACCCAGCTAGGACCTTTAATCCTCCAATATCCTGGTGGCCGTTCAGACCAAATGCTGCTGGAAAATGATGACAGAGAAGATGCCAGCAGAGCTGAGTCTCACACACACCAAAAAACCCCCACTGTTCAGCTTGTTGGGAGGTGGGGCATTTACTTTTGTTATTCTTTTATTATTTCCCCTTAACAACCGATGACTCATCAGCTGTCAGTGAGCTTCCCCGCTGAGAGCTGAAATGTAAACAAAAGAATGACGGCAATAGAAAAGTCTGAAAAGGCCCTTTGGGTCTGGTATGTATTCTAAGGGGAACCCATGTCAAAAAAATGGCATGGGGTCTCCCCCAAAAGCCATACCAGACCCTTATCCGAGCATGCAGCCTGGCAGGACAGGAAAGGGGGGAGGAGCAAGCGGGCCCCCCCTTCCTGAACCATACCAGGCAATATGCCCCCAAAGCACCTTGTCCCCATGTTGATGGAGATGAGGACCTCTTCCCCACAATCAAGGGCGGTGTTTGTGGGGGTCTGCAGGCGGGGGGGGGGCTTATTGGAATATGGAAGCCCCCTTTAACAAAGCTTCCCCTCACCAAACACCCCCGATGTCTCTTTTTTGCCTGGGAAAAAAAGCCCTGTCTCTCCTCTCATTGCAGTCGCCTCGACTGAACAGGACAATCCTGAAACCTTCAGGACCCACCAGAGGAAAAATAGAACCAAAGATGTTATATGCCTGCACTTAGGATCCATAGAAATAGTATGTATACAATTTTTTTTTAAATTAGGGCAAGGAATGGTGAAAGCACAACTAAAGTCACAGGAATGGATATGCAGTCACGTTGTACTAACAACCTTTGTTTTTAATGATCTTACCTTCACTTTCCTGTTACAGCAATTTAGCAGAGTGTCCAAATATGATTGCATAGTCCAAGGCCCCTTCCACATGGGGCAGGCTCCATTGGAGTGGCAGGGAATCTGTTCACTGATACCCGCTTAGCAGGAGGGTGGCTGGTCTGTTTCTGTCCATTTACACACAACTGCCATCCGATCTAGATGGATGGGGAACGAATCCCCATTCATCTGTTTTTAGCGGGTCATTTCCACCTGCCGCTCCATTGAGAAGACTGAAGGGTCTGATCAGGCCCACCTGAACAATTGACAGGCAGACCCAATTAGTCCGCTATTGTAAAAGGGGTCCAACAGGCACCAAAGCTAGGGCTACTGCACTCAGTAATCAGCGTTAAGTAACAGAACTCTTGACACATGTCCAATCTCTTCTTCTGCAATGCAAATTTAGCACAATATTAGATTTATGATGCATTTCCATGTAAAAATCAGTCATAACACTTGGGATACAGAACTAAAAAGAGCTAAAAAGTTATGAGTTTTCACTTGTTTTAACTTTGAATCGACTCGGGGAGATAGCCTACCCGCTTTGTGGTCCTATTTGTTATACTAGTGTTCATTTTGTACAGCTTGCTAAATAATTATGTGGCCCTTATCTTATAAATTGCCCCAAGTCTGTGTACATACCGGTCAATTATATTGCTTAGGACTGTTATCACTCTCTCTCTCTCTCTCTAAGGGATCCTTTTAGTAAAGGGTTCTAAAACTTCCATAGACATAATACTTGCTGCACATGGCAAACTGGCTATGTACCAGTTAACTAAACTCTTGCTGCTCTATGAAAAGTTACAGGGTCCAGTGATTTTGAACCTGCAATGCCACGCAGTGTTGCATTGTGGATTAAACATTTTTTTTAGTTTCATTCTACTAAATGTTGGGCAATTAGTGCTGTCCATGGTCCTGGTACACTAGGTTTCTTGCTGAACAATTGCTGAACAATAATTGTTTTATTTTTGCAAATAAAAAAAAGTCAGTACCCCCTATATATATATATACACTCCAAATTCCTTTTCAATACTTTAAAAAAAACATATTTGAAATAATATTTTTGCATTAGGCCTCATGCACACTGGATGTTTTTACAGCTGCTGTTTTTAGTTCAAATGTTTTTTTTCTGCAGTCAATAAACTCTCCAGTATATTATCCTATGTGTCCATGCACACATAGGCTGTTATCAGCAGTTTTTGGCATGGGCATTTTCTGGCTGGAAAAAAAAAGTAGAACTAGTGAGTTTTTAATAAAAGCTTAAAAACGTCCCAAAGAAGCTGAAAAAACATGGCTATTCTGCATTTATCAGCATTTTTGAGCCATAAACTTTTGTGGAAGTATAATTTTGTTTAAAAAAAAAAAACGCTAGAAAAATGATACTGCAAAAACTCTGAAAAACTCATTCTACATCTACAGCTTTCTACAACTAACGCTACAGTTTTTTGTTTTTTGTTATAATGTCCAGTGTGCATGAGGCCTAAAGCTTTGATTTTCCAGATTTGTCCTGTGTTTGTCTTGTAAACAGTGCCACCTTGTGGCAATAATCAAGTTAACATGTGTATATACTAAACATGCCGAGATAAATACAGATACCGATAAGAATCAAGTTTACAAGCTTTTTATGTAGCTGTATTTGGACATAATTAAAAACTACCATAAACTATTGGCAAGCAAATCTCAGAATTCTTTAAAAAAAAATCCTTTAAAATTAACACACAGGAATGCGTGAGTTGCATAGGAGAAAAAGGTGGTATTTATATAGTACCATCAATTTACAAAATGCTTTAATACTGTACATTCACATCAGTCTCTGTCCTCAAGGAGCTCACCATCTCAGTTCCCACATACTAGCACCAATTTAGACAGGAGTCAATTAACCTACTAGTGTTGGAGTGTGGGAGGAAACTGCAGTATCTAGAGGAAACCCATGCAAGCAATGGGAGAACATGCAAACTCTATATCTGCAAACTCCATGCAGATAGTGGCTGGCAGATGTGTAACAGCCACCACTGCAGATCACCCTTATCTTCCTATAAGAGCCAGAAGCAATCATATGATCACTGCCTACCTCTGGATCCTGGTGGTGATTTTGGGAAAGCCACTGTCTGTTTGGACACTGAAATATTCTGAGATTTGGGCAGCCATTTTGGACCCAGAGAGACTTTATATAGGTCCTGCTGAGTCAGTCTGGCGAGTCCATATGTGAGAACTATCTAGGCAGGGACATTACAAATGCTGGCTAGAGAAAGATAAGCCTAGTAGGCCCCCGCCTAGTAGGGATAGTGTATCAATGGTCTGTAAAATCCCTGCATACATTTGTAAGTTGGTAAGAACCCTATTTCAGCTTGCATCTGGTCTGAGACATTTGTGCGACCTCTATCGCCAGCACAGTACCCTATGTAAAGGCTACTTAATATTGGCCAAAGGGACCAGTTTAAAGAGCACTCCTTGAGCATCTCTTGGTTCTTTACAACTCTTTTACCCTGTCATGGAATTGTATAGTCCTCCTTTGTACAGTTCCTTTGGATTATCACATCGCTGTACTGTTCATCATTCATTATATAAAACCAGAAAATTGCCAGAAGATGTCTTAACTTATCGCTTGTCGGGACATGGATCACTTGCTGGTGGTACTGTGGTTTCCTGGGCAGAGGGTTCTAATTAAAATGTCCACCAGCGGGTGTCTCCCAACAGCCTAGTTCTGGCTACTGGGAGGGTATTTAGGTCCTCCTCTACTAAGTGCCTCTCGTGTTTTGCTGCTGACAGATTCTGTTTGCCTAGATTCTTCCTGCCCTGTGCTTTGCTGCCTTGTACTTGCTCCCCCTTGTTCCTGATCCGAGTTGTGTTTCCCCCCTTCCTATCTGCTCCCTGCACCTCCAGCTTTCCCCTGCTTTATGAATATTGTATATAGTTAGTGGTTAGATGGGCTCCTGTTTGTCAGGTATTCTGTCACTAGGATTTTTGATTCACTTATAGTTTCATATTTGCTGCATTCGGGTGTTTGGAAGGATTTTGTTTCACTGTAAATAAATCTCACTTAAATCATACAAAGTCTGGTCCCAGTTCCTTGAGTGTAGCCATACAGATCTAGCCATCTCTGCTGCTGATTCCTTTAAATGACTACCACACAGTTAGTCCCACCCACATCAGGATTCAGACCCCACTTATACAAGACAAAACCGCTAACCACTAAGCTATTGTACTGCTAACTTTATTGGTAAACAAGTATATTGTAGCAAGACAGCATAGGTGGTCGTACATCTAAGGTAACTATATCAATAGAGGAGTAACATCAAAGATGATGATTCTACAAATATGAATTCTTGTGAGAAAAGAGAAACAGCTGGACATTGTTGGGCACAGCAGCAAACAACACACTGCAGGGCTAGCACATTTCAGCACAATTGGCCTTGGGGGGGGGGGGGGGTTCTACAGCTCTGTTTCACTGCAAGATATAGTCTAGCAGCTCTCAAACGCCACTCTGTCTGGGACTCCAGTCCATCTTCCCAGTATAGGACACCCAACAGCAACCTACAGTTTCCAGACAGCAGCAATACATCTCTGCTCATGCACACATAAACACCTCAGTAAGCAGGTACTGCTCCCCACAGCCTGTGGATCTTGGCCCCTTTCCCTAGCCTGCCTGCTCTCCACATGGGTTCTGGAGCTCAACTTTCCTGTTGGGCTGAGCTCAGAGTGGCCATGCCATGCAAACACATTTCTTCTTGGCCAGCTGGCCAATAGAATCCTCTTGATGCCCTGTTGTTGTGGGACGGTAGCAGCCAATTAAAGTCCTTTGTCCTCCTTCTCTCTCCCCCTGCCAGTTCATCACAGCAGCAATTGAGCGTAGCTGGGGCTATACTCACCACCCACCAAAAATACTTTGGTCCTCTAAAAGAAAAATATTTGTCAATCCAAATAACAGTTTCACAATTAACCATTTCTATCTGACTAAATGTATTTTGTGGATCCTTGTAACATAAGATTCTGTCAGGGAAACTCCCCACCATGGCATGTTGGGTATGGGCATATAGTGTCGCTCCCTGGTTCAATGATTTGGGTTACTTCAGCAGTGATAACTTCTGCAGAACTGCTCTCTTGGGTCACTCATTGATTCCACATTAGGTCTGTTTACTGATCAGCAGACATTCAGTCAGCAGCAGGCCAGCAATCTGAAAGACAAACTGATGGTAGAAGTGAAATGAACTGACATAGTGGATCTGTTTTAGCTAACAGCTAAAATAAAGTAAATAATGTGACACACACTACAACCTTTTTCAAATACCCTTAAAGACCAACTCCAGATTTGACAAAAAAGTAAACATTCCATTCTCCCCGCTTTTTTAAATAGTCTGTAAAGGGAGTCCCGGAGCAGAGGATCAGCGCAGGGACAGCATGACATATGCGGACTGCACAGTCACGCTGTCAGGGGGGAGGCTGAGGCATGTTCCTTTAAGAAAAGGGGAGGTGCCTCAGCAGGAGAAGAACTGTTTGCCGGGAGAGGAAGGAGGCAAGGGGAGGAAGGGACGTCAGTCGTGAGCGGCGGGGAGAGAGATTGCACGCTCCCACCGCTCTGTCCTCCTTCCCTTCCTTAATGGCGGCTCCGGTGGCACTAACGGCGCTCGTAGCGCAATTGCGGGAGGCGGCGGCAGCACAAGGGGCAGACTGGCTGCACGCCCAGGTCACAGCTATACTCCAGGACGCGGGATCGGCTCCGAACGGGGGGGACGCGGAGGCTCCACGTGTGCGGCGTTCCCGGCCGCCGGAACGCTACAGCCCGGATGCGGTGCAGGGGGAGCGGAGCACGCACAAGCAGCGGAGGGGAGGTAAGAGCCAGGCACCCCCCAGAGACCACCAACCCCAGGGATCCAGGAGGGGGGACGGCAGGACGGCTCAGCGCAGAGGCCGGAGCGCGGTGATGGGTGAGACCAGCGCGACACAGGGATCTGCCCCCCTGGCTCGTCGCAGGTGCCGTGAGCAGTCGGCCGTGGCTGCAGGAGGGAGCCCGAACAGCCAGGCGGCCCAGCGGAGTGCAGCAACGCTTCGGGGGGCTGGCCAGGTGGCCGAAGCGGCCAGCAGCCCAGCCAGGTCCAGAGGGAGGTTCGTGAGGAGCGCGGTGACGGCAGTGTGCGGGAGCAGTGCGGGGACGCCACGGGCCCAGAGCAGTCGGAGGAGCCAGAGTCCATCCAGGCGGCCAAGGCACGGGTCTGACGGTCCGGCGCAGCGCAGAGGACGCGAGACACTCCGCAGATCCCCAGCAGCCAGAGCGGGACCCTCTGGGGTGCAGACAGCAGTCGTGCAGCAGGTGGAGGCCAGCGACAGATCGGGGGGAGAACTGTCCGGGTCGGAACGGGACGAGGACCAGGGACATTCGTCAGCGGTGGATATCGGTGTGGCAGCTGATGGGCCCAGTCCTGGGCAGCCGGTGAGTGCATTCCTACTTTATCTGTTTCTGCTTTATTAGAACAGTTATTGGAGCGGGGTAAGGCAGATGGGCCCACCAGGGAGGGTGGTTCTTCGGGGGTGAGTGGGGTACAACACCATTCGGGGCAGCCCCAGGAAGCGGGGCAGAGGGCGACAGGCTTGCAGGATTTATTGCTGGGTTTGCGGGAGCTGGTGCAGCGCTTTGAGCCGACGGCGGGGGACAAGTCATCGCCGGCCCAGGCGTGGGTCCCGTCAATGGGTAAGGAGGGTACGACACCGGTTCCGCCAATGACCGCGGTCACGAATAGGGTGGAGGCCGTGGCGAGCACAGCGGACACAGTGACGGCGGTGGACATTGCGCCCGCGGCAAGGGCCAGCGTTACGGCTACAGCTGGCCAGGAGAAGACGGGGGAGAAGAAGACGGAGTCCGTCAGGTTGGCGGACTCGGCCAAGAGCGAGGTTTATGTTTGTTTTGAGGGCCCTTTGGGAGCCCATCTCAAAACGGAAGTGAAGGAAAAAATTTGGAAAGGGGAATATGTGGAGATATTCACATTACTGCCGCTTGAGAAGTTCAATCTGGATAGATTGAAACCGGAGGAGAGCAAGAAGGAGGATGAGGAAAAACGCAGATACCGCCTGATTCCGCGGACGTTCTCAAATTGGCTGCAGGCGTTCGCCATCTTGGCGAGCGTGGTGGGGGAAAAGGCCCCCGAACATTGCTCTGCGTTGTTCGTGTATTTAGAGGCGATTAGTGAGGCGCACCGGACGTATGGCGGCGTGGCATGGCTGCGCTATGATGAGCAATTTCGTCAGCGGATGGCCGTCCGACCGTCGCTTCGATGGGACCATAAGGATATTAGCCTGTGGATGAAGCTGATGACGGCGGCGAGGGCTCCTAACCAGTTTTTTCAGGCGGGGGTCGGGGGTACCCCAGCTCCAGGACAGCCGACCGACAAGAAATGGGGCTTCTGTTGGCAGTTCAACGAGGGCACCTGCAGGTTCGGCGCCAACTGTCGGTTTAAGCACACGTGTTCCGGCTGCGGGGGATCACACGCCCTCGCCAAGTGCTTCAGGAGAGGGAAGGGGCGTGGCGGAGAGCCTGCGAATAAAAGGGACGACGCCGGTGCGGGTGGAAAGGATGCGTCCTTTCCTCAGTAGGTACCCCGACCGTCAAGCGGCCCAGCTATTGGAGTCAGGTTTTGCGCAGGGGTTTAAAATTCCTTGCCACCTGGCGGTAACCCCTCCCATAGTGAATAATTTACGGTCAGCCCTGCTGCATCCGGCAGTGGTCACTGAAAAAATTGACAAGGAAGTAAAATTGGGGCACAGGGCTGGCCCGTTTGCTTCAGTTCCTCTGCCGGGCCTGGTGGTATCCCCATTGGGTGTAGTTCCCAAGAAGGAGCCAAATAAATTTAGACTGATTCACCACCTGTCATTCCCGAAGGGGGGATCTGTCAATGATTCGATTGCACCGGAGGAGTGTGCGGTCACATACACTTCATTCGATGCAGCGATATCATGGGTTCGTCGATACGGCCGGGGGTCCCATATGGCTAAGGCGGATATTGAATCCGCCTTCCGGCTTTTACCGGTTCACCCTGACAGCTTTCGTTGGCTAGGTTGCACGTGGAATGGGGCGTACTATGTGGACCGTTGCCTCCCAATGGGATGCTCGATCTCCTGTGCTTTCTTTGAAACGTTTAGCTCCTTCTTGGAATGGGTGGTGCGGGACGTCTCTGGCATTAACTCGGTTGTCCACTATCTGGACGACTTTTTATGTGTCGGCCCGCCGGGTTCCAACGTTTGTGCCGTCCTTTTGGGGACGTTGCAGCACATAACGGAACGGTTTGGGGTCCCGTTAGCCCCGGGCAAGACGGAAGGCCCAACGTCCAACATAGTTTTCCTCGGAATTGAAGTGGATTCCATGGGTATGGAGTGCCGATTGCCATTGGACAAACTGGAGAATCTCAAGGAGGCAATACGTGGGACCATTGGGCGGCGGAAGGTGCAGCTGAGACACTTACAATCGTTGTTGGGGAAGCTAAATTTTGCTTGCCGAATAATTCCCATGGGCAGGGTGTTTTGCAGGCGGTTGTCAGCGGCAACAGCAGGGGTCAAGGCCCCCACTAATTTTGTGAGTCTGACCTGTGAGCACAGGGAAGATTTGCGGGTGTGGCACGATTTCCTGGAATCTTTTAACGGGCGCGCCTTGTGGATGTCGGGCCCCATCAGCAATTGGGATCTTGAATTGTTTACGGACGCTGCGGGATCCACGGGCTATGGGGCCGTTTTTCAACGGCAATGGAGCGCAGCCAGGTGGCCCGCGTCTTGGGGGGAAGCTGGGTTCTTGAAGAACCTAGTCCTCCTGGAACTGTTTCCTATTGTGGTGGCAATGGAAATATGGGGGGAATCGTTCCGCAATCTGAAAGTGCGGCTCAACTGTGATAACATGGGGGTTGTGCAAGTGATCAATCGGTTGTCAGCCCAGTCGGTGCCGGTGGTCAGGTTGCTGAGACACCTGGTACTGCGGTGTTTGAAGTTGAATGTTTTCATTTACGCTGTGCATTTGCCGGGGGTGGAGAACACTGTAGCTGACGCTTTGTCTCGTTTCCAGTGGACCAGGTTTCGGGAGTTGGCACCGGACGCGGAGCAGCAGGGGGTCGCCTGCCCCGTCTGGATGTGGAACGTTGCCTTGGGGACGCAGCTAGGTGGATTCAGCGCTCAGTGAGTAAGGCCACGTGGGACACCTATTCCAAGGTATGGCGGGAATGGTATGCATGTTTGCGCAGTCTGGAGATCTCCCCACAGGGCCAGGAGTTAGTCCACGCGGTTCTCTATTTTCTCAACCTGGGTTTTTGAGCGGGACATCTCGGCAGCGGCCATCGACAAAAAACTGGCTGGTTTGGCCTTTCTCTTCAAGTTGCAGGGGCAACGGGACTATACAAAAGAATTTTGGGTGAGGGTTACAGGAGGGCACACAGGAAAAGGGACGGGCGGCACCCTGTGTCATTTGGAGTACTGCATGGTCTGTTTCGGCAGCTCCCCACCCTTTGCAGTTCGGAGTTTGAGGGTGCCTTATTCAAGGCGGCCTTTGCATTGGCGTTTTTTGGGGCGTTACGGGTGGGGGAGTTAGTCAGCCGTTCTAAACGGGCACAGGGGGGGCTACAGGCAAAGGACTTGGAGTACTTACCCGATTCGATCAGGATACGTATAACCCGGTCAAAGACGGACCAGGCGGGTAGGGGTGTGCAGATAGAAATTTTTCGTCTTCCTGGGTCACACATTTGTCCGGTGAGCGCGGTGCAATATTACAGGGACTTGCGGCCAGGGTTTAAAGGTTCATTTTTGATGCATGCAGATGGGTCGGCTTTGTCGAAGTTTCAATTCATTGCAGTGTTCAAACGAGGTTTGGCCGCGGCTGGTTACGATCCTACGAACTATGCATCCCATTCTTTCCGCATAGGTGCTGCGACGGAGGCAGCCAGGGCTGGGCTTAGCCAAGAGGTGGTGAAGCGTATCGGGAGGTGGGATTCGGACAGATTCAAACTTTACATTCGGCCGCATTTGTTACAGACTTGTTAAGCAGTTGTTGTTGGAATTCGTGTGTTTTTTTTTTTTTGGGGGGGGTAACTCATTATTTTGTGTTTGTCATCTTTTTTTTTCACAGGTATGGAAGTGGGCCTGGTTTGGATCTTGGGCCATTCCTTTGTTTACTGGGATGCCAGGCGAGCTGATGTTCGGCCGAATGGTAGGCAGTTGGGTATCCCCAGACACGAGGCTCAGGTCAGATGGATCGGGGTTCCGGGCATGCTTTGGAACAGGGTGAAGTCGGAGGTCAACAGGTTCGCCCGCTTAGATAGGGCACCGGATGTTTTGGTGCTACATGTGGGGGGGAATGACATGGGGGCTAGGTCCATGCGGCAGTTGATAAGGGACATCAAATGTGATTATTTACGGCTACAGGCAGCATTCCCGGGCATGGTTATCGTATGGTCGGATATGGTGGGCAGGACGTCCTGGCGTTGGGCTTGGTCTGCTAAAAAGGTTGATAGGGCCAGAGTTAAAGTTAACAAGGAGGTTAGCAGGTTCATTGTTCGGAATGGGGGGGTGACCATACGGCATAGAGAGTTGGAGGTGGACACATGGAGGTACCTCAGAAGTGACGGGGTACACCTTAATGAGGTTGGAACCGATCTTTGGGCTCTTGGCTTGCAGGAGGGTGTACAACGCGCTTTGAGGGTGTGGAGGTGCTCGCAATAGTAAGGTCTTACTCCTTGCGTGCTGTGGCAGTGGTTTGGGTCTGTGAGGAAGAGGAGGAGATGTATGTTATATGGAGATATAACATGGTTGTTACCCAGCTGGGGTATCAGGTACCTTCCGGTTACAAGGGATTAACCAGGAAGGGGTGGAAAAGGTAGGTCACTGCGAAGGTTGGGTACCGTCTTACAGTCAGGGGTTTGCGACTGGAGACCTAAAAGTTGATACAAAGTTTGTCGCAGTGACCAGTGGTGTGTGTTCCCCCTACAAGACCCATAAAAAGTACAGAGAAGGTTATTATAAAGTTTATTTTAAAAATGTTATTTATTTATGTTTATGGTAATTTTGTTAATAAAAGGCCGGCAAGGCCATTTACTCCAATACCTTGTTACGTTTTTTGTGGGGAGGGATTGGAGATTTTATTAGGGGGATGGAAGGGACTGGGGGGATAAGTCCTTCACATGTCAAGGGAGTCCCGGAGCAGAGGATCAGCGCAGGGACAGCATGACATGTGCGGACTGCACAGTCACGCTGTCAGGGGGGAGGCTGAGGCATGTTCCTTTAAGAAAAGGGGAGGTGCCTCAGCAGGAGAAGAACTGTTTGCCGGGAGAGGAAGGAGGCAAGGGGAGGAAGTGACGTCAGTCGTGAGCGGCGGGGAGAGAGATTCCCACCCACCCTCCCTTATGTGAAGTGTATTTAATAGGGGCAGTAGTGGCAGTGGTTTGGGTCTGTGAGGAGGAGGAGGAGATGTATGTTATATGGAGATAGACATGTGCAGACTAGAATATTTAGTTTCGTTTTTTCGTTTTCGGCCGTAAATTTTATTTATTTAGTTACTCCCGAAATTCGTTTTTATTTATTTCGTTTTTCGTGCAAAAATTGCATTCGTCCGAAAATCCACATGAATTACGGTCGAATCTGTCTTGGAAGGCTTATGGTATCTGTCGAATGGATAAAGAAGATTCGATGGAGCTGCTAAACTATATAGCCTATAGGCGGAGCATTCGATTGCCGAAATGTACGATTGCAGTGTCGTATAGTTGCGACGATCCCGTCGAATATTATTATAAACGTGCAACGATCCCGTCGAATATTATTATAAACGTGCAACGATCCCGTCGAATATTATTATAAACGTGCAACGATCCCGTCGAATATTATCATTTTTTTTTTTTATTTACTTCCCCCACCCAATTCCAGTATCGTTTCTCTCTGTCGATTCTGTTCTCTCTATGTCGAATATTTACTCTCTGTCGAAGCTTTTCTATATAATAGGACTAATAGAGGTAAACAAAACTTAGGCACATTCGACCACAGGTTCAATAGACATATGGAGTCACGTCGAATCTCCTATTCTATATCGAATGGTCACTTCGAATCTCCTATTCTATATCGAACTGTTGTAACAACGAAAACGAAAAAAAGCATTTATTTATGTCGGATCTTTCGTTTTTCGGAATCTGCACTTTCGTTATCGTTTGTCAAAACGAAAACGAAAATACCTGAAATTCGGACGAAAATGCATTCGGACGAAAACGAATGCACATGTCTATATGGAGATATAACATGGTTGTTACCCAGCTGGGGTATCAGGTACCTTCCGGTTACAAGGGATTAACCAGGAAGGGGTGGAAAAGGTAGGTCACTGCGAAGGTTGGGTACCGTCTTACAGTCAGGGGTTTGCGACTGGAGACCTAAAAGTTGATACAAAGTTTGTCGCAGTGACCAGTGGTGTGTGTTCCCCCTACAAGACCCATAAAAAGTACAGAGAAGGTTATTATAAAGTTTATTTTAAAAATGTTATTTATTTATGTTTATGGTAATTTTGTTAATAAAAGGCCGGCAAGGCCATTTACTCCAATACCTTGTTACGTTTTTTGTGGGGAGGGATTGGAGATTTTATTAGGGGGATGGAAGGGACTGGGGGGATAAGTCCTTCACATGTCATGCCTTTCCCAGTGACATTAGAACTGCCACTGAACTTCCTGTGTGTCCAGGTTTCATGCCACGGCCTTTCCCACCTTGGAATGCTGCAGAGAGCAGTGCCATCTCATTATCCTTTTAAAGCAGCATGCTCCAGTGATGCCGTTCTTATCACCTACGTGTCAAAAGCTAGAAAATTCTGGAGTTCTGGAAAGAGAAAAGAGATATGTTTTGCTAAATTCAAACCTATGCTTTGTTAATGCAGGTCAACACTATCATCAAACCTAAAAAATTTTTACTTCTGCTGTGTTTGTTCCAGTGTAGCGGCTTATTAGGTTTGATCACAGCTTTGACCTGCATGAACAAAGAATACGTTTGAATTAAGCATAAAATATCTATTTTCTCTTTCCAGAATAATTCTCATAACATACTAAGTTAAAGGAGTTGTAAAGGCAGAAGGTTTTTTATCTTAATGTATTCTATGCATTAACATAAAAAACCTTTGTGTGGCAGCCCCACCCCAGCACATTCCTAATTACCTACCTGAGCCCGTTCTCTCTCCAGCGATATCCACGATCGCCTCAGCCATTCAGAACACACCTCCTGATTGGCTGGGACAGAGCAGCGGCGCCATTGGCTCCCATGGCTGTCAAAGTCAGTCAGCGAATAAGGGAAGAGAGGGGGCGAGGCCAAGTTGGGGCTCCATGTCTGAATGGATACATGGAGCTCTGACTCGGCTTGGGTGCCCCTTGTAGCAAGCTGCTGGCTGAGGGGCACTCAAAGGAGGGAGGGACTAGGAGCAGCGAAGTTCAACCAGAGAAGAGGAGGATCCGGGCTGCTCTGTGCAAAACCAACTGCACAGAGGAGGTACCGTATTTATCGGCGTATAACACGCACTTTTTTCCCCTTAAAATCAGGGGAAAATCGCGGGTGCGTGTTATACGCCGATACTCCGCGATTTCCACACAATTTTTTGGGCTCTGGGCGGCTGAAAGCCGCCCAGAGCCCTTCTCGCAGCTTTCGGCCGCTCTTGTACCTTCTCAGCGGCTTTCGGCCGCTCTCGGACCTTCCGAGAGCGGCCGAAAGCTGCCGAGGTCCGAGAGCGGCCGAAAGCCTCCGAGAGCGGCTGAGGCGGCCAAAAGCCTCCGAGAGCGGCTGAAAGCCTCCGAGAAGGGCCGAGGAGGCCGAAAGCCGCCGAGAAAGTCCGAGAGCGGCCGAAAGCCGCCAAGAACTTCCGGGTGCCGCCGAGATACACGGGACATCTTGGCGGCGCCATTTTTAAAAACATAAGCGGACAATCTGCATGTCAAGGCTGCAATGACGAGGCTGCAATGAGGACAGGCTTCATGACAAGGCTGCAATGACGACAGGCTGCATGACAAGGCTGCAATGAGGACAGGCTGCATGACAAGGCTGCAATGAGGACAGGCTGCATGACAAGGCTGCAATGAGGACAGGCTGCATGACAAGGCTGCAATGAGGACAGGCTGCATGACAAGGCTGCATGACAAGGCTGCAATGAGGACAGGCTGCATGACAAGGCTGCAATGAGGACAGGCTGCATGACAAGGCTGCAAATGACGCTGACGAGGCTTCAGATGGACACTGATAAGGCTGCATTGATGGGCATTTAAATGTAAGGTTTTTTTCCTTAAATTTCCCTCCTAAAAGTTTTTTCCACAAAATTCCCTCCTAAACTTGGGGTGCGTGTTATACGCCGGCGCGTGTTATACGCCAATAAATACGGTAAGTATAACACGTTTGTTATTTTTAATTTTTTTTAAATGAGCCTTTACAATCACATTAAAGTTGTGGCTTAGCAGCAGATTCCATGTGTCACATCACAGGGTGAAAGAACATGCCATTGGTATGGATACAGTCTACATAGTAAACAGCTAAAAATGGAAGATTGTAGAATATAAAAAGAAAGCTCCAAATTAGTTCATGGTGTATAATATAGAATGTAGCTCTATCCTAGTTAGGCTTCTAAATAAATTGAGATTTAGTTTATGCTGTAATCACATGAGCAGTGACTGTTTGGTTTGGCCTGCTCAGAGCTTCACTGGCTGAAAGTTTGATTACTTCCCCCTACATCTAGGAGAAGTTTCTAGAGCTTAGGGCGGGAGGATTCAAATGTCCAGTCTGAATATTCAGCATTGCCTACCCATTCCATTGGGGAATGTGCCCAAATGGAGCTAGGTTGCTGTTAAATAATTTGGAGCCCTGAGGAGAGGGTTCCCCTACCTCCCCGGTGGAGATGGAACTGTAAGCTGAGAGGAGAGGGGTTGCCAGCCCCTGGAGCCCTATGGACTGAATGCTGGACCACTTTACAAGAAGTTCCATCCATGGACTGTCTGCGTACCAGAATCCAGTGAGTAAAGTTTTTACCTGTGCTCATACTACTTCATGGTCCCCAGCCATGAACCATGGACTGTTTCAATCTAACTCCACTTGTGCACATACTACTTTATGATCTCCAGTAATGTACCATGGACTGTCTCAGTCTACTTCTACTTGTGCTCATACTACTTCATGATCTCCAGCAATGTACCATGCCATGGACTGTTTCAGTCTACTTCTACTTGTGCTCATACTACTTCATGGTCCCCAGCTGTGTACTTTGGATTGTTTTAGTCGACTTCTACTTGTGCTCATACTACTTTATGGTGACCACCAGCTGAGAACTGTTCCATTCTGCCTATACTAGTGCTCCAGCTGCTAAGCAATGTATGTTCTTTTCTAGTATACATTCCATTTTGGAGTATCCTGCATCACCAAAAATCCCCTCCCAAGTTCTAGTAGCTAATAAACTTTCAAAAGACAACTCCTAGACTGATTAATGAGCCAGAGACTGCTGCTGCTGTGTGTCTGGCTGCCTCTGCACTGTTTTCGACAGACTCTATCTAACCTAAAGCAGCTCCTTCGGAGGTAGCGCTACAGGAATAATAATGTTGTGCACCAAATGCTATTCAAAAGAAGCAGTGACAGCATCAATGCTGTACATAACTTGTGCAGAGAGCAGAACTGTGGGAGGGACACAGCAGCCCCTGGCACTGCCGGCTATCTACAGAAAACTAAGGAGGGGACTCAGACAAGACCAGTCACCCTGCACAAGAAGGGAGAGCAGCACTGACTAGTCCAGTCTTTACTATAGGAAACTGCTGCATTGTGCCAGAGTAGTTTCATACTGGATTACAACACAGATCTACACAAGCAACAGCAAGATGCAAGTACGAATACAAATGAACCTTGTATATAGAGAATATTTCTTTAGCCTGAATTTCAGCCTTAATGCGTTTGTTACCCCAACACTTCATATTGCTGATATGTGTCTGCCGTACCATGTACTTGTATGAGAAAGTATCCTGTTCTCTTTGTAGTGCTTCCTTTATGTGAAATCCCTGGTGTTCCTGCCAGTGCCTCATTCCTATTACTTCTAAAATACATTTGAAATGTGTTTTTTTTTTCTATTTGTACCCAAATCTTTCAATACATTACAAAGAACAGAGAAGTGTTTCCAAACCCAATAAATTAATATTTTCCGATCTTGATCTTTAAAGGTGGCCATACACTGCAATCAGTTAGATCTTAAAAAAACAGTGTGCAGCTGCTTCTCCTTCCTTCATCCTCTCATGCAACTCAGAGCAGAGGGAATGTGATCACTTATAAAAAAAAGGGGGGGGGGGGGGGGAGAAGGCATTTATGTTTTTGTTCATCTATACAAAAATGTTTTCCTTTCATTTCTATTTTAAACTGAATGAGTTGTTTTACAAGGTAATCATTTACAATAAGGTGCCCTGACACTTCACTGTTCCAGGACAGTGACTCAGTAGTAAAGCAAGGGGGAAATAGTGACAGCAGTGTAGCATGCATCTGCAAAAACAAGTCAGCAATTGCAGTTCCTATATTTCTATTCAAACAGATTCCATAAAAAATTAGTGAAGCTAGATGCATTGTCCATAAGTTCTAACCAGGCTCAGATGAACAAAAGCTACTGGTTGATTTTTTTCGTTGCTTCTATTTATAAAAAGCAACCACCCAATGGGAGGGATTTATCTGTTCTGCAAGCTTTTTGTGCCTGAGCAGCCAACTGTGATAAGTTTGTATTCATTTTGCCAAATTAAACATATGCAACATTTTATTCAGGCATTTATATGTCATGGACATGTTTTATACTGGCACAGCATTACTTTAGTCCACACATAAGAAACAAACTACAAGCTAAATCTAACTCACGGCATGCTACACCTTTTATGTATCGTTCCCCATTGAGCTGATAAATCCTTTTTTGCTATGATTTTTTTAATACAAAGCATTGAAACGGCGCTCTTTCTGTTAGAACATCCTCTTTTCATTACTTATATGGACAAAGCATTTAGGGTGACAGCTCATAGGTGTGTGCAGCATATTGCTTTAGGGTGTGCACCCCAAAGCTCAATCACACATGCATGCGTGTGTATGTATATATATATATATATATATATATATATATATATATACACACACACACACACACATATACACAGTATATACACACACACAGATACACAGAGTTGAGAAGTGTGCTATGTACAGGGTACAGAGTTAAGGAGTGCGCTATGTGCAGGGTGCTGAGTTAAGGCGTGCGCTATGTACAGGGTGTAGAGTTAAGTAATGCGATATGTACAGGGTGCTGAGTTAAGGAGTGTGCTATGTACAGGGTGCAGAGTTAAGGAGTGTGCTATGTACAGGGTGCAGAGTTAAGGAGTGGGCTATGTACAGGGTGCAGAGTTAAGGAGTGCACTATGTACAGGGTGCAGAGTTAAGGAGCGCGTTATGTACAGGGTGCTGGGTTAAGAAGTGCACTATGTACAGGGTGCAGCATTAAGGAGTGCGCTATGTACAGGGTGCAGCGTTAAGGAGTGCGCTATGTACAGGGTACAGAGTTAAGGAGTGCACTATGTACAGGGTGCAGAGTTAAGAAGTGCGCTATGTACAGGGTGCAGAGTTAAGGAGTGTGCTATGTACAGGGTGCTGAGTTAAGGAGTGTTTTGTGTACAGGATGCTGAGTTGAGGAGTGTGCAGAGTTGAGGAGTGTGCTATGTACAGTGTGCTGAGTTAAGAAGACGAGCACTATGTACAGGCTGTACTGCTTAGAAGTATTTAATGTACAGGATGCAGAGTTAACAAATGCATATCTTACAGGCTAGTTTATCACCCCCCCCCCCCCCCCAGTGCAGAGCTTTCCCTCAAAACCCGGCCTTGGCTTCCAGTACAGAGCTACCCTTTCTCTCCCAAATCCCCTCTACCTCAGCTAAAGGATACCAGAGATAGAAGATAGGGGCTGCTGATGAAGAGTAGCTTAAATGTACAGTGTGCAGGCTGCTGCCACAGGCTTTAGGTAGAGCTGCCGCCAAGACACTAGAGCGGTGCACATCCCCTGTCCCCTCATCTTCTCTGCTCTCCTAAAGATAGTGCAGAGTGCGCACCACTGGCAAAGGAGCCTGTCACTTGTAAACACAGAAGCCATGATAGTGCAAGGGATACTAGTAAGCAGCGGGAAGGGACTAGCAGAACACACATTACGATAAAAAAAGCCCTGTGCACATGGGGTGATTAGGGTACACCCAGGGCTGGACTTACCATTGGGCTTGACTGGGCTCAAGCCCATGGGCCCCGCCCAATAAGGGGCCCCGCGGGCCCCACAAAGATACATAGCCGAGTGTATTCGGCTCGGCTCCGCTCACAGTCACGCCCAGTCCCGCCCTATGATGGACATAACACAGGGACTAGGCGTGACTGTGAGCCGGGCCGAGTACACTCGGCTACTCTCGGCTCCGCTCGGGACTGCGAGACGACCCATGAGCCGCAGAGAGAACCCGAGAGCCAATTTTTAAATTTCAAGACTGCAATAACAAGGCTGCAAATGACAAGGCTGCAAATGACACTGGGGCAAGGCTGCAAATGAGAAGGCTACACTGACAAGGCTACAATGACATTGGACAAGGGTGCAGATGGATGGGCAAGGCAACACTGACAACAACACTGACAAGGCTGCAATGCAAGGCTGCAAATGACACTGACAAGGCTGCAATGCAAGGCTGCAAATGACACTGACAAGGCTGCAGATGGACAATGACAAGGCTGCAGATGGACACTGATAAGGCTGCATCGATGGGCATTTAAATGTAATTTTTTTTTCTTCCTTAAACTTCCCTCCTAAACTTGGGGTGCGTGTTATACACCGAAAAATACGGTAATGTATAGAAGGTAGGGCCTGAAAGTGACTCAAGCCCAGGGGCCCGACCACTCTAAGGCCGCGTACACAAGGGCGGACTGTATGGCCTACTTAGTCCGTCAAAACACATTTCAGCGGACAGTCCGCTCGTGTGTGGGCTTCAGCGGACTTTTTCAGCGTGCAGTCTGGCGTACTAAGTATTTCGGAATTTCCGTAATTCTGTCTGTCATACTTTGGTTTCAGCGGACAATCCGCTCGTGTGTAGGCTAGTTCGACGGACTAAGAATGGCGCATGCTCAGAAAGGATTTACACGGCGGAAGGTTGCATTGCTGTGTATTGGACTTCCTATTTCTAGTCCCGTCGTACGTGCTGTACACGTCATCGCGCAAGCTTTCGTCGGACTGTTTGGCTATCCGTGTGTGGTCAAGTCCGTTCATTCGAAAGTATGACGGACTGTCCGTCGGATTGTATGACGGACTAAGTAGGCCATACAGTCCGCCCGTGTGTACGCGGCCTTAGTCCTGCCCTGGGTACACCCCATGTGCATGCCTATGCTGCAGCTGCATACAGGCCACGGAAAAATCCTCTTTGGAAGGACATTTCAGACATTTTTAAGGGCCGGTTCACACAGCGATGCGCGGCGAGGCGTCTCCGACTTGCCTCGCCGCGACCTGCACGGACCTCAGCGGCGACTTGCAGAGGACTTCTGTATAGAAGTCAATGCAAGTCGCCCCTGAAGTCGCCCCAAAGTAGTACAGGAACCTTTTTTCTGAGTCGGAGCGACTCGAGTCGCTCCTCTCAGAACGGTTCCATTGTACAGAATGGGGGCGACTTGCGGGAGCGAGGCGAGGCGAGCCGTGTCGCCTCGCCTCGCGTCGCAGTGTGAACCGGCCCATATACTATTTTCAAAATAAATTTAAAAAAAGGGAAACCGCTTTTACTGAAAGCCAATGTCCAGCATGGGCAGAAAATTAAAAAAATAAGTGCTACAATACTAATCCAACACATTTTGGTAGCTCATCAATCCCACTTTATTGTCCACAAAAGAAGCCGATTTTAAAAGTAGTTCTCGCATTACTTTTGCAAGTTCAGGTACAACTTGCATAGACACAGTCACACCTGAAGTCGCACTGACGTGCAGCTTAGAAATTGTTGAAGTCGCATGATTTCAAAGCCACGTTCGGTGTGACCAAAGACTAAAGAATAGTCAGAGTCCTCTCTTCTCTTCTGTGAGTCAGATCAATGGATGTGCTGGCTCAAGCTGGTATATTAATGTGTAGCAGGGGTCAAGTCCTGAGAAAAAAAGTGTGGGAACTCCCACCCAAGATCCACTCCCCCACCAAAAAAAAAAGTGATATGCTCATATGCACGAACACTTCAAAAGTGGTATTTTTAATCCGATTTTCGTATTGTGTGTATGAAGCTTAAGGGCCATTTCACACCACATGCAGTTCCATGCAGTTTCGTGCAGTTCCGTTTTTTCTGCACCAATACAGTCAGTTCCGGTCAGTTTCCGGTCAGTTTCTGCACCAGAAACTGGAAACTGACCAGAAACTGACTGCATGGTGTGAATTAGAGCCATTGGAATACATGGAAAACATTGTGCATGCATTTTTAGTGCAGAAAAAAAGCACACGAAAATGAACGGAACTGCGTCTGGTGTGAACTGGCTCTAACTGTTAGGGTCACTTCACACCATAGAAATGGAGTCCGGATGCGTTCCAGGTGCTTTTCTGCATGTGCGTTTTTGATGCGTTCCAGTGCATTTTTAATGCGTTTTGGTGCGTTTTTGATGCAGTCCAGTGCTTCCCCCCTCTTTTTTCTTAACCTTAAATAAGGACAAGTGTGTTGCAGTGCGTTTTTGGTGCATTTAGGTGCGTTTTTGATGAGTTTTACAGTGTTCCAGTACAGTCCAGTGCAGAAAAAATGCAGCATGTTCTACTTTTTTTTCTGGAACTGGAACGCACTGGAACTGACCGCACTGGTGTGAACTATGCCATTGAAAACCATATAACCTACTTTCCATGCGTTTTTGATGCAGAAAAAAAACGCACTGGACTGCATGTGGTGTGAACTGGCCCTAAGTACATAAAAAAAAAAAAAACAATCCTCGATAAACATAAATACGGTAATTCTCTGAATAATCAGCATTCATTAAATTGTGCTTCCATGCAAATGTGAACATCATGTTCTGATCTTTATTGGGGAATGTTCTTTTGTATATAGAGTGTTTATGTGGTGAGTTTACACTTTTCATTGAACAGAGTTTGGATAACACAGGGTTAAACAGAAAGGTCATAAATGAACTGCACATTATCTGGACAGAATGCTTAGGGAGATAGTGATGTTTCCTGCTTAGGAGATGTATGTTAGCTTGGGGGGCTTCAAACTCTGCAGGGCTCCAACACACACTCACTGAGCCTACACACAGGTGGATTGTCTGGCGGACTCTGGTCCGCCTGACCAAGTCTACCGGATAATCCGATACTGTGTACTCCGGGGGTCTTCTGTTCTTCCGTCTTCAGGGGTCTTCTCGCCGGACTCCTCCGCTATCTTCTGCTCTTTTGCTAGCTCTTTTACTAGCGGAGGAGCCCAGCTTTCTCCTTCATCACCGCCGCCGTCCGGGGGTCTTCTTCTGACTTCAGGGGTCTTGTCCCGCTCTTCGGGGGTCTTGTCACCCTCTTTGGTTCTTGTCGCCTCCGCTTTCTTCTTCCAGCTCTTTAACTAGCGTTGGCCCGGTCTTTTGTCGCTGTCGCCGTCACCGCTACCTTCTGCTTCTTCTTCTTATTCCATCTTCCGATGTTGACACAACGCTCTCTCTGGCCATAATGGCAGGGACGCGTTGTGCGGTGACTTATATAGGGACAAGGGGCGGGGTCACCGGATGATGTTGCATGGTGACCTCGCTCCTTATGATGTCACAGTCCCAGCATCCTCTGTTCAAGTCCGTTCATTTCAAAAGTCCAGCGGAATCCTGCCATAGTCAGTCCAGCTGTACACTCACTACTTTACATTGTAGCAAAGTGTAATTTCTTCAGTGTTGTCACATAAAAAGATATAATAAAATATTTACAAAAATGTGAGGGGTGTACTCACTTTTGTGAGATACTGTATTTAGTTTGCTGTGTGTATTGTGTAAATAAATGACTTAATTTTATTTTTGTGTTTTGCTGTTAATCTTCTGCAATAATTTTCTATTTATATACATAACCTCTGTTCTGTTCTGATCAGAACAGATGTAAATTTTGTGAATTCCACGCCTGTTCAGTTTTTTTCTCCAGCTTGTGACCGGAGGCAAACGCATATCTCCCAACTTTAGGGCTTGAGAATGAGGAACATATTAGGGAGACCGTGACCTCCAGAACTCGACGCAGCAAAAAGTAGGTGTGGTTAAATTACAGCAGCCTATAGGGGGCAAGCTTCCTCATTCCCCCGCATTACTTGGATTGTAAAAAAAAAATGAGGTACCTTTGGGCACCCCAAGAAGAGTTGTAGTGTGGTGAGTGCACTGCATGGCGGTAAACAGTGGGTGTGATTAAAAGTGCCTTTGTTTTTTTTTACAATCCAAGAAATGCCCCTAGCGCTGATGAAGATGATGGCTGGGGAATGTGACACTCACAATGGAGGGCAGAGAGACCTCTGATGTCTCATTATAGAGAATTTGTCACAATAAAATCACATAGGGGACCCTATGTGATGCAAATACATTTTATTGAACAAAAAGTGTAAAAAAATAAAGTTACCCATACGTCTGGGGCACCTATGTTCAAAAATGTGGTGAGTGCTACACGTTACATATCGCCACACTCACTAGAGAGCAATAATCCTAGGCCATTTTTCATGGTTAACTCTAAACTGATGACCTGTAGAGGTTTTTAAAACATTGCTCATGAAATCTTAGGGTACTGAAGCTTGTCACAGACGCCCACAATTTTAAGAATTGACGTGTTAGGCATCTACTCGCTACTATAACTTTTCTATTTTACCAAATAAAATGGGGAACATATTGGGTTCATGTGTCCCAAAAATGATTTAATGTACTGTACTTGTGCTTGTGTACTGAAAATTTTTGCCCGATAAGCACAAATATATCGTATTACCGGAAAAAAAAAAATGGTAGTACTGCTTTTTTATTCTTGGTGGTCTCTGCTTTCACAGAAATTTTGCCGGGTCAGCAGGGACCATCTGAATTTCTATCCATGTGTGTGGCCACTGTGGTCAATCTACTGACCTCTACCAACACTAGAATTTGAGTGGTTCAAGAACATAGTGGACTGGAAGAGGCAGACCCTGGGCCTGAATAATTATGTGGCTTCAGTCAATCCCTGGGGGGGAAAGTGGCAAGTAGGCTGAGAAGGAGAATAGTTTGAGGCACTTCTTATGGGAGACGTCAGTGGACCATTGCACTGTTGGAGTATAAGACAAGATTGGGCATCATAGTCCAATGTAACATACTCTTATTCAGTCAAGGCTTCATTTACGCCTTTCCTCTTGGCCCTGGGGTTTCCTGATGTGGCAAACACTCTGACAATCTTAATTGACACCTCTTGAGATATTTCATTGATATCATCTCCTCATCCAGATATTACATCTAGTTTATATGACTACAATTTTTGGAGCCAGTGCTGAAACTCATCGATCCTCCATTTGCCTTGGCCAGTTTTGGGGGTTGATAGTCTGGGATTGGGGCCCCATTTGGCAGTTTTGTCCTCCATTGCCTACCGGTACATCTTCAGCGGTTTCTGTCTTTTCTGCTCTTCAGTCATGACCCCCATTTGTTCAATTATAAGCACATAGGATTCATTTTGAAAAATGAATTGTCCCTGAAGAAGACCTTCATTTATATTCTCTATTGAAACTTTTGGATTTCTTCTGTCCCACCACCATGGACAGTCGATACATAGGTTATTCATTGGTTTGATTCCATGTTGTTGCTTGTTTTTAATGCGATTCTATTTTTTTTTTCCAAATATATGTTTATTAATTTTTCAAAATTTGGGCAAAAAGCCCGGCAAACATACAACAGTAGTAAAACAGTAGAGGTCGCAGCCTCCGAACAACATATTCTGGTAACTGCAAATACGTTTACATACATTCCGTGTGAATCAGAAAGGCTCCACAGGGAATGTGTCCGACTACCACCCTACGGCTTTATCCCGGAGGCTCAAACAACACAGAAAAGATAAAATTATCAACATCCCTGAGTCTCCAAGAGTCAGTTCGCATGTATAAGTAAGGTTGTCCCTGGACAGAGCAGGAGGCTGCCACTGGAAGAGAGAAGGAAGAAAGATAGGAAGTTAAGTAGCAAGCAAAGAAGGGGGGGGGGGGGGTAGGTGGATGAAGGGAATGGCGAATGCTCCGTCTATTTCTATTACCATAGTATTAGAATCAGATTGTATTTCCTAAAGTATGTCAGATTATGATCGCTCAGACCTTTAGAAGGGATTTTCCTTCTTCTGAGTGTATAAATATGTTCCATAGGGACCAGGTTTTCTTATGTACTTCTTGTCTATTTTGAGCTGTCAGTATCAAATCCTCCATTTTATTTATCTCCTCCAACTTCTTCAACCACATCGCTGCTGTCGGAGGACATTGCTGCTTCCATAAGATTGGGATACAGGATTTGGCTGCATTAGTCAGGTGACGCAGTATGGACTTTTTATAGCGTTCCGAAGGCAAGGTGGATATATGGAGTAGGAAGAAGGCCGGGTCATTTGGTATCTGAAAGTATGTGAACTTCTGGGATATAGCGAGCACCACAGTCCAGAACGCTGTCAACTGGGGACAAGCCCAAAACATTTGCAACATCAATCCTCTTTCCTCATGACACCGCCAGCAATATGCCGACGCGTCGGGGAAAATAGTGTGTAAATGACTAGGCGTCAAGTACCACCTCATCAGGATCTTGTAATTGGTCTCTTGTATTTTCGTACACAGGGAGGACTTGAGGGAGAAATCGATCATGATTTGTTTCTGGACTGTAGTGAGGGTGCGTTGGAGGTTCCCTTCCCACATGGCAAATTCGGTGGCTGGGAGGGACTGTTCAGGAGGGCATACATCTGGGATAGGACTCGCTTTAATGGTTCCTTGCCTGCCAAGAGTTCTTCAAACAAAGTCAGGGGTCTAGAGTAACTTTGAGGGTTCGGGATACTCTGGAGAAAATGATGTACCTGCAATGCATTACAGAATGCAGGGTCCAATAGTTCTGTCATAGTTGCCCATCCCCCTGGTCGCACAAATTGTGCAGCCGTCACAAAGTTCGAGTCTCTCAATGCTGTTTGGTCGTTAGGGTAGTCTGTAGCGTCGCTCTCGAACTTTGTTTTATAGTGTTCCCAATCAGGGGGTGTGATTGTGTCTCCAGAGGGAGAGAGTCACTGCACCACAGTGCATTTCTCAGGGGTATGGTCGCCTGTCGTTGTTCTATTTGTGCCCATAATTTAAACTCCTGGTGTCTACCCCAGTCAATCACCCGTCCCATATGTATCGCTTGATAATAGCGTCTAATGTCAGGGAGCGCCAATCCTCCGCAATGCTTGGGCATAGAGAGTTGGGTACTAGGCGCACACGGTTTTTTGTGAGCCCAGACAAAACGGGTGAAAAGGGCTTGTACTTGTTTAAAATAAACGGGAGGTATCCTAATCTGGAGGGCCTGGAAGAGGTAGAGAAATTTGGGTGGCATGCTCATTTCCAGGAGATTACATCTCCCAAACCAAGAATGCAACCCTTATGCCACGAATCCAAAAGTGCCCTGATTTTCGCTAATAACAGGGGGAAATTACTCTCATATATGCGTGTCAGGTTGGGCAGAATGCTCGTGCCTAGGTATGTCAGGGTGGACGATGTCCATCGAAACCTAAAGTTCGATTGTATGGTCGGGAGGGCATGTGTCGGTATAGATATTCCCATTGCTTCGGATTTAGTAAAGTTTATTTTAAGGTTGGATAACTTCCCATACACCTCAAATTCCTTGAATAAATTTGGTAAGGACACTGCCGGGTTGGTAAGTGAAAAGAGCATGTCATCCGCGTAAGCTGATACCTTGTGCTGATCACGACCAACTACCACTCCTTGTACATCCAGATTCGATCTAATTGTGGAAAGAAAGGGCTCTAAAGTCAGGGCAAACAAGAAAGGGGACAATGGGTATCCCTGTCTTGTTCCGTTTGTTATCCTGAAGGGGTCAGACAGGACCCCATTTGCTTTTACTCGGGCGGTTGGACTAGAGTATATTCCCCTTATCCGGTTGAGCATCACCTCCCCCAGGCCAATGGGTTTAAGGACCGTAAACATAAAGGGCCAGTTTACCAGGTCAAACGCTTTTTCAGCGTCGGTATTCAGGAATATACATGGGGTTTTCTTGGAGTTCACGATATGTAAAAGATTCAGTACTTTCGTGGTGCTATCCCTGGCTTCCTTAGAGGGGATGAAACCTAAATGTATAAGCTGCTGAAGGTGTAGCACTAGCCGGTCAGTCAGTATCTTGGTAAACAATTTCAGGTCCACATTCAGCAGCGAAATGGGCCTACAGCTACCACAGGATGCGGAATCTTTCCCTTCTTTGTGGATCACCGAAATATGGGCACTCAGGGAGTCCCTGGTAAATGTCCCTCCCGCCCCAATTGCATTAAACACCTTCAGAAGACGTGGTCCTAGAGTCGTTTTATAATACTGTAGGGTATACCCATCAGGACCCGGGGCTTTCCCTGGCTTCATATTTTTAATAGCCTGCTGAAGTTCTATCAAAGTTATGGGGGAGTCTAAGTCCGTTTGAATTTCCGTTGGTAGGGATGGTAGTCCAGAGGATGTGACATATTCCGCCATATCTGATTGGGACGCTGTCACCTTCGGTAGATTGTACAGATTTAAGTAGAAGGATCTAAACTCCTGGGTAATATGCATAGGTAAAACCACCCTATTACCCCCTGCGACATTGATGTGAGGGATATAAGTGGAAAGTCTGTGTTCTCTAACCATCTTGGCTAGTAGTTTCCCACATTTGTCCCTGGATTCGTACACCACCTGTCGGCACACTTGCAAGGCCGCTTTCGTCCTGTAATGGAGAAGATCATTAATCTGTTTCCGAAGGATCGCCAGTTCTGACTCTGAGGACTGAGTGGGGGCATGCTTATGCCTGGACTCCGCGCCAGCGAGCGTCTGTAGTAGTTGGGTGAGCTGTTGGTTGCAATCCCTTTTAATACGCGCCCCGTGTCTAATCAGGATACCCCGAATAACTGTTTTGTGGGCCTCCCACAGGACCCCCGGGTCGCAGTCTGGTTGGTAATTTTCCTGGAAATAGAAGTCCAGTTCTCTGGTTACTTCCGCTAGTATTTCTGGAGTCTGCAGCAGACTCTCGTTAGGATGCCAAAATCGATGTCTGGGCGAGGAGGAATCGGATAGCCTATAGACCAGGAATATGGGTACATGGTCTGACCATGTCCTATTCCCTATGTATGTTCTACCGCATGCAATTAGGTGTGGGGGATCAAAAAGTAGTCTATTCTGGTATGTATTTGGTGCATGGGTGAGTAGTAAGTAAAGTCCCCTACTCCCGAGTGCTGTAGCAGCCAAACATCTGTCAGTTGTAATTTGTGAAGCGCCCTGGCCATGTGTTTAAGTTGGATTAGTGGGACGGAAGTTTTGCCAGATGAAGTGTCTACTGAGGGGATCAGTGGGGCATTAAAGTCACCCCCTAGAATTAGTTGCCCTTCCCGGAAGTCCTGTAGTTTTCCCAGTGCACCCTCTAGAAATGCAGCTTGGTTCTCGTTAGGGGCATAGATCGCTGCCAAAGTCAGCTGTACTGTACCCACTAGGCCCTAAAGAAAAACATAGAGTCCAGAGGGATCTATGGTATGGCTCTGGCATTGCCAGGGGACCTTACTGGAGATCAATATGGAAACACTCTTGGATTTGGCGATCGGGTTGGTGGAATGATAAGTCACGGGAAGTATCTGTTTTGTAGGTATGGTAATCTATTATCTTTAAAATGAGTCTACTGGATAAAGGCAACGTCTGTGTGGGCTCTTTTTAGTTCATCCAGCAATATACGTCTCTTCTCAGGTGTATTGAGACCTTTGGCATTCAGGGACAGCACTTTAAGATTGTCCAGTGCCATCACTCAATGAGGGGTGAGGGGAGGAGGGATGGGAAGGGGGGGGGGGGGGGAATGGGGCCCAAAGCTAGGGGAGAGGGATAGAGAGGGGTAGGGTAAGAACCAAAAAAAAAAAAAGAATAAGTATAGACAGGAAAAGGAGATAAGCAAATAAGAATTAGAAGGTGGGGGCAAGGTCTAACACCTCACCCCTTTCACAATACAATATCTGCATATGCCACCTGGAGGACCGATTGGCACCTCCCGGCGGAATATGCTATCCTATTTGGGGAAGGGGCAGGACAGGGCTCAAACAGCAATCCCTCGACCGGCCCCCCACACCCCAACCTATCCTGAGTATATAGCAAAGCACATTATCTTTAGTACAGTAAAACTAAAAGAACTTGAGCGACAACAGGATACAAAATACAGAGTACCAACAGAGTAATAGGGTATAGGGCACTGTTCCCCCATTACTTCATCATCAGCATAAATCTATATCAGCCCAAACCCCCCCCCCCCCCCCCCCGAACCTGAAAACCAAGCAGACCCACCGCACCCCTATAACTCAGGAGCCACCACGTGCCCAAAATAAGACAGATCAAACATCCCAAGTTTACCTCAGATCCGTGTGGTGTGGACCTCCGCTGCTCCCACGCCTCCCCGTCACCACGTCGGTGCAGCCGTGCCGGACCCCCTTCATTCAGAATAGCCGACACGGCCGACCGCAGGGCCGTGAGAGACAGATGGGCCTGGCAAAGGTCAGCAGCAAGTCTTACGATCTGTTGGGTGAGGGGAAGGTCTGAATGTAGGAGTTCAAAGGGCACACGTGGGACCATAAACTCCCCCTGCAATCGGAGTCTCCGGGAATTTCTGGGGCTCAAAGTTAGATCCCATCGGGGCAGGCAGATCAGGGCAGTCAAGGGGGGAGTGGGTGGTCCAGACCCAGGTCTCTCAGGGTAATCTCCGCAGCCTGCCAGTCTCCAGGGGTGGGGCGTTCACTCAAACAAGAGCACTGGCCCTACCAGGAAGTAGCGATAGGCAAGGCACTGTGTCAGTGGGGAACAAAGGTGCACGCAGGCGCCGACATCAGTATAGCGCCACAGCTGTCCAAAGGGTCAGTTAGCATCTTTGGTATATCAAAGGAGAAACAGTGTCCCTATGCAGGTTAATGGTTCAAGACTCACAAGGCTCCTCTCGGGAGGGCGCCCTAGGTCGTAGGTGGCTCCTCTGCTGTCTGGGCCCAGGGTCCTCTCTCTGCCTCGGTACATATGAGCGTCCCTGAGTACGAGGAAGGAGAGCCACCCAATTCAGAACCGGGACAGGTTCAGCTTCCAGGAAAATAAAAAGAACCGGGAGGGCATCTGGTCTGCGCAGATTAAAGTATCGCTGGTCTTGCGAAATGTCACAGAGAGCGGGTACCCCCATCTGTACGTGACCCCTCTGCTGCGGGCTAGGTCCAAGAGCGGCTTCAGCATTGCGCGGTGTTGCAGAGTCGCGCGGGAGATGTCCGGTAGTATTTTGATATGCGTGCCATCAAACTCCAGGTCCCCTGCTTCCCATGCCTAGCGTATTATTTGCACTTTGTGCGCAAAATGATGGAGCCTACAGAGCACGTCACAGGGGTGAAGGGGGTCTGATGATCTAGGCCCCAGCGCTCTGTGGACCCTGTCAAGTTTCACCCTGTCCGGCAGCTCGATCCCCGCTATGCTGCGGAAAAATGCTTCTGGGAGGCCGCGGAGCCTCAGGTTGTTCCTGCGACCCGGTCCTCCACGTCCTCAAGATGGAGCTGTTGCTTGATCAGGGCCTCTGCTTGTAACTCCTGAAGCCTCTCCACCGCCGACATCCGTTGCCCCAGGGCTGCCACCGATGACTCCCCCGTCTCCAGCCAGGTAGCGAGTGCTGAGACATCTGCCCTCACCGCGGTCAGCTCTTTGCGGTGGGCTGCTTCCACTGTCCCTATAAGTGCAGCGATGTCTGCCTTAGTGGGCAGAGCCTGTAGCAACGCCCAAAGCTCTGCATCAACTCCACTGGGCTGTAAGGAGGCCTGCGGCAGGTCTCCGACTGCCGGGCGGAGGTCCGGCGGGTAGTCCCTGTAAGAGTCCGCCAGCGCCGAGCTCGCCTCTGGGGTGGGGGAGCGGCTTGGAGACCGGCTCCCCCTTCATCTCCGTGTGCAGCTGCCATTTTTAGCTCTGGCGGGCAATGCTGGGAGAGCTGGAACAGCCTCTTAATCTCGCCGGAGGGTGCCTGGGTCACCACTTTGGATTGCCTGCCGTTTCTCCTAGCTGTCTTGTTTTTAGAAGAGTGCATAGTGTCCCGCAGTACTGCCGGTGAGGTCGGGGTAGTAGGAGATGGCCGGGAGCTCAGGCACAACACGTCTCTATTCAGCCATGTCCCAGCCATGCCCCCCGTGATTCTATTTTATATCTATTCGATTGTAAGCTCTTCTGAGCAGGGCCCTATTGTAACTGTATTGTATCCTTCTATATTGTAAAGCGCTGTGTAAACCGTTGGCCTATATAAATCCTGTATAATAATAATAATAATAATAATAATATCTGGTACTTTATCAATAAATTTTATATTTTTCTACTACATTTCCTATTTCTTGTCCGTTAAAATCCCACCCCTTGAGAAATCCTTTGTTTACGCTCAACAGAAGTCGAAAGTTTAATCAACATTTCCTATTTCTTGTCCGTTAAAATCCCACCCCTTGAGAAATCCTTTGTTTACGCTCAACAGAAGTCGAAAGTTTAATCAAAGTCTGTCAAAGTGACATGTTGGAAATTTCCTTACAGCCAATCAGGTGCAGCTACTGATCAATGTATCCTGCAGCAGCAGGATTCTTGTCCAGGAGGAGTAGTTCCCAGCCTTAAGGGCTGCTGCCCTTCTGGGCAGGCTAGCTGAAGCCTGCAGGAACTCAGCGAAGTCCCAGCTCAGTGTGAGCTGTTTGGTCTATTTTCTGGAAGCAGTTTGAGCCAAGTAAAGGGAGTTCACTGAGGATCTGACCTGGAGATTCACAAGAGAGATGTCTTGCCGATATTGGACAGAAGGTATCCAAGTATCTGGGGACACAGTGTCAGGGCTGGGCTCAGCCCTTCCTTCTCAGAGCTGGCCGCTCAGGTGTCGTCTAATTGCCAGCTCCTATCTCTCCACGGTGACTCACCTGTTGATGACATCCTGCTCGTTAGTCCTAGTTACTTAAGCCGTCCAGTCCAGATCTTCTCTGCCTTCGCCTTGGTCAACATCACAGAGATTCTCTCCTGCGTGCCTGTTAAAGACTTTCTTGGCAGACGTTTCTTCTGGCTCCGGATCCTGCTTGCTGTTCCATTACACTGATTCCTGGCTTCCTAACTTTCTGGCTTGTCTGAATATCCATTCCGGCTACTGAACTTTGGCTATGTTTTGACCACGTTTGTTCTATTTACTTTTATTATTAAATAAGTATGATTCAACTGTACTTCCGTCTTGGTCTGATTCATGGTTTCTGTCAGTAGGCGAAGGCCATTAATTCAGAAGATCCACTTGTTGGTAATATTTTTTCAAGATTGGATAAGCAGGATCACCGCATGGATCAGTTTGCCATGAGTTGCATGGCTCACCTGGAATCTCCCACTATTGCTACTACGGTACAAGCTGTGTTGCAGGCTGTCCCTGCTGCTGCTCCAGTCTCTGTGCAGGCACCTGCCTCGAGTATTACCTCTATAAGAGGTATGTCTGGTTCCGCTCCGTTTCTCCAGCGATTTGGAGGCGATCCAGTCTAATACAGAGGGTTTCTCAACCAGGTTGAGATATACTTTGAGATGCTGACCCAGGCGTTTCCCATGGACAGAAGCAAAGTAGATTTCATGATATCTTTGCTTTCTGAGAGAGCCTTGGCCTGGGAAAACCCTTTATGGGAGATGCAAAAATCTGTTGTTTTGAGTTATCCAGAGTTTGTGGCTTCCTTTAAAAGGGTATTTGACATTCCCGCATGCTCCATTTCTGCTGCCAAAAGCTATGTTCGCTGGCAAGGAAGTACAGGGGGCTGAACAAAGGGTGAACATAACAGTTCCTGTGGTTCCATAAGTGCAGTTGTCCTTTGGGGATGGCTGGGACTGGCATCTCACAGGAATGTAGTCAGTAGGACATTCAGATAAGTCAGCCCAGGCAGGCAGAGATGTGGTCAGGAAACAGGCATAGGAACAGCCCAGGCTGCAGGTAGAAACATAGTCTATAAACAGTACAGGTGGCAAACAGGTGTGGTGGCGACCAGGAACACTGGACACTGGCACTGGTGTAGCTAGAAATCAAGGACATTGTTGCATGCTGTATTAGTCTGGTGACACTGGCAATGGTGCTTGCTTACACTAGTCTACTGACATTCTGACTGGTGTGGCTAGCGATAAGGAACAATGTTGATGGGTTAATCTGGTCTGGTGACACTGGCCGTGGTGTGGTGTTGATGGGGAACACTGTTGCTGACTGAGCTTGTCTGGTGACACTATGACTGGTTTGATGGTGATCAGGGACACTGTGGCTGGCTGCACTGGCATGGTGACACTGTACTGGGGTAGCTTGCAATTAGGGACACTGACTGCCTTTATTAGTGACACTAGGATCGCCACACCTGCCAAAAAACTCTGTTCCCTCTCGCAGACATAACTACAGGTATGTGCTATGCAGTCAGCAATAGCCTTTATGATGAGCTTAAGCACATATACAGCCTCCCTAAACAGGGTCTTCCATGGGGCTGCATGGAAGCACATGCACAGCACCCTCAGTACTCACAATGTTCTCAGTACTCACAATGTCCTCAGTACTCCTCGGCGATCACTTTGCCTTCAATACTCACTGTACCCCCACAGTGCTCACAGTGCCCTTACATCTCCTCAGTACTCATAAATTTGACCTGCAAGAGCCTTTTTAAGGCTTGTGGTATGCAGCATACACTAGTTGCTGAACAGTTGCTGAAACTGCCCCTTGAGGGCAGCAATCCGCTGCATAACCAGTATGCATCAAAAGCCACCCCCATAGCCATAGGTACAGTGAAAGGTTGGCATTCCATTCACCTGCCCAAAAAGATATATTGCAGTGGGAGGCAAAGGTGTTCCCCGAGGTAGCAGGAGAAAGGTTGCACAAACAGGATATAGGTGCGTTTTTTTCCCCAGTCTTTTGACTGTCTGACAAAACATTCTACACCTCCCAGATACAGAGCAGCCAATTTTCTGCCAACATTACTAATGAACCCCTTTTTCCCCTCCTCTTCTCTGAAGCTGCTTGTGAAAAACGTGCTATTCCGTCAGAACACATACAGCTATATTACAACACACAAACCTATCATTTAAATAATTTGTGTATCTTTAACCCCTATACATTGGTGCGACATAACATTCCAGTTCCTTCAGCACTTTGATTGACTTCACAGTGCTGACATAATTGGCCTACCAGAGCCCCATTGTCATTAGTTGACCATGAGCTGGCTGACAGTTGGGTCACAATTCCTGAGGGGGCTGATGAAGTGAGATCAATAACAAGACAGCAACACATATACCCAGCAGCTAAGGCCGCGTACACACGGGCGGATTGTCTGCCCAACTTCAGCAGACTTTTTCAGCGGACAGTCTGACGGACTTAGTCTTTCGGAATTTCCGTAATTTTGTCCGCTGAAACACGGTTCAGCGGACAATCCGCTCGTGAGTAGGCTAGTTCGACGGACTAAGTATGGCGCATGCTCAGAAAGGATTTACACGGCCGAAGGTTGCATTGCAGTGTATTGGATGTCGAATTTCTAGTCCCGTCGTACGTGCCGTACACGTCATCGCGCAAGCTTTCGGCGGACTGTCTGTTCATCGTGTGTGGTCAAGTCCGTTCATTCGAAAGTTGGACGGACTGTCTGTCGGATTGTCTGATGAACTTAGTTGGGCAGACAATCCGCCCGTGTGTACGCGGCCTAAGTGTTAAGGTCCATCCACCCTGCCACCACACCTATGCATATTGCTGCTGTAAAGGGTTAATGTAAGCTGTATTTTTAAAACATTTACCACTGGTACATGCCCCCATGGCATTCCCCGACTTTCTATCCTTTTTGACAATAGTTTGCATGTTAGCCCCACAATAGGGACAAATAAGATATCAAGCCCTCCATAGACTTCCATAAGGTTTAGGGAAAATTTTGAGGAAGTTTCATGAAACTGGCCGCAATTCGAACCCAGCAGATTCGCTCATCCCTTACTCAGAGCACTGCTCCCAGGTTTTAGGATGACAGAACACAGATAAATATACTGTATATAATACTGATTAAAGGTCAAAGTGCATTGGTAGTTAACTGGCTGACTTTGCCAACTGACTGAAGCTCTTTCTCGTGAACTTGCTCTTGTTAGACAATAGAAGTTATTATTTGTGTGTTTGTGTTACCTATACCAGACCTGTGCTACATTCTACACATTCCACATCCATACTGTAAATTAAAAGTAATTTTCATTAGTTTCTTATTGGCTTTTGGCTCTCCCATTGTTCATTCATAAAGCACTGTAGCTAATCTTGCAATACTTGTGATAACAATATTACCTGCTTAAATGCTTAAATACAAAGGTAAGCCACAAATTGCAAAATGGAAGCCAGAACATTCCATAAATAGCTTTTTTTTATGTAATATTGGTAACTTAGCAACTAGGTTACTGTTCATTACTGTAAATGGATCAAGCTGCCCCAGTCTGAAGGGTTAGTTTTAATTGTGTTTCCAGGTTCTTTGTTGGCTGGCTTTCCTGGGCCCGACCTCATGGTTCTGTGTGATATAGAAGGAACCCCCGGGGTGGCTTAAAAAGCCTAAAGTTCGGTCGTTTGTGCAAGTAAAAGGTACCCCATGTGTAAGGCAGTGACCCGTTCCAGGTGCCTAGTGTATCCCAGAAGAACCCACCCTGGGGTAGCCTCTCGTGTGACCCTTGCTTGGCAGACATGGAGGGCAAGACAACCAACCTCCCCACTTACCCACCTTACATTTTGGCACCCAATGTGGGGCTATGACTACTGCACACACCTGAAGACCACCTCTAAAGGGAAAATGGCATTAGTTACCTAGTTAGAACTTGTCCAGGTTTGCTCAGCATAAGTGAACGTGACTAATCACGTCTGCTTCCTGATTGGCTACTGTATGAGGTTCTATTACCAGTGTGACACCCTTTAGTGTTTGCTAGATGTAGTATAGGTTTGTTAGTGAATCTGGGTCAGGGTTAAGTGAATCAGGGGCTGGATGACTCATCTGGCAGCTCTGTCTGACACTTTCCCCTGGTCTGGAAGTTTGAAGAAAAACTTCCAGAACTGGAGGGTAGGAGTAAGGAGGGGCTGCCATGCATATTTCTGATGTCTCAGCCAATCCCCAGTGGTGGGCTGGCAGAGGACGGAGATGACCTCATAAATAGGCATATGCCATGCCAGCAGGGCCATTTGGGAGGAAGCTGGAGATGCAGTGCTAAGAAAACTGTCAGTCTCAGGGGTGCTGAAGGATTCATGTTAAAGCACAGAGGAGGAAGTCTTTCTGGAGGCACGGGAGCAAGAGAGGACAGAGTGAGTAGCACTGTGGGGACTACAAAGGGGGGAGACTGCCATAGGTATCTGGTCTCCCTTTAAGACAGCCCTGTGCTTAAGTCTTCAGCCTTTTCCTAGAGATCTCCTAAGAGTCAGTGGGGTGGGCTGGTAAAGAGTCAGTCGAGTGGACTGGAGTAAAAGGGCAAATGCAGCCAGGTGGGTTGCCATTGCCTGAAGATGTGGTGCTGGGCTCAGTAACCATGGCGAGGAAGTGAGGGAGAAAGTGTATGCTGTGTTTTTCCAGTGTGCTGCTGTTAAGGGACTGTGAGTTCCTGCCTGTAATGGGCTGTTGCTGAACTATGGTCTGGTTGGGCGTTTAATTTACTCTCTCTCTGAGTCAGGTCAGTGGGAGTGGCCCTCTCGCTGTGCCCTCTGGGAGAGGGAATTTAAGATGCGGACGTCATGTTGTTCAGGGTTCCGGTCCAGTATGTTGTGCTGATTACATGGTCCTGGTCCTCCTGACCAGCCACCAGGAAGGCAATGGCCTGGGGTGCGGATCCACCCGACTTTAATGCCTTGGGGCTGGCTAGCCCAAGGCAAGGAAAACAAGGTGGATGGGTGTTGTCTCCGGTTCGGGAGAGACCCATTGAACTTCAAGCATTCCAGGGGAGGAATCTTTAGAAGAGCACCACGTATGGGTTGGTTTTCTTAACAAGAGCCTGGAAGGGCTTAAGTAACCGAGAGAATCTGGTCTTGTGGATATCGCCTAGCAGGCTGAAAGATCCAGGTATCCTACAAGTGTTCTACAGCTTAGTTTTCCCTACGTGTTCTGCAACAACATCGGTGATAAAGATTTTGTTCCTGAGTAAACACTTGGTTGGCTGCTAGGCCTTGTGAGAGAGGGACTGTCCAATCTGAGTGCTCATCCAGCTGCGAATGACTATTATCTGGATGCAGTCAAAAAAAAGCAAGTTCTTTAAGGTTTTTGGACTTTGACATTGAGAGTAGCTGAACTTCCCTTTCCAACCCTCTGATCCCAAGTTGAAAGACTGTTCAATGGTTTGAGTTTTTGCAAATAAAATCCATTCAAGTGGAAAAAAAAAATCCATTAAAGTGGAAAAAAAAATCCATTCAAGTGGATCTATTGTCAGTCTCAAGTTACTGGGCCATTTACCACGGGACATCCCCTAGACGTGAAACAAGGAGAACGAAAGGTAACGGTAAGCCCAAAAATAACCAGCAGCTCCTTCGAGGGTTAGTGCTACATATATATATATATATATATATATATATATATATATATATATATATATATATATATATATTACACACACAGTCCTCGTATATATTGTATATATATTTATATATATATATATATATATATATATATATATATATATATATATATATATATATATATATATATACATATATACACACACACACACACACACACACTCTGAATCCAGTGTAACCTATATCTACAGTTCATTCCGTGGTGTACTGTTTCTAATAATTCATATATATTTGCCACACGCCCTGAATTTGGTGGTAAAGCAGTTCTTGAGCAGGTACCCAGGCTTACAGGATCTCTTGAGGCAGGCCAGAAAAGTCTGTGGTCATTTCCGCCGGTCATACAATGCCAGTGCTTGGCTGGCTGACATTCAAAGGGAATGCAACCTGCCCACCAACCACCTCCTTTGTGACATGCCCACCAGGTGGGACTCAACATTGGCAATGCTGCAGCAGCTGCACACACACAGCAGACGGCCATTAATGAGTACCTATGCGAGCATGGCACCAGGACAGGGTCGGGGGAGCTTGGCTTCTTTTTGCCATGCCAGTGGCTACTGAACATACTCTGTCCTGTCACCATTTGAGGAGGCCAAAAGGATGGTGAGCAGCGACAATGCATGCATCAGTGACAGTGTACCTCTAGTGTTCCTGTTGGAGCATGTGATTCATGGAATCATGGACAGGGCACTTGAGGCAGAACAGCGGGAGGAAGAGCAGGACTTCCTTACCTCTCAAGGCCCCCTTTATCCAGATAGCATTCCTGCGGGCCCGCCAAACACGCAGGAAGAAGAGGAGGATTGTGTCAGCATGGATGTAGAGGATAACACCCAGCAGCAGTCTCAAGGGATGGTTTTCAGTCCCCAGAAACGCAAGGAGTTGTACGTGGCTGGGAGGAGGTAGTTACAGATCATGTGATCCTTAGTAACCAAGAGGACTCAGAATCAAATGCCTCTGCAAACTTACGCTGCATGGTCTCCTTGATTCTGCAAAGCCTGCAAAAGGACCCTAGGATTTGTGGTATCAAGGAGAGGGATCATTACTGGCTGGCAACCCTTCTTGATCCACGTTACAAGGGTTAGGTTGCAGAACTCATCCTGCCTTCGCCAGGGCTGGATTAACGTAGGGGCTATTGGAGCTGCAGCTCCAGGCCCCTACCTTAATATATGCCCAGCCACCCAAAAAGGACATGGAAAGCAATGGGCCAAAGGGAAGAGATTTCCCCTGACGGGCCCTGCATTCCACATGCACCGCCTGGGCAGGGTGGTGGGATTGATAATGGGCACTGCATGAGCAGTCCTAACAGAAGCCAGGGGCACGCCAATGCAGGGTTCTTACAGAAGTCTGGGGCTTCCATAGTGTTAGGCCTGCGCAGCTGCACTCTTTCAGCTCAGAGTGAACGCCAATGCACGGCCCTTACAGAAAATTGGCAAATCAAATGCCAGGCTTCCCTAGTGTTATGCCTGTGCGGCTGCGCACTTTTGAGTTTGGGCGCACGCCAGCACAGGCTCTTGGAAAGCAGAAGGGTGCCAAGTAAAAGGTCCACAAAATCCTCAGCACTAAGCACATGATGCTCTTAATCCGGCCCTGGCCTTCGCAGAGTGTGAAATATCATCAGGAGGCCTTGAAGAATGGTTTATGCAATGCATTTCCAGACCCTGGGAGGTTACAATTTCCTGGTGCTGGACAATGTGTTGCTGAGGCTTCGTTCAGTCACACGAAGAGTGGTGGAGAAGGTGGCCGTCTGACCAATGTCTTTAAACAATTTTTCAATCCAGTCTCATTGCCAAGGTCTTATCAGTTCAAGCAACCATTGCGTGGCTGCATTACATGGTGCAGAAATATCTAGGGGCATGAGCAGACTTGGAGACCTGTCCAACAGAGCATCTACTGGGTTACTGGATCTTGAGGATGGACCACTGGCCAGAACTAGCTCAATGTGCAATTGAGCTACTGACCTGTCCTGCATCCAGCGTGCTTTCTGAACACACATTCAGTGCTGCTGGAGGGTTTGTAATGGATCAAAGAGTGCACCTGCCCACAGACTTCGTTAATAGGCTCACATTCATAAAAATTAATCAGTCTTGGATCAGCAGCTATCAAGCACCTGATGCTGATGTAACTGATTGAATTTGCTATCAGAGGTGGTTGATATCACGCCAGCTTCAGCCAGGAATGGTCGTTTGCAACAATGGCACCAACCTTCTCTCTGCCCTTCGACAGGGAAACTTGACCCATGTTCCCTGTTTGGCTCAAGTCCTTAATTTGGTGGTGCAGTGGTTCTTGTGCAAGTACCCAGGCTTACAGGATCTCCTGAGGCAGGCCAGGAAAGTCTGTGGGCATAATGACAGTGCTCGGCTGGCTGACCTTCAAAAGGAATGCAACCTGACCAAGAACCGCCTCATTTGTGACATGCCCACCAGGTGGAACTCAACACTGGCAATGCTGCAGCGGCTTCACAAGCAGCAGAAGGCCATCAATGAATACCTGTGTGAGTATGGCACCAGGACAGGGTCAGGGGAGCTTGGCTTTTTTTTGACACGACAGTGACTACTGATCAAGGATGCATGCAGTGTCCTGTCACCATTTGAGGAGGCCACGAGGATGGTGAGCAGTGACAGTGCATGCATCAGTGATATTGTCCCTCTTGTCTTCCTGTTGGAGCACGCGTTTCATGAAATAATGGACAGGGCACTTGAGGCAGAACAAAGGGAAGAAGAGGAGGACTTCCTTACCTCTCAAGGCCCCCTTTATCTTGACAGTATTCTTGTGGGCCCGCCAATCACACAGGAAGCGGAGGATGAGGATGAGGATTGTGTCAGCATGGAGGTGGAGCCTGGCACTCAGCATCAGCAGCAGTCTTCAAGGGACATTTTCAGTCCCCAGAAACCCATAGACTTGTACGTGGCTGAGAGGAGGTGTCTGTGGATCATGTCATCCTCAGTGACCCAGAGGACTCCGGATTGAATACCTCGGCAAATCTTTGCTGCATGGCCTCCCTGATCCTGCAAAGCCCGCGAAAGGACCCTTGGATTCGTAGTATCAGGGAGAGGGATCATTACTGGCTGGCAGCCCTTCTTGATCCATGTTAAAAGGGTAAGGTTGCGGAGCTTAACCAGCCTTCGCAGAGGGAGCAGAGGATGAAACATCTTCAGGAGGCCTTGCAGAATGGTTTGAGCAATGCGTTTCCAGAGCCTGGGAGGTTACAATTTCCTGGTCCTCCTGCGCTCAACAAGAGTATCTGTGAGGCTTTACAGTGTTGTGCCACCACCACCAACACCACCACCGCCTAAGGCCCAATTTTTCTGCACCTTTTTAACAGGGGCATGTAATTACAATATTTGCTCTAATATTTCACAGCAGGGCTCATTCCTGCACCCAACAACAGAATCTGGGAGGGGTTACAGTGTTGTGGCACCACCACCACTGCCTAAGACCCAATTTTTCTGCCTCTGTTTAACAGGGGCGTGTAATTACAATTTTTGATCTAATATTTCCAAGCAGGACCCATTCCTGCACCCAACAAGAGTATCTGTGAGGGGTTACAGTGTTGTGCCACCACCACCACCACCACCACCACCACCACCACTGCCTAAAACCCATCTTTTCTGCCCCTGTTTAACAGGGCTGTGTAATTACAATTCTTGATATATGTGTAATAAAAATAATAATTGTGCCTACCCAAAAAAGGACAAAAAAGGCAAGCAGCTACACACGAATGTGACAAAAATTCAAACAGTTATGAAGGTGAAGAGTAGCGCTAAATAATCAAACTGATGCAATACATAAATCACTCGGTAATGTGCATCCTAAACAAAGAAAGTGAAACTAATTCAAAAGTCCACAAATGTAACAAAATGAAATAAAAGTGTCCATCAAGGAAGTGATAAAATATCTAGTTGAAGACGTCACAAGGCCGTATATACCATCACATGGAGATTTCTTTCGAGCATGTAGTATAACATATGTACGCTTACCTGAATTGTTGGTCCCGACTGTCAGCGACAACAAGTCAATCATGCATAGGTTGAAACCATTGGTAGGAGGACCAGACCGTCACAGGAATCGTGGAAGATGTAAAATGCACCCCACTGTTCTCCAAAGAAAATCAGCCACGAGATTGACCAATGATGATGGATCGAACGTCAAAATCCAATCGTGTGAATGTATCAGTGGACAAATGGTATCAGCGAAAGATCTAAGGAAAAGGGTGGACAATACCGCTTAAAAGGGTATTAAGAACCCAAAAAAAGGGATAAGCTGGACCATCGATTGTAGTGGTCAAAAACGCCCAGGACAAAGCATAAACAACTGATCATCCAGCAGAGAGCAGCAGTTGGCACATCAGCAGCGGACTCCAATCAGTGACTGTATATGATGGCAGTCTCTCTGTGATGTGCTCCGTAGTCCCGGGGAGCGGCGCTGTCCCCGATGATCTCAGTGACAACACACAGGTCCTGACCCAGACCTGTTACATTTGCAGACTTTTGAATTTGTTTCACTTTCTTTGTTTAGGATGCACATTACTGAGTGATTTATGTAATGCATCAGTTTGATTATTTAGCGCTACTCTTCAATTCTAGATATAATATTTTGCAGCAGGGCCCGTTCCAGCGCTCATCAAAGGTAACTGTGAGGGCTTACACTGTTCTGGTACCACCAACACCTAAGGCCCAATTTTACGCAGAATGTATAGGGCAGGCTCTATGGTATATAAAGGCAGTCCTTTATTTTCAAACATCCGACTTACAAATGACTCCTACTTACAAACAGAGGGAGACAACAGGAAGTGAGAGGAAATCTACCCCTAGGAAGGGAAATTCTCTCCTGTAAGAGTTAATATGGGAAAAAGGTCTCCACTGATGCTTTATCACCAATCCTTCTTCCCCTAATAACCCCAAATCTTCTAAATCCAATTGGCACTGGGACAGAAAGTGAGGTGAAATCTTCTGAACAAGGGCACAGACAGCAAAAAAAAATGTTACAGGGGTGATAACCTTGCTCTATATTATTCAAAAAGCTTAAAGTGGCTGTAAACCCTTACAAACCACTTTGACCTACAGGTAAGCCTAGATTAAGGCTTACCTGTAGGTCCAAGAAATATCCCCTAAACCTATATGGTTTAGGAGGTATTTACAAAAAGACAGGCACCGCTGTCTAAGGCGCATGCGCCATAGACAGCGGCGCGCAGGCGCACTGAGCAGGCCGCAGATCGCGGCGATATGCAGCTCGTGTTGGCTCCCGTGTGCATGCATGGGAGTGACGTCATTGTGGCTCCAGCGAATCACAGCACCGGAGCAGCGAGACCCGGAAGTCACTCCGGGATACATGGCAGCGACGAAGATGAAGACGGAGGACTGCTTCGGGGGCTTCGTTCTCAGGTAAGTTATTCATAATGAGCTAGTATGCTATGCAAAAAGTGATAAGAGAGTCCAATGATCTTTCCAATTCCGTGAGATAAAATTGCTGTCACTAACACCTCCACACATGCAAAGAAGCGGGGGGTGTGCAGATTCCCCCTACAGATAAAACTCTCACCAGAAAATACTGGAAAAAATGCGCATAAACACCGGAATATTTCATGGACAATCTATTTTGCGATATTTCCTCTCCAAGTCTCGTTGATACCAGAGGACGAATCTCACACTCAAAGGATCATTCAAAAAACAAAAGGAGGAAACGCCATAGTGTAATCCCGTTGAGAAAATGTATTTAACTTGAACATAACAAAACTCCCCCTTTAGGACTTGCACTTACAGACTTTCAGAAATAAGCAGGCATAGATCACATTTAGTCAGCAAAGACAACCTGGAAACATTACGACGTCTCCTACCCCACTGAGCTGAACTCTCCAGCAGTAGTCACGACCGTGTCCCCAAATGACGTGCTGCCGTCATTACCGTTCTTCGTATGGCCCAACTCTAGCACGTTTCGTCATCCACGACATCATCTGAGGGTGACACCTTCCCTCCCAGCATCTGAGGAGGAGATGTGGGGACTTACCATCTAATGACTCTAATTGCATAGGGATAGTGCCATGTATTTTTGTTACAGCCCCCCACCACCTAAATATCACATTGTAAAAGCAATACAATAAAATAAGTACATTAAAAAAAACATAAAAATAACAAATAAAAATAAAATAAATAAAGTAAAATAGGAGCAGTTCACATCAGTGTGTTGTGCTTATGTGCGCTGCCCTGTGCTGAAAAAACAAAACAAAAAATGCACTACTTTATTTTAAGTGCAAAACACATACACGCAAGAGTCAAAACAGTCAAAATTTCCTTCAGAAATAAAGCTTAGTAAAGAATGAAAAAAAAAAGTATTTCCACGCATGCATTTGTGTTCCATGCACACATTGACTTTACATCAATGCACACCAATATTTTAACCCTTCCTGCGCAGAAAGATACTGAAGCCAATGCCAATCCACAATCTCTGACATACACGCTCAGATGACACATGACATGTGCAGTTAATTTCGCTGCAAATTAAAATTCAGAGGAATTTTCGTTATTTGGAAGTTCGGATATATCCGAATTTCCGAATTAGAACAGTACTGAATTTAATCGAATCCGAAATAAAGAAACAAAAATTGGGATGAAATTCGAATTGAAATAGTTTTCAAATTCAAATTAGAAAACTTTTCAAGTTTGAATCGTTTTCCAATTTCCAAAGAGAATAAAATAGAATAGAAAATAAAGGAATAATCTATTCCTTTATATTCTATTCTATTTTAGTCTTTTTGGAAATTGGAAAACTATTAGAATTCAAAAACTATTCGAATCGATTTGTAAAACAAATAAAAGAAACGAATTCCGAAAACGAATGAAACAAGTTTAACTAAACAAATTTATGGAAATAACGAATAGAATCGAAAAAAAAAAAACTAAACACATTTTTTCGTTCTGCACATGTCTACATGACAATGAAGAATGAACGTACGAATGATTGTAGTAAAACTGACAAGTTCCTGAAAGCCCTGAGCCATCCATCAGGAAGTAACAAGTCGCTGAGAAAGTTATTTGGATGAAAAGTCACAGGATTGTGCGGTCACCACTCGCACACCCCGACTATAACGCATCAAATGAATAGATTTATGTGTTCCTGTCAATAGTCGTCAGGTAGGTTTGTAATACGTAAATTGGGCTGATAAAAACATTAGTGAAATCTGTGACATTCAATTAGTCACAAAAGGTTGACAACAGTCACCAAGTGCCTCAGGCGGTTGCTAATTGCAGCACATTAAGATGCGTATGTCTTTCCTGCGTTACCATGGAGATCTTCTAGTCACAAGGTTAAACTCGCCATAAACAACAACAGCAACATGCTCGCCTCTGGGCCATAAAAACTTTTACTGTTAACCAAAGCATGAGTTGCAAGTTTACTGAAGCTGGCCATAGATGGATTGAGCTTCAGCTGGATGAACTTTGATCCATCTGTGGTCACTCCCGCGCAACAAAAATCAATCTAACAATTGACTTTTGTCAAACTAGATGTTTTTTTAATTGAAATTGATCAGTGGTGGCAGCTAATCGGCTGCAGTGCTGATCGGTGTATTCTGACAGTGGAGGAGTCCCCGCTGTCAGAATACAATAACACAGCGGGGAGGATTCCTTCATCCACCTCACTTGTGTGGATGGGGGAATCCGCTCTTTTTTTTCCAGTCAGCTCACAGGCTGAACAAATTGATCGATTCATCTATGGCCAGCAAAACTTATCTAGAATTTGACCAGCGTCCCTTCAGGGAGACTAATTTTTCTTGCTGCAGTCTCCGTAATATATATATATATATATATATATATATATATATATATATATATATATATATATATATATATATACAGTATATATAATATTTTATATATATATATATATATATATATATATATATATATATCGGCCACCACCCTTGCTAGGCGGCCTTGATTTGTTGGGCTTACCAGTTACCTTCTCTAGGCCTGCCTCTTCCACATCTAGGGGTTCCCAGGGTTGATACCCAACGACTTGAACACTGACACAGATGAAGTCCTTTAACAAAGGTTTTATTTTTGCAGTAGTAACATCCAATAACACAGTGTCTTGTGGGAACAGAGGGCACGGGTGAAGAACTCAGGCACCTTGAAGTGCAGGTCTAGCAAAGTCTCCAATTCCACCCAGAGAGTAGCCACTCGCAGCTGGGTACCTCAAGGCTGAACAGATCTCTAGCCAGAGATCATGGCAGTCAGCAATTGACTCAAAACTTGAAACAGTCCTGTGAACGTGGACGAGTTGTAACTAAAGGTGAACAGGAACCTTTTCCTCAGTACCTGGAACGTTTTCTGTCTCCTCAATGGTACTGGAAAAGCGTGAATTTGTCAGTTTCCTTCCCAACCGAGTAACCAGACACTTCTCAGGATGCCACTTGCTGGCCCTCCTCTGAAGAGTCCTCCCCCGGTCACTTCCACGATCTGTGGCGCCTCTCTAAACCGAGAGCACACCCGGACATCTTGAATCATCCCTCAGTTACTGCGCCTCGGACCAGCCAGGTCCAAGACTTGGGAAGAGACGGATCCCTACCCCAGACCAGGCAGGTCTATCAGGAGCCTTCAACAGGAACATGTTGCGGGGTGTCGAACACCCCGTGACCGGGACCCCTCACAGGGCTACCCCTGTCCTGGAACCAGAACAGACCACATGGGCCTCACAAACTCCTCTCCCTGAACACGTGACCCACACCTCTTAAGTACCCCTTCCCAGACTCCTCAGCAGGCCCCGGCACTCCCACTGATTGGTTCCGAGAAGGATGATACTCAGTGGTGTAACTAGAACCTTCAGGGCCCCGATGCAAGAAACCATGAAGGGCCCCCCTGAACCCCAGCCAGGGCCCTTCCCTTCGAGTCTGGCGGTGGAACTCCAGGGCATGGTCACAGATATGACCTTTGTGAGCCCTGTAGTTCCACCACTGGTATCATTAGGTTTTTTTTTATAATTTTTTTTTAATTCTTAGGTGCCCCATTGGGGGACTGTCCCTAGGCAGCATGGGGTCCCTGTCCCCAGAAGAGATGAGGTCCTTTTCTCCAGGGCAGATGAAGTTACTGCCCCCAGGTGAGAAGGGGTCCCGGTCCCCAGGGGAGGTGGGGGTCCCTGTCCCCACGTAAGAAGGGGTCCCTGTCCCCAGGGGGAGAGGGAGGGGGTATATAATGGTGTGTGGGGGATGGGGTCCTCTCACTCACCATGACCAAGCTGTAGGCCGCGCACTCATCCATGTTGGTCTGGGCTCCATCCAGTGTGCTGGATGGGCGATCAGCATATCTCCCAGAAAGACCTTTCATCATCTGTGCATGACGGGGGAGGAGGGGGGCTGGCAGACAAGCCTGCAGTGTCCTCCGGTGAGCCGGCTCTCATAGGGCTGCACTGCATCTGTGTGCTTAAAGTTTGTTTACCCGGGAGAAGTATGCAGTGCAGTGTGGGCCGGACACGGGGGGGGCGGGACTCTGGCCGGGGAGAACAGACATCGGACTGAGCGGCAATGCATGGAGCAGGATAGGGGTACTCTGAGGAGCCGGCTGAGGACACAGGTCATGCGGGAAATGCACAACTAAAGAACAGCCAGTGCGATAGTCGAGCATGGAGCTCTGCTAGTCACTCTCCACCTCCAGCCACCCGTGTGCATGGTGCACTGGTACCCCTAGCTGCCTATGCTGCTGCTGGCCATATGTAGAGGGGGCTGCATGGGCCCCCTGCATCACAGGGCCCGGTTGCGGTCGCGACTGCTGCACCCCCTATAGTTACGCCCCTGATGATACTTAAACATCCAACCAGGCCTGGCTCTGGCCTGTCATGTGCACCTCACTGTTCACATGACCAGGCAGAACTTATAAGCACAACCTGGCCAGACTGATGTTAAGGCCAACCTATGTAATTAACCCTCAGAACCCCTACTGTTCTGAGGCAAAACTAAATTTACATGCGTATGACATTTTGTCCAATATATACTATATTGTCAAAAGTATTGGAACACCTGCCTTTACACACATGTGCACTTTAACCACTTGCAGACTGCTGCATACCGACATACATTGGCACAATGGCAGCGGTGGGCAAATGAGCGTACCTGTACGTCCCCTTTAATTGGCTGTGGTTAGCGGGCATGCACCCACCGCGTACAGCGTGAACGTGGCCACGGGACCTGCAGACTCGATGTCTGCCAGTCTCCCCACGATTGTGTCACAGAGCCGCAGGATCAGGGAAATGCCTATGTAAAGAAGGAATTTCCCCATTCTGCCTTGAGTCATGACAGCGATTACTGCTTCCTGTCATCGGGAGCAGTGATCACTGTCATGTGAATTGTAACCCACCCCCCCTCACAGTTAGAATCACTCCCTAGGACACACTTAACATCCTTGATCGCCCCCTAGTGTTTAACCCCTTCCCTGCTAGTGCAATTTATTTACACTGTAATCAGTGCATTCTTATAGCACCGATCGCTGTATAAATGAAAATATTCCCAAAATAGTGTCAAAGGTATCCGTTATGTTCATCATAATGTCGCAGTCATGATAAAAATTGCATATCACCACCATTACTAATAAAAAAAAATATATATATATAATAAAAATGCCATAAATCTATCCCCTATTTTTGTAGACGCTATAACTTTTGCGCAAACCAATCAATTTATGCTTATTGCGATTTTCGAATCCCAAAAAGTGCTCTGGCCAGGAAGGGGGTAAAATCTTCTGGGGCTGAAGCGCTTAATGTCATCCCAGTCTTAGTCCATAGGATTCAATATTGAGTTGGCCCACCCTTTGGAGCTAGGACAGCTTCAACTTTTCTTGGAAAGCTATCCACCAGGTTTAGGAGTGTGTCTATGGGAATGTTTGATCGTTCGTCTAGAAGCACATTTGTGAGGTCAGGCACTGATGATGGAGAGAAGGCTTGGCTCGCCGTCTGCGCTCTAATTTATCCCAAAGGTGTTCTATCGGTTTGAGGTCAGGACTCCGTGCAGGTCAGTCAAGTTCCTCCACCCCAAACTCGCTCATCCATGTTTTTATGGACCTTGCTTTGTGCACTGGTGTTATGTTAGTACAGGTAGGGACCATCAGCAAACTGTTCCCACTAAGTTGGGAGCATGAAATTGTCCAAAATGTCTTGGTATGTTGACGCCTTAAAAGTTCCTTTTACTGAAACTAAGGGGCCAAGCCCAACCTCTGAAAAACAACCCCACACCATAATCCCTCCTCCACCAAATGATTTGGACCAGTGCACAAAGCATAATTATAAATGGTGATCTGCTTTGCCCAATGACTGAGAGCTATAATACTGGGATGTGAGCTGGGTGTAAAGGATAAATATTAGTGTAGGGCCCTGCTCCTAATGAGCAGACACTATTGTTTTTTTGTAAATTTAAGTTATCTGAAGCTGCAGTTTGGCTCAGACTAATTATGTCAAAGTTCTGGTTTCTGTACCAGTTCAGCTGGGTTGTGCTAGTTTCTACTTGGCCGTTATCCCGACCTCGTGGCCCTCCTGGCCTGAGGTGTGTGCTGCCTATCTCTATGTCTTGGGGCCAGCTGGCCCGAAGCTTTATAACTGAAAGGGTGGGCCCAAAAGTCTTGGGGCCTACCAATCCAGGGGTGGTCCTGTGCTGTCTTGCCTGTGGGGAGAAGCCAAGTGACTGGAGGATCCAGGGGAGGACTTTTTCAGGAGAGGACCGAGCAACAAGGCTGGTATCTCTGGAAGAGCCTGTAGACTCAGTTGGAGGATGTATCCCGGGTCACCTATCACATAGTATCGCCGGATCGGCTGAAGGACACTGGTACTGTGTGACAACTCTTTCATTTCGCAACAAATTGCTGGTTGTACTTTCCTGTGGCAGAGGTTTGCACAACAATTTCGTTAAATTGACAAGTCTGTGGCAGAGACTTTGTTCGAGCATCTCACCGGCTGCTAGGTCAATGAGAGAAGCCTATCCGGTGGTTGCTAGATCCAGCCTGTGGAAGCTTTTTATCCTCTGGATCAAGGAAATACCTCTAACCCGCAATTACAAGGTACGTGAACTCCCCTTAACCCTCTATTGCAAAACTTCATGTTTATTTTAAATAAATCTTTGGAAAAAGGACTGAGTGTTGGAGCTAACATTCTTTAATTCACTCTACAATGGTACCCCTAAGACGGACACAGTGAGCAGGTGAGGTAACGGTAAGCCCAATAAAAACCAGCAGCTCCTTCAGGGGTCAGTGCTACATTAGAGAAAACTTCTAGAAGGGTACGTGCTTCCCAGGCTTTGCCTAATAGGGAAGCCATTGGAAATCTTTGTCTGTGCCTACCAGGCTTTGCCTGGGGTGGATGCCACAATGGAGAGGTCTTTTGCTGGGGCATGGTCCAAGCCAGGTGCCTGAGCCAGGGCTCACAGAATCTAAGCTGGCCTATATAAGACTTTGCCTGGAGTGGATGCCACAATGGGGAGATATTTTTCTTGGAAATTGCCCCAGGCAGGTGCCTGAACCAAGGGCTATGAGGATCAGGGAGATGGCTGCTGGTCTGGATCATCTTCAGAGGAGTCTGCTATGCAGAAAAATGTCCAAGAGATCTTGAGTTAGCTGCTGCCAGATGGACATTAAATGGAGAATTAGCTCTTTAAGGAATCTATGACCACCATGTCATAGGATTATTTCAGATTGGAAGGCTACTACTGAAAATGTTAGGACCACCAGCCGTTGCTCTTAAATGATCTCATGTTATTTGAAATCTGCTTCTGAAGAACCACACTATATCAGTTATTATGATGCAGTGATGCAAAGAAGCACAGACACCTATTTTTTGAGCATATAGCGAATTTCAGTGTAGACCATTCTCCATTGAGAAGCAAAGGAAAGTATGTTAATTTATCATTTTGCAATATAAATATGTTAGCCACTTTACTATATTTTTTATTTAAAAAGCACAATCTTTGAACTAGACTAGAGTTCTATGGTACATTAATGACCAATGCATGCTCATGCCTATTCAGTAAATTTGAATAAAAATTCCACAGGCATTTCGGACTTTAGACATGTTTAACGAGAGGACCTCCCATGCTTTGATTCTTGAGTCACCCAGGGCTCATAAAATTAATGATTATTTTTGGGTGTGAAATATTTATGGTGATTACTGAGCACCTGATCTGCCAATAAATCCAAACTGCACATAATCAATAAATTTTATGTACAACTAGCTGTTGTCACTGCTCGTTGTATAGTGTCAGAGCTTGCTGTGACACTGAAGTGTGTAGTTCATGAGATTGAAAATACTGTTTAAGTAACGGGGACTGGGAAATATCTGAAAAAAAATACTGACAGTTGACAACTGTTGCAAAAAACACAGAGCTTGTCAATATTATTAATTTGATTGATTTGCTTATCTACTGGCGTTACATTTTACTGAATGACTTGCATTTATTTTTTTCTAAGAATAATATATTGAGCTATGAGAGTATAATGTACTGAAAGTTACTATTGGCAGTGCCAGGTCACATGGGCTGTAGCAACTGTTGATGTTGACCTACTGTCCAAATTGGAAACCATTCTTCACTATCCAAGAAGAACAAGATTGTAGCTTAGAGGTCAACCTAGAGATGTTCTTTTCCAAAGGTTAGGGCTCCTCCAGAGGTTGATAGGGGTTCCTTGAGAAGTTAGGAGTGGCAGATTGTACACCACATTATTTTTTTATTATTATATCCAAACTTACTAATCATACTAATGTACCATGAGGCCCAAGAAAACGTTTTTAAGGGTTTATTGTTGTAAAAAGGTTGAGAAAGGGGAAAAAAAAAACTGACCAACACAGAACTTTCAACCACCATATACATCCCTAAATGGTTGAAAATAACTTCCGCAAAATCCTCCCCATTAACTAAATCCATACTGGTGAGATGGGACTATATCCACACCCACTACACACTTGAGTACAGCTCACCCCTATTGATCCTCTTATACTTCCCCTAATGCCTTGTACACATGGTCGGACATTCCGACCACAGAATCCCTCAGATTTTTTCAGACCGATTTTGTCCGAAACTAGTGTTGCATACAAATGGTCCGACAAAGTTTTCTGAAAATCTGATCGTTCGGAGCGTGGTGACGTTCGTTGCATATGACGGGACTACGTAGTGGCTAGTAGCCAATAGCTTTGGTCTCGTAATTTGATCTGAGCATGCGTGGCACTTTGTCCGTTGGAATTCTCTACAAACGATCGGAAAAAGTCAGATCAGATTTTTTTGTCAGAAAATTTAAGATCCTGCTCTCAAATTTTTTCTGTCAAACACGATCGGATTTTCCGACAATATAATCCGATTGGACCTTTCCGTTGGAATTTCCAACTGTGTGTACAGGGCATAAGACTGCATGATCAAGGCTTTTAACAGTGGTCACTTGCTCTTCATCTTTTTCTACATTATTTTCACACCAGCTCCAAAACCAAACCCTTCCAAGAGCTTCTCAGAAGTGAAATTCCACAAGACATGGTTTCTGGAGACATCTTGAATTGCAAAACTCCAATGCAAACCACTGCACATTTTACTAGATCTTAGTCCCATAAAAGAACTGAGGACTGTTATCCAGACTACAACCGTCTTCATATAGTTTCTTATATTTCTTTACATCTCTCAATGGAAGCAGGAACTCAACCAAACCCGCTACACAGAGGAGTACTTATTGAACCTAATATACTTTCCCTGGGACTGCATGATCAGGATTTTCAACAGTAATCACCCAGCTCATTAATTTCTCCTACACCATTTTTACACCGGCTCAAAAACCAAATCCCTCCAAGACCTTATGAGAAGTGAAATTCCACAAGCCCTGGACGACTGGGGGCATCTTCACTTGCCACACTTCATTCAATTCCACCTAAAACCACTATACTCTACTAAATCTCAATTCCATAGAAGAACTGCTATCCCTTCTACAACCTCCTTCATATAGCATCTCACAACTGCAATATGAGTTTTCTGACCAACCAACTTACAGCTCTCAATGGGAGCAGGAACACCACCAACCTTTAGGTGAAGAACAAGAAAAATATCATCCTGCAATTTACACATTTCCTCTTTAATCTCCAAAAATTATTTTTAACTGTCTCAATGATATTGAGCCTCTTTCAAACTCCACTTGATCTACCCCCAAAATGAAAACCCCTAGCAATGAAAACCCCTAACTCCACACCAAATTTTAAATAAAAAACCGGCATGGGTTCCCCATCCAAGAGCATACCAGGCCCTTAGGTCTGGTATTGATTTTAAAGGGAACCCCCCTACGCCAAAAGAACTGCATGGGGGTCCCCCCAAAATCCATACCAGACCCTTATCCAAGTACGCAGCCCAGCCGGTCAGGAAAGGGGGTGGGGACGAGCGAGCGCTCCCCCCTTCTGAACCGTACCAGGCTGTATGCCCTCAACATGGGGGGTGGGTGCTTTGGGGAAGGGGGGTGCCCTGCGGCCCCCCCACCCCAAAGCACCTTGTCCCCATGTTGATGAGGACAAGGGCCTCTTCTCAACAACCCTGGCCATTGGTTGGCGGGGGGCTTATCGGAATCCGGGAGCCCCCTTTAATAAGGGGGCCCCCAGATCCCCCCCCCACCCTATGTGAATGAGTATGGGGTACATCGTACCCTTACCCATTCACCTGGGGATAAAATGTGACACGACGCTCTCTCCCGCTGTAATGGCTTGTGCGACGTGCGCATGCCTCAGGACTTGACGTCATAAGGGGCGGGGTCAAAGCGTGACATCACCCGGTGACCACGTCCCATGCCTATATAAGTCACCGCACACTTCGCACAAGTCATTACAGAGGGAGAGAGCATTGTGTCAACATCGGAAGAAGAAAGAAGAGAGAAGAGGGAAGAAGGACGGAGGAGACCGGCTCCTCCGCTAGTAAAAGAGCTGGAAGAAGATAGCGGAGGAGCCGGCAGAAGAACCAGAGAGCGGGAGAAGATGCCGGACAGCGGGAGAAGAGGCCGGACACCGGGAGAAGAGGCCGAACAGAGCGGAGAAGTCGGAAGAAGACCCCCAGAGCTGATTAATAAATTACTTTAAAAACCTGTAGTGTTTTTTTTTTTAATGACACTTTTATTGACACTTTTATTGTACACTATACTCATTCCCATGGGGGGGGGCCGAGATCTGGGGGACCCCTTATTAAAGGGGGCTCCCGGATTCCAATAAGCCCCCGCCCGCAGACCCCGACAATCAATGGCCAGGGTTGTCTGGAAGAGGCCCTTGTCCTCATCAACATGGGGATAAAGTGCTTTGGGGTGGAGGGGCTGCAGGGCGCCCCCCCCTTCCCCAAAGCAACCACCCCCCTTGTTGAGGCTATGTGGCCTGGTACAGTTCGGGGGGGGGGGGGGGCGCTCTCTCGTCCCCACCCCCTTTCCTGACCGGCCAGGCTGCGTGCTCGGATAAGGGGCTGGTATGGATTTTGAGGGGACCCCCACGCTATTTTTTCGGCGTAGGGGGTTCCCCTTAAAATCCATACCAGCCCTAAGGGCCTGGTATGCTCTTGGAGGGGGAACCCATGGCGGTTTTTTATTTAAAATTTGGCATGGAGTTCCCCCTCGAGAGCTGATTATTCTGTGAAAGAGGCGACATTGTCGCTTCAATAATAGATGGAGATCCAACTTGGAGGCGACTTCCATTGAAATCAATGGGTACAAGTCACCTAAAAGTCAGATTGAAGTCGTACAGGAACCTTTTTTGAAGTCGGAGCGACTGCTGTAGTGTACATTAAGACAGCTCCATTAACTAACATTGATTTTCTAAACAGCGCGACTTGGGGAGACTTGGGGCGACCTGAAGTCGGATCCCGAGTTGCCCTTGTGTGAACCGGCTCTCATTGTTTGGCACTAATTGGTATCCTTTTGTTTATGTATATAATCAACATCAGCCCTGCCCGAAATCTGAGACTGCCTTAACATCTAAGCAGCCTGTAGCAGTGCGTTGCAACCACCTACTGCAGTGAACTCGCAGCAATCCTAGGATTGTTATACAGATTAGACCTATTCATATGTCTGAGAAGCAGCACTGTGCACACACTATTAGGTTGAAGGAAAAAAAAACTGTCAGCTTCAGTTGGCGCCGATGTACTAACCATGCAAAGTTAGTTCAGCGATCTCCCCTGCTGAGCTGTTGTGTTATGACAGGGGGACACCCCCCCCCCCCCCCCCCCCGCCAGCACGTCCGACATACACACGGGCAGAATGCCAGTATTTTTTTTTTGAATCGGCAAATGTCTGCCCGATTGTACGGTGCTTAACTCATCCCCATAAGATGTGGGCTCCATAGAAGTGATTGTCAAAAATGTGTTCTAACATGGTATACTTCATGCAGGGCTGGTGCAAAGATTTTTGAAACCCTAGGCGAAACCTCATTTTGCCATCCCACCCCTTACTCCACCCTCAGCGCCCATCAAATGCAGCCTCTCCAGCACCCATCAAATGCAGCCTCTCCAGCACCCATCAATGCAGCCGCTCCAGTGCCCATCAAATGCTGCCTACTAGCACCCATCAAATGCAGCCTACCAGCACCCATCAAACGCAGCCTCACCAGCGCCCATTAATGCAGCCGCTCCAGTGCCCATCAAATGCAGCCTACCAGCGCCCATTAATGCAGCCTCTCCAGCGCTCATCAAATGCAGCCTCACCAGCGCCCATCAAATGCAGCCTCACCAGAGCCCATCAATGAATGTTTGCTTGCTTCCACTCATTCGAGAGTTGGGACACAGACGAAGTATGCTGCGCCTCTGACACTATGGGGGGTATTCACTAAAGGAAAATCCACTTTGCACTGCAAGTACACTTGAAAGTAAAGTCACTGTAGATCCGAGGGGGACATGCAAGGAAAATAAAAATCAGCATTTTAGCTTGCACATGATTGGATGATAAAATCAGCAGAGCTTCCACTCATTTCAGATCTACCCCTTAGATTTAGAGCAACTGCACTTTTAAGTGCACTTGCAGTGCAAAGTGGATTTGCCTTTCGTAAATAACCCCCCATGAGCGAACGGAGCGGCAGCTGCCTGCTGATGCTGAGACTTAGTAGCTTGCTGAAGAGAGTAGGAACACCAGTGGCCGGGCGCCCTAGGCAGGAGTGCGCCCTAGGCGGCTGCCTAGTTTGCCTAGTGGTAGTACCAGCCCTGACTTCATAACTAGTAAACATATATTTATGAGAAAAGCATGGGAAAGCCATGCAGGGGAACACAGCAAAGCACAATAAAGCGATATTAAACCCAAAACCAAAAATGTTATATATTGCAGCTTACCAATTATTAGATGAGGTGGCTGCATTTGTTTTCTGTTTTTCTGATTTCACCTGGTGATCGGGTTAGTAACACAACTCCTGTATTAAAGTGCCCTCACTCAAAATGAAGGATTGAAGGATGAGCGGGGGGGGGGGGGGGGGGTGGCTGTCACTTTCACCACAGCTTTTCCTTCCACCTCTGCACCCCACTTCCTACCACTGCCCTCCTTCTTCCTCTCTACCCATTTTCCACACTGCACCCCCGTCCACCTCTGCACATATTCACCACTGCACCCCCTTACACCTTTTCACCCCCTTTCACCAATGCAGCCTTCATTCCACTATTGTAGTTCACTTCACCTTTTCAACCCCATCTACTTCTGTACTCAGACAGGCAGGTACGGCTTTGGCACCTGGGCACCCAGCAAGTGATGCGGGCATAGGTGTGAGCAGCCTATTGCGTTAGGGTGTGCACCCCAAAGCTCAAACACACTTGCCTTTCTATGCGGCCACAGCTGCACTGGACAGTGAATGAATGGAAAGTGCTTGGTGCTGAGCGGCTTCTTGTTCATTCACAAACTGAAGCATGGGAAACCGTTTACTATGCTTCAGTTATGATTGAACACAGTGAGTGAGTGTGTTCATTGTGTTGATTTAGAAAACGAAGGGGCCAGTAAATGAAATATTTCCTAGCCCCTTCCCCATTCTCCATGCTGAAACATCCCCTGCAGCAGCAGCGCTCTAGGGACCCCCTAGGCTACTGCCTAGTTCCTAGAGATGCTCTTGGGGGGAGTGTTGGACCCCCTTATTTCCCCCTGTGTCTGTGCCCAAATAAGGAAGGTCACTAGCAGTGGTGTCGCTAGGGGGTGCCTTTTTGGGCTATAGCCCCGACTCTGGGGCCCATAGCCCTAAGTCTCTGCAGGCATCCCCAAGGGGAAGGGAGGCTCTCTGGGGACCCCGATGTAAGTGGGGGGCTCTCTGGGGACTCTGATGCAAAGAGGAGGCTCACTGGGGACCCTTATGCAAGGGGGAGGCTCTCTGGGGACCCTGATGCAAGGGGAAGCCTCTCTGGGGACCCCGATGTAAGGGGGGCTCTTTGGGGACCCCGATGCAAGGGGGAGGCTCTCTGGGGACCCTGATGTAAGGAGCAGGCTCTCTGGGGACCCAATGCAAGGGGGAGGCTCTCTGGGGACCCAATGCAAGGGGGAGGCTCTCTGGGGACCCTGATGCAAGGGGCAGGCTCTCTGGGGACCCTGATGCAAGGGACAGGCTCTCTGGGGACCCTGATGCAAGGGGGAGGCTCTCTGGGGACTCTGATGTAAGGGGGGCCCTCTGGGGACTCTGATGAAATGAGGGGGGCTCTCTGGGGACCCTGATGCAAGGTGGAGGCTCTCTGGAGACCCTGATGCTAGGGGGAGGCTCTCTGGGGACCCTGATGTAAGGACGGGGGCTCTCTGGGGACTCTGATGTAAGGAGGGGCTCTCTGGGGACTCTAATGAAAGGAGGGGGGCTCTGGGGACCCTGATGCAAGGGGGAGGCTCTCTGGGGACCCTGATGTAAGGAGGGGCTCCCTGGGGACTCTGATGTAAGGGAGGGCTCTCTGGGGACTCTGATGTAAGGGGGGCTCTCTGGGGACTATGATGTAAGGGGGGGGCTTTCTGGGGACTCTGATGTAGGGGGGGCTCTCTGGGGACCCTGATATAAGTGGGGGGCTCTCTGAGGATATACACCCACACGCACACACGTTTATTACTGTACTGAGCTCCGGCGTGTTCGCATACTCCACGTGCAGAGCCCGCCAGGACTTCGGCGCAGCACTGCGCTAATCACAGGCAGTGAGCCATTGCCCGATCTCTGCAGCAGCGCATCGGGGCAATGTTTCACTGCCTGTGATTAGCGCAGAGCTGCGCCAACTTCCTGGCAGGCTCTGAACATGGAGTATGCGAACACGCTTGAGCTCATCTTTACTGTATATACATGTGTATGGCCGCCCAAGCGTATGACTTTCCTTACCACGCTGCTATGGGCTCTAGCCCCAGATCTTTTGTAGACCTAGCAATGCCTCTGGTCACTAGTAAGATTGTGAATTGGGCATCATACACAATGGGGGCTATTTACGAAAGGCAAATCCACTTTGCACTACAAGTGCACTTGGAAGTTCAGTCGCTGTAGATCCGAGGGGGACATGCAAGGAAAATAAAAAACAGCATTTTAGCTTGCACATGATTGGATGATAAAATCAGCAGAGCTTCCCCTCATTTTCAGATCTTCCCCTCAGATCTACAACGACTGCACCTTCCAAGTGCACTTGTAGTGCAAAGTGGATTTGCCTTTAGTAAATAACCCCCAATGTATCTGATTGTATATTTACATATTACTCCAGCCTTTGTGTTTTTATTTATTTTTTTATTTGCCGCCAGTACCAATATACAATACATATCACATTCATTGATACTGTAATAATGTAATTCATTCTAATTAGTTTGGGCCAGTGTATATGTATTTTTTAGTGTACAGAATATGATTGCTGAATTTTGAATCGGCGGTTGCGTTTGGAATGTGTGTCGAAGGCAAGGATTGAATTCTACAAACGGTGATCAGTTTCCTCCTCCTAGTCCTGGAAGGTTGGGGAGGTATGAATGAGGTTATTGTGTTCCACCATAGGCTCACCTGCTCAGTGGCCACACCTGCAGAGGAAGGGTAGGAGCTGTCTATGGAAATCTGTGTAATATATGTTATCAGTGACAACAGGCTGATGTCACCCACATTGCAGGGAAGGTCCTCTATACACAACTACCAGGTGTAAGTAAACCTGACCGATACTGGGGAGAGAGAGGAGGAAGGACTGCTGAACTTTGCCCAGGGCTGCCTGGCTTTGCTGGGAGTGGTTGTCTCACCTGAGCTCTGCTTTACCTGGATGAAAGATGTGAAGAGTTCTGGAGAGAAGATGATGCATTGTCCAACTGCGGAGCCCAACAGGTAGGCAGCTAATGTGTTATTTGTATGTGCGAAAGCAGGCAAGCGGTGGCTCTACAGCTGTAGGGGAACTACAAGTCCCAGGATGCCACAAGCTTGCTGAAAGGGGAGGTTATCCAAGAGCAGCTTGTTATTTTAAGTAGCCAACGTCAGAAATTTTAATGGGACCTTTCACAAAGCCTATGAGGGGGAAGCAGCCGTTCTCTTGCGTCCAGGTGAGGGTTACAAAATGCTTCCATCAGAGGCTTTTCAGATAGGTGATACAATTCCTGAACTTTCTGCCTTCCCATTGCCATCAATGAACCAGTTAAGGGAACGCCAATTTCTATCACTGCCTCAAACCACATATGCGTGAGATATTATATCCGCTTTTCTTATGCCGCGCACACACGGCCGGAATTTCCGATGGAAACGATGGGAGCTTTTCATCGGATTTTGCGACCGTGTGTATGCCCATCGGTCTTTTTCTGTCTGCATTTCCGACGGGCTTTAGATTGAGAGCCTGCTCTTAATTTTTCAGACGGAAAACCTTTCTCTCGATTGTGTGTATGCAATTCCGACGCATGCTCGGAAACAATTCGACGCATGCTCGGAAGCATTAAACTTCCTTTTATAGTGCCGTTGAACGTGTTGTATGTCGCGGTGTTATTGACCGTCGGAATTTGGTGTGACCGTGTGTAGGCAAGACAGTTTGAGCGAAATTCTGTCAGAATTCCGACGGGAAAACCATCAGAGTTTTTTCCGACGAGAATTCCGATCGTGTGTATGCGGCATTACAGACTGACATAATTTCTTTAACTGGGTCCAGATAAACCCAGATATGGTTAGAAAAAAGGTTTCAATGCATCATAGGTGTGAGCAGGGGGTGTGCCTGGGCACACCCTAATCAACCCATATGGTGCAGATTCCCCCTACTATTTCACCAAAGCCCCCCAACGGGGCTCCTAACATTTTTATTTTTTTCTGAAAGACATTAAAAAAATACAAATTAACCACTTCCCGACCAGCGCACAACGATGTACGTCGACAGAATGGCACGGGCAGGCATATTGGCGTACAGGTACGTCCAATATTCGATGCCGCCCTGCCATCGGGAGCGCGCCGCTGGCGGCGCGCTCCCGCGCTGGTCGGGACCCCCGTGAGTCCGGTCGCGGGACCCGCGGACTTGATCGCCGCGGGCATCCCCGCGATCGTCTCACGGAGCAGCCGAATGGAGGAAATGCTGTGTAAACAACATTTTTCCATTCTGCCTAGCAACTAGTGACGCTGATCTCTGCTCCATGTGATTGGAGCAGAGATCAGTGTACACTAAATGAAAGCCCAACCCCCCCACAGTTAGTAACACACCCCTAGGAACACTTAACCCCTACACTGCCACCCACTGGTTAACCCTTTCACTGCCAGTGTCATTTACACAGGAATCACTGCATTTATATAGCAGTGATTACTGTATAAATGACAATGGTCCCAAAAATGTGTCAAAAATGTCCGATGGGTCCCCGACAATGTCGCAGTCACAATAAAAATCGCAGATCGCCGCCATTACTAGTAAAAAAAAAAAATAATAAAAAATTATTAATAAAAATGCTATAAAACTATCCCTATTTTGTAAACGCTATAACTTTTGCGCAAACCAATCAATAATCGCTTATTGCGATTTTTTTTTTTTTTTTTACCAAAAATATGTAGAAGAATACGTATCGGCCTAAACTGAGGGAAAAAAATGTTTTTTTATATATTTTTGGGGGATATTTATTATAACAAAAAGTAAAAAATAATGCGTTTGCTCTATTTTTGTTTATAGCGCAAAAAATAAAAACCGCAGGGGTGATCAAATACCACCAAAAGAAAGCTCTATTTGTGGGAAAAAAAGGACGTCAATTTTGTTTGGGAGCCACGTCGCACGACCGCGCAATTGTCAATTAAAGCGACGCAGTGCCGAATCGCAAAAAGTGGTCTGGTCTTTGACCAGCAAATTGGTCCGGTCTGAAAGTGGTTAAAAAAAAAAAAAAAAAAAAAAAAAAAAAGATACCATTCACCATCCATGTTTTAATACATTTGCGGTGCACACTCTAATGCACTAGGCTGTGCACATCTATGAAATGCATTCAAATCCTTCCTACCCGCACCTTGTATTTTTCACCAGCATAAGATTCTGTGGTTGTGTTGAACTGTATGGACGTGTGTGTGTGTGTGTGTGTGTGTTTTTGTCTTCAACCAGATTAGCTATGTTACTATGTAAAGATGTGCATTGATCATGTAGTTCAATGGTCTCCAAACTGTGGCCTGGGGGACTTTTCCTTTCTTTTATCTGGCCCTTGGGGCACTATTCCACCCACTGACACCAATGAAGTGGCACAATTGTTCCCAATGACACCAACAATTGGGGCACTATTCGTCCCACTGACATCTAATTGGGGCACTATTCGTCCCACTGACACCAACAATTGGGGCACAATTCCTCCCACTGACAGTAAATGGTTACTACTCTTGATTTCTTTTATACCATTGTACTATTTTCACGTTGAAACTCAAACATATATTCAACCAATAATGAGGCATTGTTTGCTCACACTTATGCCAGTAAACTGGCCCTTTGTTTAGAAAGCTTGGAGACCCCTGATGTAGTTTAATGGTGTAATTTGTTGTCCCATAACACTGGCCTACTGTAGAGTAAGTTTCTGTTTGTGTTCCAGCATGAGGAATATGGCATTGAACTGTACAGGTGATTGCAAGACTTCTGTCTGTAGTCTAAGAACTGACACTTCCTGTGAGAAGCCATTGCTGCTTCTCCTTCCAAAAATACTTTGAGTCACTGACCTACGACAAGCATGCAGGTAAGGACTCTTGACTTTATCAGTCTGTAGCCCTGATTTCGGTCAGTGACTTACTGAAGCCAGGGGGTCTGAACAGCCAGGCAAATCAACTGTCCAACCTCCCCATAATAAAAATCGCATTCCTTCCCATCTCAGCCCTGCAGTACAGAGTGTTTTGAAAAATATATGTCCTTTTTGTTTTCTGCGTTTCAGTGAATAGAAGTAAATGGCAGCGCACCAAAAGGAATATAAGACTTTAATGTGTTGGTAACAGTATTATCAAGACGTTGTGAAAGGCTGCTGTATTCACTCCAATTTCTACACTTTGAAAAACATGCGTCAAGATACATCACTGCACAGAGGAAATGCGTATTGATGCATGACAGTGCACCTGCCTAATGCACCTCTATGCATGGGCATATAAAAAAAATAGCGAATGATCGGCCCTGGACGCAGACTGTTCTTGAGTAGGGATGAGCTTGATGTTCGAGTCGAACATCGGCTGTTCGCACGTTCGCGCGAATACCGAACGTTATGGGCCGTTCACGCCAAATTCGAGTGGCGTTCACGGCCCACAATGCACGGTGCCATCGCAGTGCATTGCTGGCTCATGATTGGCCAAGCATGCACTGTGACCCCGCATGCTTGGTCAATCACAGCGCCGGCAGTGAGGAGAGCCATGATTGGCCACAGGCAGGATACCTGTGGCCAATCATAGCTCAGGCTGTGTAGTACACGCCCCACACTGTATAAGGCCGCCAGCACGGCGGCCTTGTGTAGTGTGTTGGCGTCTGTAGGAGTTAGTGGGTGTTCTCTGTGTACCTTCAACACAGTATACACCGTTCGTTATCGGCCGATTTTAGCTTTCTTGCTCTTCTGTAATTGAGCTTTTAGCAATCTGCAGGAGTTTGTGGGTGTTGTCTGCGTGCCCTGAGCGCAGTATACACCTATATAGCTAGCTATATTGCTCTTCTGTAATAGAGCTTGCAGTCAGTTGTAGGAGATTCCGCACTATACACCATTATACTAGCACCAGTGTCGTAGCACCAGTGCCTAAGGCCCAATTTTTCAGCCCCTGTTTAACAGGGGCATTTAATTACAATTTTTGATATAATATTTCACAGCAGAGCCCGTTCCTGTGCCCACCGAGAGTAACTGTGAGGACTTATAGTGTTGTGGCACCACAACCACCAAAGGCCCGATTTTTCTACCACTGTTCAACAATGGCATCTAATTACAATTCTTGATATAATCGTTCACAGCAGGGCGCTCCAGCGCCCACCAAGAGTCACTTTGAGGGCTTACAATGTTGTGGCAACACCAACACCTTGTTCCGCCATTTCTGCAGAGCATATAGGGCAGGCCCCTACTTTCAAACATCCAACTTACAAACGTCTCCTACTTGCAAACGGAAGGAGACAACAGCAAGTGAGATGAAAAAAGACGGACGGCAAAACAAGTTATACAGGAGTGATAACCCTTCCCTATGTTTTCCAAAAAGCTTAAAAATTGATTTTTTGACTGGAGCTACACTTTAAAAATGTACCAGTTCAAAATTACAAACAGATTCTACTTAACACAACAAACCTACACAGTCCCTGTCTTGTTTGCACCGCCTGTATACTGCTGTTCTGAGTATATAGGGCCTAGGGGCCACACGCATTTCCTTTTTTTAATATGGGTACGGGGTTCCCCTTAATATCCGTACAAGACCCAAAGGGGCTGGTAATGGGCAGGGGGGGCTACCCATGCCATTTTTCTCAATGATTTTCATCCATATTGCCGGAACCAGATATTACATTAAAAACGTAAGCAGTTTTAAATTACTTTTTTTCCGTTTAATGTCATTTTGTGCAGGGACTGTTCTAAACACGGGAAACAGGTGGCACTTCACAGGCATACTATAGACGCCCCCCAGGCATGATATTTAAATGAATATTTCACTTTTTTTTTTTTATTTCACTTTAATTGTCATTAAAATCAGTGCTCCCGCAAAAACGGCCATTTTTAAAAACATTTTAGGCATTGACCCATGTCCCCTGGGGCAGGAGCCAGGTCCCCAAACCCTTTTTAGGACAGTATCTTGCATATTAGCCGTTAAAATTAGCACTTTTTATTTCGAACGTTCGAGTCCCATAGACTTCAATGGGGTTCTAAAGTTCGTACGAATTTGCGGTCCGTTCGAAAGTTCTGGTGCGAACCGAACCGGGGGGTGTTCGGCTCATCCCTATTCTTGAGCAATTAGGTGCAAGTGGCCACGTATAGCTACAGAAACTAGCGGCTCCATTGTAAGCAATAGGGGGGGCTAACAAATACAACCGGCCCTATTTGCAAGTGCAAGTGATTTAATTTTTCTCCCAATTTTGTCAGCAAAAAGGGTAACTTCTTATCGTTCAGCATTTGAAAAATACACATGGAGCCGAGCCCAATGGGATCTCCTGTTTGTTTTGTATGTGTCATACTTTAGCCACACACAAGCTGATCTGTCACTGGGAACAACAAACAATGGAGATTTGTTCATGCTCTATTGGGCAGCCACATCCCCAGAACCTGAGGTTAGGTTTTGTCTTTACTCATCCAATGTACAGTATAGTAAGTATAGTGCACGTGCAGTGTGGGTATTATTCTCATTGAGAGAAAAAGGAATGATCACTCAGCATCAGTAACAACCTATGTTTTTAGACTATATGTTGTTTTGAGTTTGTACCCTTTTATTATTTAAAGCATCATTATTATTATTATTAATGAAATTTAAAAAGACTAAATAATAAAGGATGATAATATTTACAGCACAACACTAAATAATAAAGGATACTAATAATAATTATCTTTTATTATTTAGCGTTGTGCTGTAAAACATATTTTTTTATTAATATAATCCTTTCAAGGCATTTTTATTTTTTGGCACTTCAGCACTATGACTATGATCATTTACTGTCCCCAGCACCATGGCTATGACCCTTTGCCACCCCCAGCACCACGACCGTGATCATTTAGCATCCCCAGCACCTTGACTATGATCACTTTGCTCCCCCAGCACCATGACTGTGCTCACTTGGCACCAACTGCACCATGACTGTGCCCAACTGCGCCATGACTGTGCTCACTCGGCACCAACCGCGCCATGACAGTGCTGACTCGGTTCCCCCAGTGCCATGATTGTGCTCACTCTGTGCCCAATGGGATACAGGTCACAAAAAAGAAATTGACAGGGATTATAACACTCCCTTACTCTATCCAAAATGGGGGGGAAAAAAAACATTTTGCCTTAAGTTCTACATTTAGGGAGCCACATAGCAATAAAAATCCTTCCTCACTCCATCCAAAACTTTAAAAAAATGTTGTCTTGACATATATTTTAGACCGATACGCCAGAGGCATTTGGTTTTAAAATGGATAGTCCATCCAAATGGGTGACAATTGGGAGCTACATGGGATAAGTACCCATGTGTAGACAATTTGAGGTCTCCATCTATTTGGAAACTATATGTTGCAGCATTTAAGCATGATGGGACTTCTTGTTCCTCAACAATCTGAAAGTGACATTTGCTAGTTAGCCCCTTTCCCCACTCTGGTGTTCCTTTTTAACTGGGCGTTTACACGGGGGGTCTGCCCAATCACAAGACCACTGTAATACTTGGTTTGGGTTCTGGCTAAAAGGCCCAACCCCATGCTGCTTCTCTCAAACCTGGATAGGCCTCAGACAGCCTAGCAGCCAGGTGCTCCTGGGATAGGCCTCAAGCTTCTGGCCTAGCACCCCAGAGCCTCGTGGGTGTCATAGAACAGCGATCACCTGACGCCTCCTAAATAAATAGGCTCCCAGGCCAAGGGACTAAAGAAACCCCTGCCAATTGGCTGAGACAACCCATCCACTCCTAATCTGAACTCACTATGCTCTAGTCATTCTAATGCCACAGGCAACAAATCCAGTTAGGGGATTCACTGGCTTTTTCCTATCAATCAGCCAGGAGTTACCACCTAGCAAGCTAAATTTATTAGCAACCCTGCCTACTACCAGAGTGCTACATTTGAAATCTATTTACTTGACGCAATAGGGATGAGCTTCGTGTTCGACTCGAACATCGGTTGTTCGTCCGTTCGGCGAATACCAAACATTATGGGCTGTTTGCGCCAAATTCGTGTGGCGCTCACGGCCCACAATGCACTGCGCCATCGCAGTGCATTGCTGGCTCATGATTGGCCAAGCATGCACTGTGACCCCGCATGCTTGGCCAATCACAGCGCCGGCAGTGAGGAGAGCCATGATTGGCCACAGGCAGGATGCCTGTGGCCAATCATAGCTCAGGCTGTGTAGTACACACCCCACACTATATAAGGCCGCCAGCGCGGCGGCCTTGTGTAGTGTGTTGGCGTCTGTAGGAGTTAGTGGCTCTTCTGTAGTGGTTGTTGTCTGTGTGCCCTGACCGCAGTATACACCATTATATCCACCTATATAGCTAGCTATATTTCTCTTTTTTAATAGAGCTTGCAGTCAGTTGTAGGAGATTGTGCATGCTGTCTGCGTGCCCTGACCGCAGTATACACCATTATATCCACCCACATAGCTCTTCTCTAATTGAGCCATCTGCAATCTGCAGGAGTTAGTGGGTGTTGTGTGTACCTCCAGCACAATATACACTACCCAATTGCTGGTTTTCCCATCTCCCTTCAGGCCATTACCATGTCTGGAAGGCCAACAAGGAGAGGCAAACAGGCGCGAGCCGATAAAAGAGGGCAAGCAGGCTCTGTGTCTAGAGACAACAGTGCTGGTCGTGGACGCGGTGCATCGTCATCATCAGCACGTGGCCATGGGACACGCTTGTCCTTCTTTTTGGCAGCTGGACATGTTGAGCCGCAACATGCAGAAGACTTGGTAGAGTGGATGACCAAGCCCTCTTCATCCTCCTCATCCTCTCTCACCCAGGCTCAGGGTACTAGCAAAATAGCTGCCAACGCATCTCTTTCCTCCTCTCAATGTCATCATCAGTGACTACTTCCCTAGACCCACCACGTTCTCCTGAGGAGTCTCCTGAACTCTTTGAGCACAGTGTTGGGTATATGCTCCAGGAGGATGCCCAGTGTTTTGTAGGCTCTGATGATGATGATACTCAGCTTGATGAAGGCAGTAGCGTGAGCGCAGAGAGAGGGGATGCTCAAGAAGGACAGCAAACTGGCAGTCATGTTCCACAAGCTGCAGCATACTCCCAGGTTTGCTCCAGCGATGAAGAGGGAGGGGATGATGAGGGCACTGACTCCACATGGGTGCCTGGTAGGAGAGAGGAGGAGGAGGAGGAGGCACATGTCCAACAAGGCAGGATGCCCTCCGGGGGCCAGCTTAGGGGCAGCACACCGACTTAATCACACCGCAGAGCTCCGCCTGTGCAGGGCGCTGCCTCTGCGCATTATTCTAAAAGTTCTTTGTGGGCCTTTTTTGAGACGAGTGCATCAGATCGCACCGCTGCTATTTGCAACATATGTCTCAAGCGTATCTCGTGTGGCCAAAACATCAGCCGCTTGGGCACCACATGCTTGACCAGACATATGTTGACCTGCCATGCAGCTCATTGGCAAGCGTACCTCAAAGACCAAAGAACAAAGCGGACCTCTCCTTGCTCCTCATCAGCTGGGATCTCCAACCCCACTAGACCTTCAGTCCTCTCTGAAACCTGCTCTGAGAGGAATGAAGGTGTAGAATTAGGTGTGTCACAGCCAAGTGCTTCCAGGCACTCTGCTAGCAGTACACCCACGTCCGATTATAGCAGGCAAATGTCCCTGCCCCAGCTTCTGGACCGGCGAAAGAAGTTCACTCCCAGCCATCCACATGCCCAGCGGTTGAATGCTAGCTTGGCTAAATTGCTAGCACTTCAACTGCTGCCTTTTCAGTTGGTAGACTCGGCCCCCTTCCGTGAGATTTTACAATGTGCGGTTCCTCAGTGGCAGGTCCCCAAACGCCACTTTTTCTCACGGAAGGCGATTCCGGCTCTCTACCGGCATGTGGAAGGCAATGTCCTTGCCTCGCTGGACAGGGCGGTCAGCGGTAAGGTGCATATTACTATTACGGCGTATTGCGGGCGGTTTTAACCCTTTCTCGGCCACTAGCGGGTGGTAAAAGCGCCCCGCTAGTGGCCGAAATGCGCCGCAAATCCGGCGGTAAACTGTGTGGTGTGAAAGGGGTCTTGGTGTTTCCTTTGCCATGGTGGAAGCACTGCTGGGGAACCAGAGGGGCTGCACTCTTCCCAAGGAGGGGGTTTTGGCAGTACCTTTTTGTTCTTATCGGACCAGCCCAGCTCCCTCCCGCACGAGAGGGGGGGGTTGCTCCGGTGCCTATTCCTTCGCTGGCTCACAGGAGTAAGGGTCCACTGGTGGTCGCGTCCACCCCGGGTACTGGGGGGGGGGCGTGGGTGTGCTCAGTTGGAGCATTCGTGCCGGGTCTCGGCATGTTGGCACCGAGTCCCAGCTTAGCGGGTGATGTCATAACCGGGCAGAGACTTCTAGCGGGGCATAGGCTCCGGCTACTGGAACGCAGGAGGAAGGGGCGGGTCATCTGGCCGGGACTTCCTTCCGTTCCTGAGCGATGGACGCCAGAGGAACTTCATTTAAGGAGCACACAGGTGGCTGCAGTGGTGCTTGTGATGGAGCATATAGAGTCGTCTAGATATCCACTTTTTCTAGTGTTAGTTTATAACTTACTAAAATTGGTCTATACCACTTTGGAAATTCAAGAAGAAAAAGCCCAGCTCTCATTACATGACAAAATGTACCAGGGGCTAGAGTCCTCAAAAGGAAACCTCCTTTTGAGGAGGATGAAGCGTTGGTGTGGAATAAAAGACCTACAATTGATGCCGCCTTCTCCCAAGTGTCTAGAGGGACTGATCTAGCATTTGAGGACATGGGCGTAGTTAAAGACGCCATGGACAAAAGAGCAGACGCACTGTTAAGGAAAGTCTAAAGCTGGCGATGCCTGCTACAGTAGTAGCCAGAAACATGGAATGGTGGCTAGAACAACTTAAAGGCCATGTGGTAGCAGGTACCTCTAGGAAATATTTTCTAGAGTCCTTCCCTACCCTTTTAAGAGCGGTCAAATACATGGCAAATGCCGGACAGGTCTTCAGGAGGGCTCTTTGGCTTAAAACCTGGTCAGGAGACTCCATTTCAAAGGTAAATTTGTGCGGAATTACCTTTTACAGGAGACCTGATGTTTGGACCAGAATTAGAGACCGTCTTTAATAGAACAGCGGACAAGAAGAAAGCCATTCTACAGAAAAGGAAAGTGGTGCAGCAAAGGAAGAATTTTCAGCAAGCCCATAAAGAAAGATCAGACCCAGAAAAGACCCTGGAATCCTCAAAGGGGGAGAGGCAAAGGAGGGTCTTTAGGCCCCCTGAGCAAACCTCAAAAAAGCAATGCCAACCATCTATCAGTAGGCGGGAGGTTACAGGCCTTACTGCTAGGTTGGGGGGAAAAAAGCAACAAAAAGCCAGTTTGTTCTGAATCTAATCAGTCAAGGATATCAGCTAGAATTTCACAGACATCTCCAAACCAGTTTTACATTACAAACCTTCCAAGCGTTTAGGAAAAAGCCCTGGCGATGCATCAGTTCTCTCAGAAGAGACGTCAACAGGGTGTTTTTTTTTCCCAAGTCCCGAAGGGCCAAGAAGGGAGGGGTTTTTACTCCCACATTTTCTGGAAAATTTCATCTGATTCTCAACCTGAAGAATCTGAACCAATCTATAAAGTACAAAAGGTTCCAGATAGACAGACACGATATTCTCTATGAAAAATGTACTCGCCCCCAACTTACATGGCATCTATTGACCTGAGGGGTGCTTATCTCCATATATCGGTTGCAGCTACATCACAGAAGTTCTTGTACCTAGCAGTTCTAGCACTTCTAGCACCCTCCACATTTCCCCTCCTATAACAATTCTTACCCCCTACCAATCTCCTTGCAGTGCCTCCCCCCCATGTCACAGGATACCACAGTGCCCAGGGCAGCCTCCCCTCCTGCCCACCCCTTATCCTGGCCCTGCCTGGTACAATTCAATACAACAGGAAAAAAATACTTAAAGGTGGGACAGAACAGCTTGCTTCCTCTGGTCCCATAACAGAAGGTTGATGCCTCCTACACAGACAGCAGTTTCAATACTCTGCAAGTTCAAAGAAAAAAAAAATTATTTCAATAATACAGGTTTTATGTAAACGTTTCATTAGCACATTATAGAGGATGAGGGAAGAGCCAGAGAAGGCAAAGTAAATACAATTTTAGCTAGTCTTAGCTGTGCATGGGAAGCTTGGATAACATACTGCAACGTGTATGTGTGTGTGTGTGTGTGTGTGTGTGTGTGTGTGTGTGTGTGTGTGTGGTGTTGAAACGCAGTCTGGTTGGATGCATTGGGTACCAAATCTCTCTCTCTGAGCCAATCAGTGGGTGCGTTGTGTCGCTGTGTATTCCGGGAGAGGGTACTTAAGGTGCTGAGGTCATGTGGTTCTGGGTTCCGGTCCAGAAGTATGTTCTGACTCCAGGGTCCTGGTCCTCCTGACCAGCCCTTTAGAGGCCCTCATGGCCTGGGGTGCGGATCCATCCGTTTCCGAGTCTCGGACTGACTAGTCCGAGGCGCAGTAACTGGAAGGAGGATTTAAAGGTGGTCCGGTGCTGTCTCGGGTTTGGAGAGGCCTAGCAACTCAAAACGCAACCAGGGGAGGACTCTTCAGAAGAACGCCATGCACGAGGCTGGCTGCTCAGTAAGAGCCTGGAAGCTGAGCTGAAAGGACACCAAGTAAATCTGCATTCTTACGGTATCGCCGGACCGGCTGCAAGATACTGGTACTGTAAGAAAGTTCCTAATTTCATCTTTCGGTTACGCTTAAGTTTCTGTGCTAACTTAAAGTTCTACAATCAAGTCTGTGGCAGAGACTTTGTTAAGCTTAAATCACCTGTCGGCTGCTAAATCCATAAACAGGGATTTTTCCAGAAATTGGAGTATCCAGTTGTGAATGGCTATTCCCTGGATCATCTAGAGAGAGATATTTCAAGTGTCAGCAGTTTACAAAATACCTGAGCTTTCAGCTCAGGTACTTTTGGAACATTTTATGCAAATAAAAATTCCTAAAAAGGGATTCAAGTGTCGGTCTCTGCAGTTATTGGGCCATCAACCTTGGGAACCCCCAGACAAGAACGAGGTACAGAAGGTAAACGGTAAACCCAACTAAGCCAGCCGCTCCTTCAGGAGTCAGATAGATAGAGATATATATATATATATATATATATATATATATATATATATATATATATATATATATATATATATATATATATATATATATATATATATATATATATATATATATATATATATATATATATATATAATGTGTGTGTGTGGCACTAACCCCCGAAGGAGCTGCTGGTTATTTTTAGGCTTACCGTTACCTTCCATTCTCCTTGTTGCACGTCTAGGGGATGTCCCGTGGTAAATGGCCCAGTAACTTGAGACTGACCATAGATCCACTTGAATGGATTTTATTTGCAAAGCTCAGACAATTGAACAGTCTTTCAACTTGGGATCAGAGGGTTGGAAAGGAAGTTCAGGTACTCTTAAGCCGCGTACACACGGGCGGACTGTCTGGCCAACTTAGTCCGTCGAAACACATTTCAGCGGACAGTCCGCTCGTGTGTGGGCTTCAGCTGACTTTTTCAGCGTGCAGTCTGGCGGACGAAGTATTTCGGAATTTCCGTAATATTGTCCGTCGTACTTTGGTTTCAGCGGACAATCCGCTCGTGAGTAGGCTAGTTCGACGGACTAAGTATGGCGCATGCTCAGAAAGGATTTACACGGCGGAAGGTTGCATTGCTGTGTATTGGACTTCCTATTTCTAGTCCGGTCGTACGTGCTGTACACGTCATCGCGCAAACTTTCGACGGACTGTTTGTGCATCCGTGTGTGGTCAAGTCCGTTCATTCGAAAGTAGGACGGACTGTCGGTCGGATTGTCTGACGGACTAAGTTGGCCATACAGTCCGCCCGTGTGTACGCGGCTTTAGTGTCAAAGTCAAAAACGTCAAAGAACTTGCTTGCTTTTACTGCATCCAGAGAATAGCCATTCGCAGCTGGATGATCACTCAGGTTGGACAGTCCCTCTCTCGCAAGGCCTAGCAGCCAATTTTGTGCTTACTCAGGAACAAGTCTCTGCCACAGACGGCGTTGTAGAAACGTACAAGATAATGCGTCTGCCACAGACGTTGTTGTATAACCCGTAGGAAAACTAAGCTTTAGAACACTTGTAGGCTACCTGGGTCTTGCAGCCTACTTGGCGATATCCACAAGACCGGATTCTCTGTTACTTCAGCCCTTCCAGGCTCTTGCTAAGAAAACCAACCCGTATGTGGTGTTCTTCTGAAGAGTCTTCCCCTGGAATGCTTGAAGTACACTGGGTCTCTCCAGAACCGGAGACGACACCCAACCACCTGAGTTTCCTTGCCTCGGGCTAGCCAGCACAGAGACATTAAAGTCGGGTGGATCCGCACCCCAGGCCATAGCCTTCCTGGGGGCTGGTCAAGAGGACCAGGACCGTGAAGTCAGCACATCATTCTGGACTGGAACCCCAAACCACGTGACCTCCACATCTTAAGTACCCTCTCCCAGAAAGCACAGTGAGAGTGCCACTCCCACTGGGCGGGCTCAGAGAGAGCAAATTAAGAACCAGACCATAGTTCCATGCCTGCCAGAAGAGACAGTTATATATATATATATATATATATATATATATATATATATATATATATATATATATATATATATATATATATATATATATATATATATATATATATATATATAATGTGTATATGTGTGTGTGTGTGTGTGTGTGTATATATATATATATATATATATATATATATATATATATATATATATATATATATATATATATATATATATATATATATATATATATATATATATGTTTTTTCGATTAGTCAACGACTATCCGATTATTTTTATTTTTTAATGAATCTAGTGTTTTTTTTTTTTTTTTTTTTTGATTAGCTAATTAATCCTTTGGATAACCTTGAGAGTATTGCATTGCATTGCAGAGTATTGTATTGTATTGTATTGGCGGGCAGAGTATTGTACTGTATTGGCTGGCAGAGTATTGGCGGGCAGAGTATTGTACTGTATTGGCGGGCAGAGTATTGTACTGTATTGGCGGGCAGAGTATTGTACTGTATTGGCGGGCAGAGTATTGTATTGCATTGCAGAGGCTGGCAGAGTATTGGCTGGGTATGGAGGGATGGCTGCTTCCATCCGACCTCTCCCCTCCACTGCACAGATCAGTACAGAGAGGGGAGAGAGAAACCGGCGTCATGTCATGACGCCGGTTTGTTTACAAGTGATCGCTCCGTTGGAGCGATCACATTGTAAATGCCTGGGTGTAGAAAGATGGCCGCCACTTCGGAGCTAGGCCGAAGCTGCGGCCTCTCTTAAGGCCGAGACCGTGGAGCGCTCCGCGGAGTGCGGCATGTGCGCATGGATCGGTGACGATCCGTTGCACCCCTAGGGACGGCGGCACGGAGGGGGAGAAGAGAGGGGGACGGCGGGGGAGAAGAGAGGGGGACGGCGGCATGGAGGGCAGTGCTAGATACTAAGCACTGCCACCACTGTGACGCATCGACGCCCAGAACGCACATCGACGTATTTTCCTAGTCGACGTAGTCGATTACGTCGACGCGTCGTGGCAGCTCTAAAATATATATTCTGGCAGTAATTGGAGTGCTTACATGTATTGTTACATCCTAATACTTTGAATTTAGCAGCTAAGCACGTCACCATCTTTATTCTGATGGGGGAGAATTCAATTAGGCACTACATGGCTTGCATCGAATTCATGAAAGCTGTATGCCGGTTTCAGTACTCGCACTGACACATGCATCAGGTTCAAGTAGTTCTTACTGTTACTGACGCATGCATCAGGTTCAAGTAGTTCTTACTGTCGTCATTTTCAGATTCTGTCACTATGGTCTCAACAGAATCTAAAGTTCTCCGATAAGCGAACAGGCAGTAATTTAAGTCCAACTCTGAGCTGAGATGCCAGTGCTCAGAGTTGGACATATGACAGGGCTTCCTGCATAGGGTTCATGGTTGCTCTGATGCTGATGGACCCTGGCTTCCCTGCAAACAATGAGTCATCCCTTGTCCCATTCATCTGCTCACCAGGAGATTTCCAAGGTGACAAGGGGATGGAGATGCTGGTGACATAATTGTAAAAATATGGCAGTGACAATAACCATATTTCAACAGTGATGTCACCAGCATCCTGTCCCTTTGTTTACTCTCAGATTTTGACAGGGGAAAGGAAACAAAGGAGCGGGGTGCAAAAGACGCAGGTCCATCTAGTTCAACCAATAAAGGGGAGAGGGGGGGAATCATACAATCCTATACCCACAGTTGATCCAGAGGAAGGGGGCAAAAAAAGAAAAAAAAAACAGCATGATCCAATTTGCTCCAGCATGGCAAAACATTTCTTCCTGATCCCTTGAGAGGCAGTCGGATATTCCCTGAATCAACTTTACCTCTAAATATTAGTATGCAGTTATATTATGTAAATTTACGAAAAAAAAAAAGCATGGATTCTAAGGCTGGGTTCACACTTTACACACTTGTCCACTTGGAAATCTCCTGGTGAGCAGATGAATGAGTCATTGGTTGCTAGGAAGCCAGGCGCCACCAGCGTTCTAGCAACCACAAGCTGGAGACGAGTCTTCACGGTATGGACACTCCAGCCTCAATGCTGACCCCTTTTAAGTGAGAGATCATGTACCTGTTCCTGACGGGTATGTAAACCCATCACCTGCACTGACATTTGTCATGAGGACGAATGGGGAAATTCATAAAGTGTGTCCTAGACACTCCCTTAGAATTCCCCAGTGTGCATACACAGGCAGAGATTTCCTGACGGGAATAAGGAGAATTCTCCCCAGTTGGGACACAGATCACAAATGAATACCCAGCAGGGGTCCTATCCCTTCCTCTTCCAAGACAGAATGAATGAACCAAAACATTTAACCACACTCAAGCATCTCCATCAATTGGTCTTTATTGAAGACGCGCCTTATACCTGCAGAACCTCTGTCATGTTTCTGCCTAGTTATAGGGTTGCCACCTTTTCTTCAAGTCAAACCCGAACAGTTTTGTGGCGCACAGAAATTTCTTTTTTATAGTATAAGCTATACATATATTTTGCTACTAAATAACATTTCTAATCATATGTATATAAGTTAATAACAAAAGTCCTCTTTTACATCAGAGTCCACAGAGTTCCCCTTTTACCTCTGAACTCTGGGGACTCTGACATAAGGGATGCTCTGTGAACCCTGATTTATGGGGGAACACTGAGTACTCTGATGTACAGAGAGGACTCTGCTGTAAGGGGAAACACTGGTGTAAAGGGTAACTCTGATGTAAGGGGTGCTCTGAGAACCCTGATTTGGCTTAGTGTACTCTCTCTGAGGAAGGAGAGGGAAGGGGGGAGACTTCATTCAGAGACAGGGATGGATGGTGAGCTCACTCACCCCTTGGCAGTCTGCACCTCTCATTCAGATGGATCTGAGGCTGCTGGACTTCAAATTTCCAGCCTCAACTTTCCTTTTCTGAGGCACAGCGCCGGGGATTGGAGTGTGGGCAGACACAGAGGGGTAGGGATGGGGGGGAAGAGGTGCAGCTCAAGCCCTCTCTCTTCTCCCGTCTGTATGTGTTGGTGGGGGGGTGGAGGGTAGGTTTGTTAGTGGTGGCTTTGGGCAGTGTGAAAGACAGTGTAACAGACACTCTCAGCAGTGAAAACTGCAGCCAGAAACCCTGCTGGGAAACCATAGTCCAGTCTAAATAATGTGTCCGGGTTTCAGGCAGTCTGAAACCTGGACGCATGATTCCAAACCCGAACTGTCCGGGTGAATCCTGGACAGGTGGCAACCCTACCTAGTTAAAACCCGCTGTGACTAAAGCCCCATACACATCAGATTTTCTTCTGATTTTTGTCTTCAGATTTAACAAAACCATGTAGTGCAAGGGCTTGCCTGATTGCATACAAGTTGAAACTCCTAAGGTTTGACTTCATATGGTTTTGGTAAATCTGAAGGAAAAAATCAGCAGAAAATCTGATAGTGTGTATGGGGCTTTAGGCTGTTAAGACAGGAACTTGTCAGCAGTTGTTCTGTACAAGGTACATTACCAATAGATGAACAATTAATGGAGATACTTGATTGGCCGGAAATGTTAGGCCTAATGTATGGTTGAGCTGTGTATGTTTTGTCCTTAGATTTATATCTTCCCCCATTATGTCCAAAACTAAAAAAAAAAGGTTTGAAAAAGTTCTGCTAGCATTGTGTTTTTAGGTTGGTCCTAGATATATAGTATATAGGTGACTTGTTACCTGTGGTTGATTTGTGGTTTGCCTCTGGACTCAACACACCACTCACCACCAACCACAATAAATCAGACAATCTGCTGCCCATGGGACGCAACCTCCCCACTCTTCTGATCAGTGGTACATAGGGTTGCCACCTGTCCGAGATTCACCTGGACAGTCCAGGTTTTGAATCACGTGTCCAGGTTTCAGTCCACCTGAAACCTGTACACGTTATTCAGACAGGAATGTGGCTCGGAACAGGGCCTGACAGGAGGGTGAGAGGCACTGTGTGGCGCATTACTATTATCTTTGGAGTGCCCAAAGGTGTCCCAGGTCTGTTACAATCCTATAGTGTACATAAAAAAAAAAAATGCCGTGTACCGCTGAAGTGTTTAGGTTTGACTTAAAGAAAAAGTGGCAACTCTAGTGGTACCACCCCTCTGAAAAGTGATTTGTGGTGGTGGCTACCAGGTAATCAGGAGGCGATAGTGCGTCTTGAATGTTCTTCCTTCCCTTTTTTTATTATTTATTTATTTATTGTATTTTTTTATTGTATTTTTTTATTTTATTTTTTAAATTTCAGCTAAAGAGGCAGTCTTCTATGGCATCACCTCACCACAACCGCAATCCAAGCACCTGAATGGGTTGCGTTTGGTGGCAGTGTTGACTGGCAAGTGTGACCTGTTGTATAAATGTTGCCGGACCACCAATGTGGCAGTATGTACTAACATGGATGCTGGCCAAGTAAACTTGTGGCATAGTCAAAGGGTAGTAAAACCACAGCTCAACCACCTATTTGTATTGCTCCCTGTGTAAACAAGGCCTTTCTGTTGACTTGAATATTTGGTTGAGCCAAATGGTTGTGTGACAATGAAGTCTTATCTTGCTGCCTGTGGAAGCTATACAGTGATTTGTTGGGGAAGACAAATGAAAACACGTGTACAGAGAATGTCCTTGTCCTTTTAATGCTTCCCTGTTTATCTACCAGTTATGAGTCTTGTGCCTCAGGTCAGCATTTGTTTCTGCTCAAACAATGAACAATCCAGTCTATGAGGTCATACGGCACTGTTGATGAGCCAGCTCTGCAAGCCGGTACAATGAGCTGCATTCATTGTTATTGTATCTTATAGAGAGCTGTGAAGAATGTTCCGCTAGAGTGGAGGTAAATAAAAGATTTCTAAGATTTTCTATGTATCAGATTCAGATATGTGAGGTCATTTCACTAAGTGCTTCTCTTTGGGCATAACGTAATTTCTGTGCTGATTGTATCTTACAGATTGGCTTCAGGCATGAAGTCTAATCATTTTATTGCTAATGCTATGCAGGAAAAAGCTGTGATTTGAGTCTATTAATATTATTATTATTATTATACAGGATTTATATAGCGCCGGTGTTCTGTCAAAAACTGTCCCCCCATCGGATAGTGTCCGGCCTGTACTGCGCAGGCGCTGCGCCTGCGCAGTACAGAGGACAAGGAGACTCCGAAAGTCTCTGAAGATGAACGGCGCCTGCGCACTGAGTCCAGGTTCAAGCCCCACCATCCAAGTGGACATACGCTCGCCGCGCTTCGGGCACGGCCTCGCTTCGCTCGGCAATTTTTTGTTCTAACTCTATGTCCTCTTGGATGGTGGGGCTTTAACCTGGACTCAGTGTTCATCTTCGGAGACTTTCGGCGTCTTCTTGTCTTCCATACTGTGCAAGTGTAGTACAGAGTGGACACTATCTGACGGGGGACAGTATTTGACACTACACCGGCAGTTTACACAGCGCTTTACAACATGAGGGCAGACAGAAAATTACAATACAATTTACTGCAGGAGGAATCAGAGGACCCTGCTCATTTAGACCCCTTTCACACCAGGGCGTTTTGCAGGCGCTATAGCGTTAGAAATAGCGCCTGCAAAACGCCCTAAAGAAGCTGCACCATTGTGTGTAGTATGAAAGCCTGAGGACTTTCACACTACAGCGGTGCGCTGGCAGGACGTCAGAAAAAAGTCCTGCCAGCAGCTTCTTTGGAGGGGTGAAGCAGCGGTTTACCGCTCCTCTACCGCTGCTCCCCATTGAAATCAATGGGGCAGCGCTGTAATACCGCCGGCAAAACGCCACTATTGCGGCGTATTGCCGGCGGTTTTAACCCTTTTGCGGCCGCTAGCGGGGGGTAAAAGGCCGAAATGCGCCGCAAATCCGGCGGTAAAACGCTGCTAAAAATAGCAGCGTTTTACCGCCCACGCTATCGGCGGTGTGGTGTGAAAGGGGTCTTAAGGCCCCTTTCACACGGACAGACCGTTCATGTCCGCCTGTCAGTGTTTTTAGGCGGACCTGAACGGACACTCCATAGAGGTCTATGGAGGGACGGATGTCAGTGATGACATGTTCGCTGACATCCGACCCGCTCCGATCCTAAAAAGTGTGACGGAGGAAAAAACTATTTTTCCATCCGTCATCGGATTGGGTGATGACGGTCCAATCCGATCCCCCATAGGGGAGAGCGGAGCTCTGACAGGTCCATCCCTGCATAGTGTGTAGACACAGAGCTGTCATCTGCCTGCTCAGTGGTGATCGACGGAGCGATTTCCCCCCCCCCCCCCCCCCCGGTGAGCATAGTGGGCTCCGTACACAAACCCGTCCGTGAAGGAGCCCTTAAGCTTACAATCTACAAGGGGGGATCAAGAGATCCAAAAATTAACAACTGTGGGGGATGGGCTGATGGAGCAAATAAATGTACAGTTATTAGGTGGGGGCAGGATATACTTCTCTGAAAAGATGAGTTTTCAGGGATTGTCTGAAAGTGGACAGTAGGAGATAGTCAGATTGGGGTAGGGAGTTACAGTGGATGGGAGAGGCTCAGGAAAAGTCCTGGAGGCGAGCGCGGGATGAGGTGACAAGGGTGCTAGAGAGCAGGAGGTCTTGGGAGGAACGCAGAGGATGATTTGGTTGGTATTTTGAGACTAGGTTAGTGATGTAGTTGGGGGCAGTTGTGGATGGCTTTGTAAGTTATTGTTAGTATCTTGAATTTTAATTTGTTGGGTGAGCCAATGGAGGGATTGGGAGAGAGGGGTAGCAGACACTGAGCAATTTGTAAGGTGGATGAGCCTGGCAACAGCATTCATGACCAACTGAAGGGGGGGAGACCATGTAAAGGTAATCTAATGAGGAGGGTGTTGCAGTAGTCAAGGCGAGAGATGACCAGGGAATAAATTTGGAAAAAAAGCTAAATTCAAACCTACTCCAAATCTTTTTTAAACCTTTACAGAAAGAGCCAGGAGGCTTTACATGCTGCTTCTGAGTAGGCAGCCTCTTCCTCAAAACAAAAGGTAGTAGGGCTCCTGCAAATATAGTGGGTGTATTTTTGCGCATGGGATGGCTCTGGGCACCCTTGGTGATTGGTAAGTCAAGCACTAGATATGGGAACCCTTCAGATACTTGGAAAAAAGAATATCCAAGTTTCCAAGGTTCTACACCTGGGCTCATGCACCTGGGTGCTTTTTGGCATACAACTTAAATTGCAGATGTAGCGATACCCCCATAGGAGGATAGGATGGGTCCTTTGTTCTATGCCTCGACCTTCTCAAGAACCTCAGCCCCTCGGACGCACCAAGTTGAGTGTACAAACATACAATAACAATAGTGCTATAATGAAGAAAACGGGCACCAAACCAGGTAGTAAAGGCAAACTTAATTTGTTACCTAATATGGTTGATTACTAGGCAATGGCGGTGCATCCATAAGGGCGCACGGGTGCTGCCCCCTCTCTTCTGCCACCCCCTCTAGCACCAATAGATAGATTCATGCATTGCATGAATCTATGTATAGCCGCCGTTGCCACCTACTATTCATGCACCCGACCCCTTTTCGGGCGCTGGCCACCTGAATTACATAGGCTCTAATAGGCATTAAAAAAGTGACCTGCGAGTGCTGTTAGAAAAGCGAATGGATGTTTGCTTTCCTAACCCTAAACCGCTTCTCCACCAATCAGGTGCTCAGGTCTGTTACCTGTCACCTGATGAAACGACAGGTGCAAGTATTGGACGCCTAGCGGGAAGAGAGGACAGGAGATGAGGAAGGCAGGAGATGCGCTCGTCGCTGTCACCCACTGCCCAACCAAGACAGGGTAAGTGCAGACGGCGAGCGGGCGGGGGGCACACTTTGGGGGCAGATGATGGCCACACTGGGGGCATATGATGGACACACTGGCAGCGTATGGCACAGTCGCTGCAATTGATGATTTTTCTTTAAAAAATATTTTGCGCCCCCCCCCCCCCGCAAAAAAAACGGCAACAGCCGTCACTGTAACTAGGCAAGCATACATTGGATTACCAATGGTAATAACACAATTTGCCATACAAGGCGATTAAAGAGGAAGTAAAGGAGAAAAAATAAATAAAATAAAAAACACCCTGCAAGGCAAAGCCATAATGAGCTAGTATGCATAGCATTCTAGCTCATTATGAATAACTTACCTGAGAACGAAACCCCCAAAGCGGTCATCCGTCTTCTTCTTCCCCGCTGCCATGGATCCCGGAGCGACTTCCGGGTCTCACGGCTCCGGCGCTGTGATTCGCTGGAGCCGCGATGATGTCACTCCCACGCATGCACACGGGAGCCGACACTCACGGCATATCGCCGCGATCTGCGGACTGCCCAGTGCGCCTGCGTGGCGCTGTCTACGGCGCATGCGCCGTAGACAGCGATGGCTGTCCTCGGGTAAATATTTCCTAAACCGTATAGGTTTAGGAGATATTTCTTGGACCTACAGGTAAGCCTTAATCTAGGCTTACCTGTAGATCAAAGTGATTTGTAAGGGTTTACAACCACTTTAACCGTAAGGACTAGACATGAGATGACATTTGGCGCCCTGATCAGCATAAAGAGTAGCAAGGCCACCCCAAGTGCAGCAGTGAGCAGTAGTAAAGTTTAATCTATGGAGGGCTGGATCTACAGTGGGTATAGAAAAGAATCACCCCCCCCCCCCCCCCCCCAAATAATCAAATTTGTTGCTTTACAGCCTGAAATTAAGACAGATACACTTTTTGTTTTATCCTGCTGTATTTACTCAGTGCAACTTATAACATTCAAGTGAAAGATATAACACCAAACAGTCATAGAAAAATAATATTCAAAAACAAACACTGAGTTGGAAAAAGGATCACCCCCTTGTGTCAGTGTTTTGTTGAGCCACTTTAATTACAGCCTTTAGTCTGTTGGGATATGTCCAGTGGCGGCTGGTGCTGTATATTCTGGAGGGGGGTGGCAAACAAGACATTCTGCCAACATCCTATCCCTCCCTCCCGTGGGTCACGGGCAGCTTCGGCTCCTTCCTGTGTCTCCTCCATTTTGGCAGCTTCACCCTGCGTCTAGGGCAGAGATCTCAAGTTCAATTGAATTTGATGGTGACCTTTTGGACTGCAGTCTTCAAGTCATTCCACATATTTTTAATGGGATTTAAGTCTGGGCTCTGACTAGGCTATGCAAGGACATTCGCCTTTTTCTCCTTCAACCACTGTGCTTTGGTCCATTGTCATGTTGGAAGGTAAACCTCCTTCCCATTGACCACTTTCTGGCAGAGGGAAGCAGATTTTCCTCAGGAACTTGGTTTTTTGCCCCATCCATTTTTCTTTCTATCCTGACAAGTACTCCAGTCCCTGCTGCAGAGAAACACCCCCATAACAGGATATTACATCCCTCCATGCTTTTCTGTAGGAATGGTGTTATTTGGATGGTGAGCTGTATTGGATTTCTGCTAATTGTTGTTTGGTTTTGAGGCCAAATAATTCAATTTTATTCTCATCTGAAAATAACAGCTTTTTCTGTGTGGCCTCAGAATCTTCAAGGTGCGTTTTTTGACAAAGCTCAGTCATGACTGCATGTGGCCTTTCTTGAAGAGTGGCTTTTTTTTCTTGCAACCCTCCCATGCAAGTCACATTTGTGGAGAATTTGTGATATTGTTGTCTCATGCACACAAATACAGTACCTTCCACTTCTTAATAATGGACTTCACTGTGCTTCTAGGCATTGATATAAGGTTGAATTTTTTTGGATCCATTTCCTGACTTGCCTGTCTAGAACTTGATCCCGCAGATCTTTGACTGTGTTTTGCCACCCATAGTTGATTGCTTCAGTTGCACTACCAGGGAATGCTCCAGGAAAGTTCTTTTCATGCTGAGCTAATCAAAATTGACCTCAGATAATCACAGTTGAAAGTCAAATGGCTTTGTGTGCAATTGAGAAGTTAATTAGCTACACCTGATTGAGTTTACAAGTCATTTCTCAATAGTGCACATTTTTTTTTCCAAACCAAAAACACACTGACACTGAAAATAATAAAAGGAAAAAAAACTGTGCCCGTAATATGTAGTCACTATGCCCACCAAATGCAGCCAACTGTGCCCCATCAATTGCAGCCACTGTGCCAATAATATGCAGCCACTGTGCCCCCCCGCCCGCTGTCTTCCTGCCACTTACCCCATCATGGTGGTGGGTCAGGCAATGGGACAGGTGGCAAGCTGTCAGACTAGTAGTGCGACGATGGCTCCTGTGTCCTCCGTGCACGTCTTCTTCCTGTTCTGCTAGGTGGCCAATGGGATCGCTTCTTCCTTCAGTCAATCGGGTGACCAGCACCATCCACATCTCCTGACTGATTGCTTTGCTAACACACCTGAGTGGACTGCGAGCGCAATGGATTCACCTTTTCTGAAGCCTATTGGAGCCTATGGCTCTAATCAGGTGTCCGAAAAGGGGCCAGACACCAGAATAGGGGGTGGCTACAGCACTCATGGATAGATTCTTGCAATGCATGAATCTATCCATACTACACAGAGGGGGTGGCTGGAGAGAGGGGCGGTGCCGTGCACCCTTAATGGATGCACCACCACTGCCCAGAATGCATCTGTGAGTCCCTAGTTACATCACCAGTCCCTCACTAACTAATGAATGTAAAAGGATTTCACATCAACATGCAGAGCTGCATCCTGATCTAATTTCTAGTGAAAAGGGGGTAGGTCCGCTTTGAGGATACTGACTGTTGTTCGGGATCTACCCGGGAGACACAAGGGCTCCTCCGGGAGACAAAAGGCAGATATGAACAGCATCTAAATTGCCCAGGCCAAGACCTGTGAGCTTGGGTCCTTCTGAAGACAGACCGGAGATCTAAAAAGACAAACTAGCCAGAAGGCTGAAAGCATTGAGTTTGTTATTAGAGGTGATGGGAAGTCTCAATGTTTTGAGCTGAACCCATAAAACGTCTACAAAAAAAGATTCTTAATTACCAAAAGTGTTATAGTGAAAAGGTATAGCGTTCTATATTGTTGCATGTTATTTTGAAGAACCAGTGTAACGAAAACTTAGTGATGAATAAGACTCTTCTGGATTTATCCAGTCGTTTTTTCCATTATTAGTTCTTTATGGTCCATGTAACTGGGTGTGTGTCAGAGATGACTCATTTTCCTACATTGTGCTATGATTTGTCCCATTTCTCTATCTGAGAAAGTTGGGAGGTATGATGACAAGTGTGGGAAGCACTTACTAAGACATACAGTATGTTATCTCTCTAGACAGGATGGGGCTGGTCCTTGTTTTTGAGTCTCAGCCTGTTTTTTTATGTTTTAATTCTCGAGCCAGCACATGTCAAATAGAAGGCTCGTAAACATCATAAACCTGGCGTGGCTGATCTTTTCACATTCATCCATCCTTCCACTCCAGTAGACAATGGACTCTTGTCACTAACATGTCTCAGCCTGGGGTCCCAAGTAAATGTAGTGCCAACTGATATGTTGTAGGATTTTGCCATATATCCAGAATATCTTGCAGGTGTTGAGCCCAAATTTTTCATGTTCTTGATGAAATCATCATTAGCTGAAAATCTAACCGGGAGCTGTATTGGCTTGTCTTATTGTTTCTAACACCATGGAACATGGACGATGTTTGTTAAATGCACTGGGCCTCATTTTAAGTTGTAATAATTTAATTTGCAATGTTACAAATCTCATGTAAAGCCTGGAGCACTTTAATATGCCCACATTGTTCCTAAAGATGTAATTGGCTCAAGTTTACATGTTACACTATTGGTTTGTAAGGCACCCACAGGGATAATCCATTTTTGAAGAATGGAAGAGGGAGGGCCCAAGGAAGACTTAGACCTAATACAGAAAACTACTTTTGGTCTGCCTGTAAGGGGCAGGTGTATGGATGTCAGTCACCTCCTCCATGTTCCCCTCCTCATTGGGCGCCAAGCAGGGGATGCATGAGTCCTACCCCAGGTGGGTTCTTCTGGGCTATGTTCGGCACTTTATTAAAGGGTTAACACACACACACACACACACACACACACACACACACACACACACACACTTACACACACTTGGGTACATTTTTTACTTTGTGTAATTTTCTCAATAACTCACAACAAGGCTGTGGGGGAATACTTAACCTTAAGGTGGGCCTCTACTCTTAGTGATGCATGTACACCATGTACTGTACTCCTGCACTGCAACTGTTCTCCCGTTTTACTGTCCTGTCAATGCACCTCTTCCATAATAACTTGCATTTTGGAGGGACACGCTGAGCCAATGTCCACAACCACCTGTCCAGCGTTTTCCACTACAACTCCTCAGTAGCGGAGTGAGCCCCGCTGTGCGCTCTGTACAGGGTCCACACTTACACTCAACTAGACTCTTGAATCTTCCATATCTCTGCATCTGCGGTGCAATCCAATCCAGTTGCTATGGAAGTCAGACCACTTTACACAAGAAGTGGAGACAACATCTCCCTCGCTTCTAGAGGCTGTGCCACCTATAACCGATACTGTACATGCTACTAACAAGCTGCTTGTTAGACTTTTATTACTCCACTACTTATGACTTCACATTCAATGCTAATGTCTTCATACCGCAATGTGTTAAGATTCACTAGTTGACTGTGTGCTGGTTACTTACGATACCCCTGTTTAATGACTCTAGACCAGGCAAAGACAGAGTTTCAAAGTTTTACTTGATAAAGGTGCAAAAGTAGACATTTTACAGTCCAACAGGCAAGACATGATGCTTCCCTAGTTCTTTAACTACAACTACAGGCTGATGTCCTGCCCCAGCAAACCTAAAAAGTGCATAGTCCTTTACAGGCTCCCTCTCTTGCAAGTGTAGGTCCTCCGGAGGCATAATCCAGTGTTGGCATCTTCAGGGTGAACTCAAGTTAAGTCTGTTGCAGACCACGACAGACAACATTCTCCTACTCCTACAGGTTTCTTCCTTCTTCCTCCCCTATGGATCTCAAACTCAAGGCTGAACCATGCTCACTTATTCCTGCGGGGCCAAGGATGACTCCCTGGTCCCCCTCTGGGAACACTCTCCCTTTCCTCTCCTTGGGATTGGACCACCATCCCAATTTATATTGCACAGGGCAAGTGGGCCAGAAAAGCCACCAAAACTTTAACCCTAATCCTCCAGGCTGGAACAGCACCCAATGATTGCTTCCGTCTGCTTACATGCCTGTCCCCCAAGGCTGTCTGAAAAACCTACTAAAAAATGCTTAACTCTCACCTGGAGCCTTCTTCTCTGACATTCTGGTGATTCCCTGGTACTTCCATACAAATGCCACTGGGGTTATGGACAGACAAAAGATTTGTGCAGACTGTTTAGCTGCACAAGGGCCCTTTGGGCAAGGCTCCATTTTATACTTTATGTGGGATAGGCGGGTACTGGGGACCCTCCTGTTAAATGGACCTGGACACTACTCAGCAAGTGAGATCTGGGAGGCGTTCTTCATGATGGCCTAACTATTCTACTAGATTAAAATATCCACATGGTATTGGGCAACGAGCACATCATTTCACATCCTGCATGGGCAATAATGAGATATACAGAATGCTTCTCCCATTTGACACTATTTGAACTGGAAATGAAGGGGGTGTTTAGGGTCTGACCCAAGTTGCTTTTTTTATGGACCCTGAGAGAGTTCATGGTATTGCAAAGATGAATCTGCATTTCTATATACCTGTTTATCTCTCTACACGTTAAACTATAACCCCTAAGTATTAAAGAGGAAGTAAACCCTGATGAGTTTACTTCCTCTTTCATTCCCTGCAAAGGTAAAGCATAATGGACTACTATGCATTGCATAGTAGTCCATTATGTGTCACTTACCTGACACAGGAGCCAGCGAAGTTACCACTGTCCCCTGTAGTTCCGAGCGTCCATCTTCTTGGTGGGTCTCGCTGCTCCAGCGCTGTAATTCGCCGGAGCAGCGATGACGTCACTCCCGCGCATGCGCACGGGAGCCGTCACTTGCCAGCATATTGCTGTGATCTGCGGCTTACCCAGTGCGCCTGCTCTTTTCTGGCTTTTTGCACATTCCTCCTTTTGATGCTTTGATCTGCCACTGACCAAATTTAAGTGATCAGGACAGAGGCCAAGGCAGTGAAAGTCTGCCTTTTGTATCTCAACTGTTGGTCTCTGGTCTTGGAAGGATTTGAAAGGAAGCACCTGGGAAATATTGGCTTGGTGGACCTGCAGGGAGCATACATCTGATCAAAAGTTATTTGTCTGCTACTTTTAGGTTTCCCAGGCAGTGTGGGAGCCAGACTTGCCTAAGGTCATTGTCAGACCAGTGGTCTACTTGCTTATAAGAGTTCTTCAGATTTCAGGACTACCTTGGTGCTCTACTATGTTCTAGTATTCCTGCAGTATATTCCTACATCTACTGGTCTTGTTTGCTTCCGGCAGCAATCATCCACAGGTAACCACTGGGGCCTTAGCTTGGGATGAAGATGGGTTAGAACCCCTGTTTTGTTTTTATTGCTCTCTGTCCCAACTTGGGAGATTCACTGGCTCTATTAGTTCTGGTGACCACTGTCACTGAGAAATCCAAAATGTTACAGTTGGCACCAGAACAGGGGGGTGAGGATAAATCTTCTAAAGCTGCATATACACGATCGGAAATTCCACCAGCAAAACTCAGATGAGAGCTTTTTGTCAGAAAATGTGACCGTGTGTATGCTCCCTCTGTCTTTTTCTGGTGGAATTCCAGCCAGCAAAAGATTGAGAGCAGGTTCTCTATTTAAAAGTTCCTATCCGAAAATGTGATCATCTGTATGCAATTTGGACAAAATATCATGCATGCTTGGAAAAAAATTGACTCCTGCTCGGAAGCATTGAACTTAATTTTCTCGGCTCGTCATAGTGTTGTACATCACCGCGTTCTTGACGGTTGAAAGTTCAGAGAACTCGTGTTACCATGTGTATGCAAGGCAAGCTTGAGCAGAATTCCGTCGGAAAAACCATCCAAGTTTTTTCTGACTGAATTTCTGTGTGTATGGGGCATAACGTTTCCCCTTTACTTTGGAGAGATTTGCTCTCATTTCTTGTTGCTTTCGCAGGATAGGATTGAATAAAAAATAAAAGAAGACCTAAGACATGGGTCCCTCGGATATTATGCCCCACCCAGGGTCTTGTGCACGCTTCATAAGCTATAGCTAAGGCCTTTCAACTATATTATTCATCATTGTATAATATCCCAGCTGCTTTAACAGGCATAAGCAAAGGATTTCACACAATTCTTTTAATGCAATATATGCAAACTAACGCTCCCCCGACTCTTCCACCTGCTGGCATTGAAAAACTTTCAGTGCTATTTAGGACTGAAGAATCTTTATTTCAGCAATTAAGTCCTCTCCGGCTGAGAAAAGTCCCGGCCCTGGTGGCTTTACCCCTTTTTGTTTTTACTCTCAATTTCTAGATTATATATGTCCATTTATGAGAGAGGCCTTTAATTCCATCTTACAAACTTGCCCTTTCCCAAAACATTCTCACGAAGCTTTCATAACTGTCATACGGAAACCCAATAAAGACCAAGCATCATGTAGTAGTTAGACCTATCTCTCTTATTAATGTAGATTCAAAAATATATGCAAAAGTGACTTTATTCCTGCTTCTCTCACACAAATTGGTGTACCTCCTAGTTTTGGTAATTTAAAATCATGGCCATGTATGACTCACCCCTGGCATCTATCGGATCCCATTTACATCCATAATGGAACACGTCAAGGGTGCCCTCTTTCGCCTTATCTTTACATTCTGCCAATGGAATACCTTGTGAATGCTATTACTGTATATCTAACTCTTCTATCCAGGGTCTTGTCATAGGCCAAAGAGAGATAAAATTAAGTCTCTACACTGATGACTTACTATTGTATATTTCTAACCCCACTATGGCTTTTCTGGCCCTAATGCATGAGCTTAAACTCTTTGGCCAATATAGTGATTTTAAAGCAAACCTGCATAAGACAGAAGCATTAAATGTCACCATACCAGGCTCAATTGTTTCCATGTTGTAGGATTCTTTAGCTTTTACCAGGAAAGCCAATGCTATTAATTATTTAGGTATTCAAATTCCACCTAATTTAGAATCACTTTATGATCTAAATCGGGGGTGCCCAACCTTTTTGAAGAACGATGGCCACTTAAGCGAATTGGTAACTGGTCGCTGGCCATAATGAGCGGTGTGGGAGGATGACAGGTTCGAGTCCACGGACACAGTCCACTCTACTCTATGGGCCCTCTGATCCAATCCGATTCGCCCAGATGGAAGGGGCAGATCCCTTTTTCTATTTTTTTTTTATTTTTTTAGGTAGGCGAGTGTAAACAGACACAAGTCCGTTTACAACTGCTGCTCCATAGAGGTGAATAGTAAGTCCGATTGGGTCAGACCAATCACGTGAAAGGGGCCTAAGACTGCTTTCACACTGATGCGCTGCGATTTGCCCAAACCGCGGGTGCAGCGCAGTGAACCTGTGAATTTTCTGCAGGTTAGCTGCACTTTGCCGTAAAAACTTCTATTATATCCTGCAGGTGTGGCGAACTTTCTGAAGGCGCAACGAACCCGCAGGTAATAACAGAAGTCTATGGCTCAATGCATGTAACCCACAGCTGCACTGCACCTGCGGATCAGTTTGAAAGCAGCCCAGTAACCACTGCAAAACAGATATATCCATATATACTGTGAATTTAGTAGTAAACTTACCTTTATCTTCCATTCCGGTATCGCTGGCTGTTGCTGTCCTAGGCGGAATGCATTTGGTATCACTCCACTTGTGACAGGAGCGGGCACTACACAGGAAGCATTGGCTATTGTGGCTCTGCTCCACAGCCACTTGCTTCTACTACCAGTGGCTTCATTCACAAAACTGCTGCTCTGGGATGGCGGGTTGGCAACCTGTGATCTGGGCTGTCCAACTTGCCATCTTGGAGCAGGAGGTTGAGGACCACATCAGAGGGCTCCCTGGTGTCACATGTGGCCCCCAGACCACTGGTTGGGCACCCCTGATCTAAATTCAAAACCATTTATTGTAAATAGCAGGTTGAAAGATTGGCGGATTTTTAATCACTACTGGTTCGGAAGGATGGCACTCCTGAAAATGGATGTTTTGCCCGTATTCTTTAATATACAAGGAAAAGAGCGCACGGCTGCCCTAGTGTAATAAAATTTTTATGATACAAATGCAAAATCAAACAATAGAGGATTGCACTCACAAACATGGTACTTAGATTGCATGTACAGCAGGCCAGAAAGGAAGACATACCTGCTGTACATGTGATCTACAGTGCCTTGCAAAAGTATTCGGCCCCCTTGAACTTTTCAACCTTTTGCCACATTTCAGGCTTCAAACATAAAGATATAAAATTTTAATTTTTTGTGAAGAATCACCAACAAGTGGGACACAATTGTGAAGTGGAACGAAATCTATTGGATATTTTAAACTTTTTTTAGCAAATAAAAAACTGAAAAGTGGTGCGTGCAAAATTATTCGGCCCCTTTTACTTTCAGTGCAGCAAACTCACTCCAGAAGTTCAGCGAGGATCTCTGAATGATCCAATGTTGTACTAAATGACTGATGGTGATAAATAGATACCACCTATGTGTGATCAAGTCTCTGTATAAATGCACCTGCTCTGTGATAGTCTCAGGGTTCTGTTGAAAGCGCAGAGAGCATCATGAAGACCAAGGAACACACCAGGCAGGTTCGTAATACTGTTGTGGAGAAGTTTAAAGCCGGATTTGGATACAAAAAGATTTCCCAAGCTTTAAACATCCCAAGGAGCACTGTGCAAGCGATCATTTTGAAATGGAAGGAGTATCAGACCACTGCAAATCTACCAAGACCTGGCCGTCCCTCTAAACTTTCAGCTCAGACAAGGAGAAGACTGATCAGAGATGCAGCCAAGAGGCCCATGATCACTCTGGATGAACTGTAGAGAACTACAGCTGAGGTGGGAGAGTCTGTCCATAGGACAACAATCAGTCGTACACTGCACAAATCTGGCCTTTATGGAAGAGTGGCAAGAAGAAAGCCATTTCTCAAAGATATCCATAAAAAGTCTCGTCTAAAGTTTGCCACAAACCACCTGGGAGACACACCAAACATGTGGAAGAAGGTGCTCTGGTCAGATGAAACCAAAATCAAACTTTTTGCCCACAATGCAAAACGATATGTTTGGCGTAAAAGCAACATAGCTCATCACCCTCAACACACCATCCCCACTGTCAAACATGGTGGTGGCAGCATCATGGTTTGGGCCTGCTTTTCTTCAGCAGGGACAGGGAAGATGGTTAAAATTGAGGGGAAGATGGATGCAGCCAAATACAGGACCATTCTGGATGAAAACCTGTTGGAGTCTGCAAAAGACCTGAAACTGGGACGGAGATTTATCTTCCAACAAGACAATGATCCCAAACATACAGCAAAATCTACAAAGGAATGGTTCACAAATAAACGTATCCAGGTGTTAGAATGGCCAAGTCAAAGTCCAGACCTGAATCCAATCGAGAATCTGTGGAAAGAGCTGAAAACTGCTGTTCACAAACGCTCTCCATCCAACCTCACTGAGCTCGAGCTGTTTTGCAAGGAAGAATGGGGAAGAATTTCAGTCTCTCGATGTGCAAAACTGATAGAGACATACCCCAAGCGACTTGCAGCTGTAATCGCAGCAAAAGGAGGCTCTACAAAGTATTAACGCAAGGGGGCCGAATAATTTGCACGCCCCACTTTTCATTTTTTTTATTAGTTAAAAAAGTTTCAAAAATCCAATAGATTTCGTTCCACTTCACAATTGTGTCCCACTTGTTGGTGATTCTTCACAAAAAATAAAAATGTTATATCTTTGTTTTGAAGCCTGAAATGTGGCAAAAGGTTGAAAAATTCAAGGGGGCTTGTGAGTGCAATCCTCAATTGTTTGATTTTGCATTTGTATCATTAAAATGGAATTACACTAGGGCAGCCGTACGTTCTCTTTTCCTTGTATATTTCATATTAAGTCCACCACCCAGTGGATCTTTGAGAGAGCTGCAGCACCTAGAGCAAGAGAACTTTTTCTACATAGACTGTGAATATTTGAGAGTTGGTTGTGGGGCCAGCGCTGACTTTGAAAGACGTAAAGAATACGGGCAAAAAAGTCTAAGCGCAAAAAAAACACAAAAAAAACACAAAAACTGTACTCGCAGGCACTCCGTGTTCCTTATTCAGTTCTTTGAAATCTTTATTCCTGCACAGTTTTGGGCTGACTCTGTCTTGCTAGAATTGGTTATGACACCCTAACCAGGCCAAAACATTTGGGTCACTATATTGAATCGGTTCATATAGCTTGGGTAATAGAATGGATCCATAACCCTTCAAGGAAACTATCGCCTTACCCTCTTGTGTCTTTACTGTGGATTTTGCCCTCCCTACGCTCTCAAGCAAATTCTATACTTATTTGCATCTTGTCGACTCCTAAAATCTCCTATTCCTGTGACGGGAGTTACTTTGGGCGGGGGCCTGTTGAACCCAGCTTACCTTAGAGGGGTCAGGAAACTCCCTTTTCAGCTCCCCGGGCCCCTCTTATGTGTAAGTTAATGTGTGTCTATTAGGGGCACAGGGTGACCTGAGAAGCCCAGTCTGGTCTGGTCTAATCGGACTCTATACAACCATCCTGAAATCAGCATTTTGTTTTACCTCTGAACCAGCCAGGCTGTCTACACTATGTTTAGAACACTGACATTGGAAATAAGAGTTTCCTCAAGTGTCCTTCCCGCTGACAAAGTTGGACATTTGAACTGTGTGTAGGCACACATGCCCAAGTCATGGAAGAGAAGCTCCTTTTAGGAGGTCTCTCCATGAAAGAAGTGGTCTGCATGCCCAGTTGTTGTTTTAAATAGTTGTTGAAAGGTTAAATGTTTCAGTACCACTAGTTGTTGGCAGCATGCCCAGATTTTGTTTATTGATGCGTTGAAAAGTTTCAATGTTCCGGTGCCTGATGTTATTGTATGTAAAGTTTTTTTTATCCCACCCTGTGTCTCTATGCCAACAAGGGGCGGGGAGGAGATTGTCTCCAGAGATATATACTTGAATCTGTTCTTATACAAAGTCTTTTATTCACTCTACACTGCTGTCTTGACAAGTGACTGGGTGGGCTGAGGGATCTTGGATCGTGCTGCTATCAGGCAAGGGAAGCTTGTATGGCTGACCTACTCCTCAAGAGTATGGGGGTCCATCACAATTCCATTATTATCTTTCTACATAAGTCCATTAACGACACTCACAGGTAATCTGGAATTCCCCCCTGGACTGCCATTAAAGGTTCCTTCTTTTGTTGCCTACAAAATTAATTTCTTGATGTTACTGCCTGGCTTGAAACCCTTGGTACAGTTGAATGAGTTTTTACCATGCCACTCAAGTAGGTAGCTATTATAATTCCAACTTCGTAACATCTATAATTCACTGAAAGCAAGAGGCAACCTTCATCGATCTCCTTACTGTTTTTGAGTCTTTATGCACACAACTTGACCCTCCTACGCATAATGCTGGCTCTCTATAACCTTTTCCTAGCTGATATTTTTTTTTATAACACATTTAAAGCTTCTTAAGTTGTGGAATGGGAAAGGGAACTAGGAGCTATATTTGCGGAAGAAGAAGTTTGTAAATCTTGTATATTGACTCATAAATTTTCTATTGCAATAAAATACAGGAAGTAAATTATATAAAGTCATTATGAGATTGTACTACTGTCCCTGGATACTACATAAAATATTTCCAAACTCATCAGACCAATGTTGGCAATGTTTACCCCATGTAGGCACCATGCAACATATATGGTGGAGTTGCCCTATTTTGCGTCCATCTTGGGACAATGCCTCTAAAATATATAATACTTTTCCCTCAGCGACCGTGCCCCAAACACCCCGAATAGCATTATCTATGTTCCCAGAACAAGTCTCAGAATTCCAGAAGGGAATTTTTCGTTTCTTTTTAGTGGCTGCAAGGACGGAAATTCCGAGATATTGGAAATCTCAGCGCTTAGTCTCAATAACAGAATAGATATTTGCATTAAACAACCTTCTAAGAATGTAAAAACTATCGGTGCAGTTACACAATTAATATTCTAATTTCCAGGGCATATGGCTTCCCGTGATATCTTCTATGAAAAACTCTAATTTTGTAACCCTATTATCATAGAATTCCCCCTACCTGACCTTTAAAACCCTTATCTCTTTATATAGTATTGGACACCTTGTCGACAGGCCCATTTCCTTTTTTTAAGTCTTTTGGTTGTTTGCCTTTTTTTTTCTCTCTATGTCTAACAATGGTTTTCAGTATTTAACTTTGTATATGTAATGTAATGTAATGTATATTTGCAATTTTGTCTTAATATTTCCTATAGCAATGTATACCAAAAGCCAAAAATGTATCATGAAATATACTTGATATACTTATGGGGTCTATTGTACAATTAAGGTCTTTTCTTTTAATTTCTCGTTTTTTTTTATTTTTTTTTTTTTTTTTTCCCCTGCAACTTTTTATGATAAAAGCCTCAATAAAAATATATTAATTGAAAAAATAAAATAAATAAAAGCAGACCTAAAGTCACTGAATGTCTGTCTTTTTATTTTTATTTTTTTTAACCCTTTCCCCACCACCTTCTCATCTCCTGCTGTACCAAGTATACATTGTTTATTCTAACCTTACACCTGCTCCAGGTTGTACCTGGTTATGGTTATAGGTCTCACTTCCAACACTGGCTTGGCAGTCATGTTTGAGCTGTCTTTATCCAGTAACTGTGTTCAGGTAATGCTTCTGATTGGCTGGCTCTATCAAACCAGGTAATCAAAGTCTCTGCTGAACATAGTTTCTGGATGTTGATAATTCTGATGTAACTCCCCAACCCATTTTTGGAAGTGAAACCTGAAGCTGGTGTTGGTTAATTGGTTAAGTAAACAACATTTTAGGCCTTAAGCCCTTGTACACATGGTCGGAAATTCCGACCACAAAATCCGTCTGATTTTTTCCCGACGGATTTTGTCCGAAACTGGTGTTGCATACACAAGGTCGGACAAAGTTGTCGGAAAATCCAATCGTTCGGAACATGATGACGTTCGTTCTTTCCAACGGGACAACGTTCAGCCTAGTAGCCAATAGCTTTGCTCTCGTACTTTGATCTGAGCATGCGTGGCACTTTGTCCGAACAGAATTCTCTACAAACGATTGGACAAAGTCTGATCGGATCATGTTAGTCGGAAAATTTTATATCCAGCTCTCAAACTTTGTTGGTCGGACATTCCGACGGAAAAAGTCAGATGGAGCCCACACAGTCGGATTATCCGACAACACGGTCCGATCGGACATTTTCCGTCGGAATGTCCGACCGTGTGTACAAGGGCTAAGACACAAAAGGGGGTTTAGGCCTTATTTACAAAAGTAAAATCCACTTTGCACTGCAAGTGCACTTGAAAGTAAAGTTGCTGTAGATCCGAGAAGGACATGCAAGAAAAATAAAAAAACAGCATTTTAGCTTGCACATGATTGGATGATGAAATCAGCAGAGCTTCCACTCATTTCAAATCTACCCCGTAGATTTAAAGCGACTGCACTTCCAAGTGCACTTTCAGTGCAAAGTTGATTTGCCTTTCGTAAATAACCCCCAAAGTGTGTTTAAAACAAAAGGTAAAAAGAAGACCTATCTTGTGACCTAAAGAAAACTTGGTGCTTTCTCTCTAGATTGCAAAAAAATCTTTAAATGAGTATAATATTTTTTACAAGACAGTATTTCCAAAAGAGTTTAGGTTTTCACCAAAAAGTATGTATTGCTTTATCTTAGACCCCTTTCACACCAGGGCGTTAGAAATAGCGCCTGCAATCTGCCCTAAAAAAGCTGCACCATTGTCTGTAGTGTGAAAGCCCTCGGGTTTTCACACTACAGCGGTGCACTGGCAGGACGTCAGGGAAAAGTCCTGCCAGCAGCTTCTTTGGAGCGGTGTGTTTACCACTGCTCCCCATTGAAATCAATGGGGCAGCACTGTAATACCGCCGGAAAAATGCCGCTATTGCGGCGTATATTGCTGGCGGTTTTAAGCCTTTCTCAGCCACTAGCGGGAGGTAAAAGCGCCCCACTAGCGGCCGAAATGCACCGCAAATCCAGCAGTAAAACGCAGCTAAAAATGTGGATAGCGCAAGGGAGGGTTATAACCGGTGTCTGTTTTCTTTTTTTTTTTGCCATCTGTGTCCCATTGGAAGTGAGAGGAAATCCCTGCAAATTAAGAGTTCGTTGGGGACCCACAGGTCACCAAATTTGTGTCCCCATTTGGAATATTTCCCTTCCTATTATTATTTTGAGGACAACCCAAAATTTTGGGGTTTTATTTTATTTTACCTTTTCAATGATGATTGTAAACTGGACAGATTGAGAGAGTGGATTTCCCAGGGACACAGACAGCAATAAAAACTGAAAGGTATTCTAATCCCTCTCCAATCTATCGAAAACTAAAAAAAAATGTTTTGCCTTTACCCTTTCAGTAGTGACAAAATGATCACAGTAAGCAAGGTCTATAGCAGAAATTTAAAAATTGCTCTAGTCCATTAGGGGTCAAATGGTACTAGAGTTGAAGTGGTTAAACACCCAAAAAGTACAGCTGCTGAATAGGGAGGCTGTTGATTTTTGGGTTTCCTGCTCCATAGCGGGAGATGCTGTCTTTTGAGGCCATATTAGGTCAATGTCACCATGATTATCCCCACCCCTCTGGGTATGTGCAGCTGCAGGAAAGGAAGGTGATTATGCCCTGGCCAGAACTGACTGGGCCAACAGGGATACAGTGATGTAATGGCTTCCCAAGGGTCTCAAACCCAGCTCATCCCTACTCGTGACTAGACTTTGCCATCTACAAATAATTATTGATTATCAGAGTTCTTCTATAACATAAGTTTTTAGATTAATAATCAATTATATTATTGTAGACATCTTCAGGACTCACTATTACAATGACTTTGATTCCATCTACTGGAAGGACTTATCTGAAAAGAATTGATGAGAGGCCAACGGAAGATGACATATTTTACATGTATGGCTCCACAGCTGCCCATATCACAGAGGAAACCGAATATGTAAGCAAGGTGAGTTCACATGCCAGAAAGCTGCTTACTTCACAATCAGATTGTACAATCTCCTAGTTCAAATAGATTTAGTAGGAACACCAACTCCTTCATTTGTCTCAATTTTACTGCTTGTACCACTGGTTTCAGTGTATTGAGGGAGGTGTAAAACAGGCACTGTATTCAACAACCGCGATGTGCACAGCAACTAATATGTGCGGATGTCTGTGATAATAGCAGACATTGGTCGATCAATACTACATTACAATCATCTTTTGGATCGAAAAGCACTGAATGCGAGCTTCTACAATAGACTGCTGTACAGGTGTTTACATATTATTGACAAGTACTAAATGAGATTTAAAAAAGTCCATCACTGACTGTTGTGACTGCAGTCACTATAGAGCAATGTATCCTCAAATTTCACAGTAACAAAACTGAAATGATTTATGTAGTTCATTTAGCAGTTCAGCTTAACCTACTTTACCCCAGCTCAGTGATGGCCCAGCAGATCAGATCTCTCTGCTCTCCCAATTTATATAATAGCCTAGATTAGTGTTTTTCAATCTTTTTTCTGTCAAGGCATCCTTTTTAAAATTGCATACAAACTCGTGGCACCTCTTTCTAAATAAAAAATAAAAAAAAACACAAAAAAAACACAAAAAACCAAGCCCTTGTACACACGGTCGGAGATTCCTACCACCAAATCTGTCGGATTTTGTCCGAAACTGTTGTATACACACGGTCTGACAAAGTTGTCAGAAAATCAGACGTGATGACGTTATTTCGTTACGATGGGACTATGTTCACGCTAGTAGCCAATAGCTTTGGTGTAGGAATTTGATCTGAGCATGCGTGGCACTTTGTCCGATCGGAATTCTCTACACATGATCGGAGTATGTTCGATCAGAGCATTTTGTCGGAAAATATTTCCGGCAAGTTGGAAAACTTGGTCCGACGGATATTTCCGATGGAAACAGTCCGATGCAGACCACACACAGTCGGAATATCTGACAAAACGCTCCCATCGGACACATTCCGACGGAATCTCTGACCGTGTGTACAAGGGCTTACAGTTGTGCATAATGTAGCACCATCCACGTGAGTAGGACACCCAACATTATCTGTGACTTATTCTTCCATAGCAAGTACACCTTTTGCACACTGGTACTAATTAGAATTGCAATGTTTCTCTTCTACCTCGGTCTCTCTCCCTCACTCAGCTAATGTGACCCCAGGGGTGACAGAAAGAGGCAGGAGAGGGGCAAACAAGGATGCTGTGCAGGGCCCAACATCCTCTTCCTTATCAACCAATGACGTCTTTGGTTGTTAGGACACCTAACCAGTGGCTTTGTGCAACTAATAGGCAGGCTTGATCCACCCACTGACTTGTACACAGTTTTTGGGAAATTTCTAGGTATTTTGCTGAGGCACCCAGCAGCCATCTAGTCCAGCCTTTTTCAACTGGGCACCCTGGTTGAAAAAGGCTGGACTAGGTGGCTGCTGAGTCACTGCTGGTAGAGGATAATGGGAAACTGAGCTGATGTGGAAGAGGGAAGCATGGTGAACTGAGCTGCTAATCCACCGCTGGGAGGGGGGGAACCGAAATCTTGAATCACTCATGGCAGGGATGACCATAGCTGCTGGATAAAGGGTGGGGTGGGGGGAGCTCTGAGCAGGTTGAGCTGAGCTGCTGAGACCATGGCTTGGGTTACGAAAGTGCTTCTGCTATGGACTTTTTTGAAGATGAATGTCTACAGCTACAGATGTCAATGGGGGGCTTTTTTTTAAATCCCATTTACTGTTTGATACATGTAAATATTTGAATGTGCATACCCTGACCACAGGTGAGCTTTTAACAGACAGCTAGGAGCCACATGCCTGAAAGCTACAAAAATGTAAAATGCACATCTAGTAGATGTTTCATCTAAACACTTGTGTAACACAACACACAGTCTGTCTTTTGTAACTAGTTTCTGTTTTTTCAACAGATCAGAGCAACATTAGAGAAGATTCAAAGTCAGCTCTTTAAAGATGAAAATAACGGGAAACCAGCACTGGAAGGGGTACGTATATATGAACATATGGATCTTAGGGTCAGTAATTGCCCCCCCCCCCCCCTAGAATTAAACTTTAAAGGAAAACGCCACTTTTGTTAGAATTGATTTAATATATAAAATTGCTTCTCAAGTTATTTTGGATTTAACTTAAAAAACTGACTTTCAGTAAGGCTGCTTGTGTGAGTAGATCACTGCTTAACTCAAAATTGGGTCCCTGTGACATACAGGTGCATCTCAAAAAAAATATAATCAATAAGTTTAATTTATTTCAGTAATTCAAATAAAAAAGTGAAACGTATATATTGTATAGATTCATTACACACAGAGTGATATACTTCAAGCATTTCTTTCTTTTAATTTTGACTATGGTTTACATCTAGTAAAAACCCCAAATTCAGTAAAATTTGAATATTACATAAGACCAATAAAAACAAAGAATTTTTAATACTTTTCGGTAAGCCAACATTTCTGTATGTCCATATACAGTATAGTATGCACTCATACTTGGTCGGGGCTTCTTTTGCATTAATTACTGCATCAATGTGGTGTGGCATGGAGGCCATCAGCCCGTGGTACGGCTGAGGTGTTATGGAAGCCTAGGTGCTTTGATAGCGGCCCTCAGCTCATCCGCATTGCTGGGTCTGGTGTCTCCTCTTCCTCTTGACAATACCCCCACAGATTCTCTGTAGGCTTTAGGTCAGGTAACTTTGCTGGCCAGTCGAGCACTATGATACCATGATCAATAAACGAGGTATTGGTACGGCGGGCAGGTGCCAAGTCCTACTGGAAAATGAAATCGGCATCTCCATAAAGCTGGTCAGCAGAGGGAAGCATGACGTACTCTAAAATTTCCTGGTAGAGGGCTGCGTTGATGTTAGATTTGATTAAAACACAGTGGACCAACATGAGCAGATGACATGGCTCCCCAAATCATCACTGACTTCGGAAACTTCATACGGATCTCATGCAACTTGGATTCTGTGCCTCTCCACTCTTCCTCCAGACTCTGGGACCTTGATTTCCAAATGAAATGCAAAATTGAATTTCATCCCAAAAGTGGACTTTGGACCACTGAGCAACAATCCAGTCCTTTTTCTCCTTAGCTTCTGATGGTGCAGGAGTGGCTTGACACAAGGAATGCAACATTTGTAGTCCATGGCCTGGATACGTCTGTGTGTGCTGGCTCTTGAAGTACTGACATCAGCTGTAGTCCACTCCTTCTGAATCTTCCCCAAATTCTTGAATGGCCTTTGCTTCACAAGCCTCTCAAGGCTGTGGTTATCCCTGTTGTTATCCCTGTGGCTTGAGCACCTTTTTTCTACCACACTTTTTCATTCCACTCAACTTTCCATTAATATGCTTGGATACAGCACCCTGTAAACAGCCAGCTTCTTTAGCAATTCGCTTTTGTGACTTGCCCTTCTTGTGGAGGGTGTCAATGACTGACTGTCTGTCAATTCAGCAGTCTTCCCCATGACTGTGACCTACTGAACCAGACTGAGAGACCATTTAAAGGCTCAGAAATGGGGATCAGCCCGATGTTGGAGTCGAACGTAAAGCCGCGTACACACGTAGCCGACTGTCCGACGTACTTAGTCTGGCGGACTTCCCGCCAGACTGTCCATCGGACTTTCCGAACGGGCTACTTGCCCACACACGGCACTTTTTCAGCGGACTAATACGGCGTACTAAGTCCGCCGTACTATCCGCCCTACTTTTGAAATGAACGGACTCGCCCACACACGCGGAGGAAAGTCCGCTCATTTCGAGCGCGTCTCCAGGTAGGCGGGGCCCACGAAAGATACGTCGCTGGCCCCGCCGCCTGGTATGGACTTAAAGGGGAACCCCAACGCTGAAAAAAATCGGCATGGGGGTCCCCCCAAGTCCACAACAGACCCTTGTCCGAGCACGCTACCCGGCCGGCCAAGAAAGGAGGGGCGAGCGAGCGCCCCCCTCCTGAGCCATACCAGGCCGTGTGCCCTCAACACCGCGCGGCCCCCCCACCCCAAAGCACCTTGTCCCCATGTTGATGAGGACTAGGGCCTCTTCCCGACAACCCTGGCCGTTTGGTTGTCGGGGTCTGTGGGCGGGGGGCTTATCGGAATCCGGGAGCCCCCTTTAATAAGGGGCCCCCCGGATACCGGCCCCCCACCCTATGTGAATGAGTATGGGGTACAATGTACCCCTACCCATTCACCTGTAAAATAAAGTACAAAAAAAAAAAACACAAACACAAGATAAAATTATTTATTGCACAGCTCCGGGGGTCTTCTCGCTGGACTCCTCCGCTATCCTCTTCTAGCTCTTTTACTAGCGGAGGAGCCCGGCATTCTTCTTCGTCGCCGCGGCCTCTTCTTCCGACTTCAGGGGTCTTGTCCCCCTCTTCTGTTCTTCTGCCAGGCCACCGCGCCTTCTTATAGCTCTTTTACAGGCGGTGGCCCGGTCTTCTGTCGCCGCCGCCGCCTTCCGTTCTTCTTCTTCTTAGTGGCAAATTCGAAACCGCGGCACACCCTTTAAAAGTCTATGAGTGAAATCAGAAGTGCTAATTTTAAAGGCTTATATGCATGGTAATATCATAAAAAGTGTTTGGGGACCTGGGTCCTGCCCAGGGGACATGTATCAATGCAAAAAAAAATGCAATTTTTCCGGGACCAGTGATTTTAATAACGCTTAAAATGAAACAATAAAAGCGAAATATTCCTTGAAATTTCGTACCTGGGGGGGTGTCTATAGTATACCTGTAAAGTGGCACATGTTTCCCGTGTTTAGAACAGTCCGAGAGCAAAATTACATTTCTAAAGGAAAAAAAGTTATTTAAAAGTACTCGTGGCTATAATGAATTGTCGGTCCCGGCAGTACACATAAAATTTATTGAAAAAAAGGCATGAGATTCCCCCACAGTCAATCTGGTATAAATATTAAGGGGAACCCCGAACCAACATTTTTTTAAAAAATTGCGTGGGGTCCCCAAATTTCCATACCAGACCTGAAGGGGAATTATTATGGGGAACTCCACGACAATTTTCTTTTTTTTTAATGGCGTGGTGGCCCCCCTCAAAATCCATACCAGACCCTTCAGGTTTGGTATGGATTTTAAGAGGAACCCCATGGCAAAATGAAAAAAAAAATTAGCGTGGGGTCCCCCCAAAAATTTATTCTAGACCCTTATCTGAGCACGCAACCTGGCAGGCCACAGGAGAAGAGGGGGGACGAGAGAGCACCCCCCTCCTGAACCGTACCAGGCCACATGCCCTCAACATGGGGAGGGTGCTTTGGGGTACCCCCCAAAACAATTTGTCCCCATTTTGATGTGGACAAGAGCCTCATCCCCACAACCCTTGCCCGGTGGTTTTGGGGGTCTGCGGGCAGGGGGCTTATCAGAATCTGGAAGCCCCATTTAACAAGGGGATCCCCAGTTCCTGGCCCCCCGTGTCAAATGTACCCCCATTAAGTGCATCCCATTAAAGATGGTGCTGCCATAAGACCATGAAAACAACAAAAGATTAAAGTGCACACATACAAAAATGTAATTTAAATCCTACAAGGCTATTTAAAGGACCTAAACATAATAAGTAAATAAGCAAATATGGGGCTTTAGTCGCAACATATAATGCTTAAGCCCACTACCGCGTCAAAGTACCCCATGTTCAGCAGGCCCTACACTATTCATAGAATGATCCCACTTCTCAACCGTGGACACTGATTAGAAGTACTGGTGGGGCATGATGGGTGTTCCATCCCAAGGAGTCTGGTCAGGACCCATATAACAGACAAAGACTTGGGGTGCACACACTAACTATGCATCACATTTAATCTTTCATTCTATGAATAGTGTAAGACCCACTGAAAATGGGGCACTTTGACGGCAGTAGTGGGCTTAAGAAATGTATGGCCATATGGTGAGACTAAATCACCATATTTGCTTATTATGTTCAGGGGCTTTAAATAGTCTTGTAGGATTTAAATTACATTTTTGTATGTGTGCGCTATAATTTTTTGTTCTGTTTAGTTTTTTTTATGTAACCACATGACTCCGTGGGAAAGACGAAACCATGCAGAGCGAGGCCAGACTTGCTTTAAAAAGCATATGAAGCGGTATGTGTGTATATGTGTGTACATATACATACATACACACACTATATTACCATAAGTATTACACACACTTGAACTTTAATGGCATCCCAGTCTTAGTCTGTACGGTTCAATATGTTATAGTTGGCCCGCCTTTTTATAGCTTCAACTCTTCTGGAATGGCTGTCCACAAGGTTTAGGAGTTTGTCTAATGCCGCGTACACATGATCGGAATTCCGGCCATAAAAAGACAGATGACAGCTTTTCATCTAAAAATGCGACAGTGTGTATGCTCCATCGGAATTTAGCTGTCCGAATTTCCGCCAGCAAAAAATGTATAGCATGTTCTCTCTTCTCTCTCTCCCCTCTCTCTCTCTACCCCCCCCCCCCCCCCCGTGTGTGTAAAGGCTTTTTGCAATGTATAATTGGCAGCAGTGTGGAAATACGGTAGATTTTTAGATTTTTTATTTTTTTTTTCATATGTGTTCAAAGAAAGGTTTGAAAATTCAAAATCCTTTTGTTTGTTTTTTTTGCATACATTTTATCTTGTGTGGTGGTTTGCTTTAAACTGTCATTGGGTTGTTGAAACCAGATGTGTTTTGTATTATTGACACACTGGTGTGTACTAACTGGGTGTATATGTCTATCCTGCCCTGCACCAGCTTTGTCCTGCTGATAAGTAAGTGTTTTGATAGTATTTTACGACTTTGTTTTGGGTGTCGTTTTAAAAAGCAAACTATATTGGTTTCGGGTGAGTTTTAGGTGAACATAACAGTTAAGAGTTTTTAAAGCCAGGTTCACATCTATGCATATAAAATCTTTACTTGACAAAAAACATTTGTTATTTGTTAAAGCACACATACTTAACATTTACAAAGCATTATGGGATTTCCTTGAAGCAGCCAGTCTAAGGAACTGGAAGGTTCACTTTACTCAGCCCCCCCCCCCCCCTCCCAAATGAAAGCTATTTTTTCAAAGTCTTTGAAATACACATTTTGCACCAAAAAAAAAACTTGGTCAGGTTACAAAACACTTATTGGTGACATCATTGTGCTCCACCACTCCCTCCTGCAAGGATTTAAGGAATGTATTGTCATTTTACAATCACAAATCATACAGTGCCTTGAAAAAGTATTTATACCCCTTGAAATTTTCCAGTTTCTCATGTTACAACCAAACATGTAAATGTATTTTATTGGGATTTTATGTGATAGACCAACACAAAGTGGTACATAATTGTGAAGTGGAAGGAAAAGGATAGTTTTTCATTTTATTTTTACAAATCAATGTCTAAAAAGTGTGGTGTGCATTTGTATTGAGTCCCCTTTACTCAGATACCCCTAACTAAAATCTAGTGGAACCAATTGTCTTCAGCAGTCACCTAATTAGTAAATAGAGTTCACGTGTGTAATTTAATCTCAGTATAAATACAGCTGTTCTGTGAAGCCCTCAGAGGTTTGCTAAAGAACCTTAGTAAACAAACGGCATCATGAAGGCCAAGGAACACACCAGAGAGGTCAGGGATAAAATTGTGGAGAAGTTTAAGGGAGGGTTAGGTTATAAAAAATAAAAAAAATCCCAAGCTTTGAACATATCATGGAGCACTGTTCGATCCATCATCCAAAAATGGAAAGAGTATGGCACAACTGCAAACCTACCAAGACCAGGCCGTCCACATAAACTGACCGGTCGGGCAAGGAGAGCACTAATCATGAAAGCGGCCCATGGTAACCCTGGAGGAGCTGCAGAGATCCACATATCAGGTGGGAGAATCTATTAGTCGTGCACTCCACAAATCTAAACTTTATGGAAGAGTGACGAGAAGAAATACTTGGCAAGAAAAAACACTGCACATCACCTTGAACACAGGATCACCCTGTGAAACTTGGTGGTGACAGCATCGTGTTGTGGGGATGCTTTTCTTCAGCAGAGGCAGAAGGCTGGGCAGAGTTGATGGGAACAAAAGGCTTGAGACTGGGGCGGAGGTTCACCTTCCAGTAGGACAACAACTCTAAATACAGCCAGAGCTACAGTGAAATTATTTAGATCAAAGCATATTAATGTGTTAGAATGGCAAAGTCAAAGTCCAGACCTAAATCCAGTTGAGAATATGTGGCAAAAATTGTTAAGACGCTCTCCATCCAATCTGACAGAGTTTGAGCTATTTTGCAAAGAGGAATGGGCAAAAATGTCTCTCTCTAGATGTGCAAAGCTGGTAAAGACATACCCAAAAAGACATTCAGCTGTAATTTCAGTGAATGGTGGTACTACAAAGGGGGGGGGGGGGGGGGCATTTTTGGTTGTAACATGAACAAATGTGGAAAATGTCAAGGGGTGTGAATACTATTTCATTGTCTGCATTCAGGCATCCCCAGATTTCTTTTACGGAAATATAGGGGTTCTTTTATCTACATTGGTGTCTGGAGGAAGCATGGTCACACTCTCTAACCTACCTCCATCTATCACTGGGCAAAGTGTGTAGGTGGCATACAGTGTATCCAATCATGGCCATGCTACCCTGTTTCCCCTAAAATAAGACCTAGTGTGATTGTCGGTGATAGCTGCAATAAAAGCCCTACCCCCCAAATAAGCCCTAGTTAAAGTCCTTGTAGGTCTTCTTTTCAGGGTAGGGCTTCTTTTTGAGGAAACAGAGTAGGGCTTATTTGGGTGGTAAGGCTTATATTGCAGCCAACACCGACAATCACGCTAGGTCTTATTTTAGGGGAAACAGGGTAGCTTTGGTTGCTATTTCTACATCAGAGCACCTCAGGTTTTGGGTTTGCCAGAAAAATCTGGAACTAATGTTTTATAAGGGCCCTGGGATGCTGCACTAGGAAAAATTAAAACAAAACTTTGTCACAAAGCACGCCAGCTTTTAGTCCCCAATCCCTAAAAGAATCAATAGGGTTCGATATACTGCTGAGGAATGCTTTAGTTCCTAAAACTTTATGATAAAGTAGTATTAAACGCTGTGTTTTTTTCATTATAACACATTGAGCACAATAATATAAAAATTCCCCAGTGCACTATTTGTAAAAATTCACACTAGTTCTGTTTTTCCTTTTTTAGAATGCCTCCCATGTACAGGAAAATGGCTTTGCATATCAAGAGGACAATTCTTTTAGCTCACGGTACAAGAGAATCATTGAAAAGTTGAAGGACCAGGACCTGCAGCTTGAAGATGTTCACAGGGAAAACGAGGATCTGCAGATAAAGGTACCACCATCCACTAACTGGCAGCCTTAGTCCGCTGATGTAGAGCACCAGAGCATGCATGTTTAACTGAATGAAAGCGGAAAATGGAAGGGAAGTGGACAATAGTTCCCAACACTGGATTATTTCAGAGGAATGATAGGAATTAGGAAAAGTTTTTCAAACATATTTCTCACTGAGGTTGATGTTTGCACTGGTGTTTGTTGTTCTAGAATAGATGGATTGGTGTATGATCATCTCATGTCTATATCCAACTTTTTTGAGACAGGCTGTGTAATGTGACCGATAACTGAGATAAGCAGCAGGGTAGAATGTTCTGTTAGCTGTAGAATGCAAACATTTTTAGTTGAGGGCTTACACTTTTTGGGAGTGGAGCGGGGAACAAGGGGGAGCTTCATTCCCCCGCATCGCTGGACCCTGGGACAGGTAAGTGTCCTATTTATAAAAAATCTATTTGTAGCTGCTGACTTTTACTTTTACATTTTTTTTTTTTTTGAGCGTATCCCACTTTAACGTGATTTAGAACTGTCCAATTAAAAACACCTGTGTAGAAACCGTATGACACCCAGCTGCGTTAAATCAAACCCTCCTTATCTAAGATAAGATTTAAATAACTTCAAGCATTACAGATTTACGACTTTGAGAGAATGAATTTTCAATAACCCCACCAGATGTGTTATATGTGTTACTATATAATCCTATGTGTAAAAGTACTGTATAAAATATATATATATATACATTTACACATACTTCCGTATTCAATGCATTTTAACAGTTTTAATGAGGGCTCAAGCAGACCTTTTGTTTGACCTTATCAAGCTTAATTAATGTACTGTACATAACTTTCCTGTATTCCACATATTCTTATCTTATCTGATTTATATGCATTTCAAGGACTTGAGACAATTCTATATAAGTTGAATCTATTCTAATGAACTTTCACCCAGTAAACTATAAAAGTATGAGAAAGAAGCAGAGAGGTCATCTCTAAAGTTGAACATTTTCTAAATCTATGAAATAACATATATTGGTTAAAATGAAATTCTACTACTTTTAAGCAATCTTTTGCAAAAAAAACATAAATGATTATAAAATAAGAATCTAAATTCTCTAACAAACATCCAGGTGCATTTTTTGAGGGTTAACATTGAAGTCTATGCTCCTCAAGTTGCATGAAGTCAGACCAAGGTACAATATTGCATGAACTAATTTGAAGCCGCTGCAACTTTAAGTCGCATATGTATGAATGGTTATCATTGGAAAACATGGACGATGACTTGTCATACGACTTTGTCCAAAGTTGCATGACAAGTCGCACACGTTTGAACGGAGTCTAAATCTAAACTAGCTTGTGATAAACATGAGTCTATAACGGACAAAAAAAAAAAGTAAACAAAAAATGAGGGCGGACTCAATGGACAACTTGGTCTTTTTCTGATGTTAAACCCCTTTCACACTGAAGGCGTTTTTTCAGGTGTTTTAGCGCTAAGAATAGTGCCTGTAAAGCACCTGAAAAACGCCTCCCATGCCACCCCAGTGTGAAATCCCAAGTGATTTGACACTTGGGTGGTGCACTTGCGGGACGTTACAAAAAGTCCTGCACTCAGCAACTTTGGGATGGTTTGGTAACGCTCTATACAGCGATCCTAAACCGCCCCTGCCCACTGAAATGCATGGGCAGCGATTCGGCAGGGCCACAACATGTTTTAACCCTTTCTTCTGCCAAAAAGCGCCACTAAAATGACTGTAAAGCACAGGTAAAACTAGTGGCGTGGCCCCAGTGTGAAAGGGGTCTTAATGCTTTTCTAAAGGTAACCTAGATATACAAAGACAAACATAATTGACCAAGACTATAGCAGAAACAGCCTGGTAATCAAGTTGTTTTAACACTTAAAGTATACAGAAATTAAAAGCAAAAAATGTTTTAGTTTTTAAATAGAAGGGAGAATAGAACATCATCAGGTTTGTACTGTTTCCATGTCCCTGTTGGGGAGATTCACCTTCGCTATTTGTCCTGTGAAAAGAAAAAAATGCCAAATTTTGGGTTGTCATTAGAACAGAAATAGAAGGGAAATATTCCGAGGACACTAGCACTAATGACCCTGGTGACAGCCAGGGATTTCCTCTCATTTACTGTTGTGGCTATGGGACAGGAAGTAAAGGGAAATCTCCCCAATGGAACCCAGATGGGAAACAAAAAACTGACGGGTTATAATCCACCCTTATGCTATTCAAAATGGGAAAAAAAAGTTTTGCTTTTAGTGTTACTTCAAAGCACTTTTAGTGAAGCTTGTCCTATATTAACCCCCCCATTTCCCTAAAATGCAGAGTGTGTTGGCAATCGGTTTTCTAGCGATCTAAACTTTGCGTCCCTGCCCTCACAAAAATGTCTCCAGCTGCTCTTCTTAGTGCACAAGGCCTCCTCCATTCCTATGGGTGAGCAGTATTACAGCCTGTTCTCAAACTGTGTCTCTTGTTTTTTGATCTCATGATGCTTTGGCTCTTCTTCATTCCTCCATGGTGTTGTGCACCCAGGGGGTAGGTCCTTTATGCCCTGGACTCAGAGGAAGACTAGCCTTGTTCAACCCAGAAAACCAGTGGCAGTAGTAAGACAGAGAGGATTTTTTATTTAAGCACTGTTGATCCCACTTTATGAATCAAACCCAATGTGCTTACAACAAAATAATGGGATCAGCCACAAATAATTTTACTGTAAAAAGTTGGCAAAATATTGAGTTCACACTAGCAGAGGCACCCTGATACTGATTTGTATATTTTTGGTGTTTTTGCAGATGTATGCAACTTTTATTGTAAGGTACAATAAACAGAATATTTTCATATATTAAAATTAATAGAAACATATGTCATTGAGTTTATCATTTGGCTTTGCATAAAATATGACTGGAAAAATCCATATACTAAATGGCAAAACATTAATGGGCACCAGACCACGAGACCTATTGTAGCTTGTTGAACATCCCTTTGCAAAACCATGGTCATTATTATAGTGTTTCTCTCCTTGTGACTAGCCTCCACTCTTCTGCAAAGATTTGCATTAAGATTTTAGTGTGTCTGTGGGAATTTGTGCCCCAGAGGAACCCCTAAAATTTTCAGAAACCTTAGTAAAATTAATTCATAAGGGGTCGATCGGGAAAATGTCCCTTATGTTGGTGGTCAGTAGGACGAATGCAACCCATACAATGGTAGACAAAGTGCCACCCTTACAGACAGCTTAAAAGATAATTGTGAGACGACGTTGGCTCTGCCACGTGGCATAGGTCCTGAAACTGTGAAGATACCGTCAGATGGGAGGTCAATCGGACACAGCTCGACCTCTGAAGGGTTCTATGGAACCACAAGTGAGGATGTTTGCTCTAAAATGTTTTTGTATTCTGTAGTATTTAACAGTTCTCTTCACTGGAAACACCTGAACTTAATCATTTGGAGGGTATCTGCATACTTTTGGCCATATATTTTACGCGCAAAGTCCAATTGTGTGTTGACTACTTTTAATAAAACAAAACATTGTGGTTCATTTATAAATCCTGCATATTTTAGATTTTTATTTTTATTTCAGTGGAGCACAACCATCAACAGCAATAGCATGTTCATTAACATCTCTAAGCTGATTTTATGGTCCTTTGTTTCCACTGCAGTTGGAAGCATCGCGTGAAGCTGGGGCTGGAGCACTAAGAGACGCTACACGTAAGCTGTATGAAAACTACAGCAAACAGTCTGAGCAGATACGGAAGAGTCACGAAGAAGAGAAGCAGAAATTGCAGGTAAACCATGATTGCAGCCAAGCTACTGTGATTATTTCATTTAATATCAAAAGGTCAGTTCACTTTGAATATTTATGTAAGGCCTGATTCACACTTATGCATTTTTAGTATTTTTTTTTGCAGATATGCACTACAGTCCATTTAACATGGTTTCCTATGGAACACGTTCTGGAGTGCAAATCTGCAAAAAGCACTAAAAATGCATAGGTGTGAATCAGGCCTTAAAGCTGAACTCCAGTTAAGGTTTTTCAATGGCTTCTAATGGCGCGTACACGCAACTATTTTTCCGTCGGAATAAACTCTGAAGGTTTTTCCCGACGGAGTTCTGCTGAAACTGTCTTGCGTACAAACAATCACACTAAAGTCCGATTGTTAAGAATGCGGTGACATGCTACGCGTACGACGGGACTAGAAAAAGGAAGTTCAATAGCCAGTAGCCAATAGCCTCTGTCTCGTACTTGCTTCAGAGCATGTGTTGTTTTTGGTCCGTCAAAACAGTATAGCATACAGAAGAGCAGTTTTCCCGATAGGGATTGGTTCCATTGGAAATATTTAAAACATGTTCTATTTCTAGGTCCGTCACAATTTTTGTAAAAAAAAAAAAAAAAAAAAAAAAAAAATCCGATGAGGCATACACACAAACGGAATATACGATGAAAAGATTCCGTCTGACTTTTTCTGTCGGACGTTCTGCTCATGTGTACGCAGCATAACCGTTACGGAATCTCCTTACAATGAATCTGGACATGTTCTTAGCTTAAGTACACCCCACCAGACCCCTTCAATTAACTCATTAGAAATGTACAAATTGATGTGAATACACAAGGTCTAGGCACGTGTGGGAACTGAAGAAATGTTATAGTAACTTGAAAAACTTATAAAAGTGATGGGTTTTCACTTTTCACTTTTTTTTTTTTACAGATTGCTGCAGTTGAACATCAAGATCAATTTATGAAAAGTGTTCAGAAATTGAATGAGGTGGCTGAGAAGATACAAGAAAAACATGGACGAATCCTTGAACTGGAGAAGCTGATGGAAAGAATGGAAGCTGTGAGTACTGGTGCTTTATGTGGGTTTCTAAAAGAAGATTTTCATGCTTGAACTCCCAGTTCACCCTGAAATTGAACTGTGACTGTTTACTAGTCGCTGTTTAAGAGGTCAGCCACCAATTTAGGCTTTGTTCATGTAGAGCTACCCCCCAGCTGGATTGTTTGTTTGAGTCATCCTATCTTACTTCAGTGATGACTTGCCCGGAACTGACTCAGGACTTAGTGACAGATCTTGCTTGCAACGGGCTTTGTTAAAAATTTAAAAAGTTTGTTAAAAAGTTAAAAGCCTTGACTCTACTGAAACATTAGAAGGGGATGTTGATACTTGAACGGCTATGGGATAGGAGGTGGAGGGATAGTATGCTCTTGGATGATGGATTGAAGGATTCGTTTCACACACCTTACTGGGACCAGGGTATTTTATTTTATTTTTTTCTGATGCTAATGTTTGTTTTGAAAATCTGAGTATGAGGTTTAATGTTAACCTTGTTGGGGGACAAAAAAAGGACCTCAGCCTCTGAGGTACAATGTCTGTGGCAAGTGTAAATATGGTAGTCGTGTTTTGGAAAGGTCAATCCTATTGCGTTTTGTATGTCTCTGTATATCTATCAATATCTTTTCTTCTTGTTAAAATTATACTGTTACTGTTTTGTAACCTCTGCTGATTGGTAATAAAAAATCCCCCCTGCCAAAAAAAAGTTCAAAGCCCTGTAGGAAAAAATCAAATGGCCAAAACAATAATATGACACAATAGTACAATGTATGCAATGAACAAACACAATGGCACTGTAATTATACATAAAAGTTACGAGGTACGCCAATGTATTATGAGGCCTGAATAAAGATAAAAGAGGCCCTAAATAACCCACTGGCCAGTGGAACATTAACTTGGTCCTGCTGTAGAGTTGCCACCTCATCCCTTTAAACCTGAACCTTTGAATTACACAGGTTCTGAGGCTAATTAAATGCAGATAAAGCACCACATGAATTTAATTACCACCTTAATCAGCCACAGAACCTGTGTAATTAATATGTGTTTGGGTTTAAAGAGATGAGGTGGCAACCATATCCTGCTGGTGTTGGGGTCCTTAGTCTTTGGATGGAGTGTGTTTGTTTTGTTTTTTTTGTTTTTGTTTTTGTTGTTTTATATAGAGTATTTTGTAAACCCAAATTGGATGATCCCAAAGCGAAAGGTTAAGGGGTAATCCCTAGAGAGTAGAACAGTGTAGAGAAACTAGAGTAGAATGATAGCCAGAAGGCCTCTCAAAAATAGAAGAGTTCAAAACTCCTGCAACTCTCCATCTGACATCCAGCAGCACTAGGTAGCCCACTCCTCAATGAGTTAGGAACAGCTGCAGGCTCTTGTGTAGCCAAGTTATGTAGCACTCTGGGACACTGTGTAGCAAGCCAAGATGGCAGACCAGTCTTTCAAGCATGGCTCTGGGATTCTGGTCTCGCCAGCACAGCACTGCAGAATGTAGAACACCTCTCCCCAGCAATGGCTCTCAGTAACCAGGTCTGTTCACAGGCAAAACAATACAGGACCCCGTGGTCACAGCCCATCTCTAGGCGGCACAGTAAAGTTCCCTGCTCACCTCCACATAGCTTTTGGGGTGTTTAAAGTGGCAAACAGTCTCTTCCAGTAACAGCCCCATTTATAGCACAGTCCACTTTGCCCACACAAGCCAAGGGGCACCAAACCATAGCTCCCAGCTCAGCACAGCGCCCTCCTCCAGCAGCTCTTATTTTCCCTCTAAAAACAGGGGAAGTCTCCCCTTAGCTCCTCCTTGTGCCCCCCCCCACCCTCCAGGCACCCTGGGAGATGCAATTCTATTCACTCTTCTTATCTTTTGGGATCTGGGGATTACACTCCCCTGCAAGACCCCCAGGCTCTCCCCTCTGAGCTCTCCTCCATACAGTACCTTCATGTCCAGGGAGTGGAAGACGGCTGCAGTGTGGCCTGTGCCCTGATTGGCTGAAGCTTGCACTGCTTCAGGCAATCAAGGATTGCAATGCACTGTGGTGGATTTGGGGGGGGGGGGGTGAACGAATGGTCGAACGACCCGTTGGTTTCGGGCTGTTCAACGAACAATGACATTTCAGCCCGAACTTATTTTCGTGCAGAACCGTTCGCCCATCCCTGGTCACTAGCACAGGAACACACAGGAAAGCTTTCAATGGGAACATTTTGTTTCATGGACAACAGTCCAAGATGGGATTTCCCTCGTTTAGGAAAGATCTCTAATTGCTTCCAGTTGTTTATATGTAACAATAAGAGAAAAGGAAATCTTGAAAGGATATAGATAACAGAAAATGACACCTAATGCCGTGTACACGTGGCCGGACTTTTCGACAGCAAAGGAACATATCCGTTGGACAATTCGACTGTGTGTGGGCTCCATCGGACCTTTTGCTGTTGAAAAATCAGACGGACTTTAGATTTAGAACATGTTTCAAATCTTTCCGAAGGACTCGAGTCCAGTCGAAAAATCCGTTCATCTGTGTGCTAGTCCGACGGACGAAAACCGACGCTAGGGCAGCTATTGGCTACTGGCTATGAACTTCCTTATTCTAGTCCGGTCGTACGTCATCATGGCCAAATCCATCGGACTGTGGTGTGATTGTGTGTGGCCAAGTCCGCTTCGGCGGAACTCCGTCAAAGTCCTTCGGAGTTCAGTCCAACGAAAAGTCCGGCTGTGTGTACACGGCATTATTCCCCTACTCTACCCAGAACCAAAAATGAAAGCGCGCTAAAAAGCAAAAGGACAAATCTGATTCACTGTGAGGGGGCAACATACACAGTTTTTGGTTGGTTTTTGCCAAACAGATTCCAATAAGAAGATTGATGAAGATTGGCATGCAGTTTTTCCTCAAGCACAGTACTTATCCAATCATGTTCAAAATGAATGAATTCCTCTGTTTTCAATAGGAAAAAGAAGCATTGATGGAAAAGAAGAAATTACTGGAGAATGAACTGTTCAAACGAACAGGAGACCCATCCAACAAGAACGGGTCAGTAATCTGATATTTTATACAATGTGGACAAAAGGTTCATATCACACAGCTAACACGCCAAAATAAGGACCCTCATTTTCAGAAAATTACAGTTGGGCAGCCCATGCATTATGCTCAAATCACCCATCAACACAGTGCTGATGGGGAATTCCCCCTACAGCGCTATTGTGTTCTGCTGATGAGGAGCACAGGGAACCTTCCCCATCAGCAGAATACAATGCTCACTGCTGGTGGTTATCGCCAGACTGATTGTACAACCAGCCTCCCTATAAACGGATCGAAATGCGTCCAGTTCTTGCTGAACCGGCTGAACATCAATTCGTCTATGGTCAGTTTTAGTTTCAGGTGAGAGCCAATGAATTCCCCTATGACAGTTTTATCATGGGGTAATCCTGCCAGTAGATCTGTTGTTCTTCAGGACCCATTCACACTTGTGAGACTTTTCATGCAATGTTGGACCCCAAAGTCGCATGACAAGTCACACCCCATGTTTCTCAAGGAGTACCGTTCATATCTGTTCATGCACTACTTTGGTCTGAATTTGGTACAACTTGAGGGCCATAGACGTCAATGTAAACCCTGAAAAGTCATATGAAAGTCGTACCTGCATGATATACATATGACTTTTGTGCGACTTTGTAGAGCACAATAACTTTGGTCAAAGCCAAAGTGGCAATGAATTTGGGCTTATCCAAAGTAAAGTTGCAATGGAAATGGCATGATTTTAAAGTCGCCAAGTGTGAATGGACTCTAAATCTTTCTTGGCAGGCCAAGCTGTCCGGAAAAAAAATGAGTTACAGGGGTTGGGATAAACCATGTAACACTGTTTGTTTATAAGGCTTCATTCATGTGAACATAAAAAAAACAGACATACAAGTGTTTTTAATTACGGATCTGAACACAGCTGCATTGTTTTCAATGGAGCCATTCACACTGGTGCCTAAACATGCCCTGCATTCACATCCGTAACACAAAATTCAAAAATCTGTGTCTTTACGCGTTTACGAGTATAAATGCATGTATACGGGTTTGTAAGCACATAAATGAAGGCTAAACAATGGGGGGAAATAAATTATCATTATGTACGCATCTTTACATGTTTAAATGCATCTGTACACAAGTATCATTATGCAGAGACTTTTCATCTAGACACACGTGTAATAACATCAGTAACATTTTTATGCCCATTTAAATGAAGCCTTATGTTGAGCTTTTATGCATATTTAAACTCCTTCTAGAAGATGATGTTGTAATTGTTTGAAAAGTGTTTGCTGGAGTTGGGCTTTACTTTTTTTATTTTTATTTTTTTATTTGGTCACAAAGGCATAAATCACCTTTACCAAAGAACTGCCTATGCAGGAAAGGAGCATCTGTAGATAACAGCAAACGGCAGCTTTGACCAAAGATGAATAATGCCTTTACTATAGGTGTGGGTAAGCCATGTACATAAATTGCCTGCCTTTACACACGCACATGAACTTTAATGGCATCCCAGTCTTAGTCCGTAGGGTTCAATATTGAGTTGGCCCACCCTTTGCAGCTATAACAGCTTCAACTCTTCTGGGAAGGCTGTCCACAAGATTTATGTGTGGGTCTATGGGGAAAGTTTGACCATTCTTCCAGAAGCCCATTTGTGAGGTCAGACACTGATGTTGAATGAGAAGGTCTGGCTCGCAGTCCCTGCTCTGATTCATTCCAAAGGTGTTCTATCAGGTTGAGTTCAGGACTCTGTGCAGGCCAGTCAAGTTCCTCCACCCCAAACTCGCTCATCCATCTCTTTATGGACCTTGCTTTGTGTACTGGTATTTGAACAGGAAGGAGCCATCCCCAGACTGTTCCACAAAGTTGGGAGCATGAAATTGTCCAAAATCTCTTTATATGCTGACGCTCTAAGCGTTTTCTTCACTGGAACTAAGGTGTCAAACCCAACCCGTGAAAAACAACCCCACACCATAATCCCCTCTCCACCAAATGATTTGGACCAGTGCACAAAGCAACAAGGTACGTAAAGACATGGATGAGCGAGTTTGGGGTGGAGGAACTTGACTTGCCTGCACAGAGTCCTAACCTCAACACAACAGAACACCTTTAGAATGAATTAGAGTGGAGACTGTGATCCAGGCCGCCTTGTTCAACATCAGTGCCTGACCTCACAAATGCGCTTCTGGAAGAATAGTCAAACATTCCCATAGACACACTCCTAAACCTTGTGGACATCATTCCCAGAAGAGTTGAAGCTGTTATAGCTGAAAAGGGTGGGCCAACTCAATATAGAACCCTACAGACTTAGACTGGGATGCCATTAAAGTTCATGTGCGTGTAAAGGTAGGCGTTCCAATACTTTTGACAATATAGTGTACCTCCTGAAGACTAAATGATCAGCTTCAAGAAATATCATCATCTTTTGCTGACTAGGACGTTGCGGACCTCCACCATCATGGCAGTGAGCTCTCAAATGCTGAGCTCAGAGCTCCTTCATCAAGGGTAGAAAGCACATGTAAAGGGGAGAATAAGCTCACTGGGGTTTAGGGGAATATAGGTTGTAAGCCTGCAGATCCCAATGCCCCTGTATAATTCACAAATCTAAAGAAAATGCTGTAATTTCCTTTGTTTCAGTTGTGTGGCAATGCAGACGAAAGTCTCTACAGTACAAGAGCAGATTGACCACCTGCAGCAACTCATGATGTCACAGCACCAACATCTTCGGGATCTGATCCAAGAGGTGAGACCTTCTTATCCTGTCCTATATTCACCATGAACAGGCATGACTAAATGTCTAGGGTAGAGTTTTACAGCGCCCCTTACAATTATTACAACATTTCAGGGCACCCCAGCCAAAAATCAATGGGAAACCTGAGCCTGGGACGATGCACACAACTGCCTTGATGAAATTAACTTCACAACAAAGCTCCTCCCTCGCATCAGAGGTCCCCCTATCCTATCACAGCCCCTGCTTCACATCAAAAGCCCTCCCATCCCATCAGAGGTCCCCCTATCCTATCACAGCCCCTATTTCACACCAAAAGCCCTCCCTCCCATCAGAGGTCCCCCTGTCCTATCACAGCCCCTACTTCACATCAAAAGCCCCTCCCATCATTTCAGAGGTCCCCCTATCCTATCACAGCCCCTACTTCACATCAAAAGCCCCTCCCATCACATCAGAGGTCCCCCTATCCTATCACAGCCCCTACTTCACATCAAAAGCCCCTCCCTCACATCAGAGGCCTCCCTATCCTATCACAGCCCCTACTTCACATCAAAAGCCCCCCCCCTTCATTTCAGAGGTCCCCCTATCCTATCACAGCCCCTACTTCACATCAAAAGCCCCTCCCATCACATCAGAGGTCCCCCTATCCTATCACAGCCCCTACTTCACATCAAAAGCCCCTCCCTCACATCAGAGGTCTCCCTATCCTATCACAGCCCCTACTTCACATCAAAAGCCCCCCCCCCCCCCTTCATTTCAGAGGTCCCCCTATCCTATCACAGCCCCTACTTCACATCAAAAGCCCCTCCCATTACATCAGAGGTCCCCCTATCCTATCACAGACCCTACTTCACATCAAAAGCCCCTACCTCACATCAGAGGTCCCCCTATCCTATCACAGCCCCTACTTCACATCAAAGGCCCTCCTATCACATCAGAGGTATATCATATCACTGGTATTTTTTTTTTTCAGGGGGAACGTGGGGGAATGCAGTTCTGCCACCTTCAGCACTGAATGTATATAATGGCAAGGAGTGCTAGAGGGTCTAATGATGTTGACTGCTGGGGTGGGGTATCTATTGTTGCTGGTGGGGTATCTACAGTTGATTAAGTGGAGGTCTTATGTTACAGGAGGTTCAATTGTTGTTGGGAGGGATCTACAGTTGAAGGGATTTTTGTGTCTGGCTGCTGGGAGATCTATTGTTGCTGCCTTAAGTCTATTTTTGCTGGGGGAGGTTTTTTCTTACTGGCTGCTGGGGGGATGTATTTTACTGATTTTCTTGTTCACATTGACAACTTCCATGCAAACTACTTATCGCCATAAAATGATAATTGATTGTGTATTCTCTAAAGAAGATGGTACTGGGAGGTAGCTAGTGGGTGGAACCAAGGGACGGTGCTCAGAGGTGGGTAGGGGGTGGAGACAAATGGTAATTCAAAAGCAGGGGCGTATCCTACGTATCAAGTGCACCATCACATCAGACGTCTCTGATAAATGAGAACCCCCCCCCCATCTCATCAGAGTACCACCATGGCAGAGTACCCCCATCACAGAGTCTCTCTATCTCAGAGCCCCTCATCGCTCAGTCCCACCATTCACACAATCTCCCCCATCAAAGATCCCCCAATTATCCAGCCCCCCCTTCAAAACAAGATTCCTGCCCAAAAATGATTACTTCTTAGAAAAAGTAGGAAACCTTTGTAAAGGGAAAGTGGCAAACCCAAAATGCCATGCTGGGTTTTCTAATTTGAAAGCTCAGGATGCTCAGAGATGCACCCTTTTAATATATGTTTATTTTTAAGTAATCTAAATTATATAAAAGATCAATGTATAATAAAATTAAATACAATTACCAGAAACTTTACAGTTTTTTGTCAAGCATTCATCTGTTACATTTAATAAATTATAAAAACATTCCAAGCCTGGTTAGTTTTAATACAAGCCTGTATCCTGACACTTTCATTCTGTGCCATCTTGTGGTGACTGGGGTAATTACAATTTGCATTTTATGTACTAAAAATAACTTGCGTCCTCTAACAGCTCCACAATGGGTGTCTGTGTTAATGGGTCACCTTTTAAACATGCTTAACATACATATAAATAAAACAGGACACATCATTGCCACAATCAACACAGTTCTTGGATCAATCTCACAGTACCAAAAATATTAAATATTATCCACGGTCTCTCCCCCCTCCCATCCCCTGGGGGGGGGGAGTATTTCAACATAACTGTATATTCTAGATATGGTTCACTTTTTTTAGAGGCATTTGATTTGTTGCCTCCTTGCCCCCTGTTTTAACTCTGTAAATGATGCGCTACCGCAATTCAACTCCATGCATTTCACATGTTGTGGTGCGACCCCTTTGAAAGGACCCAGGTCTGATCCGTGTCTGCCGGTGTCTCCTCATGCTAAGCCACCTGGGATGCTAGACAGGAGCCTGGAAAATTCCTTAAAAGATCTTGCCTTGTCTCTCTTATTTCTCTTGAACCTTGCTCCTCTCATGAACTTCTTATTTTAGCCATGCCTTTTTCCCCTCCGGTTTGCTAGATTATTGTGATTATTGTGTTCTCACAGCCAATATCTCGCTCTTGTCTCTCCTACTGCCATCCATATCTTCACTACCACTCATTACTGACCTTTTGGACTGTTCCTCAACTACGCTTTTGCTTGATCCCAACCTGAAACTATTTGTTCCCGACCTTTGGCTTGTTACTGACCCACGCTTCTGCTTGAACCCTACCTGCTATATTTGTGTAGCACTAACCCCCGAAGGAGCTGCTGGTTAGATTGGGCTTACCGTTACCTTCTTTTTTCTCACTTCACGTCTAGGGGTGTCCCGTGGTAGATGGCCCAGTAACGTGAGAGACTGACGACAGATCCACTTAAAGGGATTTTATTTGCAAAAACGTAGACAATGAACAGTCTCTTAAAATGGGATCAGAGGGTTGGAAAGGAAGTTCAGGTACTCTTAGTGTCAAAGTCAATATTAAAGAACTTGCTTACTTTGACTGCATCCAGAGAATAGCCATTCACAACTGGATGATCACTCAGGTTGGACAGTCCTTCTCTCACAAGGCCTAGCAGCCAACAAGGTGCTAAACTCAGGAACAAGTCTCTGCCACAGACGTTGTTGTAGAACATACAAGGATAAGTCTCTGCCACAGATGTTGTAGAACACGTAGGAAAACGAAACTTGTAGAACACTCGTGTGATACCTGGATCTTTCAGCCAGCTTGGCGATATCCATGAGACCAGATTCTCTTGGGTACTTCAGCCCTTCCAGACTCATACTAAGAAACCAGCCCATACGTGGTCTTCTTCTGAAGAGTTCTCCCCTGGAATGCTTGAAGTACACTGGGTCTCTCCCGAACCGGAGACGGCACCCAAACACCTCAGAATCCTACTTAAGTGTCCTTGCAAATAGATGAAGGATGAACAAACTCTGGACAGCCGCACTCCGGATCAGATGAAAAGTAAAAAGTGCCTTTTATTCCTTCAAACTAAAAGAACCTCACATCACACAGATAACAGCAACAAAGGGAAAAAAGAAAAACAAAATTACTGACGCGTTTCACGCTAAACCTAGCACTTACTCATGGCTATATATATATATAATATATATATATATATAAATATTTCTTTTAGTTTGAAGGAATAAAAGGCACTTTTTACTTTTCATCTGATCCGGAGTGCGGCTGTCCAGAGTTTGCACAAACCAAATAGATGAAGGATGAACAATCAGCCTGCACCTGGGACCCTTACCTGCTTGGAGAACGAGCAATCTCTTGGTGAACTGACCTGGAGCGGTGGTTTCCTATTTTTCTTGTTTAGTTTCCTTGCCTCGGGCTAGCCAGCCCGAGAGTAACTTAAGCACCCAACTGGACCATAGTTCCATGCCTGCCAGAAGAGACAGTGCCCCCTGTGGCCAGGCTGAACATCCCATAGTCCAGTCAGACTGATGCTGAGGTCCCAATTTAGACAATTGTACCCAAACCAAACTGCAGTTCAGGTGTAACCTTAAATTTGAAAAACGCATAGTGTGTGCTCTTCAGGAGCCGGTGCTACATTTGCTACTTTGCTACTGGACCCTGGCTTGCTCACTTCCTGGTGGGGCAATCCTGAGGAGTGCGACCTGGTACTAACATGCAGCAAAAGCCATCTCCACCATGAGGCGCTCTGGTGAATGCTGGTTAGTGCTTAGTCCCCGCACTTCGGGTGAGTCCATGTCATCCACCAGGTTTGAACTTACACTACTGGTCAGTGGGAGTCTCTATACTGCTATAGCTACTGGCCTGCAAGCCTGACCCCTGACCTTAACACCCAACATTTTGAGATGGGAGTGAGGGACACTTACTAGCAAAAGTATGTAGGCATAGGACACACACATGCCATGCCCCCTTAAAGGAGAATTATCTAAAAAAAAAAAGACTAGTTACATCCACAAGGGCTTTTTATTTACCACTACCATTTATATTGACTTATAAAATCTAAAAATGCAGCAATTTAGAATTTGGATGAAAGGTTTAGCACTGGAAGATAAATGGTGCATTTTATATACAACTAAATAGATCAGAACAAAATGAGGGACAGATGAGGAAGAAAGAGGGACAGTGGGACATTACTCCAAATCGGTGACAGTCCCTCAAAATCAGAGACAGTTGGGAGCAATGCGTTCATTCATGCACTGGCACTGCCCCCTGAACACAACATGGGGTAACATTTTTGCTGCAATTGTGAAGCAAAGCATTGCAGCTTCAGCATGTGTTTACCCTCCAGCTACTTTACAGCTTAAGGGGGGGGATGCAGTAAAAACACTTTCTTTTTTCTTTTTTACCACCATCCTACTGCAAGTGTCTTTTTTTCGTTTGAACCAACTTCAATTCTATGAGGGTGGGGAAGAAAAAAGGACCTGGAAGGATGTCTCCCTATTCAAGAACAATTACCACTATCCATTATACTATCCCACCCATACAATGCTGATATCACATGGACAGTTGTACCAAAGTATCACATGTTGAAATTATTTGGCAGAATTCGGTTTTGAACAATATTGATCCACTCAGTGGAAGTCCACATTTAGTAATGACTTCCATGGTAATTACTTAATGGCAGCAGACTCGGGTATACTCTATATATTAGTGATCAAAGCATAATCTGAGCATGGTCTTGCACTCAAGTTTACAATCTAGTAAATACATCACCTGTCAGAGCTGATAGAAAACTAAGATCTGTTTTACGAGATGACGTGGCTTTGATCTCTTGTTACTGTACCATTATGTATGTAAAGGTTATTGACTGCTTATTATTGTAATGACAGCGAGAGGATTTAAAGAACCGTCTGAAGGAGCAGGACACCACCATTGGGGAATTAAAGGAAAAAGTAAATTTTCTGGAATGTCAGGTAAAGCCATGTGATCATTTTAAAGGTATTAGGAATTAGTTTAACACTATTGCATTTATTTATTTATTTTTGTATTATGTCATTCTATTCTATCATTCTATTTATGTTATTTTGTTTGTATCCTAATCTCTCTCTATCTATCTATAGCAAAATAGTTAAAAAAAACTAAAGCGTAGCCACACCTAGGCTAATCTGTTCTATAAACTTTAATGATACATTTTTAGTTTTGTCTGCAAAACAATCTCCAGCTACTTTACAGCTTACAGTAAGTGGGGAGAAGCAGTAAAAACGCCCCTTTGTTAAAGGGAGCTTCCAAATTCTGATAAGTCACAACAACCACCGGGCCAGGGTTGTGGGAAAGAGGGCCCCCCCTGCCCCAAATCCCCTATCCCCCCATGTTGAGGACATGTATAGTTCAGAGTTCAGAAGGGGGAGGGGTCAGTTGCTTGTTACCCCCCCCCCTTTGCTGGCCTGCCGGGCTGCATGCTCAGATAGGGGTCTTATATTGTTTTTGGGGGTCGAGTTCCCCTTAAAGACCACACCAGACCCAAAGGGCCTGGTATGGATTGGGGGGGGCATGCTGTGGTTTTTTTTTATTTATTTTTTTCAGAATTTTTATTTGCCGCGATCCTGTCTTGCCTCTGACAGCTGATGAGTCATCAGTTGTTGAGAACATGGCGGCTGGCTTCCCGGCCAGCTCCTTAACCGGTTCCCGACCAGCGCACGACGATGTAAATCGACAGAATGGCATGGGCAGGCATATTGGCGTACAGGTACATCCAATCTTCAATGCCGCCCTGCGCTGGTCGGGACCCCCGTGAGTCCGGTCGCGGGACCCGCGGACTCGATCGCCGTGGGCATACCCGCGATCGTCTCACGGGACGGCTGAATGGAGGAAATGCCGTGTAAACAGCATTTCTCCATTCTGCCTAGCAACTAGTGACGCTGATCTCTGCTCCATGTGATTGGAGCAGAGATCAGTGTTCACTAAATGAAAGCCCAACCCCCCCACAGTTAGTAACTCACCCCTAGGAACACTTAACCCCTACACTGCCACCCCCTGGTTAACCCCTTCACTGCCAGTGTCATTTACACAGGAATCAGTGCATTTATATAGTAGTGATTACTGTATAAATGACAATGGTCCCAAAAATGTGTCAAAAATGTCCGATGGGTCCCCCAAAATGTCACAGTCACAAAAAAAATCGCTGATCGCCGCCATTACTAGTAAAAAAAAAAATAATAAAAAATTATTAATAAAAATGCTATAAAACTATCCTTATTTTGTATAACTTTTGCGCAAACCAATCAATAAATGCTTATTGCGATTTTTTTTTTTTTTTACCAAAAATATGCAGAAGAATACGTATCGGCCTAAACTGAGGGAAAAAAATGTTTTTTATATATTTTTGGGGGATATTTATTATAACAAAAAGTAAAAAATAATGCGTTTTTTCAAAATTGTTGCTCTATTTTTGTTTATAGCGCAAAAAATAAAAACCGCAGAGGTGATCAAATACCACCAAAAGAAAGCTCTATTTGTGGGGGAAAAAGGACGTCAATTTTGTTTGGGAGCCATGTCGCACGACCGCACAATTGTCAGTTAAAGCGACACAGTGCCGAATCGCAAAAAGTGGTCTGGTCTTTGACCAGCAAAATAGTCCGGTCTGTAAGTGGTTAATAACCAGCTATTCTTTATGCAGATGATGTGGATAATGACAGAACTCTGGATGGCCACACTCCAATGCTAAAACGATGCTTTATTCAAATAATAGGGTGAGTAGTTAAAATTGCGCTATGGACAAATTGTACAGCAATTATTTGCTGCGAGGATAAATGAAGGAAAATTACGAAATCAGATGAATTAAAATAAAATAAAACAAAACTCAAAAAGTTGAAGCTGCCTATGCCTAGATCCTACTTCTTAAAAAAAAGGAGTAGGCCAGAAATATAAAGTACAGATTAAGCTTTGGTGCTAAAACCTTAACGTGCACCTAAGTGCCAAAAAATAGGTGTGTAGTGGTCTAATCAGTGTTATAATTATTTGGCCTAATTTATTGCCCCAAAAAATATTACAACAAATCAATAAAGTGAACCTATGTAAAATGTGTAGTCTCTTGGTGTCCGCCTTGTAGGTGGTATCTACCAAATATCTATATGTATACTTCTTGTGACTTTGTGTTAGTATGAATTAAATTAAATTGAAATAAAAATAGAATAAAATTAAAATAAAATTAAAAATGCCCAATAATGTGCAACCTAAAAGTGCACATGTGCTATGAAAAAATGGTAAATATATCCCATAAAAAATAGATACCACAAATATATATAATAAGTGCAAAAAATCATATGCAAACCACAGACCAAAAATATTGGTGTAAACCACAAAATATTAGTGATCTATAAACTGTGCTCTATACTATAAGTCCCAGACGTGACAGTCCAAAATGATCATAAAAGTAACAAGAAAAAAATGGCAAGAGGAAATCCTTCAATGTCAAATTTTTTTTTTCAAAAACGCATCACTCAGTTACTAAAAAACGCATAAAGTCTTTTCCAGTAAAAGGATAGAACAAGGTGACTAGTGCAGGAAGATTAGGAGCATTCCTTTCCGGTGCGCCACTCAGTGTCAGGGGAATATAATTGCGCTCACCAGACAGAGAACCCTCAATGGGTTAGCCGAGCAGTCACAGTATGAGCCACTGTGTATTTTTCTTTGGGTTCTGCTCCTGCTGTGCTGGGGGAATGTTCGCCCTTTTACTTCCGCATATAGTCCATTAACAGATGCATGAGGGAGGAAACAGAAGTACATCCATAGAGCAACACTGTCTTTGAACTTTTTATTTGCTTAAAAAATTAAATTACTCACAATGTTTAAGAAACAATCTGCCTTAATGTCGGCTGTGCCGGCGTTGCTGCCTGTATATCAATGTAAAGGTGCACGTCCTAGGCCACGTCCTACGCGTTTTGTCAGAGCCACGTCATCTGGAACGGCCATATTGGTGCACCTTATCGTTTAAGTAGGGTGCAGCGCTCCACTGCGCTTGCGCGATGAATCCGATGAATTAAAACTGCATAAACAAATCCATGCAGTCATTTCCATAGAAGTGAAAGAAGAAGAATTAAAATTGCATAAACAAATCCATGCAGTCATTTCCATAGAAGTGGATACAACCATTGTATTCTAATGGAAAAAGAATCAGAAAATAAAAATAAAAATAAAAAAGTAGGTGTCTGTGGTTTGCATATGATTTTTTGCACTTATTATATATATTTGTGGTATTTATTTTTTTATGGGATATATTTACAATTTTTCATAGCACATGTGCACTTTTAGGTTGCACATTATTGGGCATTTTTAATTTTATTTTAATTTTATTCTATTTTTATTTCAATTTAATTTAATTCATACTAACACAAAGTCACAAGAGGTATACATATAGATATTTGGTAGATACCACCTACAAGGCAGACACCAAGAGACTACACATTTTACATAGGTTCCCATCATTGATTTGTTATAATATTTTTTGGGGCAATAAATTAGGCCAAATAATTATAACACTGATTAGACCACTACACACCTATTTTTTGGCACTTGGGTGCACGTTAAGAAAGGTTTTAGAGCCAAAGCTTAATCTGTACTTTTTATTCAAATAATATTTAGGACACAGCAAATGACATCACAGAAAAAGATGCTAACAGCTGAAGCGTTTTCACACTAAGGCTAGTGCTTACTCATAGCTGAACCAGCTATGAGTAAGCACTAGCCTTAGTGCGAAACGCGTCAGGGGTTAGCATCTTTTGCTGTGATGTAATTTGCTGTGTCCTAAATATTATTTGAATAAAGCATTGTTTTAGCATTGAAGTGTTGCCGTCCAGAGTTCTGTCATTATCCACATTATCTGCATGCTGTGGCTCGCACCCGGATCCCTTCACCTGGAGCAATTATCTCTGAGTTCCCAGGACCTGCCTTTGAGCGGTGGTGTATATCTCTATTTTTTATGCAGAGTTCAAATCAGTCAATCATTTTTCAACTGATCCGAATTCAAATCTTTCCAAAAATTTGTGAAAATGAATAAACAAAAACAAATTCCGAAACAAATCAACAAAACAAATTTAGTAACATAACAAATCTTTCCAAAATTAAATGAAATTATTTTTTCTGTTCTGCACATGTTTAGAATGTAGCACCATTCTAGCATAGGTTGCTAGGCAAATTTCGCTTTGGCATCTTTTTTAACCAAGGGAGAAGTAGTTTGTTCTGGCGTACTCGGGGTCTCACAAGTATAGAGTTGATTTCCCCCTGCCTTTGGCATAAGCTTCCCGAGCGTAACGTGGATGTAAACCCTCCATATACCCAGTGAAGTGAACAGCCTCAGATGATACACAGGGATGAAACAAATCTCCCTACATAAGTTTTGCATGTATATCTTTTGTCTTCACCTTGATATACTGTTTAGAAAGTGCACATTTTGTTAGAATTTTCACTTCCTGATTCTCCTGTTGGCGGAGATCATTGCTAGACACTGTGAGACAGCTGACTGGAGGAAAGGCACCACACACACACACGCACACACACACACACGCGCACACACACACACACACACGCACACACGCACACACGCAGAGGTTACCTGTGTATCGTTTAGCTGGCTGCTAATCTATTTAAAGCAACCTCCTCCGACACACACTTCTATCTCCGGGCCTCAGAGTTTGTCAAAAATTGATACCAGATGACGAACGAACGGAGCAGGACAGAGCTACGAGACTAAGTGCTTTGAAGAGACAAAACAAAACACTGTGAATATATGTGCCCAGCTCAAATTTTATGAATCGGGGTTACATCCATGTTGAGGTGGAAGATTCAAACCAACCAGCCTGAATATTTATTGGGCTCCAGCCTATTCCTGGAGGGGACGTGACCAGTAGGGAGCTGGAGAGTTCCAGAGGTGCAATGGCTGTTGCTGTCAGGCAGTCCATAGAACAGTTTCTCCAGGAGGCCTAAGAAAGGTTAGGAATAAAGGTTCAAAAGGACTTTGCTCAGGACTGACACACCACACGTGATCCTGTCCTGAAAGGTGCCATTTCAAATCACTGGGTTGTGTCCGGAGGAAGCTGGGAGGAGGCAGCTGTCCTGGAGATGTGTGAGTAGTGACCTTTCATTGGTCCCTGGGACTGTGTGCTGGACGCTGCACTGGATACTGATAGTTGAACATTAGCACAGGATAACCAGATGCCCAAAGACTTGCCCCATGTTCTTCAGGTGTAGGGCCTTGGACTGTTCACCATCCCCTGCTACTACTAGAAAGACTGTCCTCTGTTCACCAACCATTGCAGAGCATTTTGGAGTATCGCATGCCCTAGTTCCCATCCTGTTCTTAAAGTATTTGTTAACCTAAAAAAAAAAATCCTATTTCTTTAAAGCATGTTATACAGCACAGTGCTTGTGCTGTGTAATTTGCCCCACTATAACACTGCCCACCCCTTTGTAAACTGACCACGGTTAATCATAGCCAGTGAGCCCTGAAACCGTGGTCAGTTTACATGCCTTCGTCATATGCTCTCTCCTCTGTGCTCGCCTCCGTTCTCCCCCCCTTTCCCTCCCTGCCTGTCAGCTCCATGTCTGTGTCCACCCCCCCCCCCTCCTCCTGCTGAAATTACTGTTACATTTTTTACAGTATCTTCTCTGTTTATTATTGTAATCTGCTCCTGTGTCTGTGCCTTATAAAAAATACAGCTATATGCCTGATTTCAGAGTGCTGATCACTCGCGTGATCCGCTGCCCCGCTCCTCTCTCGGCCCCGCCTGCTGTAGCTGTCAGGCCGAGAGAGGTGGCAGATCACATGAGCGCCAGTAGGCGCTCTGAAAACCGTTATATAGCTGCATTTTTTTTTTTCGTTAATAAACCTAGGATACTGAAAATTTTACTTAGTAGGTTAACAACCACTTTAAAGGGGTTGTAAAAGTAAATATTTTTTCACCTTAATGCATTCTATGCATTAAGGTGAAAAAACATCTGACAGTGCCGGCCCCCTCAGCCCCCCCGTTTTACTCACCTGACCCCTCGAAAGTCCCGCGCTCGCCCCCGACGTCCTGGCCGCTGACTGGCTGGAGTGGATGGATTGAAAGCAGTGCAGCCATTGTCTCGCGCTGCTGTGAATCACATCCATTGACGCGGCACGCCGGGGGTGGGACCGAGTGATACAGTGAGCGGCTATAGCTGCCGGCTGTATCACGGTAGTGCGCCCGCAAGTTCTTATCACCATGCGAGGGAGCTCGCATGAACGTGAGAAATACTTGTGGGGGAAGCCGAGACAGCCTCCGAGGGATCCCAGAAGAGCAGGTTCGGGGCCACTTTGTGCAAAACGAGCTGCACAGTGGAGGTAAGTATAACATGTTTGTTATTTAAAAAAAAAAAATTAACTTTACAACCACTTTAAGTTTACCAGCAATAAACCACAAAAAGACAACCCCTAGATTGTGTTGGCACCAGAGTGAATAAACTGTTGCTTGGGTGGCAGGTAGTCTCTGTGCTATCTGGAGTAGATTTGCGTGGCCTATTGAATCACTGTGCCTTCTGTGCAAAATTGCCCACAGCACAAACACAAAGTTTTAGAAAAGATGAACACTTGCTTTTTGTTTTGATTCATTTTTAATTTTAAAGTTTTGTTTAGTTTAGGTTTTACAAAAAAACTTAGATACAAAAAAAAAACAAATGCAAAGAAGGAGATAAAATTCAATAAAAAGAGACCACAGCCTTGTAAACCCACCCGTACGAAGCTAATTATCCCAGTGTTGTACAATGCACTACTCACTCCGCAACTCACAGGGGACAGCAAGTAAATCAAGATTTTGTGATGTAAACCATAACATGTATACCAGCGGGGAAAAATGCATGATGAACAATATTAAAGAGGTATTAAACGTTTTTTTTGAAAACTTTCTGACAGGCGGAGTATTTATGACAGAAGAGGCCCTATCTGTGTCTCATGTCATAAATGCTTCCTCCTGCCTGTCAGCATGCGCAGCTCAGCAAGCATTTACAGCCCTCATCTGCGCTGCTGTGATGTCCCTCCCACGCATGCGCATGGGAGTCTCATCATTGCGGCCTGGCCATTCAAGCGGCCAAAGGCATGTAACCCAGAAGGAAGACTGGGCAAAGATGGAAACACCCAGGACCTGGGTATAACACATCTGGGGATCCCCAAAAATAAGAAATTACAGCAGACTTAACTACCGCTTTAAAGAAGATTCTTGAAATTTCAGACGATGGTAGTTTTTTTGCATTTTTTACATTGTTTACAAAGTTCCTTGTCGGAGTACGTGAAATCAGGAAGGTGACCCTCATGGTAACCCCCTGAGAGAGTGCTTTTCCTAAGGGGTTTACTAATGTGGGGAGCGTCGCCGGGGGACCCCAGAAGACGAGGATCAGGGCCATTCTGTGCAAAACAAATTGCACAGTGGAGGTAAGTATATGTTTGTTATTTAAAAAAAAAAAAACACAAGGGTTTACAAACCCTTTAATCAGAGAACTCTTTGCTTTGAGAAAATACAAAGCTTTCTCTGAATGGTGCCTGTGCTATGTAGCCAACCCCCTGCGTTTAGTAGGCAGCAGAACAACTGCTTAGCATGGGACCTGGAGGCAAGTAAAGAGCACAGGAATAGCAGTGATTACTACCAGCTTCTAGAGGATCCCAAAGGTATGGTATATACAGTTCTGTGAAAAAGTATTTGCCCCCTTCCTGATTTTTTTTTTTTTTTTTTTGGGGATATTTGTCACACTTAAATGATTCGGATCATCAAACAAATTTTAACATTGCACAAAGATAACCTGCGTAAATTCAAAATTCAGTTCTTAAATGATGATTCCATTTACTAAGGGAAAACGGCTGGCCAAACCTGCCTGGCCCTAACTCTTTCTAATCACTGTTAAAGAATTTCAGCCACGTTTTCTTTTCAGAATTGCTTTAATTCAACCAAATTGGAGGGTTTTCCAGGATGAAGATGTTTAAGGTCATGCCTCAGCATCTCAGTCGGAATTCATTCCAGACTTTGACTAGGACACTCCAAAACCTTCGTTTTTTCTTTTAGCCATTCAGAGGTGGACTTGCTGGTGTCTTTTGGATCATTGTCCTGCTGCATTATCCATGAGCTTGAAGTCACAAACTGATGGCCGGACATTCTCCTTCAGGATTTTGTGGTAGAGAGCAGAATTCATGGTTCTCTTAATTATGGCAAGTCGTCCAGGTCCTAAAGCTGCAAAGGAGACCCAGACGATCACGCTACCACCACCATGTCTGACTGTTGGTACGGTGTTCTTTTTATGAAATGCTGTGTTTTACGCCAGATGTAATAGGCTGCACACCTTTCAAAAAGTTAAACTTTTGTCTCATCAGTCTACAGAATATTTGCCCAAAAGTCCTGGGGATAATCAAGATTTTTTTTTGGCAATTGTGAGAGGAGCCTTTGTACTTTTTGGTCAATGGTGGCTTTTGCCTTGGAACTCTCCTATGGATGCAATTTTTTGCCCAGTCTCTTACTTATTGTTGAGTTATGAACACTGACCTTACCTGAGGCAAGTAAGGCCTGCAGTTCTTTAGATGCTGTTCTAGGGTTTCTTTATGACCTCTTGGATGAGTCGTCGTAATGCTCTTGGAGTAATTTTGGTAGGCCGGCCACTCCTGGGAAGGTTCACTACTGTTCCAAGTTTTCTCCATTTGTGGTTAATGGCTCTCACCGTGGTTCGCTGGAGTCCCAAAGCCTTAAAATGGCTTTTAACCCTTTCCAGGCTGATACATGTCAATTACTTTGTTTCTTCTCCTTTCTTGAATTTCTTTAAATTGCGGCATGATGTGTTGCTTTTTGAGATCTATTAGCGTGTTTCACTTTGTCAACCAAATTTCTTGATTCAACAAGTCTGGCAGTATTTAGGCCTGGGTGTGGCAAGTGAAATTCAAGTTTCCAAAAAATGTAGTTAACCAGTTAATTCATGATTTAGCAAGGGGGGAGGCACAATTACTTTTTCACATAGGGCCATACAGGTTTGGACATCATTTAAAAACTGCATTTTGTATTTACTCGGGTTTTCTTTGTGTAATATTAAAATTTGTTTGAACATCTGAATCATTTAAGTGAGACAAATATGTAAAAAAATTAGGAAGGGGGCAGCACGGTATATTAAAAGGGTTATTTTGCTAGTTCTGCCTCTATTTCTTTTATAGAACATATATTTTCCATTAGTTTTGCCGATTCTTCCCATTTTTGGCAAATGGGAAAATAACACAACAAAGTCTATTTCGACAATATATTCGTAGGCTTTCTTTGGGGTGAGAATTTGAATTTGCATGTGTCACCTGAAACTCTCACATAAGCAGAGTGGTATTATAATGGGGAAGTAATGCTGTTTTCTTTTACTAATGATTGATTTCTTTCTGTGATTGATTTTCCACCAGAACAAAGAACTGAAGTATAAAGTAGATCACTGGTCCAGTCCCAGCAAGTTCAAAATCTCTAAAGCAACATCTGTAAAGTAAGATTTGTGTTTTTATTTTTCAATTTTTGAGCTCTCTGACAGTTTGACTTCAGAATAAAGAAATCTCATCGCTTTACAATTGGGAGGTGCAAGAGCAACCAATCGTCTTTAGATTTCCATTTTACAGTTGCAGATTGATGGAAGACCTGGAACACCTAGGGGCATCAATAGAAGTAGAAAAAGTTGTGCCGCCAGAACATAGATTTAAAGTGATGTTGTTACATAGAGACTAGGCTTCTGGACCTAAATGTTGGACTTATCGCTGTACCTACAGTACACAATACCTACAGTTTCACAATCTCTTAAAGTGGAGTTCCATTTAAAAAAAAAAAAAAAAAAAGACAGCAGCTACAAATACTGCAGCTGCTGACTTTTAATAAATCGGACACTTACCTGTCCCAGGGAACGAAGCCCCGCTCGTCTCCCACTCCTCTCTGCGGTGCTGTCATTGTCACTGTGGGTACCTGGGCGCTGCTTCACAGCCGGGCACGCACTGCGCATGCGCAAGCTGCGCTGTGACTGACCGGGTAATCATCTGGGACCTGTGACAGATGATTGCCGGAGGGGGGGGGGGGGGGGGGAGTGATCTCCCTTCCGCCGCCGTGGTGCCCCGGGAGGAAATGGGAGCTGGAACTCTCTAAAAAAAAAAAGGGTTTCCGCTCCCACCCCAAAAAAATACATGCCAAATGTGGCATGTCAGGGGGTCATCTTCCCTTAAAGTGGAAGTTCCATTTTTGGGAAGAACACCACTTTAAACTGTGTGAAATTGTATTATTACTGTAATGGTGAGACGCCCTGGGTTGATCAATATGTTCTATGTAACCAAGGCTTTTAGATTTAAAAGGCTCATCATACACTATAGAATCTGAATGTCCAATCGCCTTTAGTTCTACCATCAACTATTCAGTGCACAGGCCTGTCTGTTGTGACACTGATTGAACTGGTTGTTTAGATTTGTCCTCCTATTACAGAGTTTTGGTAACTAAAAAGTAGATTGCATAAGCTTACAGGAGACGTACAGTCAAAGCTTGTTTGGTTGTACTTTTCCTGTGGATCACAGGAGTGCAGTTCATTCTGCACTGCTGTGACTGGTTTTCAGCAGAAAGCGGGCTGAACTCGCAGAGCCGTTCCAGGCTCAATGGATTGCGATCATATGGTTAGAATTGCCCCCACATGAATGGACTGGCACTTGGCCCGCCGAGAGCCTGAGCCGCTTGCTCCCACCCCCTCCACAGCCCAGCGCTCCAGTGAGCGCAGAGGGGCAGAGCTCTGAGAATCGAGCGATCAGCGGTGTTTGATCATTCGGTTCTCAGTGTTAAAGCCGACAGGGGACAGATGCAGCATCCAGCTAGGTAAGTATGATTCACAAATAATTGATCCACAGCAAACCCAGCAGAGCATGATCCAATTTGCTCCAGCAGGGGAAAAAATTCCTTCCTGATCCCCCAAGAGGCAACCCGATTTAATTGTACATTCTCCCTGAAGTTAAAGTGGTTCTAAAGCCTAAACATTTTTACCTTAAAGCATTCCTTGCATTTGAAATGATGCCCCTGCTGGTGCCTTGCTCTACTACAGTGCCAAAGCCAGGTAAAATTGTGCCTATACAGACACTGCAGTAAAGTAGACCCTGCATGGTTTCCACTGCAACAAAGTAGACCCCGTAGTGTTTCCACTGTGTCCATAGCAGCAGAAAGCAGCTGAACAACTACGAAAATGACCGGCTGCCTACAGAGGGCACCACCTTGCCGCTTAATGGCAGTAGCCTTAAGTGCAGTTAGATCTACATGCTGCACCCAGGATGACATCATTGCTGTTTTAAAGGTTCAGATATGTTGCTGAAAGAACATTTCATTAATGTTAGAATTGCCCCCACATGAATGGACTGGCACTTGGCTCGCCGAGAGCCTGAGCCGCCTGCTCCCACCCCCTCAACAGCCCAGTGCTCCAGTGAGCGCAGGGGGGCAGAGCTCTGAGAATAGAGCGATCGGCGGTGTTTGATCATTCGGTTCTCAGTGTTAAAGCTGGTGGGGGACAGATGCAGCATCCAGCTAGGTAAGTATGATTCACAAATAATTGATCCCTCGCAAACCCAGCAAAGCATGATCCAATTTGCTCCAGCAGGGGAACAAATTCCTTCCTGATCCCCCCCAAGAGGCAACCCGATTTAATTGTACATTGTCCCTGAAGTTAAAGTGGTTCTAAAGCCTAAACATTTTTACCTTTTTTTATTTTTTTTATTTTTTTTGGGTTTGCTTGTTTACTGTCTAAATCTCAATAAAAAGATTTGCAAAAAAAATAAAAATAAACATTTTTACCTTTAAAGCATTCCTTGCATTTGAAATGATGCCCCTGCTGGTGCCTTGCTCTACTACAGTGTCAAAGCCAGGTAAAATTGTGCCTATACAGACACTGCAGTAAAGTAGACCCTGCATGGGTTTCACTGCAGTAAAGTAGACCCTGCATGGTTTCCATTGCAACAAAGTAGACCCCGTAGTGTTTCCACTGTGTCCACAGCAGCAGAAAGCAGCTGAACAACTATGAAAATGACCGGCTGCCTACAGAGGGCACCACCTTGCCGCTTAATGGCAGTAGCCTTAAGTGCAGTTAGATCTACATGCTGCACCCAGGATGACATCATTGCTGTTTTAAAGGTTCAGATATGTTGCTGAAAGAACATTTCATTAATTGCTTTTCTTTTCCAGTGAATCAATGTTTGGCAACCACACCCCTTACTTCATGCTGCTGAAACACAAGAAATCTATGGGGAGCAGCTAATAGTGCCTTAATACCAATCAACTCTCATCTGCTGAACTTGCTGTACTACTTGCTAGAGTTTCTTTTCAAAATCGGAGTCCCCATCGCCTCTTTTCAGTTTGGCGGTTCGCTGTCCATACACAGGGTGGCATCTTGCAGTGCAACATCTGCTTTGTTTGCCGGACCGAGGAGAGGAAGAGTGAGAAGTGCTCGCTAAGGATATGATGTTATCAGAGCAATCAATAATACTGGAGTGCTGTCTCATATCTTTATGTTGTTAAAGAGGAGCTCCAGGCAACTCATAAATTCAACCTCTAAACTGCTGATGGTATTCGAGAAGAGTTTACCGTCTTGTTTCCAGTATGTGCAGGCAACGTTTCAGAGTGCGGTAGCTGGAAACGGACAAGCTCAATCATGTGTATTATTAGTTCTGGACATTGAGAAGTTGAGCATATGGACAAATTCTGAGATTTCATTACTTATAGCAGAAATTCACCCAAAAGAGGAAGTTCCGCTTGTTTGCATCTTCCACCTCTCCACTGCCACATTTGGCACTTTTTAAGGGGGAAGGGGAAGTGCATACCTGTCAAAACCAGCTGCCACTTCCAGTCAGATTGCCACAGCAATATGAGAAGAAGCTCAGCACACCCCAGACACCCCCGCCCTCCACCAGGCCACAGCCCCGTCGAGAAGTGGAGAAAAGTACCTCTAAAAAAAAAAAAAATTAACCCCCTTCTCCCGAAAGGTGTCAAATGTGGCACCGGAGGGGGGGGGAGACGGATAAGTGGAAGTTCCACTTTTGAGTGGAACTCCACTTTACGTGGGTGGTCAGAGAAGCAGTAAAATTGTGATTCAACTGGCTGTTATTGCTGCCCCACTCCTCATATTAACTAGGACTAACACTCTCACATAAGGAAGAGGTAGAAGTCCTCAACCCTTTGTAAGCTCTGACACCATCCAAAAAAGCACTTACACAGGGTTTGACTCTTGGCTCGGGTGGAGGAAAGAGAAGTTGCGGGGTAGCTACATGAGAAAGTTGCACTACGCAGGTCAGGGAATTCTGATTCACTTCAGATGTAAGTTTTTCAATAAGCTTGTATATACTTTATTTAATTTGTGAAATAAAAGACTGCATGATTACTTTGGGTGATGTGTCGTTTTCAAAAAGCATGGAGAGAACTGTGATGCCGTTAACTCAACTTCCTTTGGTCTGGATTTAAAGGTCTTGTCCTTCTCTTTGGATATTAGTGTAGAACACCAGATATGTTCAGTTGTCTGTAACTCTCCAACAAATTGTGGTTTGGGCAGTTGAATTGCTCCATAGAGAGAAGTGAAGAGGTTCTGAAGACGAAGTGGCACTGCCTTCCACCCCAAAACAAACTGCCACTACAGACCTCCAATGCAACAAGAACCTGCTTTCTACTCTCCTGACCTTTGAGGAGCTAGATGCCTCTTCTGTAGAGTACAGCTTAGAACCATAGAGATAATAAAAGAGCAGACGCTATAGCTCAAAGCCGTGCCACAGAACAGGTGTCATCTCTATACAAGCTGTAAACACTGACCATGATGAATGGTTGGCCGCTGCGTTAACTTTTACTGTGTGAGCAAGGTGCAGCGTGGTGTGGTAGGCAGTAGACACAGAGTCCAAGGTGGGCAAAAGCAATATATTGTAGAAAGGTTCAACACAGTACAACTAGGACCAGTGGGTAGAAATTGCCATCTGGGGCAACTTACGAACTATAACAGTTGTCTGTAGACTTGAAAAATGGCAACAGTCTACGACGAGGAGGGGCTTGGCCAGTTCACATCCAAAGGAGAGGCTTCCTGAAGTGAGGTAGACATAGTTCCTGCTCTGTCCCTACGCCTCCAGAAAGTTTCCTTATCTCTAAGCATTATTCTTGCCAGATGGGGAACTTGTCCCTACACTATGGCTCCAGGGCTTTGTGTGCATAAAGCACACAAAGCCCTGGAGCCAGAGTATTAAATAGACTCTGCCTGACCCAAGATGGTTGCCAAAATCACGTGGAGTGCCAGCGCCCAATCGGACAGCTGTCTCCCTGTGATTAAGGAAATAATAGAGGAATCAAGTTCCTCTTAACTTCCTTCTTCTTTAAAATTGCCGTTTCAGTTGAGCACCACCTATGGTGGGGAATGCAGACTGCTCCCGCCCGCAAGTGCGTTACAACAGTGCATATGTGTGAATTAGCCATTACAGTGGACCTTGCAGTAAAATGCCACTGTCAAGGCCCCCCCCCTTACAAATCACTGGCTAGGTGTAAAATGTACCTGGAAAGAAAAAATGGTTTATGCTAACCTAACCCCCCTTTCCACCTGCAGCTCCTAGGCAAAGTGCAAAGTCCTGTGCCTTATTTGTAACTTGCACTAATCCTCACTGCCCCGCCCTCTAATTTGGGTGTGAACGAGAACGTTTCTCATTCTCGTTAGATAAAATATAGAAAAAATGACACTGCGCATGTGCGATGCCACTAAGCATATTGGCAAATGTAGTTCCGTGGTTGCCGTGACAACGCTTTAATGCACGCGCATCGCAAACCCGGATGTAGAGGAAAGAATCGCTGGAGGATAGCAGGAGGACGATTATTACATACAAATTTAATAGGTAATAAAATATTTTTGTAGGAAATCATATAATTATTAGAAATCAGTATGTAACAGAGATTGTTAATAGCTTAAAACATTTTTACCTTTACAACCCCTTTAATATAAATGTATGAACCTGGAATTAAAAGGATATCAAATGACACTAAACAATATCCTTATTCTCTAAAAATAATCCATTCACATCCACTACTCGACTACCTCCCACTGCCGTATAGTAAAATTAGGGTGGGCGGATTCCCCTCGCGTTCTGGGGTGACGACATATGATGTCGCCCCAGTGTCACCACTCTTGCGCTTCTGAGGAGAATGCGCAGCGTGGTGATCGTGTTTGCGCCGTGTCCCAGGGGCCCTGATCTCGGTAAGGAGCCGATGATGCGGCTCTTTATCCATGTGATCGGCTATGTCCAATCAAAGCCGATCACATGTAAAGGTGAAAGTGCCTTTTATCGGCTCTACTCATCTCACACTGACGGAGTGTAAGGCGAGGAGAGCCGATCAGGGTCATCTCCTCACAGGGGAGACTGTACAGATAATCAGGGCACTGATCAGCAGTGCCCATCTGCGCCACCTATCATTGCTCAGTAGTGCCACCTATCAGTGTGGCATCTCAGTGCCCATCAGTGTGGTATATTAGTGCCGCCTCCATCAGTGAAGGGGAAAAATTACCTATTTACAAAATTTACTGACAAACTAGGAAAAACATATATATTTTTTTCAACATTTTCAGTCTTTTTTTTGTTAGAATATAAAAAAAAAAAAAACAGCAGTGATTAAATACCACCAAAAGAAAGCTCTATATGTGAGAAACATTTAAAAAAAAATTTTATTTGGGTACAACATTGCATGACTGCACAATTGTCATTCAAAGTGTGACAGTGCTGAAAGCTGAAAATTAGCCTGGGCAGGAAGGGGGTAAAAGTGCCCTGTATCGAAGCGGTTAAGGGCCCTATAATCTGTTTTTCATTAAATTGTTTCTTGCTGTGTTTTTCTGCCTCCTTTATAGCCTCCATGAGCTCCTGAGCCTCTCCTTTTCCACCTGACTTCTATCAGTTGTGGTTATGTGCACTGCACAGTACAAATCCCATAGGTCGGCACACCTGGTTAAATAAAATGGACTGCAAACATGTTTAAGGACACAAGTGAAAAATACTGTTATCCTGGCTGTGGTATTGTTACCAAAAAACAGACACTCCTGGTAGTGATAAACAAGTTAAATATATTATCATGGTCTAGAACATGGGGAAACTTACAGCACTGTTAGCCCTTACTGCAGGATATCAATACAATAGTAATGACAAAATTAAATATTTAGCAACTGTAAGTATAAAAAGAAACCGTAATCTATGTGCCCACAACACGGGTTTTGAGAGGGAGGAGAGAAGATTTGTCAACTTCACAGTTCCTTCTGGACCACGAACACAATTGATCGGTGAACAATACAAAAAAGAAATGGGTTGAAAAGGTACAGTAAGCACAGTTCCATAACATTACAGGTCCTGAGTTGAAGAGTACTAGTATCTTCTGCTAGCCAACATTGGGGCCCTTTGTAAACAGAGTAGGTTTAATCAAGCAAAATTGAAACCGTAATCATCTAGGATATTCTGTTAGGTAGTGTCAGGTCTGCCAGGAGATTGCAACAGTCACTCCGGTTTCCTGACCGGTAGTCTTGTTATCCCAGTATCAGGTGGAGGGATGGTTGAGATCCTACAGCCGGTATTAGGGGACCACAATAGATGGTGCAAAAAGCCCATCAAGGAACCACCAGAAAATAACTCATGGTTAGTAGAGGCTGAAGACAGGAACCAGGTGGGAAAAAGGACAATCCTAAACAATTCAAGTCAGCAGACCAAGGCAGAAGTACACGGGGGTCAACCAGAAGGCGGCGGCGGTGGAAATAGGCAGGGTCGGCAACAAGATCAGCGTAAAGCCAGGGGGGTAATCCAAGAAGCGGAATCAGGAACAAGCAACCAGAAACCCATTAACATAAACCAAGGCAGGGCTGTAAATAGCCATTTATCAAGTGATTATGTATCATTACTGCTGGATAAAACTGTGCCCATCATATGCAGACCCACAATGCCCCAGTCATGTTCATTGTACAAACTTGCAGGATAGTTGTGCACCCTAATTATGATGAAATGCCATTTCATTTGTGCCATTAAACAGCACTGAGTGGCTGCATCTCTTTTCAGGTGGGGTGGTCGGGGGTGGTAAAACTTCAGCTCAACTTCCTGCTTGTATTGCCCCTCCCAGCTGTGTGAATGAACCCCTAAAGGTCTTCTTTACAAGTGTGGTCTCAGATCTGGGCATTACTCTCTAGGGATCCAATCACTGACTGTCTGCCTGACACCCTTTCCATCCCAGATTACTTTTTATCTTTTACCTGTTCAGCAGCTCCATATACCCTCTGCCCTCATTTAAGGTGGCTATAGAATAGATGATTCCTTTTATTATTTCATTCCTAGTATGGCCACCTTAAATGAGTGCAGAGAATGTACTGAGCCAGAGGAGTAACTAGAATCTTCAGGGCCCCAGTGCAAGAAACCATGAAGGGCCCTCACCAGGCGCATTTCTAGGTCTACAAAAGATCTGGGGCTAGAGCCCATAGCAGTGTAGCAAGTAAAGTCATACGCTTGGGCGGACATACACATGTATACAATATATGTGTGTATTTATGTGTGTGGAATATTTCATTTTTATTGTTTCTCTTTAAGCAATATTAAAAATCACTGCTCCTGCAAAAACTTCAGTTTTTAAAACTTTTTTTGCATTGATACATGTCCCCTGGGGTAGGACCCGGGTCCCTAAACACTTTTTAATATGTTTGCATATAAGCCTTTAAAATTAGCATTTTTGGTTTATCATGTTACTGTCCCAAAGTCGTTAACAGGGTTCTGCGTTTTTTTTTATTTGTTTATTACGCCGCATAATGTGCGTTGTTCGTGAATGTCCAAATAGATGGTCCAAACGGCCTAACAAGGAACCACCAGCAAATAACTCGCGTAGAGGCCAAAGACAGGAACCAAGTGGGAGAAAGGACAATCCTAAACAATCCAAGGCATAAGTACACGGGCGTCAACCAGAAGGCGGCGTCGGCAACAGGCAGGGTCGGCAACAAGATCGGCTTAAATCCAAGGTGTGATCCAAAACCTATACTAGGGCAAAGACGGGAAGGTCACTAAATCATGTGAATGCCTACAGCTGGACACTGTGTGGGGTCAGGGTCCAAGATCAAGGAGCAGGGCATAGCAAGGGCTCTAGACAGAAGGAAGTTCCCCAGTGGCTCAGGTAGTAGGAAACCGTTCACAGACCTCCAGGTTCCAGGATCAAATCCTGGACACGGTGTGACAGTACCCCACTCACAAAGATGCCCCCCAACCTATTTGAGTTTGGATGGGTGCCTATTGTGGAAAGACTTGACCAACATCACGAGCAGGCACCCAAGTCCTTTCTGCAATGGAGTAGCCTTTCCAGCCCACCAGATACTGCAATTGTCTACCCTACATCGGGAATCCAGGATTTTAGTAACTTTATACTCTTGATGGTCAGCCACAGAAACCCCGGGCTGAACTGTGGCGGACCAGGTGGCTGACACCTGGTCACCACTCCAGGCTATCCCTCCATCCTGGCAGCACTCACCCGGTAGTCTTGGCTCTCTCTCTTAGGTGGACTTCCATCACACAGTCCTGTCACCTCACAACTCCTGTCCTCTGTCCCCTCTGTTTGGTGTACACTGCAATGGCCTTTTTGGGGTATCTCCCTCTTTTTCTCACTGCTTCTCCTCTGACCCCTGTCACGCTCCCCTCATTCTCCCTGTCACGCTCCCCACATACACTCTCCATCTCATCCTTTTTGCCAGGCTCCAGGCTATTCCTCCCCCTATTTACGAGCATGCTGGAGACTGTAGTTTATGCCACATTAAATCCTTTGAGCGGCATTGTCTCTGGGACTTCATGTCCCATGATGCTTCTCTCTTGGCTGCTGTCTCTCATTACATGCTGTGACAGAAGGTTAACAAGGGGTTAAAAGTGCCCGAAAAGCTCCGCTGGAAAAGCGTTTTGCAGCCGCTTCGGCAACGCTGCCCATTGAATTCAATGATGGGGTGGTGGAGGAGCGGTGTATACACCCATCCTGCACCGCCCCAAAGATGCTGCTTGCAGGACTTTTTTTTCTGTCCTGCAAGCGCACTGCCCCAGTGTGAAAGCACTCGGGTTTTCACACTGGGGAGATAGGAGAGGCAGTTTACGGGCGTTATTTTTTGCGCTAAAACGCATGTAAAGTGCCTTCAGCATGAAAGAGGTCTCAGGCACTGTTATGTATGCATGCGAAAAGCCCTTTGATAAAAGTCACTAACACAAGTTGTATATCGCTAACAGCTTTGATTCATTACTCACTGAGCATAATTGAACCAAAATTCCATGTAAACATTTTGAAAATGAGATCGGATGCACGCCAGCGAATCAGATGAAAACTACCACTGTGACTCTCCGCCAGATTGTCTTTTATTAATGTGTAATTAGTCTGCCATAATATATTCATTAAAACAGTCTTTCACCGACTAATTTGATTGGATTACTACAGGCTTTTAGCAACCAAAAGTTTTTAGGCTTTGATTAAAAAGCACGTGTAAGGAATTTAAATCCAAAGAACTTAATGAATCCATTCTTTATAAACCACACATTCGGCCTGCACATTTTACCAGCATAAAGTCCACCCATTGTTAAAATTGAAAGTGCACTTATGGGATTAAAACAATGCATGACAGAGATCTAACAACTTTACCTGGGGCCATAAGTACAGATCCTGAAGCCACAAAGCAAAATTTTGATTAAAAAAAGTGACTTTTTTTTAAATGTTTATGCATGTACATGAAGAGCTGCAGGCACCATGCATTTTTGTCTTGGGTGGGAAAGGTCCACTTTAAACTGCAAGTTTGATAAACAATCCCAACTCTGTCGGTAAATGTTACAATTGTATTGAATGCTTATGATTGTGTGAATACAATCTTTGTGAGTTTTCCCCTGTGTGGCCCACTACTTCTCTTGTTTTATCCCTTTTCCTCCCCTTTTGCTGGGACCAGTTAAATTCTTGCGCACACTCTGTCATCTGCTGTTTTAAATTGACTGAACCTGGTTAATGATTGATATTCTTCGACCGAAACCTCCTGAAGAAGCGAACATTGCTCCTGAAACATGTTGAGGAAAACTAAGAATTTTATGGATTATGTATTCTACTGCATAAAGCTGAATGCCACTGGAGGACTCTATCTATGATTATGTGTCCGGTTATAAACAACTTTATATGGGCCAAAATGGTAGTTATGAAACTTTTTTTAAGTCTAATTTCTACCTTTTTTTTAGGGATTTGTTTTGTATATTGTATATAAAATATATGAGTGTACAGCTTGTATAACAGTGTAAATTTGCTGTCCCCTCAAAATAACTCCACACACAGCCATTAATGTCTAACCCACTGGCAACGAAAGTGAGTACACCCCTAAGTGAAAATGTCCAAATTGGGCCCAATTAGGCATTTTCCCTTCCCGGTGTCATGTGACTCATTAGTGTTACAAGGTCTCAGGTGTGAATGGGGAGCAGGTGTGTTAAATTTGGTGCTATCACTCTTACTCTCTCGTACTGGTCACTGGAAGTTCAAAATGGCACCTCATGGCAAAGAGCTCTCTGAGGATCTGAAAAAAAGAATTGTTGCTCTACATGAAGATGGCCTAGGCTATAAGAAGATTGCCAAGACCCTGAACTGAGCTCTGCAGCACGGTGGCCAAGACCATACAGCAGTTTAACAGATCAGGTTTCACTCAGAACAGGCCTCACCATGGTCGACCAAACAAGTTGAGTGCACGTGCTCAGCGTCATATCCAGAGAATGTCTTTGGGAAATAGACGTATGAGTGCTGCCAGCATTGCTGCAGAGGTTGAAGGGGTGGGGGTCAGCCTGTCAGTGCTCAGACCATACGCTGCAAACTGCATCAAATTGGTCTGCATGGCTGTCATCCCAGAAGGAATTCTCTTCTAGAGATGATGCACAAAAAAGCCCACAAACAGTTTGCTGAAGAAAAGCAGACTAAGGACTTGGATTACTGGAACCATGTCCTGTGGTCTGATGAGACCAAGAAAAACTTATTAGGTTCAGATAGTGTCAAGCGTGTGGTGGAAACCAGGTGAGGAGTACAAAGACAAGTATGTCTTGGCTACAGTGAAGCATGGTGGTGGGAGTGTCATGGTCTGGGACTGCATGAGTGCTGCCGGCACTGGGGAGCTACAGTTCATTGGGGAACCATGAATGCCAACATGTACTGTGATATACTGAAGCAGAGCATTATCCCTTCCCTTCGGAGACTGGGCCACAGGGCCTTATTCCAATATGATAATGACCCCAAACACATCTACAAGAAGACCACTGCCTTGCTAAAGAAGCTGGGGGTAAAGGTGATGGACTGGCCAAGCATGTCTCCAGACCTAAACCCTATTGAGCATCTGTGGGGCACCCTCAAATGGAAGGTGGAGGAGCGCAAGGTCTCTAACATCCACCAGCTCTGTGATGTCGTCATGGAGGTGTGGAAGAGGACTCCAGTGGCAACCTGTGAAGCTCTGGTGAACTCCATGCCCAAGTGGGTTAAGGCAGTGCTGGAAAATAATGGTGGCCACACTTTGGGCCCAATTCGGACATTTTCACTTAGGGGTGTACTCCCTTTTTTTGCCATCAGTTTAGACACTAATGGCTGCGTGTTGTGTTATTTTGAGGGACAGCAAATGTACACTGTTATGCAAGCTCTACACTCACTACTTTACATTATAGCAAAGTGTTATTTCTTCAGTGTTGTCACATAAAAAGATATAATAAAATATTTACAAAATTTGAGGAGTGTACTCACTTTTGTGAGATACTGTATATATCCCAGTCTTAGTCCGTAGGGTTAAATATTGAGTTGGCCCACCATTTGCAGCCATAACACATTTTGGGAAGGCTGTCCACAAGGTTTAGGAGTTTATCTATGGGAATGTTTGACCATTCTTCCAGAAGCGCACTTGTGAGGTGAGGCACTGATGTTGGATGAGAAGGCCTGGTCCCTCTTCCACCAAATGATTTGGAGGGGAAGCCCAATACTTTTGGCAATATAGTGTGGATGAGTGAGTTTGGAGTAGAGGAACTTGACTGGCCTGCACAAAGTCCTGACTTCAACTCGATAGAACACCTTTAGGATGCAGTAGAGCAGAGACTGCGAGCCAAGCCTTCTTATCCAACATCAGTGCCTGACCTCACAAATGCGCATCACAAATCTATAAGAATGGTCAAAAATTCCCATAGACACACGCCTAAACCTTGTAGACAGCTTTCCTAGAAGAGTTGAAGCTGTTATAGCTGCAAAGGGTGGGCCAACTCAATATTGAACCCTACAGACTAAGACTGGGATGCCACTAAAGTGGTTGTAAACCGTTACACACCCCTTTTCACTGCAGGTGATCCTATAAAAAGGCTTACCTGTAGGTACCATGAATACCTCCTAAACTTGCATTATTTAGGAGATATTCATTGTATCCACATGTGCTGATGTCATCGGCAAATGAGTACCGAAGAAACGCCTCGCTCGTGTCGCTTCTTCAGTTACTGTGCCGGGACCAGTGGCTCCCGCGCATATGCACAATACAGCACAGCGCCAGAGCCCGCAAATAACTCCGGAGAGCGTTTTGCCACTATTGCAGTGTGCTTTGGAATCGGCATGATTCTGCCGGGATCCCAGATCGACAGATGTGAATGGGTCCTAACATCTACGGTACTTACAATATTTACAATGCCCTTGCACAACGATAACAATCATCTTATCTTATAATTTATGATAAATTGCCCTGGAAGAATGACAGCTGAAAGCTGGCTATTATAGGCAACCTAGTGACTACTTACCATAATCCCTTGCAGTGGCGGCCCGTCCATTAGGGGTGCCACCTCCCCATTCCAATTGGGGGCTTTTTTTTTTGTTTTTTGTTTTTGAAGCATGTCATTAGAATCTCTAATGGGTTATAAAAAAAGGGAAGGCTCGGGGTGCAGAGCACTGCGCCGCGATCCCACCCAGTTATGTGACATTAGTGAATGAATAGTCGCTTTTGTCACACTGATTCGCCACCTGGCCAATCAGGAAGCGGGTCTGAGACCCGTTTCCCAATTGGCAGAAAGGAGAAGTGTTCCAATTGGCCTAGGAGGAGGAAGGAGGAGGAGGGAGGAGACTCGCAGAGGAAGCCGCTGTGATGCCCAAGAGCAGGGGATGCCGCCGCCCGTTGCCCGTGATGCCGAGGAGGAGCGCAGGGGAAGCCTTCGCCCAGGTGAAGCACTGGCTGCCATAGATGGGGTAAGTCCCAGTGCTCCTGATAAATCAACCAGACTGGGGGGGAGGGGATTGGGGGTTGTGAGGGTTACTTGACCAACTGAGGGGGGGTGGCTGTGGGTGCACGGTTTGCAACCCCCCCCCCCCTCCCACCCCAAAAAAGGTTTACCACCAGCTGCCACTGATCACTTGCATCTTACCTAATAAAATTAAACTGAACAGCGATTAGGAATAGATTTAATTTTTTTGTACTACTCGGGGCTGATGTTTGCAGAACTGGAAGCTCACAGGGAGAAATTCATTTGGCAGACTGAACAAGATGTGAAACTCTGAGAAAACTGCACATATTAAGTATCCATTTAATTAGCACCTGCGGGAAAGAAGGTCAGTGAATGGCATCTATTAAGGGCGTCTTTCAGGCGTTGCTCTTGCTCCGTGTTCTTTTAAGAAATTTTGTAATTGTGTGTCAAACTTTCTTCCTCTCTTTACGGGAATTACAGTCAGGGGTGAAATCCGCAATGAACTTGGATACCGTCAGCTCGTATGTACTTGCAGTTAATGTAATATATATTTTTTAAATTGTGAGTAAGGATGAGCGAAATTTAGAGTTTTCATTTCCTCAACACCTCAGCGTAAAATTAAATGCGTTATTTGTTCCCTTTTGTCTTTTATCTTATTTTTTATTTTTTTTTATGTATTTTTTGTCTATTTTATTTATTTATTTTTGTATTTCCGTCTGTAAATAAAATACCCACCCAGGCATTATAACTCATCTTGGTCCTGAGGAAGCAGGGATTTCCATGAAACGAGTAGTTTCCATGAAACTTCAAGAAGTCTCCTGTATCTTGTGTAAACATATAAATAAGGATGAAATGCCAGTAACATGAATGGCTTCACTGGACTGCGGATCTACAAATACAATATACAGTATATTGGGTCTTTTTAGGTAAAATTGTATGTCTAAAACCAATGGACGTTATCCTTTACTCCTACTCCTGGACCTCTCTGCTTCATTTGACATAGTGGACCACTCCGTCTTCCTCAAAAAACTCGATGCCTTTGGTCTCTGTGACTGTTTTTCATCCTATTTATCCAACCGCACCTTTAGCATTACTTACAATTCTACGACCTCCTCTCCTCTTCCTTTCTCTGTTGGGTGCCCCAAGGTTCTATTATTGGACCTCTCTTATTCTCCATCTACACTTCCTCCCTGGGTCAGGGAATAGCCTCCCATGGCTTTCAATACCTTCTCTATGCTGACGACAGCCAAATCTATCTCTCTACCCCTCAGCTCATTCCTTTAGTCTCCTCACGTATCACTAATTTACTAACAGGCGTAGCCTGGATGTCACACGACTTTCTCAAACTCAATTTAGAAAAAAACAAGCTCATAATATTTCCTGCCTCACGTGCCTCTTACCCTGATCTCTCTATCAAGATCAATGGTACTACTATCAGCCTATCCCTGCACGCCAAGGTTCTGGGTGTAACCCTGGACTCTGAACTATTCTTTCAGCCCCATGTCCAATCACTGTCCAAATCTTGACGCCTCAACCTCCGCAACATCTCCAAAACTCGCCTCAACTACTGCAACATCCTTCTCATTGGATTGCCTTTACATAGGCTAGTCCCCCTTCAGTCCATCATGAATTCTGCTGCCAGACTCCTCCACCTTACCAACCCCTCCGTGTCTGTTACTCCTCTCTGCCAATCCCTACACTGGCTTCGGTTGGCTCAACAAATACATTCAAAATACTAACAGCAACTTACAAAGCCACACCTCTGCTCCCAGCTACATCACTAACCTAATTTCAAAATACCAACCTAATTGTTCTCTTCATTCCTCCCAAGACTTCCTGTTGTCTAGCTCCCTTGTCACCTTTTCCCATGCTCGCCTCCAGGACTTTTCCAAAGCCTCTCCAATCCTATGGAATGCCTTACCCCAATCTGTCCAACTATCTCCTAGTCTGTTTGCTTTAAGACAAGTCCTGAAAACCCTTCTCTTCTGGGAAGCCTATCCTGCCCACATCTAACAACTGCACTTTTATTTTCTCCATCAGATCATCCCCCCCCACAGTTATTACCTTTTGTATCACTTGACCCTCCCTTTTAGATTGTAAGCTCTAATGAGCAGGGCCCTCTGGTTCCTCCTGTATTGAACTGTACTGTCTGCCCTCAAGTTGTAAAGCACTGCACAAACTGTTGGTGTTATATAAATCCTGTATAATAATAATAATATCTTTTTAAGGGTGTAATACATCTATACATTCCTGTATAATATATATATATATATATATATATATATATATATATATATATATATGTATATATTTTTTTTCTCTTTGTATTGTAATCTGCTGTTTAGCTGAGTCCGCCTGGGTTCCATGGCAAAAAAAAAAAAGAAGTAACCCCCCAATGGTAGTTGGTAATGGAACAGCAAGCAGGATCTGGAGCCAGAAGGAATGTCAGCCAAGCATGTCTTTAACAGGAATGCAGGAGATAGTCTCTGTGATGTTGACCAAGGTGAAGGCAGAGATCATCTGGGCTGGATGGCTTAAGTAAGCAGGACTGACGAGCAGGATATCATCAACAGGTGAATCACTGTGGAGAGATAGCAGCTGGCATTTAGCCAACAGCTGAGCAGCCAGCTCGGAGAAGGAAGGGCTGAGCCCAACCGTGACACCCTCCCCCCAAAAAAAGCTCTCTAGCAATACACACTAAACTGAGCATGTGCAGCTGCCCCAAGGCTCTATAATATGATACAGGAGATGGATTAGGGACAGTGGAAAAGGGGAGGGTCAGAGAAGACAGGATCAAACAGCCTTTTTACACAATGCATAGGATTAACCCCTTAGATTTCACAGTGAGTATAACAAGCATGCTTTACTGCTTATACACAGTGACTTCACTGTTGTGAGCAGTGGCGGCCCATCCATACGAGGCACTGGGGCACCGCCCCCCTAAATTCATGCGCCCAGCCCCTAATCTACATGCAGGGCTCCAGATGCATGGATTCCAATGTTTTTATTTTTTAGAAGCTAGTGATTACAGCCTGAGGCTCTAATTGACTTCTAAAAGAGTGGGCTCGCGGCACAGAGCACTTCTCCATGAGGCCACCCAGTTGTGTGACAATAGCGAATTAATAGTCTCTATTTTCTTTCTGATTCTCCTTCCGGCCAATCTGGAAGTGGTTCCTGAGACCCAAACAGGAGAAGCAATGGCCCGGTTCTTCCTTCCTCTTGCCACCTAAGGTCGTCGTATTCCCATCTGTCTCCCGTGGGGGGGGGGGGTTGGTGTTTTCCGCCCCCCTCCAAATTATTGAGCACTGGCTGCCACTTGTCGTGAGTTTAGTAACACTTTAAATTAGCCAAACAACCCTAAATACACACTTTTTTTTTTTTTTAAAGCAAATTTACGCTAAGCAACACAGTAAGCAAAAGTTTACATTTTTGCTTCTGATACTAAAACTGGTAATTGTTAGACATGTGCATTCGTTTTCGTCCGAATGCATTTTCGTCTGAATTTCAGCTATTTTCGTTTTCGTTTTGACAAACGATAACGAAAGCACAAAATCCGAAAAACGAAAGATCCGACATAAATAAATGCTTTATTTTCGTTTTCATTGTTACAACAGTTCGATATAGAATAGGAGATTCGACATGACTCTGACAACAATCTGTGTCTATAGAACCTGTGGTCGAATGTGCTTAACCTTACCTCTATTAGTCCAAGATTATATAGAGAAAATATTCAACAGAGAAAAAAGATTTGACAGAGAGAAAAGATTCTGCAAGTTACTGTCCTAAAAAGTGTTTGGGGACCCGGGTCCTGCCCCAGGGGACATGTATCAATGCAAAAAAAAGTTTTAAAAACGGCCGTTTTTTCGGGAGCAGTGATTTTAATAATGATTAAAGTGAAACAATAAAAGTGTAATATTCCTTTAAATTTCGTAGGGGGGGGTTGTCTATAGTATGCCTGTGAAGGGGCGCATGTTTCCCGTGCTTAGAATTGTCCCTGCACAAAGTGTCATTTATGCAGGAAAAAAAGTCCTTTAAAATCACTCGCAGCTATAATGAATTGTCGGCTCCCGTAATACAGAGAACACTCATTGAAAGTCATTGATAAATAAATAAATAAATTAAAAAAAAAGCGTGGGGGTCCCCCAAATTCAATTACCAGGCCCTTCAGGTCTGGTATGGATATTAAGGAGAACCCTGCCTCAAATTTAAGAAAAAATTTGACGTGGGGTTCCCCCTAAATATCCATAACCAGACCCTTCAGGTCTGGTATGGATATTAAGGGGAACCCCGCGTCAAATTAAAAAAAAAATTGACGTGGGGTTCCCCCTAAAAATCCATACCAGACCCTTTATCCGAGCACGCAACCTGGCAGGCCGCAGGAAAAGAGGGGGGGACGAGAGAGCGGCCCCCCCTCCCTCCTGAACCGTACCAGGCCACATGCCCTCAACATTGGGAGGATGCTTTGGGGGTCCGTGACCCCTCAAAGCACCTTGTCCCCATGTTGATGAGGACAAGGGCCTCATCTCCACAACCCTGGCCGGTGGTTGTGGAGGTCTGCGGGCGGGGGGCTTATCAGAATCTGGAAGCCCCCTTTAACAAGGGGACCCCCAGATCCCGCCCCCCCCCCTGTTTGAAATGGTAAGGGGGTACAAAAGTACCCCTACCATTTCACAAAGAAAGTGTAAAAAATGGTTAAATAAAACAAACACACTTTTGAAAAATTCCTTTATTAAAAATAAAAAAATAAAAAAAAGATTCCAGCGGCGGTAATCCACTCTTGCTATCCAGCGACGGACGATCATCTCTCCAGCGATGTCTCATGTCATCCAGCGCAGCGAATCCTCCGTCCTTCTGTCTCCGTGGAGGAGACACTGCAAGGATTCCGGCGGATGACGTTTCTTATATACGGAGGGCGGGGCCACCCGTCACCTGACCCCGCCCCCCTCTGACGCAAGGGGAAACCCGGGGTTCCCTGTGACGTAGGGGTGACCCGCACCCCTCTGATGTAACACAGGCAGGTTTCCGTTACATCAGAGGGGGGCGGGGTCACCCATACGTCACGGGGAACCCCGGGTTTCCCCTTGCGTCAGAGGGGGGCGGGGTCAGGTGACGGGTGGCCCCGCCCTCCGTATATAAGAAACGTCATCCGCCGGAATGCCTGCAGTGTCTCCGTGGAGGAGACAGAAGAAGGATGCTGCGCTGCGCTGGATGAGATGAGACATCGCTGGAGAGATGACCGTCCGTCGCTGGATAGCAAGAGTGGATTACCGCCGCTGGAATCTTTTTTTTATTTTTAATAAAGGAATTTTTAAAAAGTGTGTTTGTTTTATTTAAACATTTTTTACACTTTCTTTGTGAAATGGTAGGGGTAAAGTACCCCCTTACCATTTCAAACAGGGGGGGGGGCCGGGATCTGGGGGTCCCCTTGTTAAAGGGGGCTTCCAGATTCTGATAAGCCCCCCGCCCGCAGACCTCCACAACCACCGGCCAGGGTTGTGGGGATGAGGCCCTTGTCCTCATCAACATGGGGACAAGGTGCTTTGAGGGGTCACGGACCCCCAAAGCATCCTCCCAATGTTGAGGGCATGTGGCCTGGTACGGTTCAGGAGGGAGGGGGGGCCGCTCTCTCGTCCCCCCCTCTTTTCCTGCGGCCTGCCAGGTTGCGTGCTCGGATAAAGGGTCTGGTATGGATTTTTAGGGGGAACCCCACGTCAATTTTTTTTTTAATTTGACGCGGGGTTCCCCTTAATATCCATACCAGACCTGAAGGGTCTGGTTATGGATATTTAGGGGGAACCCCACGTCAAATTTTTTCTTAAATTTGAGGCAGGGTTCTCCTTAATATCCATACCAGACCTGAAGGGCCTGGTAATTGAATTTGGGGGACCCCCACGCTTTTTTTTTTATTTATTTATTTATTTATCAATGACTTTCAATGAGTGTTCTCTGTATTACGGGAGCCGACAATTCATTATAGCTGCGAGTGATTTTAAAGGACTTTTTTTCCTGCATAAATGACACTTTGTGCAGGGACAGTTCTAAGCACGGGAAACATGCGCCCCTTCACAGGCATACTATAGACAACCCCCCCCACGAAATTTAAAGGAATATTACACTTTTATTGTTTCACTTTAATCATTATTAAAATCACTGCTCCCGAAAAAACGGCCGTTTTTAAAACTTTTTTTTGCATTGATACATGTCCCCTGGGGCAGGACCCGGGTCCCCAAACACTTTTTAGGACAGTAACTTGCAAATTAGCCTTTAAAATTAGCACTTTAGATTTTGAACGTTGGAGTCCCATAGACTTTAATAGAGTTCTAAAGTATGCTATATAGTTAGCTCCGTCGAATCTTCTTTATACATTCGACAGACACCATAAGCCTTCCAAGACAGATTCGACCGTAATTCATGTGGATTTTCGGACGAATGCAATTTTTGAACGAAAAACGAAATAAATAAAAACGAATTTCGGGAGTAACTAAATAAATTAAGTTTTCAGACGAAAACGAAATTCCGAAACGAAATATTTTACTCTGCACATGTCTAGTAATTGTTCATGAGTTTGGACACGAGAGAAGAACCAATTGGGGGAATATGGGGTCCACCTTGATTAAATACATAAAAGGTCCATACAGGTTTCAAAATGGAAGGAATCTTTTGCTTGTAGCAGCAAATTGGATAAAACCGTAAGGCTAGGTTAAAACATGGGTAGTTTTCTTTTCTTCTTAAATGCTCTGTGGTGGATCAGCTTTTTCAGAAGGCAGCTAAGCATCTGCCATCAGGTGTTCAGGAGGTACTGCTGCCTTCTGAATGCGTTTTTTTACTCTTTTTTTTTTTGCAGAAAACCAGTTTCTATTGGTACTTATGACAAGTGTTTGGCTCATAGTTACAGCGCAACCCCATTGACTTGAATTAACAAGTTTAATAGGCTTTGCCACCTGTCAACTTAACAAATTGTACAGCCCTCTCCAGATGCATGGTAGCTTTTAGGTTGGCAGTCAGGGGAATGTAAAACTGCGGCTCATGTGAAAGAGGCCTTAGGTTTTCACCTGGTGTTTTCTTGACACAATCATGGCAGCATACATGGGTATACAGTATATCCATCCCTTACCCAATCACAACTGGCTATATTTAGCAATGCAATACCCATCTCAAGGCAGTATTTTCCTTATTAAATGGAGCAATTTCCCCACAGGGTTTTTTAAGCAGCAAATTAATTGTAGAGGATTAGATTTTTAATAAAGTAAAATAAAATTCTAATTCACAATGAGTCTAAAAATATGAGCTTTGGTTTATGACATGTATAAAACATAATCCATCATTCCTAGCAATAAATTACACCATGGAGGCAGTTGTTTACAATACATTACAACATTTCAGTCCACATGTATACCCCAACGCGTTTCAACTTGGTCTTCTTCTGGGAGATTTTTGTTCATTCAGAAGATGGAAGAGAAGGAACATGTCCCATAATTATAAGTATTTTTTTTTTAAATGAGTTAAATTCAGCGATCCCAAAACCCCCATGTGTCCTCCCCACCTCCTCCAGGTGGGCAATGGCTCCAATGAGGCTTGCAAGGAGTCACACACTTGGACTTTAAAGGGGAGAAGGGAAATGGGAAATGAGGCACCTTTAACTCCTGAAAGAGCTTGATTGAGTGACTAGCAAATCATTTGTGGAATGCTGCTGAAACTCAGAGTGTTCAGGATAAAGCCATTGGAGGTGATCCTGGGTGAGCTGTCCATATGCAGGCCTAAAGAGAATTGGAGCATCAAATATGGCTTTATCCTAAACACTTTGAGGCATCAATTCCATATATGTAGCGGCCATAACCCGTTGCGGGACGGCCTTGACTTATTGGGCTTACCGGTTACCTTCTCTTGGCCTGCTCTTCCACGTCTAGGGGTTCCCAGGGTTGATACCCAACGACTTGAACACTGACACGAATAAAGTCATTTTTTAAAAGGTTTTATTTTGAAGTAGTAACATCCAATAAAACAGTCTCTCATGGGAACAGAGGGCACGGGTGAAAAACTCAGGCACCTTGAACTGCCGGTCTAGCAAAGTCTCTAATTCCACCCAGAGAGTAGCCACTCACAGCTGGGTACTTCAAGGCTGAACAGGTCTCTAGCCAGAGATCATGGCAGTCAGCACATTGACTCAAACCTTGAAGAAATCCTATGAACGTGTACAAGTTGTAACTAAGGGTGAACAGGAACCTTTTTCTCAGTACCTGGAACTTTCTCTGTCTCCTCAATGGTACTGGAAAAGTGTGGATTCGTCATTGTCCTTCCCAACTCAGTAACCAGGCACTTCTCAGGATGCCACTTGCCGGCCCTCCTCCGAAGAGTCCTCCCCCGGTCACTTTCACAAGCTGTGGCTCCTCTTCAAGCCGAGCGCACACCCGGACACCTTGAATCCTCCCTCAGTTACTGCGAATCGGACCAGCCGGTTCTGGGACTTGGGAACAGACGGATCCCTACCCCAGACCAGGCAGGTCTATTAGGGGCCTCTGATAGGAACATGTTGCGGGATGCTGAACACCCCGTGACAGGGATGCTGAACACCCCGTGACCGGGACCCCTCGCGGGGCTACCCCGGTCCTGGAACCAGAACAAACCACACGGGCCTCACGAACTCCTCTCCCTGAACACGTAACCCATACACCTTAAGTTCCCCTTCCCAGACTCCTCAGCGGGCCCCGGCACTCCCACTGATTGGTTCAGAGAAGGCTGATACCTAAACATCCAACCAGGCCTGGTTCTGGCCTGTCATGTGCCTCTCACCGTTCACATGACCAGGCAGAACTTCCAAACACAGCCTGGCCAGACTGATGTTAAGGCCAACCTATGTAATTAACCCTCAGAACCCCTAGTGTTCTGAGGCAAAAACTAAATTTACCTGCGTATGACATTTTATCCAAAATGTCATCCGCTACATATATTTTTGCCTGTTCAGCATTCCACACTTCATTTGCTGGTTACTCAATCAAGCTCTTTCACTGTTTAAAGAGGCGGGGAAGACATACAGGGTTTCGGGATCACTGAATCCAACCCCTTTTTTTTTTTTAATACTCTGGTTATGGATATGTAACTTCTCCTCCATCTTCTGAATGAATAAAAATACTCCTGAAGAAGACCATGACTGTAGGGATCGAAACACGTTAGGGTATACATGTGGAAAGCAATGTTATAATGTATTGTAAACAACTGCCTCCACAGTGAAATTTATTGCTACGAATGATGGATTATGTTGTATACATGTCATAAACCAGAGCTCATATTTAAAACTCATTGTGAATTAGAATTTTATATTTTGATAAATAAAAGACTTTATTAAAAATCTAATCGTCTACAATTAATTTGCTGCTAAAAAAAACTGTGGGGAAATCGCTTCTTTTTTTTTTTGGGAGGTGTGCAGCCTTGCTGACTCATATGTGTCCTTTTATTATATTCTCCTTATTTAACTCACTGGCAGCCGGTAATGCTGTTGCTAAAAAAATGTTTCTTTTTATCCTCCAGCCGCACAGATTCAGCACTTCCTGTTAAAGAGCTCCCTCTCTACAGTTAGCTTAAGGCACCTATTTGAGGGAAGCCTGCCCCATAACCAGGAGCTTGGGGGGTTCAATTTCTTCACACGGGTCTGCTTACTGATGTGCGGCTTACAGAATTTCTCTCTGACTTGGGGGTTTCAGGATTATGGTCTTTAAGGATTTCACAATTGCTTACTCCATCATAGCACCACATTTTGGGACACCCTTCGGATTTCCTGCTGCCTATGGAGTGATAACACCGCCCCCCCCCCCCCCCCCCGCCTTGGGAATTATCAGACATCAAACCTTTTGGCTGGTAACAAAGTCTTGGCAGTTCTTTGGTTGCTGCATAAAGTTCCTCTAGAGCCATGTAGTTATACTTGGTTATGGTAAGACGAGCCCTACAACTTAAGCCAAGGACTGCAGACATCTCTTCCAAGTCAAATTGGTGCAGAATTGCTCCCTGGTCAGCACTATTGAGTCTAGAGGAGGCAAGTTGAGATCAATTCCTCATAATAGAAGACCTCATTGCCAATCCACAGCAAGCAGACAAAAGGCAAAGAAATTAAAGATTTGGAGATGCTAATAAGAATGCTCAATCCTTTCTTTGTGGGCCTGATTTCACATCTATTCTTTTCTAGGAGCAGCAAAACCCTTTTTAAAGATTTCGCCATCAAGTGATCCACTGAAAAGGTTGGGCTTCAACATTTGAAATATGCTAGAGCATGTGTCAAACACAAGGTCCGCCAGGTCATTTCATGAGAGCCTTGCACCCAGGGATTTTTTTCAGCTGGAACGTGACAATTTGCCACCTACGGCTGTTGTCCTCTGCTCCCCACCTACAACTCTCAGCTGTAAACACCAAAGCCTTCTGTGTTTACAAGGACAGCTTTCCTCTTGGTGGCTCTCAGAGACCCCTCTACCTGCCCTATATGCACTCACTGCTGGGACAGATGGTCTCCCTGCAAGTGAGAGAGAGGCAAACTGGGAGGTATTAGAGGCAGGCTGGGTATGTAGGATGCAAAGAAGATTTTTTGGAGAGATGAGGACTGTGAAGGGAGATGTGTGCAGAGGTGGGGGATAGGGGAGAGTGGTGCAGAGATCAAAGCGGGGGGGGGGGGGGGGGGTGGAAGTGAAATGTGGACAGCTGAAAGAGAGCTGAACCTTGCACTCTGTGCATAGCACACCCCTAAACCATGCACTCTGTATGTAGCACACTCCTCAACCCTGTACTTTGTACACGGCACACCCCTGAACTCTGCACTCTGTATGTAGCACCCTCCTGAAATGGGCAATCTAAAAGTAACGCACTCCTAAACCCTGCACTCTGTATGTAGCATACCCCTAAACCCTGCACTCTGTATGTAGCATACCCCTAAACCCTGCACTCTGTATGTAGCATACCCCTAAACCCTGCACTCTGAACACTATATACTCCTGAACTCTGCCCTCTGTAGTAGAACCCTGCACTTCTGAACTGTGCATACACAGTCTTAGAGCTACAACCGGCCCTTTGAGCAATGCTGATGTGACCCGCAATGATATTGAATTTGACACCCCTGTACTAGAGTGTGGAAACAATTCAGAGAATTAGCAAGTTCTCAATCATTTTATTCTCTGTTCCTTGCATAAAAGATATTATGAATTTTCTTCCTTGATATGGTTTAAGTGTTAGCACTTAGCAGAGTTCAATTTTTCAAAGCCCTGTCCTCACTCTCTGGGTTACATGGGCCATCTCATAATCTGATGAACCAATCCCAAAAGGCTTGTGCAAGAATTCGCCCATCAAAAAGGTTGTTCATTCCCCCTTGGGATTTACAAATAGTGCTGGACATGTTATCTCATCCTGCATTTCTTCTAGTTCAGACATCCTCAATAAGGACAGTAACACTGAAAGAAGTTTTTTTTTTTTTACAGCTATCACATGCAGGAGGAGGACCTTAGATGTGTGAGGTTGAAAACCACCCTGTTGCTGCCATTTTCCAACCAGGTAGTGACAAGACCTCATCCTCAGCACCGTCTGCAGATCTGAAAATCTTTCCATCAGGACAGTTTTTCCAGATTTCAAGTGCGCCCACACAATTGCCCGAAGAGAAAGTTTGGGGTTGCTCTGTGCAAGACAGAGCAGGTAGGTATATAAAATGTATGTTGTTTTAATTTAAAAACTGTAGCTTTACAATCACTTTAAGCTGTCTGTCCCACAATATTAGAGAGTGCCCAGACACGCCATGCAGAGTGGAAGTGGGGGACCTGGTTGTACTTTCTGCATAATATGACCCTGCCTTCCTTCAGGGTAATCATATTCCCTGTGTACTGCAGAATTTGGATCTGCCAACATAGTAAGTCATTGCTAAAAGGGGAGCAGAGATTGAGCTGAGATACAACATTACTGTTAAGAAGGGGAATTTGAGTGAGCTGAGCTGCCAAGTCACTGCTGGGACCTTGTTTAGTGCTAGTTAAGATTATTTAAATACTTAGGTTGCACTCACACTTGGCAGGGTTGAAGTGAACTGTGCTCAAATTTGATTGTTCCCCTCTCCCCACATCCCTGCACTTACACTGGGCTATTGGCAAGTGTTTCTGGGCATAATTACATCATTACCTCTGCCAATCAGACCACAGTGTTTCCTGCTTCTGTGCTCAGAAGTGAAATCAACTGTATAGGACTTCAAGTGAACCGTGGCCAGGGCCACCCCGTCTAAGTGGTCCCAAGTGCGATACACCTAACTGGCCCTGGGCACTGCACAAATTAACTGGACCAAGTGGGTTAACCATGCCCAGTTAAAACTGTCAGTGTGAGTGCCCCCTAAGCATTTATGAAGGATGCCTAACTTTTCAGATATTGTAAATAGAGATGGACGAACTTTCGACGGGACGTTTCGCGAACCGCAAACCGTGGCCGAAAGTTTGCGAACCGCAAAGTTTGCGGTGGGCCCCATTGACTTCAATGGCAGGCGAACTTTAAAAACCTACAGGTCATATTTCCAGCCACAAAATAATTACTAGCTGTGCACACATAGTCCCACCACATGGACACTGACATAACACATGTATGAAGTGAGTCTGGGATCAACAACTACAAGCATTCTTTGTTTATATGTGAAATTTTGACTATTCAGGACTCAGGAGCGCATGAAGGCAATGGAGGAGAGGAAAGGTCAGGGTAGGCTATGACGAGGGTGCAGGAGATGATCACCAGCACCGTGATATAGAGCACTGACACCAGCACCGTGATATAGAGCACTGACACCAGCACCATGATAGAGTGCACTGACACCAGCACCGTGATATAGAGCACTGACACCAGCACCGTGATATAGAGCCCTGACACCAGCACCGTGATAAGGTGCACTGACACCAGCACCGTGATAGAGTGCACTGACACCAGCACCGTGATATAGAGCACTGACACCAGCACTGTGATATAGAAATGTCTTGATATGGATCAGAAAATAATTCCTGTGACTCAAGCGGAAGGTATATGGTGGTGGTGGTTTTGGTGGTAGTGTCTTTGGGGGTGCACATAGCAGAGAGTGAAGAAAAGGGGGCAGATCGAGAGGATGAGGAGGGTGCAGAAGAGTAAGGCTGAGTGAGCCACTCAACCAAGTCTGGTGCGTCCTTTGACGTAATCGCACGCACCTTTCTGCAATTTGCCACTTTGGCTCAAGTCTGTTGCTCCTGCCCTACCCCTACCACCCCTGCGGAAGGGCCTGCCTCTTCCTCTGCCTGTCATTTTTTTAAATGACCCTGTGACAAAAGTCTCTAGAGAAGTGCAGTATGTATGTGGAAGAAGGTATATAACACCCCGCTTCAATCTGTTGTTTTTGGGGGCCACTGGTCTATCACACCAGTTATAATACTTTTTTTTTATTGTTTGTCGCTCTCTGTAGTATCGCTGCAGAACCGCTCAGCAGTCACAATGCTGCACAGTGGAAATGCACTATACTATACTTTCTATATGTGCAAGTATTTTATACGTGTATACACACCTATATACTGCACACCAAATAGTACACCTATACCAGTCCTTACAAGGACCTTTGTGGACCAAGTAGCTAGTAATTTGCAGACTGTACCTCAGTCCCTACACTGATAAAGGACTGCTGCAGAATAGGGCAGCAATCTGCAGCAGTGCACCACAACCCTATATATTGTACACCTATACCAGTCCTTACAAGGACCTTTGTGGACCAAGTAGCTAGTGATTTGCAGACTGTACCTCGGTCCCTACACTGATAAAGGACTGCTGCAGAATAGGGCAGCAGTCAAGTATAATATTCTTTCTATATTTGGAAGAAAGTATATTATACTTGTACAACCCTATATACTGTACACCTATACCAGTCCTTAAAAGGACCTTTGTGGACCTAATAGTAATAGCTAGTGATTAAACTGACCCTGCTGCACACAGTATCCTGTCCCTCCCTGCACTGACAAAAGACAGGCTACTGCAATCACCAACACAGCAGTGCACTGAACCCTATATACTGTACACCTATACCAGTCCTTAAAAGGACCTTTGTGGACCTACAGTAATAGTAATAGCTAGTGATTAAACTGACTGTCCCTCCCTGCACTGACAAAAGACAGGCTGCTGCAATCACCAGCACAGCAGTGCACTCAACCCTATATACTGTACTACACCTATACCATACCAGTCCTTAAAAGGACTTTTGTGGACCTAATAACTAGTAATTTGTGTCACTACAGTCTCTCCCTGCTCCACACAGCGTCCTGTCCCTACACTGAAATAAGACAGAATGTAAAATGGCCGCCAGATCAGGTCTATTTATAAGGTAGGGGGAATGTCCACTTGTCCATGTGCTGAAATGTCTCAATTGGCTGTCCTGTACCCCATGATGGATGTGTCATCATGGGTCAAAGTTCTTTCACACTGTAAACACATATGTCCGCCGGGCGAACAGCGGCAATAGTCCCCCGATTGGGCGAATCGCGAACACGCAAAATTTGCCGCAAAACGACCGCCGGGCGAATAGTTCGGCCATCCCTAATTGTAAACATATTCTGCACTTACAAAAACATGCAAAATATTTTCACAATACATTGTATGAGATAACAGTGTGCTATGTAAATTTGGTCAAGTCAATATGAATTAAATTTTTACTTTCTCCTTTTCCTGTTTCTATGTATATAGGATTGCTTCCACTTTTCCAACCCCTGATGAAGACTTTGTATGAGTTGAAACGTGTTGGGTTGATTTGGTGGATATGCAATTTATTTTAATTTACTTATGTATTCCTGCTCCCTGTGAGGTCAGCAGGAAATATTTCACAGAATAGGACGATAATTGTATAGATCAGCCATTTTTAATCTATTGTTCAATAAAGATTTTCTATTTTTGTATACAGTATATATGCTCTAATTGTGTGATTTCTATTGCTGCAACAAAGTCCCATGGGAGATATATTTCCAATACTGAAATAGAAAACTTACTATAGGGTCACCTGTTTTCCAAAGACAACTGTTTGAGGCCCCCATGCTCACTGGGCATTTAGCACTGTTGCATGAGATCCAAGCATTTTGGTGTGGGTGGAAGACACAGGGACATCATCCAGGCCTGCTGCTGGAAGTCTGTAAACCCTATGAGATACTGAAAGCTGCTGTGGCAGGATGGTACATTAACATCTAGGGCAGTATGCTCCCAGGTAGGGATGAGCTTGGTGTTCGACTCAAACACATGTTCGACTCGAACATCGACCGTTCATCTGTTCTGCGAATTCAGAACTTTGTGGACCGTTCGCACTTTGTGCGGTAAGAACGCCCCACAATGCACTACGCCATTGCAGTGCATTGCTGGCTCATGGTTGGCCAAGCATGCACTGTGACCCCGCATCCTTGGCCAATCACAGCGCCGGCAGCGAGGAGAGCCATAATTGTAGCTCAGGGGGTTTAGTACACGCCCCACACTATATAAGGCCGCCAGCGCGGCGGCCTTGTGTAGTGTGTTCCGGCGTGCAGGGAAAGCGCAAGATAGGCAGAGACAGTGGTCTTTTCTCAGGCATCTGCAGGAGTTAAAGTGGGTGTTGTATGCCTCCAGCACAGTATACACCTGTATCTACCCTTTTTTGCTGGTGTTCTCTAATACAGGCATCTGCAGGAGTTAGTGGGTGTTGTGTGCCTGCAGCACAGTATACACCTGTATCTACCCTTTTTTGCTGGTGTTCTCTAATACAGGCATCTGCAGGAGTTAGTGGGTGTTGTGTGCCTCCAGCACAGTATACACCTGTATCTACCCTTTTATGCTGGTGTTCTCTAATACAGGCATCTGCAGAAATTAAAGTGGGTGTTGTGTGCCTCCAGCACAGTATACATTTGAAGATACCGCTTATTGCTGGTGTTGTCTATTGCATATCTTGCATATTAGCCTTTAACCGCTTAAGGACCGCTGCATGTAATTATACGTCAGCACAATAGCACGGACAGGCACAAGCACATACCCATACGTGCCTGCTTTCCAGTGGGTGGGGGTCCGATCAGACCCCCTCCCGCTGGCTGCGGCTGTCCGTTTCGCTGCAGGAGCGATCCGGGATGAGGGGATGGTTTCTGGCCATCCCCTCGCAATCGCTCCTGGCGAATGAGAAGCTTCCCTTGCCTGTGTAGTGTAAACACAGGCAGGAGGAAGTGATGTCACTCTCCTCGTGGCGGTCTTTTTGACCGGACGGCGAGGAGAGAAGACATCATAGTAAGTGCACCAACACTACACTGACATGTAGGTACACATAGGCACACTTTGACCCCCAGTCACCCCCTGATAACCCCCCACCCCCCCCCCCCCCCAGTCACAGTGTCACTGATTTCAGTGATCATTTATTTACTGATCACTGCATTTAGTGTCAGTTGTGACTGTAAAAAGTGTCAGGGCAGTTAGTGTTAGGTCCAGGGTAGCCCCCTACCACCCCTAATAAAGGTTTAACCCCTTGATTGCCCCCCAGATAACCCTTTCACCCCCTTTTGGCAGTGTCACTAAGCAATCGTTTTTCTGATCGCTGCATTAGTGTCACTGGTGCCGCTAGGTAGCCAATTATTTTTTAGGTTCACTGTCAGGTTTTTATAGCGTTAGGTACCCCCATATACAACCTAATAAAGGTTTTAACCCCCTGATTGCCCCTAGAGTTAACCCTTTCACCAGTGATCAACGTATAAGTGTCACTGGTGACGCTGGTTAGCCAGTTAGTTATTTAGGTTCCCTGTCAGGTTTTTATATAGCATCAGGGACCCTCATTTACTACCTAATAAAGGTTTTAACCGCCCGATTGCCCCTAGAGTTAACCCTTTCACCAGTGATCACTGTATAAGTGTCACTGGTGACGCTGGTTAGCCAGTTAGTTATTTAGGTTCCCCGTCATGTTTTTATATAGCGTCAGGGACCCCCATATACTACTTAATAAAGGTTTTAACCCCCTGATTGCCCCTAGAGTTAACCCTTTCACCAGTGATCACCGCATAAGTGTTACTGGTGACACTGGTTAGTTAGTTTGCTTTTTATAGTATCAGGGCACCAGCCATTTATTACCCAATAAAGGTTTAACCCCCTGATCACCCAGCGGGTGATATCAATTAGGTTTTAGGGTCAGATAGGGTCTGCGTCGCCCCAGGCAGCGCTAGGTTAGTGCCAGTACCGCTAACACCCATGCGCAAAGCATACACCTCCCGTAGTGGTATAGTATCTGAACAGATCAATATCTGATCTGATCAGATCTATACTAGCATCCCCAGCAGTTTAGGGTTCCAAAAAACGCATTGTTAGCGGGATCAGTCCAGATACCTGCTGGCACCTGCGTTTTGCCCCTCCGCCCAGCTCACCCAAGAGCAGTATCGATCGATCACTGTCACTTACAAAACACTAAACACATAACTGCAGAGTCAGGCCTGATCCCTGCGATCGCTAACAGTTTTTTTGGTAGCGTTTTATACAGTCGCTGACAGCCTAGGTGCTTTTTCACCTGTAAATCTCACTAGTGTACCACTAAATTTAGAGCCCAAAATGGCAAAGCGAAGGTAAACTAGTGAAGAGGCCTACACGTTTCTGAGCATGACAAATAGTGAAGAGGAGGTCACTCATCTGTCAGATTCAGGCTCAGTGAAATAAAAAATGTATGCCCTTAGAAATCCAGAAGGTGGTGCTTGGTTTTCGGAGTCCCATACGCGGCTAGGCTCCCAAAAAATCCCCCACATGTGGTATTCCCGTACTCAGGAGAAGCAGCAGAATGTATTTTGGGGTATAATTTCACATATGTCCATAGCATGTGTGAGCAATATATCGTTTAGTGACAACTTTGTGCAAAAAAAAAAAAAAAGTTTGTAATATTCCTGCAACTTGTGGCAAAATATAAAATATTCCATGGACTCAACATGCCTCTAGCTTGGGGTGTCTACTTTCCAAATGGGGTCATTTTGGGGGGTTTTGTGCTATTTTGGCATTTTATGGCTTTCGAAACTGTGATAGGTAGTGAGGAGTGAAATCAAAAATTTGCACCCTAAGGCCGCGTACACACGCGGGGACTGTTCGCCCAACTTTGTCCGCTGAACAGTGTTTCGGCGGACAGTCAGCTCGTGTGTGGGCTTTCAGCGGACAGTTTCAGCGAACAGTCCGCTGAACAAGGTTTTTCGGAAATTCCGTAAAACTGTCCGCTGAAACTTTGTTTCAGCGAACAGTCCCCTCGTGTGTAGGCTTGTTCGTCAAACTAAGTTCCGCGCATGCTCAGAAAGGATTTACACGCCGAAAGTTATAATGCAGTGTATAGGACGTCGTATTTTCCGTCCCGTCGTACGTGCCGTTCACGTCATCGCGCACGGTTTCAGCAAACTGTTCGTTCGTCGTGTGTGGGCAAGTCCGTCCATGCTAATTTTGAGCGGACTGTTTGCTGAAACTGTTTGACGGACAAAGTTGGGCGAACAGTCCCCGCGTGTGTACGCGGCCTTAGAAATCCTGAAGGCAGTGATTGGTTTTCGGGGTCCCGTACGCGGCTAGACTCCCAAAAGTCCCACACATGTGGTATCCCCGTACTCAGGAAAAGCAGCAGAATATATTTTGGGGTGCAATTCCACATATAACTATGGCATGTGTGAACAATATATCATTTGGTGACAACTTTTTGTAAACATTTTTTTTTTTGTCATTCAATCACTTGGGACAAAAAAAAAATATTCAATGGGCTCAACATGCCTCTCTGGGGTGTCTACTTTCCAAAATGGGGTCATTTGGGGGGGGGGGGGGTTTGTACTGCCCTGTCATTTTAGCACCTCAAGAAATGAGATAGGCAGTCATAAATTAAAAGCTGTGTAAATTCCAGAAAATGTACTCTAGTTTGTAGACGCTATAACTTTTGCGCAAACCAATAAATATAAGCTTATTGACATTTTTTTTTACTAAAGACATGTGGCTGAATACATGTTGTCCTAAATGTATGACTAAAATTGAGTTTGATCGATTTTTCTTATAACAAAAAGTAGAAAATATATTTTTTTCGGGTCATTCCTACTCCCAGGGAAGAATGCCTGGAGCACAAGCAGTCTGCATTTCAGATATATGTCCCTGGATACATTCTGGCCCAAACAGTACTAGTCTATGCACTGTCCAGCTCTGTCTAGCCACAGCAGCTTTCAGCCTCTCATAGAGCTTCACAGGCTGCAGATAGCCAGGCTGGATGGTCTGTGTGTGACTTCCGCCCTCACCAAAGTGCTGGGATCTCACGCAGGGAGGCTAAATGGCCAGTGTGCATTAAGTCTAAGCATGGATTTTTCTGCTACAAGAAATGAAGGATAATTGACCCAAATTGACTGCAATGGTTCTTAAAAAAAAAAATTGGCTTCAGATACACTTTAATTAGTTGTGAGTGATACAATATGTCAAAAGTACTGGGACGTCTACCTATACACACACATGAACTTTAATGGCATCCCAGTCTTAGTCTGTAGGGTTCAATATTGAGTTGGCCCACTCTATGCAGCTAAAACAGCTTTATCTAGTGCGCAGTCATGTTGGAACAGGAAAAGGCCATCCCCAAACTGTTCCCACAATGTTGGAAACATTCAATTATCCAAAATGTCTTGGTATGCAGATGACCTAAAGAGTTCCCTTCACTGGAACTAAGGGGCCAAGCCCAACCCCTGAAAAAAACAACCCCACACCATAATCCCCCCTTACACCAAATGATATGGGCTAATGCACAAAGAAAGGTCCATAAAGACATGGATGAGCAAGTTTGGGGTGGAGGAACTTGACTGGCCTGCACAAAGTCCTGAGTGAGTGAGTGAGTAAAATATTTGTATAGCGCACAACGCGAACATATATATATATATATATATATATATATATATATATATATATATATATATATATATATATATATATATATATATATATATATATATATATATATGTATATGTATGTGTGTGTGTTTTTATATATATATATATATATATATGTTCGCGTTCGCGTTGTTCTTTAAAAAGGTATACATCTCTCTCTCTCTCTCTCTCTCTCTCTCTCTCTCTTTCTCTCTCTCTCTCTCTCTATATATATATATATATATATATATATATGTATATGTATGTGTGTGTGTTTTTATATATATATATATATATATATAGAGAGAGAGAGAGAGAAAGAGAGAGAGAGAGAGAGAGAGAGAGAGAGATGTATACCTTTTTAAAGATATAATATATATTTTATGTATGATTTAGCATCTGCATTAGCGTCTGCAATTCCACCGCTATCTATATCTGTCTGGTGTTCATTTTACTCTATTTAGAGTGCTGAGATATGGAATGATACCCCTTACAGAAAAAAAGAATTTGCCCACAACACTACACCAACCATGTAGTGGTATACTACCCATCCAACTTCCTATATCTATATCTACTTTAATATATGCAAACACAGACTATATTTGGCCCTTTAAGGCTCTGATGAAGAAAATGACCCTCAAAACGCGTGAACAACAATATATATCAATCCATTAAATGTTTAACATTGCTTTTACCTATATGTATGAATAGGTAGTATTTCCTTGTATATATCCTTTGTGTTTACAATAAATTCTTAGTTTCAAATTATATTTCCGACTTTCCCTAGTCAGCATAGGCAGCAGGGCTTGCAAGAAATACTACCACCCTTACTAAGGCCCTTTGTACCAGCGCAGGAGAATGTTTTCTGTTTATACCTTTACTCATCCACATGACTGCCTGACCTCACAAATGCGCTTCTGGAAGAATGGTCAAACATTCCCATAGACACACTCCTAAACCTTGTGGACAGCCTTCCCAGAAGAGTTGAAGCTGTTATAGCTGCAAAGGGTGGGCCAACTCAATTTTGAGCCCTACAGACTAAGACTGGGATGCCATTAAAGTTCATGTGCGTGTAAAGGCAGGTGTCCCAATACTTTTGGTAATATAGTGTATCAGCAGCCCTTGTCTTAAAGCGGAGTTCCAGATGGATTTTTTTTTTTTTAACTCCCCAGTGATGTTTGTATCTAATTTATTACCAGACTGCATAAATAGTTAATGTTGGTTTTCTATATGTTTTTTTCTTTAAAACAACTTTGCTGTCCCTTTCGAGTGTGTTCCCATCTTCAGTGAGGGCACGTGAAGCCCATTGGTATCTCCTTCCGGGATACAGCACTTATCTCCGCCTTGCATTGCGTCATTTCCTGTTTGGAAATAACGCACTGCAACCAGCAGAGGTCGTCCATTCACTTCTGGGTTTGATGAAACTCATATCCCAGGAGCCAATACTGCAGCCAGAAATGACGTACCTCGCTATAGCGAGGTACATCGGAAGAAGAGCAATTACCCTTTACAAATAATGTAATTTTACTACAGCAGGGATATGCAATTAACGGACCTCCAGCTGTTGCAGAACTACAAGTCCCATGAGGCATAGCAAGACTCTGACAGCCACAAGCATGACACCCAGAGGCAGAGGCATGATGGGACTTGTAGTTTTGCAACAGCTGGAGGTCCGCTAATTGCATATCCCTGTACTACAGGAAAAAAAAAAAACATCCAATGAGGAATTATAAGGCAATAACGAACTGGCAGGTGCAACTTTTAATATGTGGGTAAACTCCGCATTAAAACAATATCCCGTTTTTTAATTAGAATGAAGCCATGTTTCAAGCTACAAAAATACCCCAAATGGAAAGTTTTTTTTCTTTTCTGAACAAAAACATGGGACACCTTATATAACGTACAACAAGCCTAAAGTCTACCTACTGTATAAACTGAAACAAATTTCGTTTTTGCCAGTTTTTCTTTTAACATTTGGCAAAGACAAACCTAAAGAGAACAAAATGCATTTCATGTTTAAAGTTCATGAAAATCTGTGTTTCACCAACAAATATACAATAGTCATCCAGCTCAGGAAAGTTGGCACCATAATAAATTATATAAAAAAAAAAAATAATCAAACATTGGAGAGAACCAGTCCTGCATGTGCTTATGCAAGAATCTGAATATTAAGGCTCCATTTACATGGGCATTGACATACATAAGAATATATATATATATATATATATATATATATATAAAGTACTGCACAAACTGATGGGGCTTTATAAATCCTGTATAATAATAATGTACTATAAATTCATGTAATGACTTTACATGTTATAATGCACACTGTGGGTTTACTTACATTCAGGTGCATTCAGTTTGGGCTTAGACAAATTGAATTATATGTGCATCCATGGGCAGTGTAGATACATATTGAAATGCATGGATTTGCATTGGCGTCACTAGTGTGGGGCCTGGGGGGGCCACGACCCCCCAATTTTACTGTGTGCCCCTCATGTGACCCTGTGGGTCCTGCTGGCCACTAGCCTAAGGTGACTAGAAGTCCTTTAGCACTGCCAGATTACAAAAATCTCCCACTTATACGGCAGGGCCGCTGTGTGTAGTATATCACAGGATCCCATCCATGAGGTGGTACTTCGTATGACAGCAGCCACCGGGTAAGTGGGAGATCCCTGCTCTATGTAATCCAGCAGTGCTCGCCCCACCCTTCCATCATGCACTGGTAAGGCTACATCGATGGGCACTGGTGAGGCTGTGTTGATGGGCACTGGTGAGGCTGCATTGAAGGGCACTGATCAGGCTACATTGATGGGCACCGGTGAGGCTGTATTGAACAGCATTGATCAGGCTGCATTGATGGGCACTGATCTGGCTGCATTGATGGGCACCAGTGAGCCTGCATTGATGGGCACAGGTGAGGCTGCATTGATGGGCACAGGTGAGGCTGCATTGATGGGCACCAGTGAGGCTGCATTGAAGGGCACTGGTGAGGTAACAAGACCTCTGGAGTGCATTCTATTCTTGAAAAAATAAAAAAATATAATATTATATATATATATATTTGCTTTTCATGGTTGCCCCCCCTCCCTACTTTTGTCCCTGTCTCCCCCATGTGCCCCTCCTCCTAAATATGAAAGCTAGAGATGCCACTGTGGATTTGGAGGGAAAGGTATGATGCAAAACTAAATCTGCACAACCAAAATCAAAAGAGGCCTGTGTGAATGAGGCATAAATGCTCAATTCACAAGGCAAACACACCAGGAGAAGTGTTCTTATTTTTATTAAATTACAGTTATTTATAGTTGAATCTAATGAAATGTGAAAATCCCAGTCTTGTGGCTGAAATAGAGTGCCTAAGGCCCCTTGGGACTGCAAAGTTGCATGACAAGTAGTTCCCCATGATTTCCAATGATAACCATTCATATATGTGTGACTTCAAAGTAGTCCCTGTACTGCTTTGGTCTGACTTTCACGTGAGTTGAGTTCCATAGACCTCAAGTTTACACAGGAATTCCCTGAAATAGTGTCACAATCACTGCAAACTCGCGGCAGTGTGAACGGGGACTTAGGCTGGTGTTAAATATTTGTGAATTGAGCCCCAAGTCTTAAATTATTATACAATATACGACAAGATGTTGTGGACACCAGACCATTACACCAATATGAGCTTGTTGGACTACCCTCTTGAAAGCCACGGTCATTAATATGGAGTTGCCTCTTGATGTAGTTACGCACTATATGGCAATATTTTGTGGACACCTGGCCAATACATCTATAGGAGCTTGTTGGACATCCCTCTTGAAAACCATTGTCATTAATATGCAGTTGCCCCTTTATGTGGTTATGCACTATATGGCAAGATTTTGTGGACACCAGAGCATTACACCTATATGAGCTTGTTGGATACTCCTCTTCAAAACCATGGGAATTATTATAGAGTTGCCCCTTCGTGTGGCTTTAACAGCCTCCACCCTTCTGAGAAGGTGCTCCACAAGATTTTGGAGTGTTTCTAGGGGAATTTGCGCCTATTCAATCAAAAGAGCATTGTGGGGTTCGGTACTGACATTGGAGAAGACCTGCCTCTCCACAAATGTTACAGATCACCCAAAAGGTGTTCAGTAAGGTTGAGGTCAGGGCCCTGTGAAGGCCACTCAAGTCCCCTGGATCAAATTGATCAAACTATCTTTATGGAGCTTGTTTTGTACACAGTGGCACAGTCATGCTGGAACAGAAAGGGGTCTTTTCTTAAACTTTTACCAAAGGTTTGAATCTCACGATTGTTTAAAATGTCTTCGTATGCTGAAGCATTAACAGTAGCCTTCACTGCAAACATAATGCCTCGTACACACGACCAGACTTTTCAACATCAAAAGTCTGACGGAATGATTCCGGCAGACTATTCGAACGTGTGTGGGCTGCAGCGGACTTTTGATTTGCAAAAGTCTGACAGACTTTAGAAATGGAACATGTTTCAAATTTTTCCGACAGAACTCTGCCGGACCCAGAAATCCGCTCGTGTGTGTGCTAGTCTGACGGACTAAAACCGACGCTAGGGCAGCTATTGGCTACTGGCTATGAACTTCCTTATTCTAGTCCAGTCATACGTCATCACGTTCGAATCCGTCGGACTTTGGTGTGATTGTGTGTGGCCAAGTCCGTTCATTCGGAAAGTCCGTCAGAACTCTGTCAGAACTCCGTCGAAAGTCTGCCGGACTTAAGTCCTGTCGTGTGTACGCGGCATTATACCTTAATCATTTGGAAGGGCGTTCCACACTTTTACAGCTATAGTGTAATTTTACAGGCCCCGGGATTTACATGTGTGTGTCATCTCTGAGCCAACTTCTCAGTCCAGGAAGTACTGTATATGGTGACTGTGGATGATATCTAAACAAAGATGGCGCTATCCTTCTGCAGAGAAAAGCAGATGCATGTATTGCCAGAGTGGGTGTATGATCTCTGTCAGAGGTAATAAATACCATGATGTGCTACATTTACACAGGCATGTAGCTGCTGCTTGTTCCACTTAAAAGACTGACTATATTGATTTATGCATAAGTCAAGTCATGGCTGGTCCTCCTTAAAGGCCAAAAATGACCACCTATTTCTGAGTCATACACACTTGAAGAGAATTTTTTTTTATGATACATATACCATATATTTATATATATATATATTGTCACAAAAATAGAAGTTTTACAATATTAGCACCCTGTTTATTTCTGAGGGTCTATCTTCACACTTTGCATCTTTCTACAAGACCTTTATAAGTGAGGGAAGAAGCGTTGACCGTAGATATATTGGCATTAAAGCTTTCAATCAAAATAAAACCATTGCAGAGAACAAAATGACAACTGTGTGGAAAATAAATCAAGACATTTCTAAAATGTACCTAGCGGCAGACCAAGGGATGTCATATTACAGGGACCTTTACTGGTCCATATCATAGGGTTTCACATAGAGGAACTTAAATACGTCTTCGGAGAAAGACAAGATTGTGTTCTCTACAACAACCAATTGGATTCTCCCTTTGTTTCCATACTGTTTTTTTTTATACAGTGTTGGAATGTTATACTTTGGCATATAAAATACACCAATCTATGTACATGGCTTAAAGATGAATACTACACAAAAAACACTTTCGCAGTGGGCTCACCTCTGCACTACAAGAGTTAAATGCTTGTTAAAGTATAACTTTACCCATAACAGCTTGATAAAAAATAATGTTCTTTAGCAAGGAACATACATTCCACATTAATAAGTATGCTACCAAAAGGAGTGTGTGCTGTAAATTGCCTCTAGCATTGTTTCTGTTTCTTCTTGCTGGAGGCTGCCATTTTGCTGAAGCCCAAGGCCCCTGAATAGCAGTAAATCATAAAGCAGAACTAAACTCGATTTAATGGTTTCAATGAGACCTTACATCTCTTTCTTCTACCCCTGGACTTAAAGTGGTTGTAAAATCATTGCTCACAATTACTGCCAACCCCTCTGTTATACACAAAATTGGTTTGTTGGCCAACAAAACTGTGGAATTTTATCCGAAGGGCGTTGGCCCAAACTTGTCTTGCATACACAGGGCCACACAATTTTTGGCCAACAATTACGAACATAGTGACATACTATGTGGTTTTTCAGCTCTTTAGCACCACACTTTGGGCTCCTTCTGCTAATATAGTGTTAGTAGAAGTTTGGTGAGTGTTGATTCGCGCTTTTCTTTGCACATTTTTCATTTAACGCTTTTCTGTTCGCGCTTTTCATTTCATGCTTTTCAATTCTTTTCTGAAGGGCCGTTCGTCAACCAGGCATGTTGTGGAATTGGAGGAGATAAAGTGTTATTTACTATTAGCCTTGGAGTTATCGCTTTGACGTTATTTTTTTGGTTGAATAATGATTTAATTTGGTATATTTTCTATATTTTTGGATGCATAGAATGCACTTTTTGGTTAAGTTCTATTGGCAGATACATGTCTAATTTAATTTGTTTTTGTTTTTTTAATGCACAATAAAAACTCAAATAAAAAAAAAAGGATAATAATAATATTCTTGATATCGCTATAAAAAAAAAGCCTTTGAAAATTAGCTTCATTATTATCCCATTAAAGAAGAAGAGAATGTGTGCTGCTTTTCGAGATTTCATAATTTGCCACGTCACGAATGTTAATTCTCCATTACGAATGCTAGTTTACAAGACCGACCGCTTCTGCCACGTCCTTGCTTCCGAACATGCGTGATTGTACTTTGGACTTTTGTCCGACGGACTTGTGTACACACGATCAGAAAATCCGACAACACACATTTGTCCGCGGAAAATTTGTCCGCAGAAAATGTGAAAACCTGCTAGCCAACATTTGTTCACGGAAAGTCCAACAACAATTGTCCGATGGAGCATACACACGGTCGGATTTACCGTCAACAGCCTGTCATCAAACCTTTCCCATCAGAAAGTCTGATCGTGTGTACGCGGCTTATGTGTTTTTTTTTTTAATTCTCCTGCTAAATACCTTTTACACATTTCCAATGTGCGGTCGCCGCTCTCCTTCCCTGATCTAAGGACTACAGAGGGAGTGGCTGAGATCCCCATCTGACATCAGCCAGGCTGTTACATGACCCCACATTGGCGATGTGAAAAAAGGTATTTAGCAGCAGAATAAAAAATACAAAAAATAACATACACTGTGTAATATAGCATATTATAACAGAGGGAATGGCAGTAATTGTGGGCACTAACTTTACTGCCACTTGGAATAGCAGCAGGAGGTTTCTCTTTGGGCTCACACATAGGAGCTGACAGGCAGGGAGGGAGGGGGAGAGGGCGAGACTGTGGATGACAGAGGCACGTAAACTGACCACAGTGTCCTGGATCAGCAGCCATGATTACCATGTCAGCACACCTATGGGGACACAGAAACAGGCAGGATCAACCAGGTTCTTTACAGCATAGAAAGGGGTTACAACCTCTTTAATGAACATTTAACTCTTGCAGTGCAGGGAACCACTATTGCAAGGGTGTTTTTGTGTAGTTCAACTTTAACATAGATCTAAACCCAGTCACTTTTTAATGTATAAGATGTATTCAATTAATCTTAAATCTGTTGCTTTCCATAAAATAACACCTCAAGATCCTGCCATCAAAGTCCTTGTTTAAACACTTCCTGTTATAGGGTGATAACTAATACCCAAATGTGCTCCTGTATCACCCTTCACATGCGTTCCCGATGGAGACAACAAGCGACCATACCAATATGCATTGCGCAAGCATGGTCCTGCATTGTCACTATGAGGAAGCCATACCAGAGCAATGTTGTGTAGCTGGCTCTGCATGTAGACAGGAAGTGGCTAAACAAGGCTGAGGGAGATCAGCAGCTGTGAGATGCATGAAAGGATAAAAACAGTTCTTTTATGAAAAATATGGAACAGGGCTCTAGCAAACAAAATAGAGTACCAGTAGGATTTAGATCTATCTTAAAGAAGAATTTCAGGCCCAAAGGATCTCTGGATCAGGTGTAAGTGCGCTGATGTGCTTTAGGTTTCGTATCTGCAGGTGTAACTGACATTTCAGATGCTTTTGAGTCGTTTCAAGTTACATTTACATTCATACTATCTTGCCATGTCACCGCACCCCGATCAGGAGAACTTGCTACTCTTGAGTTCATTGATCACCAGGAAGATATAAAAGACCCTTATTTAATCAAGTTCATTAAAACCCTTAAATATATTTTCAATAAAGTTGGTATAATTAGCTACATCTGTCTTCATATCAGCTCCCTGTGACTCCCCTGCATAACAGGACCAATCAGGCTCTGATGCACCAATCAGCGCTGTTGGGAAACACTTTGCTTCATTCACTAACATTGGCTTAACCTGCCCTCCTGGAACTGTTCCAGTGGTAAATCACAGTGCAGATCTATTTGGTATCTGCTTACCTGAGTACATTTACGCACAGTCAAAATTCCTAAGCCCTGACGAAGGAGTGTTTGGTGCCCGAAACACGTTGGATTTTTATTTTTTTGCTATGACTCAGTTTTGTCATTAAAAACCTTGTACATTTTTTTTTTTCAAGCTCTCATTGGATTGTAAGTATAACACTGGCAGCTTACTGATAGCTGGCAGCTTACTGATAGAAGGCGATAGATAAGTGATCAAAGTGATGACTGTGTTAGCATGGAGATGTTTATTCATTGTCCAATCAGTTGCAGAGGTGAGCAAGCTGTATTGTTTATCTGCAGTAAAAAAAGCCTAGGTCTCTGACGTGTCTACAGGGCCTCTGATAGAAATCGTGGGGGCACCGTACAGCTTTCCTGACGGAGCCTTCCTCAACCCTGGCCTACACACCACCCCCCCCCCCCCCCCCAGGGTGCAGCGAAACAGTGGCACTGGCTTTATCCCCCTACTCCCTGAAAATGAAAAAAGTCCTACCTCCTGGGCCCCACTTTTTACCTGATGGGGCCCAGGGAAATGTAATTTGAGGTCTGGGAAGCAAGTAGGAGCTGAGGTGTGGTCTACTAAAATCCATTTATTAATTTAGAAAAAAATTAACAATAAATTTGCCCTGGGTCCCTCCCTGTTTAGCTGATGAGGCCTGGGCCCAGTACAACAGGACCAGTTGTACTACCTTATTAGCTGCACTGCCTGTCTATGGCATCTATCAGAGGTGGTGTAAATCTCAGGCCTGGCTGATCATCGTTGGTAGGTAGAATAGCTTCCATATATTTATTGCAGTTGTGTAAGAATGTATAACTTTTGCTCATCCAGTATTTATAAAATATTTCACATTCACACTTTAAAGAGAAGTAGGTCATTTATGAATAAAGGCTCTTTGAAAGGCTGTATTAAGGTTCATATAAAGCCAGAGCTGACTTAACCATAATAAAAATGGGGCAGACTCTCCTTGGCCCACCATAGCAGTCTTTATGCATACCATGCATAAGTGCCATTGCCCATCACAGTATCTGGCATAGTAGGACCCTCCCTCTCAAACATGCCTATTTCATTGTGTAACAGTGAGCCAGTCTCTTTGTGAAAAGTATACTTTACTTCTAATATTAGAGAAGGTGTCACCGAACAGGCACACCATAATACAGCAGACAAATATTTTAAGCATAAAAAATGTTGTCCAAATTTGTACAGTGGAAACTTGTGTAACAAGTAACGTGGTTAACGAGCGTTTTGAAAGACAAGCAACTTTTTGTTTTAAATTCTGACTCGGTTTGCGAGTGTTGTCTCGCAAAACTAGCAGAATTCAAGCTAATGGTGTGTGCCGTACCACATTTGGCCAGAGGTGAGGGGGCGCCGATGACACTCGGAACGGTTTGGAGCCGTTCGGAAATACTCCATTCCCGAGTGTTTCCAAGCCTTTCTGAGTTCAGCCGAGCTGTCCGAGTATTTTACCCCCCCCACACCTCTGGCCACATGTGGTATTGCATGCAATAGAAGTCAATGTGGAACTAATTATCTTTCCATTGACTTCTATGGGGAAACTTGGTTTGATATGCTTTGGATTACAAGCATTCTCCTGGAACGGATTATGCTCGTAATCCAAGGTTTCAGTGTATCTATTAGCCCTTGTACACACGGTCGGACATTCCGACAACAAAATCCGTCGGATTTTGTCAGATGGATTTTGTCCGAAACTGGTGTTGCATACACACGATCGGACAAAGTTGTTGGAAAATCCGATCGTTCGCAACAGGATGACGTTATTTAGTTACGACTGGACTACGTTCAGGCTAGTAGCCAATAGCTTTGGTCTAGGAATTTGATCTGAGCATGCATGGCACTTTGTCCGATCGGAATTCTCTACAAAAGATCTGACAAAGTCAGATCGGCTCATGTTGTCGGAAAATTTTTATATCCAGCTCTCAAACTTTGTTGGTCGGACTTTCTGACGGAAAAAGTCAGATGAAGCCCACACACGGTTGGATTATCCGACAACACGGTCCGATCAGACATTTTCCATCAGAATGTCCGACCGTGTGTACAAGGACTTACAGTGAATAAATATATTTTTAAAAATGTCTGATATAATTGCCTTAAAGCTGAATTCCAGGTATGACTATTTTTACATAGCTTGGACCAATGTAAGTAGGTTAATTGCCATCCCTGCGGGTTCCCCATGGCACTGCTACTACAGTGATATCCACCAACCTCCAGGTTCCCTGCTGATCGGCTGCCCTGCTGCATTGTGAACAAAGCAGGTAGCTCATTTGGCACAGGCGCCTTTCAGAGACTGCTTTGCATTTTCTCAAAGTATACAAAGCATTCTCTGATTGGACGAGGTGGAGACTGTGACATTGCCAACTCACCTCTCTACCAATTGGAGAACACTTTGCATTCTCAAGGTTATGTAAAGTAACCTGATTAGGTGGTCCCAGTTTATATTTTGGGACTACAGATCAATTAATTCTCATATTGTGTAGAATGAAAAAAAAGTGGTGTTATTCAGTTGTCTAGTAAAAGACAACTGGGCAGGGCTGACACCACTCATTTCACAAAAAATGCTGTGCATTGCTAACCCACAAAGGACTTGGGAGCTGAGGGCTGTACTTGTACCGGGTTACATTCATTTGTTAACTCCCTCTGGCATGTTCTAGAATTGTTACATTGCAGTTGATTTACTAAAGCTGGAAAGTGCAAAATCTGGTGCAGCTCTGCATGGTGTGCATTGAATCCGCATCTAAAATAATATCAAAAAGAGCCACGCTACAAAACCATAATATCTAAAAAAAAAAAAAAGATTAATTATGAGAGTGTGGACCAGACTGGACCATACATAATGAAGTCCATAAAGAAGGAAAGGGAAAGACAACATTTGTAGAAAGTGGAAGTGCAATGTAAGGCCGCGTACACACGAGAGGATTGTCCGTCCAACTAAGTCCGTCAGACAATCCGACAGACAGTCCGTCCTACTTTCGAATGAACGGACTTGACCACACATGATGAACAGACAGTCCGCCGAAAGCTTGCGCGATGACGTGTACAGCACGTACGACGGGACTAGAAATACGACGTCCAATACACAGCAATGCAACCTTTCGCCGTGTAAATCCTTTCTGAGCATGCGCCATACTTAGTCCGTCGAACTAGCCTACTCACGAGCGGACTGTCCGCTGAAACGTGTTTCAGCGGACAATATTACGGAAATTCCGAAAGACTTAGTCCGCCAGACTGTCCGCTGAAACAGTCCGCTGAAGCCCACACACGAGTGGACTGTCCGCTGAAACACGTTTCAGCGGACTAAGTTGGACGGACAATCCTCTCGTGTGTACGCGGCCTTAGACTCTTTTCACAAATGTTCAGAGGCAGTGAACCACCATCCATCACCACCATTACAGCCTCTAAGCCGTGACAACACCACCTAATAATGAGTGCAGGCTTACAGACTTCTTAGGACTCTCTAGTCAAAAGAGAGGTGGTCAGGGCCTGTGGCCAAACAACCCAGCCAGGGTATTCCCAAAGATGGACAGGAGTTTAGGCTGTAATGGTCATCTCAACAACATCTCCATGGGGTCTTATGAGCTCTCCCAGACAGGACTTGTCTGATCCCCAGGACGAGAGCTAAATTCTAAATTCAGCTTGCTCAATGAAGCTTTGACAAAAAAATAAAAATAACCTGTAAGCTGATTGGTTTCTATGCAGAGCTGTACCAGATTTTGCACTCTCCAGTCTGAGTGCATCAACCTCATTGTATCTCTTGTTACAAAGACAAATGTATTTCCAATGTTCCTCAGCTCCATCTAGAGGCCATTTTGTGCTATTTTGCTACTGCAAATAATAAAAGAACATTCGTTCAGAAGACAAAATAGCCTAAAGAACACTTGATTTTGCACAATTGGTATAGAACAAATGTACATGCAGATTCAGTGGAGGAAAAGCCATGCAAATGTTTCATAAATAGACCTCTTTAAGTCTAACTTCATATTATCTTCCCATAATCCCCTATTCCAGAGAAATCAGATTGAGTGTGGGAAGTTGACAGTGTAAGCTAGCTAGGCTCTACTGTAATGCACGATGCTCTCCATCTAACATGTTTCAGGCATGGAGGCTGGAGGTAGAACTGTTTATCTTATGCCTCGTACACACGGTCGGATTTTCCGACGGGAAATGTTCGATGTGAGCTTGTCGTTGGAAATTCCGACCGTGTGTATGCTCCATCGGACATCTACTGTTTGAAGAACCTGCTCTCAAACATTTGTTGTCAGAAATTCTAACTTTGTTGGAAGGAATTTTTTCCCCTGCTTTAGCAAATTGGATCATACTCTGCTGGGGTTTTTTGCCTTCCTCTGGATCAACTGTGGGTATAGAATTGGGTATATGGGATTGTATATTATTATTATTTTATTTTATTTATTTAGTGGTTGAACTTGATGGACTTGTGTCTTTTTTTCAACCTAACTAACTATGTAACTATGTTGTTCGGAAAGTCCAAGCGTGTGTAAACAATTCTGATACACAAAAGTCCACGCATGCTCGGAATCAAGCAGAAGAGCCGTACTGGCTATTGAACTTAATTTTTCTCGCCTTGTCGTACGTCAGCGTGTTCTGGCCGATCAGAATTTCTGACAAAATTTTTATGACTGTGTGTATGCAAGACAAGTTTGAGCCAACATCCGCCTAAAAAAAAGTCTGATCGTTTGTACGAGTAATTAGAGGCCAAGCTCAGCAGTATGATGAGGCTCCTTTGATGGCTAGAATAGGTGACATAGGAAGCTGCAGAGATGCAATAATGAACAGCGTACTGTGCTAGGAGAGTAAAAATCACAAGACTGTCCCAATAGAAATATTTCTTGTAAAAAAGCTTAAATATATAAATGTAAAATGTGTATTTAGCTGCTTTTCTGCCAGGCAATCATAATTCTGTAGTCAAGGCTTCTGGTATAAGAGAGAACAGCCAGATCCTTGACTACCTCTGCAGGCCAGCAATGCAGCATGGTCTAGGTCCCGCCCTAGTCTGTGATTGGACAATGAAAAAGTGGGATCCCTGTGCTCTTTGCTACTGTAAGCATGTTCCTTGTAAACAGAGCACTGATTGGCTCCTCCCTGCCCCTTCTAACTTGAGGTCTACTTTGCAAAGGATTACAGTGATAAATATCAAAACAGATTAAAGTGGTTGTAAACATTTACATATACCGAATGAAGTGACTGGCCTCAGGTACTACACAGAGAAGTAACAAATCCTCCTATATAAGTTGGACCTGTTTGTCTGCAGTCTTCTCTTCTTTCTCTACATCCATTCTGAGTGAAGAATTTATAAAGCTTGTCTAAGCTGTCAGAAAACAGTGTGAGGAGAGCTGAAATAACACTCTGCAGAGCTCAGTGAGGAGAACACTCAGGCCGGGTTTACATATATGCGAATTGGATGCGGTAAAATCCGCATCCAATTCGCATTACATGCGAGTATGTCTGGCTCTCAATGGAGCTGGCTCGCACATGTTCAGGGAGGCCGCAGCGTGGATTCCAAAGGTTCCTGTGCATTTTTGGGTGCGGTTCAGGTGCAAATTCAGCCAAAATGTGGACCTGAATTGCACCTGAACCAGTGAACAGGAAATGTACCGGATCCCATGCTGGAAACCGTTGCCACACGCATGTGAACCCGGCTTAAGAGAGGGAGGGGAGGGAAGGGGGGAAGGGGGGAAGGGGAGGGGAAGGGGGAAGGGAAAGGGGAGGGGAAGGGGGAAGGGAAAGGGAAGGGGAAGGGGGAAGGGAAAGGGAAGGGAACCCCCCCCCCCTTCACACAGCACACAGGAACATAGCTGAGGCAATCACAGGTTGTGTGTGCTGGAGATCCCTCCCGTCACCTTTTTTTCCTCTTAGTGTCGGGAAAACTTGTCTGAAAGCTTCATGAGCCACTTAAGCAGATAGAGGAACAGGGCAGCATGCAGAAATGACATTTGCTCTGGATTGAGACAAGTACACACTATAGAGGGATATGCTTTGTTCACATTTCATTTCTGAGGTTTACAACCACCTTAAGGTATTTATGTTAGTCCTATGTAAAGACAACTTTAAAAAAAAAATCTTAAATGAACATATAACTGGATTAAACAGTGATTTTTTTTTTTTTTTTTTTTTTTTTTATACCTGCCTGGAGTTACATTAGTGTAATATTTTGGACCTTTTCATTTCCTCAATGCTAGTTGAATGGTTGTCATTTCATAGGGTCTCATATAGTAAAACAGTATTAAAAACAAAATTGCTTATTGTCTATAAAAAATAATAATAATATTCTTGTGTTGCTTGGTTTACAGGCCCCAAACACTCAAGTGTATGAGCCGTTTTAATATAACAATTCTATATTTCACCTTGCCGGTCATCTTAGCCTTAGTGTGGAACCACTGTAAACCATTCCCTGACCAACATTTAAAACCCGGCCTTTTTCTACATACCTGATCAGAACAGAAAATGGTCTTAATAGCAAAGAAACAAAACAAAACAAAAAAAAAAAAACATAAGCACCAAGCAAAAAACACATTACTAAAATACTTCAGATTCATTCACAAACATTTAGGAGACACATAAATGCTGTATCGTTCAGATATAAAGAACGGGAGATCCTGAAATGGAAAGAAATGTAAACAGTACAAGGTCGAAAGCCCGTGTTGCACAATTTGTTGGCGTGCTTACAATGCAATTTTTAGTAACTCGCATACCTGATCCAGCCTAAAATCTATGACTGATGATTCTGAACCAAGAAAAAAAAATCCCCTTTTTAAACCACAGTCACCCCTTATTTCTGTAAGAAACATATTTTTTTTTTTTTTGTCTCTCATTTATGCTGCATATAAATATATAGATTAACACTTTCTTCACAAGAGATGTTGGCGTCTACCATAACAATGGGGAAGAGGGGCTCCTGGAGGAGCTGAATATGAAGGTACGAATGGCTGCAGTGTAGAGACTGACCACAAGGGGGCACTGTGGTGGTGTGTCAGCCATTCCACAACAGTTGTATCGGATAATCAGTCTGTACAGATTCGTTTTCTAGGGATATTTAACAGGCACACTTTCTCTCTGCTTTTGTTTCGTCTAATTTTCCAGAGTTTCCTCCGTTCACCGCGTCTGGGACTTGGGTCTTATCTACGCATTGCTCCATCCGTTTCATGATCAAGTCCAGCAGGGTTTCTACGGACTTCTCCACGTTCTGTCCAGTCGCTGCGCTTGTTTCAAAGTATGGAATGCTGTTATGGAGGAAAAAAAAATTTAAATTAAAAAAAAGACTATTAAAACAATATACATGTGAATCAAAACTATGCAGGCTTACTTCACGAGAACTAAAATATTTATTTATTATAGGGATTTATATTGTGCCGACAATTACACAGCTTTACTATTCATATACATCAGTCCCTGCCCTAAGGGAGCCAACAATCTAAGGTCCTTATATCACATGCATATTTACATACATGCACACACATATACTACCCTGTATCCCCCGAAAATAAGACCTAACGTGATTGTAGGTGATGACTGCAATATAAGCCCTACCCCCCAAATAAGCCCTACCTGTTTCCCTGAAAATAAGCCCTACCCTGAAAATAAGACCTACAAGGACTTTAACTAGGGCTTATTTGGGGGGTAGGGCTTATATTGCAGTCATTCATGACAATCACGCTAGGTCTTATTTTCGGGGGAAACAGGGTAGGGCTAATTAACCACTTTCAGACCAGACCATTTTGCAGGCCAATGACCAGACCACTTTTTGTGTCGATTAAACTGACAATTGCACGGTCGTGTGACGTGGTTCCCAAACAAAATTGACGTCCTTTTTTTCCCACAAATAGAGCTTTGTTTTGGTGGTATTTAATCACCCCTGCGGTTTTTATTTTTTGTGCTATAAACAAAAAAAGAGCGACAATTTTGAAAAAAAAAGCATTTTTTACTTTTTGCTATAATAAATATCCTCCAAAAATATATATATATAAAAAAAAAATTTCCTCATTTTAGGCCGATATGTATTCTTCTACATATTTTTGGTAACAAAAAAATCAAAAAGAAAAATCAAAAATAAAAAAAAAATTGCAATAAGCGTTTGATTGGTTTGCGCAAAATTTATAGCGTTTACAAAATAGGGGATAGTTTTATGCCATTTTTATTAATAATTTTTTTTTTTTTACTAGTAATGGCGGCGATCAGCGATTTTTATTGTGACTGCGACATTATGGCGGACATTTTTGACAAATTTTTGGGACCATTGTCATTTATACAATGCACTGATTCCTGTGTAAATGACACTGGCAGGGAAGGGGTTAACCAGGGGGTGGCAGTGTAGGAGTCAAGTGTGTCCTAGGGGCGTGTTACTGTGGGGGGCGTGGCTGTGTGCTAGTGAACACTGAACTCTGCTCCAATCACAGGGAGCAGAGTGTCACTTGTTGCTAGGCAGAACAGGGAGATGCTGTTTACAATGGCATCCCCCCGTTCTTCTTCCCCGTGAGACGATCGTGGGTATCCCCGTGGTGATTAAAGTCTGCGGGACCCGCGACCGGACTCATGGGGGTCCCTACCAGCACACGCGCGCACCTCCGGCGGCGCGTATGCGATGGCAGGGTGACTAATTCAACTGGACGTACCTGTACGCCAGTTTGCCTGCCCGTGCCATTCTGCCGACGTACATCGGCGCTCGCTGGTCGGGAACTGGTTAACCTACCACTTTAAACTTTGTGACTCACTTGTTGAAATGCTTAAAGTGGTGCTAATGTTATTATTTTGAGGGGACAGCAAATTTACACTGTTATACAAGCTGTACACTCACTACTTTACATTGTAACAGTGTAATTTCTTCAGTGTTGTCACATGAAAAGAATAAAAGATTTACAAAAATGTGAGGGGTGTACTCACTTTTGTGAGATACTGTATTTCAGTAAAATGCTGAATTATGGCCACTAGATGGAGCTGGTCATCTAAGGAAAACTGTAACAACTGTAGTAAAGGCTAAGTTCACCTTTTTGGGCAGCATTTCGTTTTTCATAATAAATAGCCTTTCCGCGTGTCTTTTCTGCCCCAGCCATCTCAATGTTCTTTTCTATCACTTAACTCACGGGGGACAACTGTAGATCAGTGCGAGCTTTCAATTTTCACATTTGAATTTTAAAAAAATGCTTTGCCTTAATGCATCACACAATAGGCATATATTAGCTGTCCGGACCACACCTCCCTCATTACTATTCCAACTTTCTGTACAATCTAGTTTAGATCTACCATCAGCTATGTAGTGCAGTGACCTGTCTGATTTGATACAAATTGAATGGATTGTTCAGCTGGGTCCTCCTATTCCATAGTTCTGGTAAATCTAAAGGAAATTGTGCAGAGATTGTGGAATCAGATTGCATAGTGTATGGATTTTCAGAGCTAGCAGCCTCCGGCATCTTTAACACTGGTTGGTTGTTGAGGAGCAGGCCATCGAATCTTTGACAACGGATCACTCATCAGCTGTTAGCGGGATTCCCCACTGACAGCTGAATGTAAAAACAAAACAAAAAAACATTGGCAACAATAAAAAATTCCTCAGTCCATAGCAGGCCCTTTCAGGTCCGCTATGGATTTTAAGGGGAACCCCATGCCAAAAAAAAAAAAAAAAAAAAGGGAGTGGAGTCCCCCCGCCCAAATCCAGACACTTATCCGAGCATGCAGCCTGGCAGGCCAGGAAAGGAGGGAGTTCCCCCACCCCTCATGTCCTCAATATGGTGGTTAATAATATTATATATATAATATAATATATAATATAATATATTATATATATATATAATATATATATATAATATAATAGAAAGAAATGGAAAAATTGAGTTTCCAGGCACCAATTATAGAAAAATATAAAAGTACATTTTATTAAACAATTAATACATAAAAGATATTTAAAAAATACTGCCAATTGCAGTAGACAACTACAAAAATAGCTCTACATGTTTTGCGAAAATCGCTTCTTCAGGAGCTTGATACATATTAAAGGGAGAGAAAAAGGCAGTCAATAACAATTATAGTAATGTATAATGATAATAAAACAACTCAAGAGACTCTCGAGACATTTTATTATCAATATACATTACTATAATTGTTAGACTGCCTTTTTTCTCTCCCTAGAATATTTATCAAGCTCCTGAAGAAGCAATTTTTTCGCGAAACATGTAGAGCTATTTTTGTATGTTACAATGTAGTATAGTCTCACATGTCTATTATGGCATGTTCTTGACACTCATGATCCATATTGGAGAGGTTCAGTTGTCTACGGCAATTGGCAGTATTTTAAATGTATATTATGTATTGATTGTTTAATAAAAATGTACTTTATATTTTGCTATAATTGGTGCCTGGAAAGTCCATTTTTTTTTCTATGTAAGCACTATCGTATAGGACGTGATCTTAAACCCCCACAGTTCCATCCTGCATTGGAGCTTGTTTAACTTTTTGATTCATGTTCTCCACATGGTAGGGGTGCTTTGGAGTGGGGGAGATCTTCTCGCCTGTGGTTGTGGAGGTCTGCGGGCAGGGGCGGACTGACAACTCATGGGGCCCCCGGTCATTAGGAGATTATGGGGCCCCCAGGCAATCAGATTATGGGGCCACACAGTATACACACACACACAGTATACAATCACACAGTATATACAGACATGTTTCTATTGGCTGAGAAGGTACTGGAGGGGTGGGGCAGCTATAATCTCAGGATTTTTAGACCAAAAGGATATCGGTAAGGGACATTTCAGAGACAGATGTAAAGAAAACACAGATTTTTACATACTGTCCCTGGTTTTACTGAAGCTGGCAACCCTGATGGGGCCCCCTAGTGGCCCGGGGGCCCTCGGGCAGTGCCGAGTGGCCAAATGGTCAGTCCACTCCTGGGCAGGGGGCTTATTGGAATCTGGAAGCCCCCTTTAACAAGGGGGCCCCCAGATCCTGCCTCTCCTATGTGAATGAGATTTTTAAGTAATGTAGCTTGTGCAATTTTGAAGCATGACATGTTTTAGGTATTTATTTACTCAGCGTAACATCATCTTTCACATGATACAAAAACATTGGGCTAACTTTACAGTTTTTTTTTAATTCAATAAAGTGTAAAAAAAAAATTGCGTATGAAAGGCCGCTGCAAATACAGTGTGACATAAAATATTGCAACGAACACCATTTTATTCTCTAGGGTCTCTGCTAAAAAATGAGGATGGACTATCCCAATAAATCTGGTTTATTTAAATGACTCACCCATATTTATCAGCGAGCTCTTTTGCTTGCCGTTCATTGACCTCTCGTTGATCTGACAGGTCTGCTTTGTTACCAATTAAGACAATATCTGGATTCTCACAGTAAGCATTTGCTTGCAGCTGACCTGAAAGAAAAAAAAAGAAAGATAAAAATGTGCTCGTCAACGTGATATTAAGGTAGATGTAAATGCCAACTAGTTGGCATTTCGTATTGTATTATAAAACAATGGTCATGTTTCTTTTTTATAAAATACCATTTTCACCTTTGTTGCATCTCAGTGGTGCTGATCTCTTGCAGCCGCTTCCTGTTTACAGCGATGGCTGTATGGGTTCTCTCATGCCCATGTGACAGGGTGGCAACATCGTTGGTACCAGTGGAAGGAGTAGTGACCCATCATGGTACCAGTGGAAGGAGTAGTGCCCCAACGTTGGTACCAGTGGAAGGAGTAGTGACCCATCGTTGGTACCAGTGGAAGGAGTAGTGACCCATCATGGTACCAGTGGAAGGAGTAGTGCCCCATCATGGTACCAGTGGAAGGAGTAGTGCCCCATCATGGTACCAGTGGAAGGAGTAGTGCCCCAACGTTGGTACCAGTGGAAGGAGTAGTGCCCCAACGTTGGTACCAGTGGAAGGAGTAGTGACCCATCGTTGGTACCAGTGGAAGGAGTAGTGACCCATCGTTGGTACCAGTGGAAGGAGTAGTGACCCATCGTTGGTACCAGTGGAAGGAGTAGTGACCCATCGTTGGTACCAGTAGAAGGAGTAGTGACCCATCGTTGGTACCAGTAGAAGGAGTAGTGACCCATCGTTGGTACCAGTGGAAGGAGTAGTGACCCATCGTTGGTACCAGTGGAAGGAGTAGTGGCCCATCGTTGGTACCAGTGGAAGGAGTAGTGGCCCATCGTTGGTACCAGTGGAAGGAGTAGTGGCCCATCGTTGGTACCAGTGGAAGGAGTAGTGGCCCATCGTTGGTACCAGTGGAAGGAGTAGTGGCCCATCGTTGGTACCAGTGGAAGGAGTAGTGACCCATCGTTGGTACCAGTGGAAGGAGTAGTGACCCATCGTTGGTACCAGTGGAAGGAGTAGTGACCCATCGTTGGTACCAGTGGAAGGAGTAGTGACCCATCGTTGGTACCAGTGGAAGGAGTAGTGACCCATCGTTGGTACCAGTGGAAGGAGTAGTGACCCATCGTTGGTACCAGTGGAAGGAGTAGTGACCCATCGTTGGTACCAGTGGAAGGAGTAGTGACCCATCGTTGGTACCAGTGGAAGGAGTAGTGACCCAGCGTTGGTACCAGTGGAAGGAGTAGTGGCCCAGCGTTGGTACCAGTGGAAGGAGTAGTGACCCATCATTGGTACCAGTGGAAGGAGTAGTGACCCATCATTGGTACCAGTGGAAGGAGTAGTGTCTCATATCAGTGGGAGGAACAGTGCCCCAAGGGCTGGATTAAGGCAGGCTAAGGGCCACATATAGCCGTGGGCCACAGTTTGGAGACCACTGATCTACAGTTTTCTCACAGTAATTTTTAAAGCAGCAGGCCATACTCAATCGAGCAATATCTACTTTAATGTATTTTTTGAAATTTGCAGCTTTTATTAAAATACCTGGTGATCCTGCCATGAAGGTCCTTATTATTATCCAGGATTTATATAACACCAACAGTTTGCACAGTGCTTTATATTATATAGGGAGAAAGTACAGTAACAATGCAATTTAATCCAAGAGGGTTCAGAGGGCCCTGCACCTGAGAGCTTACAATCTAATAGGGAGGGTTATATGGTGCCCCTGTCTCCCATTTGGTCTCCAGTACTGTCACCCTATCACATGGGCTTCCAATGGATACTACAAGAGGCTGCTTCGAGTCACAATAAACAGACAGGGCCCATAGTGGTCAACATCAAGAAAGACAACCAGTCATCAGTTGAGTGCATCCAGACAGTAGATGGCTGTAACGTGGATGCAGGAGATCAGCACCACTAAGATAGAAAAAACTGGTATTCTAAAATATAGCCAATTCATTCATGTGTGGTAGGATTTTTACTGAAAATTCCATTTTACATTTTAAGTTGCAGTGGCAAACTCTCATATTATAGATCATATCTTTATTTACAAGGACACATACTTTGCTGTACCAGTGCCTTCACCCCAGATCTCTGTAGGTACAATGCCTGCATAAAACGTTATAAAAAGGTGTAATACTTACTCATCCAATTTCGGACATTGAGAAAACTCTGTTGACTGGTGAGGTCAAACATTAACAGGAAACCCATGGCGTCTCTGAAAAATGCCGTGGTGAGGCTCCGGAACCTGGGGACAGTTAAAGAATAATCAACTATAAATTGCCTGAAATAGAAACACCCTGAAAATATCAGGATTCTGTGCAGGCTAGTCAAGTTCCTCCACCCCAAACTCACTCATCCATGTCTTTATGGACCTTGCTTTGTGCACTGGTCCAAATCATTTGGTGGTGGTGGGGGGGGGGGGCAATTATGGTGTGGGGTTGTTTGTCAGGGGTTGGGCTTGGCCACGTAGTTCCAGTGAAGAGAACTCTTAAAGCGTTTGTTAACCCCAAAAAAAACCTGATCCTGTTCCCTTAAAGCACGTTATACAGCACAGTGCTTGCGCTGTGTCATTTGGCCCCCTGTATACCCTAAAAAATCTGGCTGACCCTGCCTGGCTATACACTCCCCTCTGCAAACAGACCACGATAATCATGGCTGCTGAGCATGACATTGTGGTCCGTTTGCTTGCTTCCATCAGCCACAGTCTGCTATCTGCAGCTCTCCCTGTGTCTGCCTCCTATATCCCCCACCAACCCCCCCCCCCCCCGCTCCTCTCGGATCATAAATATTCATATCCCCTCTGTATCATTAGAGCATCTGTCCCTGTGTCTTTGTATAAAGGTACAGACTCTGCCGATATGTATAAATGGCTCCTGGCGCACAGCAGATTGTTCACGCTCTCTCTCTCCCCTGCCTCCACCAGCTGACGTCAGCGGGATGGCTCGGCCCCGCCTACTAGAGTTGTGAACTGGAGAAACAAGGGAGCTGACATGTCAGCTGAGGGCAGCTTATACATGTACAGAGCGGCAGATTTTTTACATTACACAGACACAGGGACAAATGTTATTATAATACAGAGGGGATAAGACTATGTTAGCACAGTGGGTTAACAACCACTTTAAGGCTGAGTTCACATTGTTGTGTGGAGCGGCCCACAGGAGGGGGTCCGGTGCGTCCCTGTTCACCGTTTCAGGTCCAATTCCGGTCCGAATTTTCAGCTACATTCGCACCTGAAACGGACCAAAAGAGACACACCGGACTCCTGTGCACTTTGCTCCACAGCCATCAATGAACTGTGTGAACCGGTTTCATTGCCAGTCGGTCACACTCTCCTGACATGCAAATTGGATGCGGAGAAACCTGCATCCAATTCGCAGTAGTGTGAACTCAGCCTAAGGCATTAGCAAACCAATACATCTTGGACAATTTTATACTCCCAACTTTGTGGGAACAGTTTGGGAACTTCACTGGCCTGCACAGAGTCCTGACCTCAACCCAATAGAACACCTTTGGGATAAATTAGAGCGGAGACTGTGAGCCAGGCCTTCTCATCCAACATCAGTGCCTGACCTCACAAATGCGCTTCTGGAAGAATGGTCAGACATTCCCATAGACACACTCCTAAACCTTGTGGACAGCCTTCCCAGAAGAGTTGAAGCTGTTATAGCTGCAAAGGGTGGGCCAACCCAATATTGAACCCTACGGACTAAGACTGGGATGCCATTAAAGTTCATGTGCGTGTAAAGGCAGGCGCCCCAATACTTTTGTACCTCAACTTCCTTTAACAGACCAAGCTGTCCAGCAAAAGTGGCAGTTAGAGGGTTGAGATAAACCATTTACCACTGACAGGGGTGCTTTCATTGACCAGCTTGTATTCATTTAAAATGGAAGTAAACCCATCAGGGTTTACTTCCTCTTTAAAACCTTTATCCCAAAAAAAAAAAAAATAAATCTGCTTAATATTTATCTGGAGTTTAGCTTAAATATTTTAGTAAATTTTCTGGTTCATCCAACATTTCCTTCTCCCCAGACTGACAAGGCTGCTGTCCAAGGGTGACTTCATTATTACTCCATCCAGGCTGGGGACACCCTATACAGTAAGTATATCCTGTGTTCATATCAGAGATTAGTAGGCTGAAAGGCTGCAAACTCACTGTTCAAAAAAAACAAAAAACAAACAAACATACATTCCCATTAAAATAACCCTTTCAATAACGAGAGGGTTATTTTAAATGGGAATATATATATATTTTTTTAGACCGGTGACTTTTTTAATCCTATTAAAGCGGGAGTCCACCGGGACTCCGCGTTTTTTTTTTTTAAAAGCCAGCAGCTACAAATACTGCAGCTGCTGACTTTTAAAATAGTGACACTTACCTGTCCAGCGTGCCCACGATGTCGGCACCCGAAGCCGATCTCTCGATCGTCTCTCGGGTGCTGCCGCCGCCATCTTGGGTATGGGAATCAGGAAGTGGAGCCTTTCAGCTTCATTTCCCGGTTCCCTACTGCGCCCCTTTCCGCAGAGAGCTATCCCGGAAGTGGGTGCAGATACCTGTACTGTACAGGTACCTGCACCCCCCTCCTCACTGAAAGGTGCCAATTGTGGCGCCGGAGGGGGGGAGGGTTCCGATGAGCGGAAGGTCCACTTTAGGGTGGACCTCCGCTTTAATGCAATGGGCATCACTGTGAGATATACTAGTGTGACAGAGAGATGCATAGCTCCTAACTGTCCCTGATTTGAAGCGATGTCCCTCTGTCCCTCATTTTGGTCGGATCTATACAATTGTATATAAAATGCACTTTTTATCTTTCAAAAAGTGTTTCCCAGTACTAAACCTTTCATCCAAAATTCTAAATTGCTGCATTTGTAAATTTCAAAAGCCAATATAAAGGAATAGTAGTGGTAAAAAAAAAGCCCTTGTGGGTTTAAATAATTTTTTTTTTAGGTTAATCCTCCATTAAGGGGGCATGGCAGGGGGCGTGTCCTATGCCTACATGCTTTTGCTAGCAAGTGTCCCTCATTTCCATCTCAAAAAGTTGGGAGGTATGGAGACCTGCAATGGAACACTAGAAGAAAAAAATCCAGTGCATTGTAAGAGCTTTAGCAATGTCATCTTATGCCTTCTTGTGGGATGATGAGTAAGATGGGATCCCAAACCCAAATTTCATGAGATGCTCCAGCACTGTGCAGAAGTGCATTTTCGGGGTATCTGGGATCCTTAGCTTTTTACCCAGAGTCCCACAGGAAAGCCATGAGAGAGCTAAGTAGTGACCAGACTTTCCATGTTCATGCAAGATCTGCTTTAATAATATGTAAAATCTTGAATGTCAAATGCCTGGACCAAAGTTCACTTTAAAGCGGACCTTGCATCAATAGCAAGTTTGGATTATTCAAGGTGTCCCCCTCCGCTGCCTAAAACATTGCATGAAAGCGCAGAAAAAAAAAATCTAGGAGGGGTGGGGAATTAAATAACATATGTAGCGTACTCCTCCAAAAAGGGCCCACTGATTTGCCCCAGGTTCCTTTCCCCAGTTGTAGTGGCAGCCAGGCACACAGCAACAGTCATGGCTTCTGTTTTAGTAAGCAGTCTAGGGGTGTATTTTTTATGCTGTGTTGCTTACTGAACTTGGGTAGGGTTCAGGAAGATGTGGGATACTCCAGCTTTGTTCAGTTATAAGAGGACAGTCATCTCTTTATCAGAGCTTTTCAGTAAAGTCCCTCTAGTAACACATAAGGGCATGAGACACCATGATAAATATCTCAGCCCAAGCAAGCACTGATGTACAAGGAGGAGTAGCAGCAAACAGTCACTAGGACCCTATACTCAGGCCTGTGCTCACAGTGTCCATAGATACTTGGATGCCTCCCTCCAATATCAGCCAGACATTTCTCTCATGAACTCTAGACCAAATTCTCAGTGAAATCCCTTAGGTAGCTCCAGAAATTATCAGCAATTTAGGTCCCCCAGCTCTAGCACAGCTGGAACCTTAATGGGCATACACAGAACTTCAGCTAGGCTGCCTAGAAGAGTAGCAGCCCTATAGGCTGGGATCATCTCCTCCTTGACAAGAACAGGGCTGCCCCAGAACCCAGACTATGTATGCCAGGGGAAGGCAACCTGGGGCCCTCCAGCTGTTGTGGTACTACATTTTCTATGAGGCATTGCAAGGCTGGCAATTACAATTACTCCCAGATGCATGATGGGACTTTTAGTTCTGCAACAGCTGGAGGGCCCCAGGTTGCCTACTCCTGATGTATGCACTCCTCAGCCACCTACTGGTCACTTTCTCCCAGGGATTGGCTGAGACAACATAAATATTCAGACTTGATTTGCCTCTTCCAGTTCTCTACATTCCAGAATGCTCCAGAAGGCAGGGGAAATCAGTCAAACCTGAAGCCAAAGAAACCCAAAAACAGACCAAAGCAATCACAAACTACTGGAGCCTTAAAGAACTAAACTTACCTATCCTATCCAGCAACCTACTTACAGTGCCTTGCAAAAGTATTCGGCCCCCTTGAACTTTTCAACCTTTTGCCACATTTCAGGCTTCAAACATGAAGATATAAAATTTAAATTTTTTGTGAAGAATCACCAACAAGTGGGACACAATTGTGAAGTGGAACAAAATCTATTGGATAATTAATTTTTTTTAGCAAATAAAAAACTGAAAAGTGGTGCGTGCAAAATTATTCGGCCCCTTTACTTTCAGTGCAGCAAACTCACTCCAGAAGTTCAGCGAGGATCTCTGCATGATCCAATGTTGTCCTAAATGACTGATGGCGATAAATAGAATCCACCTGTGTGTAATCAAGTCTCTGTATAAATGCACCTGCTCTGTGATAGTCTCAGGGTTCTGTTGAAAGCGCAGAGAGCATCATGAAGACCAAGGAACACACCAGGCAGGTCCGTAATACTGTTGTGGAGAAGTTTAAAGCCGGATTTGGATACAAAAAGATTTGCCAAGCTTTAAACATCCCAAGGAGCACTGTGCAAACGATAATTTTGAAATGGAAGGAGTATTAGACCACTGCAAATCTACCAAGACCTGGCCGTCCCTCTAAACTTTCAGCTCAGACAAGGAGAAGACTGATCAGAGATGCAGCCAAGAGGCCCATGATCACTCTGGATGAACTGCAGAGAACTACAGCTGAGGTGGGAGAGTCTGTCCATAGGACAACAATCAGTCGTACACTGCACAAATCTGGCCTTTATGGAAGAGTGGCAAGAAGAAAGCCATTTCTCAAAGCTATCCATAAAAAGTCTCGTCTAAAGTTTGCCACAAGCCACCTGGGAGACACACCAAACATGTGGAAGAAGGTGCTCTGGTCAGATGAAACCAAAATCCAACTTTTTGCCCACAATGCAAACCGATATGTTTGGTGTAAAAGCAACACAGCTCATCACCCTCAACACACCATCCCCACTGTCAAACATGGTGGTGGCAGCATCATGGTTTGGGCCTGCTTTTCTTCAGCAGGGACAAGGAAGATGGTTAAAATTGAGGGGAAGATGGATGCAGCCAAATACAGGACCATTCTGGATGAAAACCTGTGGGAGTCTGCAAAAGACCTGAAACTGGGACGGAGATTTATCTTCCAACAAGACAATGATCCCAAACATACAGCAAAATCTATAAAGGAATGGCTCACAAATAAATGTATCCAGGTGTTAGAATGGCCAAGTCAAAGTCCAGACCTGAATCCAATCGAGAATCTGTGGAAAGAGCTGAAAACTGCTGTTCACAAACGCTCTCCATCCAACCTCACTGAGCTCGAGCTGTTTTGCAAGGAAGAATGGGCAAGAATTTTATTCTCTCGACGTGCAAAACTGATAGAGACATACCCCAAGCGACTTGCAGCTGTAATCGCAGCAAAAGGTGTCTCTACAAAGTATTAACGCAAGGGGGCCGAATAATTTTGCACGCCCCACTTTTCATTTTTTTATTAGTTAAAAAAGTTTCAAAAATCCAATAGATTTCGTTCCACTTCACAATTGTGTCCCACTTGTTGGTGATTCTTCACAAAAAATAAAGATTTTATATCTTTATGTTTGGAGCCTGAAATGTGGCAAAAGGTTGAAAAGTTCAAGGGGGCTGAATACTTTCGCAAGGCACTGTAGGAGTGTCCTATGTCTGCTTACCTTTCCATAGTTTCCGTGCGCAGTGCCTAGGTAACTGACATCATCCTTTTGGTGGGAACTCTGAGAATGTTGAGCAGCCCACATCTCACGTGAAGATGATCCCATGTGGTGCTGCGTTGTATTCTTTAGAGATTTGGGCTACTCATCATTCCCCGGATTCTCGTCAGCTGGAGGATGTTGTCACCCCCTGCCTCCTGAAGTCGGGGAAAATTTGAGTATATTGGCAAACTATTTTTCTTCCGCAGGTTCTTTTTTGAACTTCAATGCAGCTTTTAAGCACGGAAAGGGGGTGGGGGGAATAAGCACACCTTTTCTGAAGTGCAAAGTTCAATTTAAGGAACTCTCTACCTGGAAATAAAATAATTTCCTAATATTTAACTTACCTTTCCTGTCCAGCTGTATCCCAAAGCTGTAAATGGACCTTGAAGGTTTTTCCGTGCGTGCTGCCTGGACTGGCATTATTATAAACCTGAAGAAAGACATATCAACACATTAAATATATTTGAAAGAAATCATCATACACTCATATTTTACTCCCCAGCATTAATTCCCCCAGCAAGTAGCTAGGTCAGCAAAAGGACTTCATTTTGATTTGGTTGGTGAATTTATAATATAAGTAAAGTGAATCTGCTAGCTTGTGAATAGTTTGGAGAAGAGGGAGGCAGAAATCTGACTGTAGTTCCGGGGTCTATGAGACTTGTAGTGCTTTCATGCAAAGTGTCGGGAAAGTACCTTCCATAGGGGGGCGGCACCCATGCCCAGCAGTCAGAAAAAAAAATGTTCTTTAAGTGCACTGTGTTTGGGCACCGGACACAGTGTATTATGGGAAGCACCACATCAATGCATTCACGAGATTGCAGACAAGGTGCTTCATTTGCAGGGTTTTGACATGCTTTGTGGCGCATTCCAAAGCGCCGGACAACTTATAATACTACGGGCTGGTGCTTTATTCTTCTAGTTAACTGATCACTTCCGGTTTCTATATGCTAGTGGTGAACCGGAAGGGATGTCAGCAGCTCCGTGGAACGCACGGCCCGAGTGTGTAAGGTAGTGGCAGCTGGTGCTCACATTTTTTTGGGTGGCGCAAACAAACTGAAAAATTCTGAAAAATAAAAAAAACTAAAACAAAAAAAAAAACCATCAAATGCAGCCACTGTGCCCATCAATTGCAGCCACTGCGCACATCAAATGCAGCCACTGTGCTATCATTGATGGGCACAGTGGCTGCATTTGATGGGTACAGTGGCTGCATCTGAATCTTTTTTGTATTTTTCAGACTTTCAGGTTTGTTTGCGCCCCCCCCCCCCTAAATATTTTGAGCACCAGCCGCCACTGGATCCTGCTGTACTTCTTCTGGCATATGAACAAACTGATTTGCAGGAGAAAGGAGTATGCCTGTATGAAAGTGAGGTCCTCCTGAGGAACAGGAATGTTTGCCTGCTGGAAACATCTGAGTTGGGCTATAAATATATAAATGAACAATACCAATACAGTACTAATCTTAGTGTGAATATAACACTTAATGTGATAGAAAATACAATCCTTGAATGCCGCTAAACATCAACAGTGCTTTCCACCACACTATATATACACTCAGAATACAACAATGATGCTCCTATGCAGCCACTCTAAGTGAAGGTTGTATGTGTACGAGCAGGGCCAGGACAAGGGGTGGGCAGGAGGGACAGCTGCCCTGGGCGCAATGGTTTATTGCAGGGATGTGGTTTTATATGGAGAACACTATGCATCCCATTTTTGTGTTTACATGTTAACTTACCCTGCGAATGCTGAGCGGCTGAAGGAGGGGAGTGTTTAAATGGAGTGGAAGAAATACTGCCGTGGATGAAATAACATATGCCAGTTTGATCTTGACTATATTGGGGTCCACAGAAAGAGGCGAGCAGATTAAAAGGTAGTAAAGTCCACTTTGTAGGTGGCTTACCTGGAGGTAAAAGTTAATATGTCCTAAATGGGCACCATTTAGGAGATATTCACACTGGATGCAGCCGGTGATGTCACCACCGGCACATGTGCTCAGAAGATTTGGCATACCGTGCTGGACCTTTAGAGCACCGTGCGGGAACCACAGGAGTAACGCCATTGCGGACTCCGGCTTTGTTCCAGAAGGAAGACCAGGGAAGATGGAAGCCCTGTCAGTGGTCACAGTATAAAGGAAATTTGTAAGTTCTGTATATAATTGTATTCTATTTTATATGTATTGCACAATACCCTCACTGTGCACACGGCACTAATAATGTTTTCATTACATGTTTGCATTCTTTCAAGTCCTGATTAGAATGAGTCTGACTATGTTACGCCCCTTGTTACCATAAACGTACAATTGTAATATTAATGTGATACATACGTAAAGATGTGTATAAAAACCTTCAATTGCGTCATAATAAAGCAGAACAGTTATTTGGAAAGATGCGGAGTGTATCTTTTGTGTCTGTTCCCTACTGCAGTAATTATTCGTTTGGAACCACTAATCAATATGAGGATGAGGATAGCAGTTTCCTATCTATAAAATGTCCAGGTCAGATGGCGAGCCAGCCAGGAGAGGATTTACAGGTGACCCTGAGAATCCGAAACTAGGAGCTTGAGACGATCCGGGAATTTCTGATAATCAGCCGGCTGAGGTAAGCCTTTTGCTTACAATTGAGTTATAAGACTTCCTTGATCAGTAAGGCTGTGTTCTAAGGTAAGTATTTCACAATGTGCTAGTATGCAATGTGTTTGTGTTTGCATGTATACATACCTGTGAGTCTGGAGCTGCTGGAGGAGGAGACTACAGAATCATGCTGGAGGAGACATCCCCTTGGTGTGGATGATTTAAGCTTTTATGACCTTGATATGATATTGGGGTCCACATTTGGAGGTGAGCAGATATATTGCAGTGGATGGCTGGAGACACAGCATGAAATTTTGGAAAGTTTGGACTATCGATCATTAGAAGTTTGGACTTTTGTTTATTTTTGTACTTTTTCAATATTTTTCATTTCTTTTGTTTGCATTACATCATTGTTGTATTCTGAGTTGGACTTTAAAATTCCCATAATCTCCCACTAGAATTCCAAGACAATAAAAAGGTAACTCACCACTCTCTTTTCCCTGAAGTCAATCCCGACCGTCGTGATAAATTTAGGATTGAACTTGTTATCTGTGTATCTGTAGAGAAATGTCGTCTTTCCAACACCAGAATCTCCAAGTGCCAGGAGCTTAATCAGATAATCATAGTCACCATCCGTCATAGTGTCTACTGCTATGTGAACCTGTGGTACGACAAGAGAGAGGGACTTGTTAAAGAGGAAGAGATCACATTATTTAAAATACTGAATTAAACTTATTTTAGAAGAATATATATTGGCATAAACTGATGAATAAATTAGTTTTTTTATATATATTTTTTGAATATGTATTATAGCAGAAAGTAAAAAAAAAAGAAACAAAGAAATTAATTTTTTTTTCTTTTTTTTTTTTAAATTGCAGAGTTGATCAAATACCACCAAAAGAAAGCTCGATTTGTGGGGGGAAAAAAGGACATCAATTTTATTTTGGTACAACATCGCACGACTGTACAATTGTCAGTTAAAGTGATGCAGTGCCGCATTGCAAAAAATGGCCTGGTCATTAAGGGGATAAATCCTTCCAAGGCTGAAGTTGTTAAATAAGAAAACTAGCTTCTGATGTAATATTCAGCTTCAATCTAAAGGTTTCCCCACAGTAATTTTTTCAAGCCACTAGATGTCCTCAGTCCGATGGCCAGTATCGGTCAACTCACTGCTTCTGAGCTCAGATCATTGATGGACACGCCCCAGGCTGTGACTGGGCAGCAAAAGGAGAAGCAGCACATTAATGAGCTCATCTCTGTGTCACTCTGCTTTATCCTGCTATCAGCATCCATCTTGTCAGCACATGAACTGGTCCTCGTGGTTCTCTCCCACTCCAGCCCTGCTGTACAGGAACTGCAAGTCAGAAGCCAGATCAAATTCAGGCACCAACGCTATATTATATTAATATATATTTATATTATTTATTTTTTTTTTTTTTTTAATAGGTTTAAAGTGGTTGTAAAGTGTGCAGCTCCCCCCTCAGCCCCCTCCCCCAATAATTACCCAATCCCGATATCGATTCAGCGATGTGCACGAGACCTGAGGCTCTCCCGCGTCTCTCCCTCCTGATGATGGCTGAGATGTAGCAGCAGGAGCCATTGGTGGGGCTGAGCTGTGCTCTCTGTGTCTAATGGATGCAGAGAGCCGGCTCGGGAGCAAGCCTGCATGAGTGCCACCACAGCAAGCAGCTTGCTATGGGGGGCACTTGGCAAGGGGGAGGAAATCAGAGCGCCAGCGGGGTACTTGGGAAGAACAGCACTGAGGCTGCTCTGCACAAAACCACTGCACAACCAGAGAGTACCGGATCCTCTTCTCGGATCCCTCTTCTGTGCTCCTGCCCCCTCCCTTCTGTCCAGTGCCCCCACAGCAAGCAGCTTACTATGGGGCACCCGAGCTGCAGCTCCGCATGTTCATTCAGACATTGAGCTGTGGTTCAGCCCTGTCCCCTCTCTCTCTCGATTGGCTTACTGACTTTGACAGCAGTGGGAGCCAATGGTGCCGTTGCTGTGTCTCAGCCAATCAGGAGGGAGAGTACTGGACGGTCAAGGCACTCGTGGACATTACTTGATAGAGATGGGGCTCAGGTAAGTATTAGGGAGGCTGAGGGGAGCTGCTGCCTTTACAACCCCTTTAATTTAGTTACCGAAAATATTTTCATTGATTAAATTAACACTGTTGCTAGTTAGTCCCCATCTCTTTTAATGCACTTCTTCCTTTAGGTAAGCTCAAACAAAGTGTTACCCCTACGTTTGTGTTCTGTGTGCAGAAAAGCATATGTAAGGGGAGATTTTTATTTTTAAGAAATTTTCCTTTGTCCTGAGGTTTATATATGTCTGTGAGAGTCTGGCTTGTGTAACAGTTGATTCACCCAGCCAGGACATAAGACGCCAAGAGCTGATTCAGCCCACACAGACCACCACTTGTAAATAAAATATTGCTTATCGGTGGATTGATCCTTTGCATTCCATCCCAAAGCTGTGTTACTGTTTCAAACCAACAAAATGCATTGTTTGACTGTGTCCAAACCTTTACACACAACCAATTAAAGAGCTGATGTTCCTTCCCAATACCTTATTTGAGCGAATGGAAACAAACTACTGAGTGGATTCTGTAGGATACAATTAATCTTTCCCCCAATTTCAGACATCACAGGTTTGATAAATTTCTATGTTCGCTCTCTACAGCACAAGATGAAAAGATCTGCCTGGCTGCCACAATTACATACACAGACAATAGTGGTAAGGTACTCTGGGGGATTGTAAGGCCACAATTACAAGGTCTTAAAAGATAGAACCTTGATGGTTTTATTACATTGCAACAGTGTAAGTGACATATAGTAAAGGCTGGATCCGCTGTCATGATCACCACAACTTCACCAACACGGCAGAAAATCCAAGACATTGTTATATGCAATCCATTCTAACCACAAACTAATATATTCTTACTAAAATCAATAACAATGCTTTAAATCCCTTACAGACTCGATAAAAAAAAAAGGCAAGTGATTATGAGACCTTTATAGCACACTTAATCTCCCTCTCTCTATACAGGCGCATGTCGAAAAATTAGAATATCTTAAAAAAGTAAATTTATTTCAGTAAATTAATTCAAAAAGTTAAACTCATTATATACAGTAGATTAATTAAACACACAGAGTAATATATTTCATGCATTTCTTTCTTTTCATTTTTATGATTATGGCATACAGATTGTGAAAATCCAAAATTCAGTATCTCAGAAAATTTGATTATTACACAAGACCATAAAAAAAAGAAAAAAAAAAAAGATTTTAATAGAGAAATGTTGGCTTACTGAAAAATAAGTCCATGTACAGTATAGTATGCACTATACCAACACTTGGTCGGGGTTCCTTTTGCATGAATTACTGCATCAACGTGGTGTGGCATGGAGGCCTATGGCACTGCTGAAGTGTAATGGAAGCCCAGGTTGCTTTGATAGCGGCCTTCATTTCGGCTGCATTGTTGGGTCTGGTGTCTCATCTTCCTCTTGACAATACCCCACAGATTCTCTATGGGGTGTATGTCAGGTGAGTTTGCTGGCCAATTAATAACAGTGATACCATGATCATTAAACCAGGTATTGGTACTTTTGGCAGTGTGGGCAGGTGCCAAATCCTGCTGGAAAATGAAATCTGTATCTCCATGAAGAGGGAAGAATAAAGTGGTCTAGAATTTCCTGGTAGAGGGCTGCGCTAACTTTGGACTTGATAAAACACAGTAAACCAACACCAGCAGATGACATGGCATCCAAAATCATCACTGATGGTGGAAACTTCACACTGGACCTCATGCAACTTGGATTCGGTGTCTCTCCACTCTTCCTCCAAACTCTGGGACCTTGATTTCCAGATGAAATGCAACATTTACTTTCATCCGAAATGAGAATTTTGGACCACTGAGCAACAGTCCAGTCCTTTTTCTCCATAGCCCAGATAAGACGCTTCTGACGTTATCTCTGGTTCAGAAGTGGCTTGACATAAGGTATACAATTGTTGAAACCCATGTCCTGGATATTTCTGTGTGTGGTGGCTCTTGAAGCACTGACATTAGCCGTAGTCCACTCTTTGTGAACCTCCCCTAAATTCTTGAATGACCTTTGCGTCATAACAATTCACTCAAGGCTGCGGTTATCCCTGTTGCTTGTGCACCTTTTTCTACCACACCTTTTTCCTTCCGCTCAACTTTCCATTAATATGCTTGGATGCAGCACTCTGTAAACAGCCAGCTTTTTTAGCATTGGCCTTTTGTGACTTGCCCTCCTTGTGGAGGGGGTCATTGACTGTCTTCTGGAAAACGCTCAATGCAGATGTCTTCTCCATGATTGTGTAACCTACAGAACCTGACTGAGAGACCATTTAAAGGCTCAGGAAACCTTTACAGGTGTTGAGTTATTTAGCTGATTAGAGTGTGACACCATCAGTCTACAACAATAAACTTTTTCACAATATTAAAATTTTCTGAGATACTGAATTACACTGAAACTGAAATAAAAGAAAGAAATGCTTGACATATATCACTCTGTGTGTAATGAATCCATAAAATATATGAGTTTCGCTTTTTGAATTGAATTATTGAAATAAATTAACTTTTTGATAAAATAATTTTTTTTATTTTTTTTAGATGCACCTGTGTATATAAAGGAGGTAAGGAGGTTATTCCACTGCATAGTTTGGTGTTATTTGCAAAGACTGAAATGGTCCTTTAATCCCAGACCCTATATCATTTATAAAGAGATTAACTTTGGGGACCTTGGGGGTACACCACTGTTAACCTTAGACCAGTGATGGGGAACCTTGCACCCCTGATGTTTTGTAACTACATTTCCCATGATGCTCAACTAGACTGCAGTGTGCAGGAGCATCATGGGAAATGTGGTTTCAAAACATAGTTACTTGCTAAAGACTTTGCCAATCCAGTGGTACCATTCCAGTCATTAATGAGTCCCTAAAAATTAGATACAATGGCTTTGAAATGACAGAGATCAATTCTTTTAGGATCCGTGGGTGGATGCCATCAGGTCCAGGTGCTTTATCTACCTTTATTCTGTCTACATATTTTTGGACCATATGTCACTACCACCCCCATTATGGACATGAGCTCCCCCATGCTCCTTTGTATACACAGAACTGAAGAAAGTATTTAATACATTTGCCTTCTCTTTGTCCTCCACTCTAGATTCTTTGTAACATTTAAATGATAATAGTGTTCCTTATTTTTTTTTATTTTTTAAAAGCTCTTTTCTTATTATTTAAAGCTTTTCTAACTTTGGCCATGAGCCACATAGGTTTTATTTTTATCCTATTAAACTTATTGCCCATGGGAATATACTTTGCAGTGAGTTTACATGCAGTCTTTTTGAAGAATTCCCATTTTGTGTTCTATGTTCATCAATATCAATAGTCCCTCCCAGTCTAAGTCTTGGAGAGCAGCCCTCCAGCCTTGGTAAATTTGCACTCTTAGCCCTTGTACACACGGTCGGAGATTCCGACGGAATGTTTCCTATCGGACCATTTTGTCGGATATTCCGACTGTGTGTGGTCTGCATCGGACTGTTTCCATCGGAATATACAACGGACCAAGTTTTCCAACTTGCAGGTAAAATTTTCCGACAAAATGCTCCTATCGGACATATTCTGATCATGTGTAGCCTACTCCGACGGACAAAGTGCCACGCATGCTCAGATCAAATTCCTAGACCAAAGCTATTGACTACTATCCTGAACCTAGTCCCGTCGTAACGAAATAACGTCATCACGTTATGTACAATCGGATTTTCCGACAACTTAGTCCGACCGTGTGTATGCAACATCACTTCCGGACCTCTTCCAGGATTAATCCGTCGGAATTACTCCGACGGATTTGGTTATCGGAATCTCCGACCGTGTGTACAAGGGCTTAAAGTTAAGTGTTTTTATCTTTCCTGTATGTGTTTGTTGCTTACAGTGAACACCAAATGAAATCATGTTATGGTCACTGCTACCCAGATGTTCTTTTATATGAACATTAATAAGCTCCGCATGGCTTGAGATGACCAGGCCCAACAGAGCATCATTCCTAATTGGGGTCTTAATAAACTGTACCAAAAAAAATTGTCCTGTAATAGGTTTATACATGTTAACCCTTTAACTGTTCCAGCAGTGCCATTACTCCAGTACATTTTTCAACAAGCCTTCTCTTGTTTAACCAGGTGAGTTGCCAGTTGTCTTTTATTTAATAAAACTTGATATAAATGCTGCACTTAGTTTGGCGCCCTCTGCTGTCTTTTTTTTATTATACTTCAGTTTCCTTAAGGTGCTGCTACAAGTGTTTATGAATGCATAAAAGACTTTATTATGGACAATTAGGCTTTTTCTAATATCCAAGCAATATTAGTGATTTATAACCTTTTACCCCCCTTTTTTAATTATCACCATGCATATATGATTGATTACATTTTCGATGTGCTGTAACTTAAAGCGGAACTTCACCCTCTCAATCGTTGGGGACTTTTTTTAAATCCTTATGCTGCTAGCATTTAGCAGCGGCCGGTCCATAAGCACCCCCCCCCCCCCAATCTCTTTGCGCCGGCCCCTAATCTCCATGCGGGGCACCAGATGCATAGAGTTCTACGAGTTTTTTTTTGTGGACGCACATGATTAGAGCCGAAAATCTTCCTGCTTCACCTCCCAGCGGGTCCTTAGGCCGGATTGGCTGGGAGGAGAAGCCGGGGAAGCCGCCCATGACCTGGATGGGGTAAGTGCAGGACTGGCAAGCGGGGCTGGCAAGTGGGCCTGGCTGGTGAGCAGGCAGGGCAGGGGTAGAGGGTTTGTTTGCTGTGTCCCCCCAAAGAAAAATGGAACACCAGCCACCACTGCTAGCATTGCTAACTACTTACTTGTTTTAAACTTTATTTTTACATTTGCTCAGTTACTTCCTGGTTTGCATGCCTAGGCAAATTATGTCATAAATCCCAGGAGTCTTCAGAAAGGGGAGGAGGGGTTTTCTTAGCTAAGCACACCCTCCTGTCTGCCTACCTAAGCTAAGGGCAGATGGGTTCCAGGAAGCAAATGCTACATTAATCTTCTGCCCTTACTTAAGGTGTCCATGACCAGAAATGCGGGGGGGGGGGGGGGGTTCAAAGCGATTTTTCAGCAAAATAAAGTATGAAAATATGGATGGATGGATGGATGGATGAGTTTTCTTGGAATATTAAACATGAATTAAACATTGTTTTTGGTTTGTAGTGCTAAGATGCACTGAAGTTCTGCTTTAACTTTTTCCTAATTGTCCTATTTTTTTTGTCCATTCATGTCCCTCTGTAAAGAACACCTCTGCTCAGAAGCAAAGGGTAGGAGAGTTGCTGGATCAGGTATCAGTGTCAGGGTATAACTGTCGCCCTAAGCAGCTTTGCTGGACTTCACACAAATCTGGGCCAGACTACAACAACAAAAAATTCCAAGTACACTGTGTACATCATACTGTACATACAGTACAGTCACCTTTCACGTAGAATCAGTAATGTCAAAATTGCTAGGAGGGAGAGTTTTTTTTGGCAGAAGAGATTTTGCATGTCTACATTTACCAAAAAAAAAAAAAAAAAAATCCTCATTCTCCTAGTAATTTTTCATTTGCAATACACTACCTGGGCACATGCAAGTTGCCGGGTGCCAGGGCTAAGCAAATACAGCAATCAAATTAATTGCATCATCAATGGGCACCAAAGAAAGTGGTGGAGAAGCATGCATGCCAAGTCTCATCTGACTTTTAAGAAGTTACCGTATTTATCGGAGTATAACACACGCCCCAAGTTTAGGAGGGAATTTTAAGGAAAAAAACCCCCAAAACTTAAATGCCCATCAATGCAGCCTTGTCCCGGTGCAGCCTTGCCCCCAGTGTCCATCGGCTTGCTGAATTTAAAAATGGCACCACCGAGACTCGCCGGAGAGGAGTGAACGCCGCTGAGATCGCAGGGACTGGGCAGAGCCAAGATACACATAGCTGAGTGTACTCGGCTCTTCTCGGCTCCGCTCAGTCACGCCCAGTCCCACCTTGGGTCCAATGAGGGGACTGGGCGTGACTGTGAGCGGAGCTGAGAAAAGCCGAGTACACTCGGCTATGTGTATCTCAGCGGCGATCGCTCCGCTCCGCTTCCAGTCAGTGGAGATCAGCGGGGGATCGTGGGATTGGCATATAACATGCACCCACGATTTTCCCCTGATTTTAAGGGGAAAAAAAGTGCATGTTATACGCCGATAAATACGGTACTTGTCAACTAACTTGATAGCTCATATTTGCAGCGGGGAAATTTATTATTTGATCCCCTGCAGATTTTGTAAGTTTGCCCACTTACAAAGAAATGAAGGGTCTATAATTGTTATCATAGGTGTATTTTAAATGATAGAGACGGAATATAAACCAAAAATCCAATCCAATCCAAAAAAACAAACAAAAAACAACATGATACAAATGTTATAAATTGAGTTGCAGTTCAGTGAATAATATAAGTATTTGATCCCCTACCAACCAACAATAATTCTGGCTCCCACAGACTGGCTACAGTATGTGTCCATATGATACACAGATTAGTCCAGTCAATTTAGGAAGGTGCTCCTAACAACTGGTTATATGTGTAGCAATGGCCCCCAAAGGAGCTGCTGGTTTGATTGGGCTTACCGTTACCTTCCCTCACTCGCTCCTCGTGTCTAATGCCGCGTACACACGACAGGACTTAAGTCCGGCAGACTTTCGACGGAGTTCTGACAGAGTTCTGACGGACTTTCCGAATGAACGGACTTGGCTACACACAATCACACCAAAGTCCGACGGATTAGAACGTGATGACGTATGACTGGACTAGAATAAGGAAGTTCATAGCCAGTAGCCAATAGCTGCCCTAGCGTCGGTTTTAGTCCGTCAGACTAGCACACACACGAGCGGATTTCTGGGTCCGGCAGAGTTCTGGCGGAAAAATTTGAAGCATGTTCCATTTCTAAAGTCTGTCAGACTTTTGCAAATCAAAAGTCCGCTGCAGCCCACACACGATCGAATAGTCTGCCGGAATCATTCCGTCAGACTTTGGATGTTGAAAAGTCCGGTCGTGTGTACGGGGCTTAAGAGTTCCCACGGTAGATGGCCCAGAAACTTTAGAGACTGACGACAGATCCGCTTAAAGGGATTTTTATTTACAAAAACGTAGTTAACAACAGTCTCTCATGTAGGATCAGAGGGTTAGGTGAAAAGTCCAGGTACTCTTGGCCCTTGTACACACGATCGGACATTCCGATGGAAAATGTCAGATCGGACCATGTTATCAGATAATCCAACTGTTTGTGGGCTCCATCGGACTGTTTCCGTCGGAAAATATCCGACAGACAAAGTTTTAGAGCTGGGCTATAAAACTTTCCGACAACATAGTCCGATTGTGTGTAGAGAATTCCGATCGGACCAAGTGCCACACATGCTCAGATCAAAATTCCTAGACCAAAGCTATTGGCTACTAGCCTGAACGTAGTCCCGTCGTAACGAAATAACGTCATCACGTTACGTACGATTGGATTTTCCGACAACTTTGTCCGACCATGTGTATGCAACACAAGTTTCGGACAAAATCCGTCAGACAAAATCCGATGGATTTTGTGGATTTTGTTGTCAGAATGTCCGACCATGTGTACAAGGGCTTAGTGTCAAAGTCAATAATAAAGAACTTTCTTACTTTGAATAAATCCAGAGAATAGCCATTCACAGCTGGATGTTCACTCTAGTTGGGTAGTCCCTCTTTCACAAGGCCTTGCAGCCAACAGGGTGCTTAAATAAGGATTAAGTCTCTGCCACAGACTTTGTTGTAGAAAATGTAGGAAGAAGTCTCTGCCACAGACTTTTTTGTAGAACGTGAACAAGGAAAACTTGAATACTTGTAGAACACTCGTATGGTACCAGCATCTTTTAGCCGATCCGGTGATACCGCATGAAATAGGATTCACTTGGGTCCTTCAGCTTTACCAGGCTCTTGCTAAGAAGCCAACCCTTTCGTGGCCTTCTTCTGGAGAGTCTTCCCCTGGATAACTACGAAGTTGCTGTGCCTCTCCACAACCTGAGATGGCACCGGACCTCCTCCAAATCCTTTCCTTAGTTTCCTTGCCTCGGGCTAGCCAGCCCGAGACATAAAGTCGGGTGGATCCGCCCCCTAGGCCATAGGCGCCCTGGGGGTTGGTCAGGAGAACCAGGACCATGGAGTCAGAACATACTTCTGGACCAGAACCCCAAACCATGCGACATCCGCATCTTAAGTACCCTCTCCCAGAATGCACAGCAAGAGTGACACTCCCACTGGGCTGGCTCGGAGAGAAAGTAACCTTAAAGCACCCAACCAGACTGTTACCATGCCTGCAAGAAGAGACAGCGCCCCCTATGGCCAGGCTGAACACCCTATAGTCCAGTCAGACTGAAGCGGAGTTCAAAATTTTGATTAATTATACCCAAACCAAACTGCAGTTCAGGTGTAACATTACATTTCAAAGCACATAGAGCGTGCTCTTCAGGAGCCGGCGCTACATGTGTATAAAAGACACCTATCCACAGAATGTCTTTCTTCCATTCAAATCTTACCATCATGGGCAAGACCAAAGAGCTGTCAAAGGACGTCAGGGACAAGATTGTAGACATGCACAAGACTGGAATGGGCTACAAAACCATCAGCAAGAAGCTTGGTGAGATAGAGACAACTGTTGGAGTGATTATTCGCAAATGGAAGAAATAAAAATAATCATCAATGCCCATTGGTCTGGAGCTCCATGCAAGATTTCAGCTCATGGGTCAAGGATGATCATGAGAAAAGTGAGAGATCAGACCAGAACTACTTGGGAGGAGCTTGTGAATGATCTCAAGGCAGTTGGAACAATAGTCCCCAAACAAACCATTGGTAGCAATACGCTGGTATGGATTGAAATCCTGCAGTGCCGGCAAGGTCCCCCTCCTCAAGGAGGCATATGTACAGGCCCATCTGAAGTTTGCCAATGAACATCTAAAATGATTCAGAGAAGGATTGGGAGAAAGTCCTATGGCGAGGAGAGACCAAAATTGAGCTGTTTGGCATTAACTTGATTTGCCATGTTTGGAGGAAGAAAAATGCCGACTATGACCCTAAGAGCACCATACCTACAGTCAAACATGGAGATGGAAACATGCTTTGGGGCTGTTTCTCTGCTAAAGGTATAGGCTGACTTTGCCGCATCGAGGGGCCAATAGATGGGGCCATGTATTGTAAAATCTTGGATGAGAACCGTCTCCCCTCAGCCAGAACACTGAAGATAGGTCATGTATGGGTTTTCCAGCAGGACAATGACCCAAAACATACCACCGGGGCAACAAAGGAGTGACTCAAGAAGAAGCACATTTAGGTCATAGTGTGGCCTAGTCAGTCTCCAGACCTTAATCCTATAGAAAATTTATGGGAGGGAGCTGAAACTTTGAGTTGCCAAGCAACAGCCAAGAAACCTTTATGCCGCGTACACACGACAGGACTTAAGTCCGGCAGACTTTCGACGGAGTTCTGACGGAGTTCTGACAGAGTTCTGACAGAGTTTCCGAATGAACGGACTTGGCCACACACAATCACACCAAAGTCCGACGGATTCGAATGTGATGACGTATGACTGGACTAGAATAAGGAAGTTCATAGCCAGTAGCCAATAGCTGCCCTCGCGTCGGTTTTAGTCCGTCAGACTAGCACACACACGAGCGGATTTCTGGGTCCGGCAGAGTTCTGTCGGAAAAATTTGAAACATGTTCCATTTCTAAAGTCTGTCAGACTTTTGCAAATCAAAAGTCTGCTGCAGCCCACACACGTTCGAATAGTCTGCCGGAATCATTCCGTCAGACTTTTGATGTTGAAAAGTCTGGTCGTGTGTACGGGGCATAAGGATTTAGAGAAGAAATGTAAAGAGTGGACCAAAACCTGGTAACCAACTACAAGAAACATCTTACCTCTGTGCTTGCCAACAAGGGTTTCTCCACCAAGTACTAAGTCATGTTTTGCTTGGGGATCAAATACTTATTCAACTTGATTTATAACATTTTATCATGTGTTTTTTTTTTTCTGGATTTTCGGTTGATATTCTGTCTCTATCATTTAAAATACACCTACGATAAAAATCATAGACCCTTCATTTTTTGTAAGTGGTCAAATTTACAAAATCTGCAGTGGATCAAATAATTAGTTACCACACGGTATCTATTTGTAAGTCTAAAATTTGAAAAATGTAAAATGTCTGGCCACCTCACCAATTCAACTTCTCTAGAAGACAACACCCGTTTTCTGAAGAAGATTAACGATATGCAGAAGTCAGCATTAATCTTGATTAATAGTAAACCGTAAACCCCACAGATAGACTAGGATGGGGTGCATACCTCACATAGAACCATAAAACTGTAGGTGATCAACATGTTTTATTGTTGGGTACTATATGTGTTTTTACAGCTGAACTCCATACAAATAGCTAAATACACAGTGACTGGACAGTGAAAGGAGCAGCAGCACACTGATGAGGTTCTTCCGCCTGCAAAGACGGATAACAAGTCAAATTCAGGTACTTACGCTGCATGTACTAAAAATAAATTCTGTGATGTATTAATATAGAGCTGCACGTATTTGTCTTTTATATCTGCCAGGAGTTCAGTTTTAAATATAGAGAGTGTGAGTATCTTATTCTGTCTTTATATTATCTTTCTGTAATCCTCTGCACAGCAGGACTCCGACTGAGAGAGGTAGGGGATGCACTGCAAGACCCCTTTCACACCACACTGCCCATTGCGTCGGCGGTAAAACGCCGATATTTTTAGCGACGTTTTACTGCTGGATTTGCGGCAGATTTGCGGCGTTTACCCCCCGCTAGCGGCCGCGAAAGGGTTAAAACCGCCGGCAATACGCCACAATAGCAGCGTTTTGCCGGCGGTATTACAGCGCTGCCCCATTGATTTCAATGGGGAGCAGCGGTGGAGGAGCGGTAAACACACCGCTCCTTCACCACTCCAAAGAAGCTGCTAGCAGGACTTTTTTCTGACATCCTGCCAGCGCACTGCTGTAGTGTGAAAGCCCTCAGGGCTTTCACACTACACACAATGGTGCAGCTTCTTTAGGGCGGATTGCAGGCGCTATTTCTAACGCTATAGTGCCTGCAAAACGACCTGGTGTGAAAGGGGTGTAAGTGCAGGCTCTGCATACTGCTACGTCAGCATTCAATGAATTGTATTGGTCAGATCAATATGTACCACCTTTCCAGTGTTCTTGCTTCTGAGATGTTTTGCAAGTTTAAGGCCTTAAACAGAGACGGAAAAAAGAGGTTGACATGTTGATACAGGATCCGATAGCACCCACATACACTATATTACCAAAAATACTGGCACGCCTGCCTTTACACGTACATGAGCTTTAATGGCATCCCAGTCTTATGCCCTATACACACGGTCGGAAATTTCCGACGAAAAAGGTCTGATCGGATTATATTGTCCGAAAATCCGAATCGCGTGTGAGCTCTATCAGACCTTTTCCGTCGGAAAATCAGAGGGAAAAAATTTGAGAGCACGCATGCTCAGATTAAATTATGAGACCAAAGCTATTGGTTACTAGCCTTTACGTAGTCCCGTCGTACGTTTTGTACGTCACCTCGTTCCGAACGATCAGATTTTCCGACAACTTTGTCTGACGGATTTTGTGGTCGGAATGTCCGATTTTGTGGTCGGAATGTGTACAAGGCATTAGTCTGTAGGGTTCAATATGGAGTTTGCCCACCCTTTGCAGCTATAACAGCTCTTCTGGGAAGGCTGTCCACAAGGTTTAGGAGTGTGTCTATGGGAATGTTTGCCCATTCTTCCAGAAGCGCATTTTGTGAAGTCAGGCGAGAAGACCTGGCTCTTGAGATCTTGAGGATTGAGGTCAGAACTCTGTGCAGGCCAATCAAGTTCCTCAATGCCAAACTTGCTCATCCGTATTTTTTTTGGACCTTGCTTGGCCCCTTAGTTCCAGTGAAGGGAACTCTTAAGGTGTAAGCATACCAAGACATTTTGAACAATTTCATGCTCCCAACTTTGTGGGAACAGTTTAAGGATGGCCTCTTCCTATTCCAACATGACTGCTCACCAGTGCACAAACAAGGTCCATCAAGACATGGATGATCAAGTTCGAGTTGGAAGAAATTGACTGACCTCAATGTGCTTCTAGAAGAATGGTCAAACATTCCCATAGACACACTCTTAAACCTTGTTGACAGCCTTTGCAAAAGAGTTGAAGCTGTTATAGCTACAAAGGGTGGGCCAACTCAATATTGAACCCTACGGACTAACGCAGTGTATACACGACCGGACTTTGATGGACTAGGTCTGACGGTCTTCCCAACTGACTTTCTGAACGAACGGACTTGGCCACACACAACCGGACTAAGTCCCTTTGTTTTGAATGTGATGCCACAAATGTGACTAAACAAGGAACTTCAATAGCCAGTAGCCAAAAGCTGCCCTTGCGTCGTATCTGGCCCGTCAGACTAGCACACAGACTAACGGTTTTCCCGGTTTTTAGTCCCTCGGACTTGAGTTCGTCGGATAGATTTGAAACATGTTTTATTTCTAGGTCCATTGGACTTTTGGGAAAAAAAAGTCCACTGGAGCCCACACACGATCGAATTGTCCAACGGATTCTGGTCCGCCGGACTAAGTCTGCCGGAAAGTCCGATCGTGTGTACGCGGCATTAGACTGGAATGCCATTAAAGTTCATGCGCATGTAAAAGCAGAATCTCAATACTTTTGGTAATATAGTTGTAGCACTGACCCCCGAAGGAGCTGCTGGTTTTATTGGGCTTACCGTTGCCTTCTTGACTGTTTCTCCATCTAGGGGTTCCCGTGGTAAATGGCCCAAAGAAATGTGGAAACTGACACTAAATCTTCTTTTATGTTATTTATTTGAAGTATAAACAGAGTCTCTCAGTTTAGGGTAGAAGGTTAGGATTAAGTTCAGATACTTTGGACTGCAAAAATATAAGTCTTGTATAGAAGAAATCCAGAGAATAACAGTTTCACAGCTGGATTTCACAACCCCGATAGGCCTCCTCTCACTAGGCTTAGCAGTCGACGGGGTGCTAAGTAAAGTCTCTGCCACAGACTTGAATGTAGAAAACTTGAGAAAAGTCTCTGCCACAGATTTGAGTGTTACTGAGGGACGTAGACAAATTTAAAGAGCTATCATACGGTACCAGTATCTCTCAGCCGGTCCGGCGATACCGTATGAGTGTAGATCCATGAAGTGTCCTTCAACTGAACCTCCAGGCTCCTTCAGAGAAGCCAGCCTTGCGCATGGCCTTCTCCTGAAGAGTCCTCCCCTGGGTCCTCTCCAGTTGCTGGGCCTCTCCTTTAGACGAGACGGCACCGGACCACCTTTGAATCAACAGGACCCAAATATCTATTCAGGCCTGTGCCTGCAGTTGCTTTTCCTCGGGCTAGCCAGCCCCAAGACCTGGAAATGCATGATTCCACACCCCAGGCCAGGAGGGCCATGGAGGCTGGTCAGGAGGACCAGAACCAAACATACAGAACAACTCTCTGGACCGGAACCCCGGACCACGTGATGCCAGTACCTTAAATACCACCTCCCAGAATGCACAGCAGGAGAGCACTCCCACTGGGCTGGTTCCGAGAGAAAACATAGAATTAAATACACTCAGCTAGACTGCGTTCTCACACTTGCCGGCGGTGACAGCGACACCTGCGGTCAAGGAGAACCCAGTGCACCCCAGCTAGTCTGGAACTGAAACCATAAATTTAGTAAAATTTGCCCCAAAACTCAACTGTGGTTTTAGGAAAATTAACTTTGAAAACATCTAGTGCATGCTCGTCAGGAGCCAGCGCTACATAGTGTATGTCAGCCTCTATATGGGATGGTGGAAGAAGCACACTGAGTGATAATCCTTTAAAAGAAAAATTTTGGGATTCAAAAAAAAAATTTAAAAAATTATACTTACCTAGGTTGATGCAACATCGGTTCGATGCTGCATCTGTCCTCCTGCTGGTCCTAAGACCAAACAGCTTGGTCTTTAACCACTTCCCGACCGCCGCACGACGATGTACGTCGACAGAATGGCACGGGCAGGCATAAGGGCTTACATGTACGTCCTTGCCTGCCCGCGGGTCGGGGGCCCGATCGGGCCCCCGCCCGGTGCCTGCGGCGGTCGGTATTCGTTCGGGAGCGATCCCGGACGAGGGGACGGCCATTCATTCATGGCCACCCCCTCGCGATCGCTCCCGACGAATGAAAATGCTCCGTGACATCACTTCCTCTCCTGTAATGTAAACACAGGAGAGGAAGTGATGTAATCTCTCCTCCGTGTCGGTATTTTTCGTTCCGACACCGAGGAGAGAGGATCGGTGAGTTGCACCAACACGACACTACACAGTAGAACATGCCAGGCACACTCACACCCCCCCGATCACCCCCCCCAATTACCCCTGCCCCCCAGTCACAGTGACACCAATGTCATTTTTTATTTTTTTTTGCATTGGTGTCATTTGTGACTGTAATAACTGTTAGGGCAGTTAGGGTTAGCCCCCCTTTAGTTCTAATGTACCCCCTAACCCCCCCAATAAAGGTTTAACCCCGTGATCACCCCCCGTCGCCAGTGTCACTAAGGCTGGGTTCACATTGCAGCGGTTTATGAGAACGAATGTGATTCGCACCGCACTGCAGTGCAAATCACATCCGATCTCTGTGCGATTCGAGTTCAGCCATACAGATAGTATGGCTGAATTCGCATCGCACCCGCCGCAAATTCGCACGGGACCCTTTTTTTGGCCCGCAGCAGAATCGGATCGCATGGGTGTTCACACCATGCGATCCGAGTTTGCAGATCGCACTGCGATATGCGAACTGATCTGGGGGTGTCATTAACATTTCACTGACACTCCCAGCAGTTCGCATAGGGCAGTGTGAACTGCCGCCGGGAGGCATGCGATGCGGGAACCCGCCGCGGATTTGTGGCGTTCCCGCATCGCTCCAGTGTGAACCCAGCCTAATAAGCGATCATTTTTCTGATCGCTGTATTAGTGTCACAGGTGACGCTAGTTAGGCAGGTAGGTATTTAGGTTCGCCGCAACTTTTTATAGCGCCAGGGACCCCCATATACTACCGCATAAAGCCCCCTGATTGCCCCCTAGTTAACCCTTTCACCAGTGATCACCATATAACTGTTACAGGTGACGCTGGTTGGTTAGTTATTTTTTTATAGTTTCAGGGCACCCGCCATTTATTACCTAGTCTCACTAGTGTACCCCTAAATTTAGGGGTGTCTACTTTCCAAAATGGGGTCATTTGGGGGGGGTTTGTGCCATCTTGGCATTTTATGGCCTTCAAAACTGTAACGCCCTTAGAAAGCCTGAAGGCGGTGCTTGGTTTTCGGGGCCCCGTACGCGGCTAGGCTCCCAAAAAGTCCCACATATGTGGTATCCCCGTACTCAGGAGAAGCAGCAGAATTTATTTTGGGGTGTCATTTCACATATGCCCATAGCATGTGTGAGCAATATATCATTTAGTGACAACTTTGTGTAAAAAAAAAATGTCATTATTCAATCGCTTGAGGCAAAAAAATAAAATATTCAATGGGCTCAACATGCCTCTTATCAATTTCCTTAGGGGGTCTACTTTCCAAAATGGGGTCATTTGGGGGGGTTTTGCACTGCCCTGCCATTTTAGCACCTCAAGAAATGAGATAGGCAGTCGTAAACTAAAAGCTGCGTAAATTCCAGAAAACGTACCTTAGTTTGTAGATGTGACAACTTTTGCGCAAACCAATAAATATACAATTATTGACTTTTTTTTTACCAAAGACATGTGGCTGAATAAATTTTGGCCTAAATGTATGACTAAAATTGAGTTTATTGGCTTTTTCTAATAACAAAAAGTAGAAAATATCATTTTTTTTCAAAATTTTCGGTCTTTTTACGTTTATATCGCAAAAAATAAAAATCGCAGAGGCAATCAAATACCATCAAAAGAAAGCTCTATTTGTGGGAAGAAAAGGACGCAAATTTTGTTTGGGTACAACATTGCATGACCGCGCAATTACCAGTTAAAGCAGCGCAGTGCCAAATTGTAAAAAGACCTCTGGTCATTTACCAGCAAAATGGTCCGGTCTGAAAGTGGTTAAGCTGCAGAGAGCTGGTGACTGTCAGTCTCCAGATCTCTGCTCTGCCCCTCCAGCTCACACTGGAGCACTGGGCTGTGGAGGGGCAGGAGTGACTGGCGCAGGCTCTCAGCAACTCACTGAGAGACTGAGCCAGCTGTCGGCCCAGTCATCTGGGTGGATCCCGACCATATGGTTGGGATCTTTTCAGAGCCTGGAGTGGCTCTGTGATGTCAGCCGACAGCGGGCTTCAGGCTGGAGATGGGTTTGATTAACTACAATGGAGAAACTGAGGTCACTAATCTAGCTATGCTGTCTGGCAGAGGTGTCCAAATCAAGCAGGTTAAACATAAATCACAAATACTTTAGTAGTCAAGACAGTTCCAATATGTGTGTTTCAATGGCATATTATTCTGTAGACCTGGCCTGCAGCTTTAAATTACTTGTCATACAACATTTACACAGATGTGACCATGTCCATTGCAGTTCTTGTTGTAACAGGAAAATTAAAGTGGGTGAAAAACAGGATTTTGTATTAATATGTAGCCATGGCAACCCAGACTCTTGCCTGAGCAAAACATATTCTTTTCCCATTACGGTTTTGTTAAAACATAACTAAGAAATAGCCTTGAAATGAATGGACATCATCTATATTGATGTACTTGGGTAGAGTCTACAAAACAAATGCATGGGAATTTGCACAATGCCGCCAGAGTTTTACTTCTGAATGGAGTTTACAAAATGACAAAAAAAAAAAAAGAAGGAATTTAGCAAATGAAATGTAATTTACATGCACCTTGCAACTTAACCACTTCAGCCCCGGACCATTTTGCTGGTCAAAGACCAGACCACTTTTTGCGATTCGGCACTGCGTCAATTTAACTGACAATTGCGCGGTTGTGCGACGTGGCTCCCAAACAAAATTGGCGTCTTTTTTTTCCCCACAAATAGAGCTTTCTTTTGGTGGTATTTGATCACCCCTGCGGTTTTCATTTTGTGCGCTATAAACAAAAATAGAGCGACAATTTTGAAAAAAAAAACACATTTTTTACTTTTTGTTATAATAAATATCCCCCAAAAATATATATATATATATATATATAAAAAAAAAAAAATTTCCCTCAGTTTAGGCCAATACGTATTCTTCCACATATTTTTGGTAAAAAAATAAATAAATCGCAATAAGCGATTATTGATTGGTTTGCGCAAAAGTTATAGCGTTTACAAAATAGGGGATAGTTTTATGGCATTTTCATTAATAATTTTTTTTTACTAGTAATGGCGGCGATCAGCGATTTTTATTGTGACTGCGACATTATGGCGGACACATCGGACATTTTTGACACATTTTTTGGGACCATTGTCATTTATACAGCAATCACTGCTATATAAATGCAGTGATTCCTGTGTAAATGACACTGGCAGTGAAGGGGTTAACCAGTGGACTGGCAGTGTAGGGGTTAAGTGTTCCTAGGGGTATGTTACTAACTGTGGGGGGCTGAGCTTTCATTTACTGAACACTGATCTCTGCTCCAATCACATTGAGCAGAGATCAGCATCACTAGTTGCTAGGCAGAACGGGGAAATGCTGTTTACAACGGCATCTCTCCGTTCAGCCGCCCCGTCAGACGATCGCGGGTATGCCGCGGCGATGTGCCCGCGGAGCGCATGTGCCGCTGAAGTCAACGGCTCATTGCAAGGAGAATATCCTAAACCAATACAGGTTTAGGAGATATTCTTTATATCTACAGGTAAGCCTTATTATAGGCTTACCTGTAGGCCAAAGTTAGAAATATGACTATACAACCACTTTAATGTATATATTGTCTGGAGGCTCGTCTGGGATGAGCGGTGATAAAATGTTTCTTTCTTTCTAGCCAAAAGAACAACAAAAAAAAAGAACAGGCTCCTAGATCATTGGTTTGTACTCACTGGAGTTGCAAACAGATCCTCTCAGGCACAGCTCCCCCTCAGTCAGCCCTTCAGAAGCACCAGGGTCACTTTGCTTTAGCTTCAGGCTCTCACGTTCACCACCTGAGGCCGCATGGCAGCAAGTGCCAGGGGTGGCAAGCCTGCCTCAACCTTGACCGGTGCACTCCAACATCTGGTAAGGGACCAGAGTTCAAATGCTCCCTAAATATATATAGGGTAATCCCAACATGCTCCGGGGGGCACCTCCCCTGTAATGGGGCTGCTACATACTCATGCTGCCCATTTTCCTAACTCCCACCCATGCTCCAGAAAGCTCTACTAGTTTCTAGAAGGTGGTAGGAGTCCAAGCAAACTCAGCAGCACCAGAACACAGGAGCAGCCCTAACTAATAAATTGCCGCATTCTGTTAAGCAGAACCTGCTGAAGATAGATTTGCCTCTAGCCCCACCGTTAGGGTCCGTTCACACAGGGGCAACTCCAATCCGACTTCAGGTCGCCCCTAGTCGCCTCAGGTCGGACAACATTTAAAAAGCAATGTAAGTGAATGAGAGCCATCTTAATGCACACTACTGAAGTCGCTCCGACTTCAGAAAAGGTTCCTGTACTACTTCAATCCGACTTGTAGGCGACCGGTACCCAATTTCAATGGAGGTCGCCTCCAAGTTGGATCTCCGTCTATACGGAGGCGACTCTGACAAAATTTTCAGCTCTCAAGAGGGAACTCCACGCCAAATTTATGAAAAAATTTGGCGTGTGTTCCCCCTCCGAGAGCATACCAGACCCTTAGGTCTGGTATGGATATTAAGGGGAACCCCCTACGCTGAAAAAACGGTGTGGGGGTCCCCCCCAGATCCATACCAGACCCTTATCCGAGCAGCAGCGGCCGGCCAGGAAAGGGGGTGGGGACGAGCGTGCGTGCCCCCCCTTCTGAGCCATACCAGGCCGCGTGCCCTCAACATGTGGGGGTGCCTTGGGGAAGGGGGGGCCGCACGGCCCCCCCACCCCAAAGCACCTTGTCCCCATGTTGATGAGGACAAGGGCCTCTTCCCGACAACCCTGGCCGTTGATTGTCGGGGTCTGCGGGCGGGGGGCTTATCGGAATCTGGGAGCCCCCGGATCCCGGCCCCCCACCCTATGTGAATGAGTATGGGGTACAATGTACCCCTACCCATTCACCTGTGAAAAAAATGTAAAAAAAAATAAAACACACAACACAGGGTTAAAATAGTTTATTGCACAGCTCCGGGGGTCTTCCGTCTTCGGGGGTCTTCTCGCCGGACTCCTCCGCTATCTTCTGCTAGCTCTTTTGCTAGCGGAGGAGACCGGCTTTCTTCTTCGTCGCCCCCCGAAGTCGGAAGAAGAGGGCGGCGACGAAGAAGAAAGAGTCCGGCGAGAAGACCCCCGAAGACGGAAGACCCCCGGAGCTGTGCAATAAAACTATTTTAACCCTGTGTTGTTTTTGTTTTTTTTTGATCACAGGTGAATGGGTAGGGGTACGTTGTACCCCATACTCATTCACATAGGGTGGGGGGCCGGGATCCGAGGGCCCCCTTATTAAAAGGGTGCTCCCGGATTCCGATAACCCCCTGCCCGCAGACCCCGACAACCAACGGCCAGGGTTGTCGGGAAGAGGCCCTTGTCCTCATCAACATGGGGACAAGGTGCTTTGGCGTGGGGGGGCCGCGCGGCCCCCCTTCCCCCAAGGCATCCCCCAAGTTGAGGGCACCCGGCCTGGTACGGTTCAGGAGGGGGGGGCGCACACTTGTCCCCACCCCCTTTCCTGGCCGGCCGGGTAGCGTGCTCGGATAAGGGTCTGGTATGGATCTGGGGGGGACCCCACGCCGTTTTTTCGGCGTAGGGGGTTCCCCTTAATATCCATACCAGACCTAAGGGCCTGGTATGCTCTCGGAGGGGGAACCCACGCCAAATTTTTTTCATAAATTTGGCATGGAGTTCCCTCTTGAGAGCTCATCCTCTGATTGGCCGCGGCAAAAGCCGCTTGGCCTGGGGCGACTTAAAGTTGTGTTGTAAGTCACCCCAAGTCGTGTTCAGGTCGTGCCCAAGTTGCCTCCAAAAGTCGTGTTGCCCCTGTGTGAACGGACCCTTAGGCGGAAGAGCAAATTACACTAGTCTAAATATTTACATCCTAGCACCTAAACTAGGAGGGTGCTACACCTATGTGGAGAGTAATTTTTAATGTTGTGTAATAGATTTTTAATGGTACATAAAGTTGTTTTTATTTACTCAGTTTCTCTTTTGTATGTCCACACAAATCCATGACTACATATTCTGTTCATAGTTGTAGATTTTACTAGATATAGTCAAGTGATTGTTTTCTTTAATGCGCTGGTGGTGCATCCAATGTAATTTTCTTTTGACAAAGGCACAATATACTTGTGTGTTGCTGCAATGTAGAAATTGAACATAAGCTCATTATACAAATGTGTACACAGTAGGTAGCATTGAGGGCCCTTTGAATAAACAGGCAATTCTATCTGTTGTGTAAATCGGTCACTATTTTTGGTTACTATTGTTCAGCGCTTTATGGCACTCGTTTCAATGGATGACCTGGGTGTGCGTAGGAAGACAAAGTGCAAAAATGTGAGCACCTAACAACGTGTGGAATGTACATTGACAAGTATCTGAGAAAGCTGGCTGAGCCAGTTCTACTAATACATGGACTGGCAGAACCTGACTGGCAATTCAGCCATTGGTCAAAGACAACAGGAGCCGAGCACGCCTGTGTGGGTGGCCAGAGTACCGCGGTGTACCTTATTCTGTGACCAATTCATTTGATTACATTTGCCTTATTCCGATCTTGTAACATTGTTATGTTCTACAGTATGTAAATGCACACGAACAATACGGCTGTATTTTAAAGAGCAGCAAGCCAGTGATCTGCCAGTGCAATGTAACCCTATCAATGCCCTGATGTAATGTTCATTTAATTGGAACTAATCTACAGGGAAAAAAACAAAATGCACAAAAATATATAAATATGGCAACTTTTTAAAGCAGTAATTAACCCCAAACAAAAAATGTAATATACAGTGCATCCGATAAGTATTCACAGCGCTTCACTTTTTCCACATTTTGTTATGTTATGCCTTATTCCAAAAATGATTAAATTCATTATTCTCCTCAAAATTCTACAAACAATACCCCCTAATGACATAACAACGTGAAATAAGTTTGTTTGAAATCTTTGCAAATGTATTCAAAATAAAAACTAAACAAATCCAATGTACATAAAGTAATCACAGCCTTTGCGCAATACTTTGTTGAAGCACCTTTGGCACCAATTACAGCCTCAACCAGTGGCGGACCGTCCATTAGGGCCGCCCCCTCTATACACGGCTGCCTTCCCCTCCACCTTCTAGCAATGCGGTGTTCTATCCATTGCCGCCACCACCCCCTATTCATGCGTCCGGCCCCTTTCAGATCATACATGATATGTCCAGATCATGCAAGGGTATGCTCAGCTGATACATGGTATGCCCAGATCATACATGGGCATAACTCCCAACTGTCCCTGATTTGGAGGTACTGTCCCTGATTTGGAGAAATGTCCTTCTATCCCTCATTCCTCCTCATTTGCCCCTCCGATCATACAGAGAGGGGTATGCCCAGATCATACAGGGAGGGGTATGCCCAGATCATACAGGGAGGGGTATGCCCAGATCATACAGGGAGGGGTATGCCCAGATCATACAGGGAGGGGTATGCCCAGATCATACAGGGGTATGCCCAGATCATACAGGGGCATAGCTCCCAACTGTCCCTGATTTGGAGGGACTGTCCCTGATTTGGAGCAATGCCCCTCTGTCCCTCATTCATCCTCATTTGTCCCTTATTTTGGTCTGATCTATATAAAATGCACGTTTAATTATTCAAAAAGTGTTTCCCAGTGCTAAACCTTTATCCGATTTCTAAATGGGTGCATTTGTAAATTCCAAAAGCCAATATAAAGGAATAGTAGTGATAAAAAAAAAAGCACTTGTTTAACAAATCTTGTTTTTTTTGTACAATTCACCTTAAAGGGGACATGAAAGGGGAGTGTCCTATGCCTGCATACTTTTGCTGATAGGTGTCCCTCATTCCCATCTCAAAAAGTTGGGAGGTATGCATGGGTATGCCCAGATCATACAGGGGTATGCCCAAATCATACAGGGGTATGCCCAGATCCATATCTCCCAACTGTCCCTGATTTCGAGGGACTGTCCCTGATTTGGAACAATGTCCCTCTGTTCTCATGTGTCCCTCATTTTGCTCTGACCTATATAGCTGTATATAAAATGCACTTATCTTTCAAAAAGTGTTTCCCAGTGCTGAACCTTTCATCCAATTTCTAAATTGCTGCATTTGTACATTTTAAAAGCCAATATAAAAGGAATAGTAGTGGTAAAAAAACAAACAAAAAACAAACAAAAACAAAACACTTGTGGATTTAATTAACCTTTTTTGGGAGGGGGTTAATTCTCCTTTAAGGGGGTGTGGCAGGGGCGTGTCTTCTGCCTACATACATTTGCTAGTAGGTGTCCCTCATTCCCATCTCAAAATGATGGGAGGCATGCAGATCACAAATGGGTATGCCCCAGATCATACAGGGGTATGCCCCAGATCATACAGGGGTATGCCCCAGATCATACAGGGGTATGCCCCAGATCATACAGGGGTATGCCCCAGATCACACCCATGTAATCTGATTAATGTCCGAACTGTCAATTTGCAGTGCGATATGTGAGCTGAATTGGGGGCGTCATTAATGTATTGACACTCTCGGCAGTTCGCATATGGCAGTGTGAACTGCTGTGAGAGTCGGGTGTGATACAGGAACCCGCAGTGGATTTGCAGGGTTCCCGCATCGTGTGAACCGAGCCTCAGGCTGAATTCACACCTATGCAGTTTTAGTGCTTTTTGCATTTTGCAGATTTGCACTACAGTCCATTTATCATGGTTTCCTATGGAACACGTTCTGTAGTGCAAATCTGCAAAATGCAAAAAGCACTAAAAATGCATAGGTGTGAATTCAGCCTTAGTGCCCTATTTGTCCAACGCAATATTGCAGTCCCGCTATAAGTCGCTGATCGCCGTCAATAATAAAAATAAAAAAAAAGAAACAAAATAAAAAATATCCCATAGTTTGTAGACACTATAACTTTTGCGCAAACCAATTAATATACGCTTATCGGGATTTTTTTTTTTTACCAAAAATATGTAGCAGAATAAATATTGGCCTAAATGAATAATTTAGATTTTTTTCAATTTTTTATTGGATATGTTTTATAGCAGTAAGTAAAAAATATTGTTTTGTTTTTTGTCGGCCATTTTTTGTTTATAGCGCAAAAAAAAAAAAAAAAAAAGACGCAGAGGTGAACAAATACCACCAACACAAAAGCTATTTGTGTCATAAAAAAAGGACATTTTATTTGAGTACACTTTCGCACGACTGCGCAATTGTCAGTTAAAGTAACGCAGTGCCGTATCGCAGAAAATGGCCTGAAGGGGGCTAAACCTTCTGAAGGTCAAGTGGCTAAGCAGCAGCAGTGTTGTCATCCAAGGAATGCATGTTCTGGCTGGGTGCAAACTGACTGCCCACCCACATTGATTGACAGCAGTTCCCTCATAGGGTGTATTACTGGCACTACAGATGGCACTTACTTTCATTAATGCCTCAGCCGCGCATGCACAGAGCAGAAATGGAGCAGATCTGCTTTGAATTTCATTCAATTAGGGTAATGTAAAACAATATTTAACAAATATATACATGTAATACCCCTGACCTGCAAGGATTTTAGAAGGCGGCTTTAGTTATCCTTTTAGAATAAATTCTTGTATAAGGACAAGGTTCCCCTACTGCTGGCTATGAAATGAAAAGTCTTCCTTCTCCAGAGACTTTGATATAGGAACTCTGACACCTTTGCTTCCCCTCTGGTACATCAATGTGCAAGTTTCAATCATTTGTTAGTAGGCTGCCTATTTATATGACTATAGTGTCATGACTTCCAAGGTAGCCCCAGGCTTCTTGGCTCTACTTACCTCATCCACACCCTTTATCTACACATCAGCCGAATCGCAACATTGGAATATAATGTGTATTTTATGACTCACGAGTACCTGTGAAGGCATCGGTCTAGCACAGCTTACGGCGGAAGGCATGATGGCACACTTCATATTCCCTCATATAGGTCTATAAAAATGTCCTAACCATAAAAAACAAACTCCTTAGAATTGTTTTTCGAATGTTTGTAAATTCGGATATTCGGAAATCTGTATGTAGCGGATGACATTTTGGACAAAATGTCATACGCATGTAAATTTTGTTTTTTTCTTCAGAACAGTAGGGGTTCTGAGGGTTAATTACATAGGTTGGCCTTGACATCAGTCTGGCCAGGCTGTGTTGGAAGTTCTGCCTGGTCATGTGGACAGTGAGCTGCACATGACAGGCCAGAACCGGGCCTGGTTGGACATTTTGAGTATCAACCTTCTCGGAACCCATCAGTGGGAGTGCTGGGCCCCGCTAGGGAGTCTGGGAAGGGGTACTTAAGATGTGTGGGTCACGTGTTTCAAGAGAGGAGTTTGTGAGGCCCATGTGGTCTGTTCTGGTTCCAGGACTGGGGTAGCCCCGTGAGGGGTCCCGCTCACGGGGTGTTCGACATCCCGCAACATGTTCCTGTTAGAGGCCCCTAATAGACCTGCCTGGTCTGGGGTAGGGATCCGTCTGTTCCCGAGTCTCGGAACCAGATGGTCCAAGGTGCTGTAACTGAGGGAGGATTCAAGGTGTCCGGATGTGCTCTCGGCTTTGAGAGGCGCCACAGATCGTAGAAGTGACCGGGGAGGACTCTTCGGAGGAGGGCCGGCAAGTGGCATCCTGGGAAGTGCCTGGTTACTGAGTTGGGAAGGACATTGACGAATTCACGCTTTTCCAGTACCATTGAGGAGACAGAGAACATTCCAGGTACTGAGGAAAAAGGTTCCTGTTCACCCTTAGTTACAACTTGTTCACGTTCATAGAATTGCTTCAAGTTTTGAGTCAATGTGCTGACTGCCATGATCTCTGGCTAGAGATCTGTTCAGCCTTGAAGTACCCAGATGCAAGTGGCTACTCTCTGGGTGGAATTAGAGACTTTGCTAGGCCTGCAGTTCAAGGTGCCCGAGTTCTTCACCCGTGCCCTCTGTTCCCTAAGAGACTGTATTATTGGATGTTACTACTTCAAAATAAAACCTTTCAAAATGACTTTATCTGTCAGCGCTCAAGTTGTTGGGTATCAACCCTGGGAACCCCTAGATGTGGAGGAGCAAGCCAAGCAGAGGTAACTGGTAATCCCAATAAGTCCAGGCCACCCTGCAAGGGTTATGGCCGCTACATGTCTTACCTGTAGGTACATGAAATATCTCCTAAACCTACACGTTTAGGAGATATTTGCAAAAAGAGAGGTACCGCTGTCTACGGCATATGCGCCGTACACAGCGACGCGCAGGCGCACTGAGCATGCCGCTGCTGACAGCGATATGCCGTTAGTGGAGGCTCCCGTGTGCATGCGCGGGAGTGATGTCATCGCTGCTCTGGCGATGTGAGTGGCCGGAGCAGCGATACCCTGAAGGACACTTCGTACTACAGGGGACAATGGTGACATCACTGGCTCCTGTGTCAGGTAAGTGACACATAGTAGCCCATTATGCTTTACCTTTGCAGGGAGACGAAGAGGAAGTAAACCCATCAGTGTTTACTTCCTCTTTAACTATTACTATTAAATTATAGGTATTGGAATCTCCTTTCAAATGTGGCTGTTAGTGAACGTAACGAATACAAATTATCCAAAATAACGAATGCTGTATCTAAACAAATGGAATGTAATGAATTAATAATAAATAATAATAAAAACGTTTTATTATTATTTGTTATTCATTTGTTCTGTTCAATCTGTATATAATAAATAACAATAATAATGTTAATAAAAACGTTTTATTATTCATTATTAATTTGTTCCATTCCATTTGTTTAGATGCAGCATTCGTTATTTTGGATAATTCGTAACTTCGGATAATTTTGTATTCGTTGCAATAAAAGGAAGGAAAAAAGGAGAAGGAGAAAGGAAAATCCAATACTTATAATTTAATAGTTAGTTATTATTAGTTATTCTTTCGAAATTTTGGGATTTTCTTTCTAATTTTTGGGATTTTTGAATTTTAAGTTTTCGAATTGCGATCGTGACCCTAAACCCGCCCCCCACCCAAAAAAATTAAATAAAAATGAATGAAACGAAAAACAAACAGATTTTTCGCGAGTGCACATGTCTACTTAGGAGATATTTACTGTAAATGCAGCCAGTGACATAATTGGCGCATGCGCTCTGAAGGAACAGCCACCCGAACCATTCCTTCAGAGTCCTGTGCCATAAACGCCATCTCCCGCACACATACGTCGGAGTGACCTCATCTTGGCTCTGGCCGTACACAGCACCGGAGGCCGCGGACCCGCAAGGAAGACGGGTGAAGATGAAAGCCCTCTCAGCGATGACAGTGCGGCGCTGGAGGGCTTCGTTTTAAAGTAAGTTTCACATAATGTGCTAGTATGTGATGCATACTACCACATTATGGCTTTACCTTGCAGGTGGAAAAAAAAAAAAGAAACAAACACACACACACACACACACACACACAGGTTTACTACCACTTTAATAAAAACAGAACAGAAAGCAGAGAAGGTAGTGCAGTACCACTGTCTAACCAGCGCCTTTTATTAGCTGGTAGAATGGGATTATAAACACACTTCTGCCTCGCAAACACGTTCTGATAATTGTACGATGGATCATTTGCATTTTGTTGCATAAAACTAATATCGAATACAACAGTGCAAAATGCGTTTTACGAAAAGTACGCTTTTTTGACGTACAATTCTGGAAAAACCCTCCGCTGTGCATAGCTACATGTTTGAAATGATGTTAAAGCGGGAGTCCGCCGGGACTCCGCGTTTTTTTTTTTTTTAAAGTCAGCAGCTACAAATACTGCAGCTGCTGACTTTTAAAATAGTGACACTTACCTGTCCAGCACGCCCGCGATGTCGGCACCCGAAGCCGATCTCTAGATCGACACTCGAGTGCTGCCGCTGCCATCTTGGGTATGGGAATCAGGAAATGGAGCCTTTCGGCTTCATTTCCCGGTTCCCTACTGCGCATGCGCGAGCCGTGCTGCGCAATGAGGACGGTCCCCGCTGCCTCTGGGATCTGTGTGTTTCCCAGCAGGCAGCGGGGCACTTGCGGAAAGGGGCGTAATGTACGCCCCTTTCCGCAGAGAGCTAGCCCGGAAGTGGGTGCAGTTACCTGGATTATCCAGGTAACTGCACCCCCCTCCCCCCTGAAAGGTGCCAATCGTGGCGCCGGAGGGGGGGAGGAATCCGATGAGCGGAAGGTCCATTTTAGGGTGGACCTCCGCTTTAAATACATGTGACCCCTCTGTCCTTCTGGTTCATTTTCATGTTTCTGATCATGCGTGGTGCTCGTATATTGATTTTTTGCGGACGTATACTGTACTGATTAAACGATTTTCGTGCGACGAGCAAAGGTTCCGTGTTTGTCCCTTCGGATTTTGTTGGATGGACTGTCGTGATCGGCTGTCTAAAGCTGTGTACTAACGGTCACATTATTGAACGATCAATCTGAAAGTGATTTTTATCATCCAATAATCGGAAACGTGTGTTAGAGGCATGAGGCTGGTCATACATTATACAATTTTTGTTGTACAACTTTCCTTTAGATTTACCAAAACCATATAATATGAGGTCAAACCTGAACACTTTCAATTTGTAAGCAATCAGGCAGGCCCTTACACTACATAGTTGAAGGTAAATCTAAAGAAAACAGAGTAAGAAAATTGTATGGTGTATGGCAGGGGTGCCCAACCAGTGGCCCGGGGGCCACATGTGGCCCGCGGAGCCCTCTGATGTGGCCCGCGACCTCCTGCTCTGGGATAGAATAGAAAGAATACGGTTATTAAAGGTTTATTTTATTTATTACTAAAATCATAGTGTATATATGGGCATATCTTTTCTGCAGCGGTCACTGGGCTGCTTTCAAACTGATCTGCAGATGCAGAGCAATTTACCTGCAGGTTACCTGTACTGAGCCATAGACTTCTATTATTACCTGCGAGTTTGGTGAGCTTTCTGAAAGTGCACCAAACCTGCAGAATATAATAGAAGTCTATTGCAAACTGCAGGAAAGCCAAAAAGGTACACTGCGTTGCACACGTGGTGCGGGTAAACCGCAGCACATCAGTGTGAAAGCAGCCTTGGACCCGTTTCACACAGTCAGTCTGACAGTCCCATAGCAGACATAAACCGACTTGTGTTCTACCTCCAATACGATCCGCTAAAAAGTATCGTGGGCTGTGTCCGTGTCCACTCTCCAAATGCAGAGTGGACACGGACATGCCACCCACCCGCTCCGCTCATTGTGGCCCGCGACCGGTTACCAGAGTCGCTTAAGTGGCCCTTGCTCTTCAAAAGGTCGGGCACCCCTGGTGTATGGCAAACTTTGCACTGAATGACCCTGGCAGCGACAAGCATTTCATTTACAGCCGTCATTCCTTTGCAACGCTGGCTGGAGAAGAAGCTGATCAATCACGATCTGTGCTTGATCAGCTTCAGTGGGTTTCAGAGGTGGCATTATGGGTGTAATAGACTCCTGATGTCTCCTCAAGGAAAACCTGTCATTACTACAGTATGCTATTATTCTATCACATAGGGGGCTGTCAGCAATAAAATTAGGTGTAAAAAAAATAAAAAAAAGTTAAAAATACAAAGTAAAGTATAATAAATAAAAAAAAACAAAAAAAACAAACAAACACAAAAACATTCTAATGCCTCATACACACGGACGTTTTATAAAATGGGCTGTAAAGCTAGTAACACCTGGAAAAAAAGCAGTGTTGAAAACGCGATTTTATTAGCGTTTTGATTTGGCATCAATGCACGTTTAACGTCGTTTGTATGCGTTAACGCTAAGGCGCGTTTAAAAAAAATAAAAATAAAAAAATCATCCCTCTGCTATTTTCCACTCCCAAATTACCCACATAAACATTTTTACAGCTTAAAAACTATGACGCTAAAAAACGTCAGTAATGCGTGTTTTTGAGCTTTTTTTGGCGTCAGCATCAAAACAGCTCCAGCACTGGAGCCTCAGAACGTGCTGGTCCTTGGTTTTTTTTTGGAGCTTAAAAACTACCATGTCTGTTACAGCTCAGAAACGCTATGGTGTGTATGAGCCCATATGAGCGACGTTCTTAAGAAGCAAAAAAAGCCCAAAAAGCCGCTGTTAAAATGTCTGTGTGTATGAGGCCTTAAAGTCCCCTGCCTCCGCGTACACATAATAACGTAAATGCATGTATCAGTTGCTGTACTCATATGAGGTAGGTATCACCAAGCACACCAGAATGAGAGCAATAATTCTACGACTATCATTCATGGTTAAAGGGGAAGTCCACCCTAACACTAAAATAGCTACATCTACAGACATCTACAATATAAGCCTAACCTATCTAGCCCTATAAAGAAGATTTCTTCTTTACAGGGCTAGATAGCTTAGTAAATCTCTAGATGTAGAGAGTTTAGTGTTAGGGTGGACTTAGGCCGCGTACACACGGGCGGATTGTCTGCCCAACTTAGTCCGCTGAACCGTGTTTCAGCGGACAATCCGCTCGTGTGTGGGCTTCAGCGGACTTTTTCAGCGGACAGTCTGACGGACTAAGGGTCCTTTCACACGGGGCAGATCAGTTCTGATCCACCCCGTGGATATCCGTTTGCTCAGCGGGGATCACTCCGTCGATCCCCGCTGAGCAGGGAGATGACAGCTCCGTCTCTGCACACTGCGCAGGGACGGACCTGTCACAGCGCTGCTCTCCCCTATGGGAGATCGGATGACGACGGACCGCAGTGCCCGTCGTCACCCGATCCGATCCGCAGACAGATGGAAAAATAGCTTTTTCCTCCGTTACACTTTTTCGGATCGGAGCGGGTCGGATGTCAGCGGACATGTCACCGCTGACATCCGACGCTCCATAGAGCTCTATGGAGCACCCGTTCAGGTCCGCCTGAAAAACTGACAGGCGGGCCTGAACGGGACGTCAGTGTGAAAGAGGCCTAAGTCTTTCGGAATTTCCGTAATTTTGTCCGTCCAAACTTGGTTTCAGCGGACAGTCCGCTCGTGTGTAGGCTAGTTGGACGGACTAAGTATGGCGCATGCTCAGAAAGGATTTACACGGCGAAGGTTGCATTGCTGTGTATTGGACGTCGTATTTCTAGTCCCGTCGTATGTGCTGTACACGTCATCGCGCAAGCTTTCAGCGGACTGTCTGTTCGTCGTGTGTGGTCAAGTCCGTTCATTCAAAAGTTGGACGGACTGTCTGTCGGATTGTCTGACGAACTTAGTTGGGCAGATAATCCGCCCGTGTGTACGCGGCCTTATCCTTTAACTCTAATCTGATATCCTGTAAGGGCTTTTAAAGCGTCATCATTGGACAAGTTTGATATAGAAGTCCGTTGCTGTGCACACAATTTTAACCAGTTCCCGCCCGCCTGCGGGCGGCACGGGCAGGCTGGACCAGGTACATCATCCCGCCCGATCTGTGCTGCGATTCGCTACAGCACAAGCTTGTCAGCAGGTTCCAACCAATAATTTTGGCCCTGAACCTGCTGATTGGCTGTAGCAAATCACAGCACAGCCTGTGTCACTGTCTGTAAACACAGACACAGGATCTGAACGGATCTTCTCTCGGAGCCCTTTTCGGTTCAGAGAGAAGAAAGCAGGTCCTGTGTGAGTAGAAGCAGCACATACATAGCTCCCAACTGTCCCGGATTTGGAGGGACTGTCCCTGATTTGGAGCAATGTCCCTCTGTTCCTCTTCCCTCCTTCTTTGTCCCTCATTTTGCTCTGATATATATAGTTGTGTATAAAATGCACTTTTTATCTTTCAAAAAGTGTTTCCCAATGCTAAACCTTTCATCCAAATTCTAAATTGCTGCATTGTAATATTAGTGGTAAAAAAAAAAGCCCTTGTGCATTTAAAGAGGAGGGCCAGCTTTTTTTTTTAAAGTCAGCAGCTGCAAACACTGTAGCTGCTGACTTTTAATAAGCAGACTTACCTGTCCAGGGCGCCCGCGATGTCGGCCGCCCGAGGCTGACCCGTCCCTTGGCTCTCGGCGCCGCCATTCCAACTAAGGGAAACAGGCAGTGGAGCCTTGCGGCTTCACTGCCCGTTTCCTACTGCGCATGCGCGAGTCACGCAGCGCTTTGTGAATGGTGCGCGCTGTGTTCTGGGACAAACAGTTCCCACAACACACAGCGCCCCATTCCCCAGAAGACGCCGCACGGAGGATAGAAGACCGAACATCACCGCGGAGTAGGAAGAGGCAGATTAGGACGATATGCCTAGCAACAGGCATTTCTGGTAAGTTTTTTTTCTCAGATTTTTTGCTAAATTTTAATGTACCGTATATACTCGAGTATAAGCCGAGATTTTCAGCCTCTTTTTTGAGGCTGAAAGTGCCCCCCTCGGCTTATACTCGAGTCATCGCTGTCTGCCCGCTCGATCAGCGTGTCGAGCAGACAGACAGCGGCCATTCTATAATTCAAAAGCCGCGCCTCCGGCTCCGCCTTCGCCTGTGATAGGCGGAACACTGAATTTCCCAGCAGCTTGTGTTCCGCCTATCACGGACATCGTATCATCCTCGTACTACGGACGAGGATGATACGATGTCCGTGATAGGCGGAACACAGGCTGCTGGGAAATTCAGTGTTCCGCCTATCACAGGCGAAGGCGGCGGCGCAGCTTTTGAATTTTACAATGGCCGCCGAGGCGCCGACGAAGAGGGCACGGGACGGAGGCAAGGCAAGGCACGGCACGGGACGGGACGGAGGCAAGGCACGGCGGCAAGGCACGGCACGGGACGGAGGCAAGGAGGCAAGGCACGGGACGGAGGCTCGGGACAAAGGCTCGGGACACAGGTAGGCTGGACACACACACACACACACACACACACACACGGATGGAGACACACACACACACAGGGATGGATGGAGACACACACACACACAGGGATGGATGGATGGATGGATGGATGGAGACACACACACACACAGGGATGGATGGATGGATGGATGGAGACACACACACACACACAGGGATGGATGGATGGATGGATGGAGACACACACACACAGGGATGGATGGATGGATGGACACACACACACACAGGGATGGATGGACGGACACACAGGGATGGACGGACACACAGGGATGGACGGACACACAGGGATGGACGGACACACACACAGGGATGGACAGGCATGTCTCACCCTCGGCTTATACACGAGTCAATAAGTTTGCCAGTTTTTTTGGGGGTAAATTGGGGGCCTCGGCTTATATTCGGGTCGGCCTATACTCGAGTATATACGGTACTTTTGTTTTTCAGGGTGGCCCTCCACTTTAATTAACCTTTTTGTGTGGTTAATTATTTTAAGGGGGTGTGGCAGAGGGGTGTGCCCTATGACAGCATACATTTGCTAGTAGGTGTCCCTCATTCCCATCTCAAAATGTTGGGAGGTATGGCACACATACACTTGCATAGTAAGACCCCTTTCACACCACACCGCCCATAGCGCGGGTGGTAAAATGCCGCTATTTTTAGCGGTGTTTTACCGCTGGATTTGCGGCGAATTTCGGCCGCTAGCGGGGTGCTTTTACCCCCCCCCCGCTAGCGGCCAAGAAAGGGTTAAAACCGCTGGCAATACGCCACAATAGTGGCATTTTGCCAGCAGTATTGCAGCGCCGACACATTGATTTCAATGGGGAGCAGCGGTAAACACACCGCTCCTAAGAAGCTGCTGGCAGGACTTTTCCCTGACGTCCTTCCAGCGCGCCGCTGCAGTGCGAAAGCCCTCGGGGCTTTCACACTACAAACAATGGTGCAGCTTTTTTTAGGGCGGATTGCAGGCGCCATTTCTAACGCTATAGCGCATGCAAAACGCTTTGGTGTGAAAGGGGTCTTAGGAACATTCAACTGTTTGATTGTCCTCCAGTTAACCCTTTGATTGCCTTGTCATTGTGCATTTTTTTTATTGATCACTGTATTAGTGTCACAGGTGGCTTCAGATAGCATCAGCGTCCGTATAATTTATTTATATATATATATATATATATATATATATATATATATATATATATATATATATATATATATATATATATATATATATACACATACATACACACACACACACAAAAACGGGCAGACTCGACTATTCGTTACTTTTCCTTCTGTCACTTTTCTATGTTTCTGTGGACAATCTGTCTGTGTTTTAGCTACAATACCAAAAGGTAGGCTCTTAACTAGATTGTTTGCTTTAATGATTCCTCCTGTATTGATTTGTATTGTAACTGTACTGTCTTGCCCCCATGTTGTAAAGCGCTGGGTAAACTGTTGGCGCAATATCAATCCTGAATAATAATAATAATAAAGAAAAGAATAAATAAAATTATAATTTTGGGGAAAACAGTAGTGTTCTACTAGTTGGTGTCAAGTAATACAGTCCATTATATATATTCAGATTGACTGTCCGAGACCAAGATCAATATCAGAGGACTTCTGACATGACACATAAGAAGTTTATGGTAGAAGTTTATGGCCAAAGAGACACATCACGACATTTTGGATACAAATCAAAGCCACTGCTCAATGATCAATGATTAGATGTCTGGAGAGTAAAATTTAAGTTCCGTACCGCATTGATCACAATATTGTACGTTGGTAGCGCATTCCCTTATTGCCGCAGGGAGATCGTCAATTATAGTAAACTTGTTGTGCAAGTTGATATTCCATTAATTGATTAGACATTTGCTACTAACTGCAGAGAGGTCGATATTTTCTCCGAAGTCTCAGGAGTACTTTAACCACTTCAGCCCCAGAAGAAATGTACCCCCTTCCTGACCAGAGCACTTATTTTGCGATACGCCACTGTGTCACTTTAACTGACAATTGTGCAGTTGTGCAACATGGCTCCCAAACAAAATCGACATTCTTTTTTCCCCACAAATAGAGCTTTCTTTTGGTGGTATTGGATCACCTCTGCAGTTTTTATTTTTTGCAAAAAAAAACAAAAAAAAAATAACATTTTTTTTTTACTTTTTGCTATAATAAATATATCCAAAAAAAAAAACAAAAACAAAAAAACTAATATTCTCCTCTGTTTAGGCTAATACGTATTCTTCTACATATTTTTGGTAAAAAAAAAAAAATGCAATAAGTGTAGATTGATTGGTTTGTGCAAAAGTTATAGCGTCTACAAAATGGGGGATAGTTTGATGGCATTTTTATTAATAATTTTCTTTTTTTACTAGTAATGGTGGCGATCAGCAATTTTTTAATCGGGACTGCGACATTATGTCAAACAATTTTGACACATTTTTGGGACCATTGGCATTAATACAGAAATCAGTGCAATTAAAAATGCACTGATTACTGTAAAAATGTCACAGACAGTGAAAGGGTTAACACTAGGGGGCAGTGAAGGGGTTTATGTGTTCCCTAGTTTGTGTTCTAACTGAAGGGGGGTGGAGACTGTGCAGAGAAGATCTCTGATGGGAGAACTGTATGACCGGACAATCTGTTAACCAGAAACTGTGTTTTTACACACCATTCCAGGTACTCCGTGTGCCCCAAGCGATCGCGGGAGCCCGGTGGTGATCGAGATCGCCGGGAAGTCACATCAGCTACGTGGGCGAGCAGGGGCTGCACACACCCCTAGTGGCCACAGGGCTAAGCGACGTGACATAATGTTGTTTCGCCCAGCCATTTTGTCGCAGTACAACTGTAGCGGTTGGTTGGCATGTGGTTAGCTGACAATTGCACGGTCATGCGACGTTGCACCCAAAGAAGATTGAAGTCCTTTTTTCCCCACAAATAGAGCTTTCTTTTGGTGGTATTTGATCTCCTCTGTGGTTTTTATTTTTTGCGCTATTTTGACAATTTTGAAAAAAATAAATAATATATATATATTTTTTACTTTTTGCTATAGTAAATATCCCCAAGAAATATATATATATATATATATATATATATATATATATATATATATATATATATATATATATATATATATATATATATATATATATATATATATATATATATATATATATATATATATATATATAAAAAGACAGATACGTATTCTTGTATACTGATTGGTTTGCACAAAAGTTATAGTGTCTACAAAATAGGGGATAGATTTATGGCATTTTTGTTGTTATTTTTTTTTTATATTTTTTACTGGTAATGGCGGTGATCTGTGACATTTTAGCGGAACTGTGACATTGTGGTGGACAGATTGGACACTTGACACTTTTTTTTGGGACCAGTGACACTTATACATAGGCATGTACTGGCCACCGGACTACAGGGAGTTTCCCGGTGGGCCGATGGCTCACTGGGCCGGTCAGGTGCAGTCCTGGAGTCACTCCTTTCTGACAGTGAGTGATCGCGATTTCACTCCTGTCAGGAGGAGCAGCTCCGTCACTTGCTGGAGAAAGCATTAGGCTTTCTGCTCCCTCCAGCCTGTAGGGGGAGATAGACAGCCGGCAGACTTTCCTTCTTCTCTCCCCTTATCACTTGTCATCACATGACTGGAGAGAGGAACAGAAGCTGCCTTCAAAACTGAGTACATGTAGGAGGGGGGAGGAGAGGGAGGACACTGATGTGAAGGGGGCTGCTGATGGGGAATCTCTGATGTGAAGGGGGCTTCTGATGGAGACACTGATGTGAAGGGGGGTGCTGGTGGGGACTCTCTGATGTGAAGGGGGATGCTGTTGGGGACATTAAAGTGGGCCAGTCATGATGAAGTCCAGGGCCAAATTTTGGTCCCTGTCCAGCCCTGCTTATACAACGATCAGCGCTAAAATTGCCACTGATTACGGTATAAATGTTACTGGCAGGGAAGGGGTTAACACTAGGGGGCAATCAAGGGGGTAGGTGTTCCCTAGGGAGGCATTTCTAACTGTGGAGGGATGGGACTGACAGGGAGTAGGGAGAGATCGCTGTTCCTGATCAGTAGGAACAGCAGATCTCTTTCTACTCCCCTATCAGAAGGGGATCTGTTTGTTTACATTGACAGATCCCCATTCTGGCCCTCTGTGGATTGATCGCGGTTCGCCGGCCGACATGCTCATAGTCTCGGGCATCGTGCCGTGGGTGCTCCCTAAAGGCTCTTAAAGCGGCCGGAGTATACCTACGGCAATGCGCGCAGCCGTGCCAATTTGTTGCTGTATAATGATGGCGGCTGGTCGGCAAGTGGTAGGTTTGCTGCAGTAACAAAAAAATAAATAAAAAATCACATAATGTCATAGAATGAGACTGTCTGCAAACACTGACCTATTCCTGGAGTTTCTTCTGTTTATTATTAGGGACGGACAAGAAACTATCTACAATACCTAGCTGGAATGCTGGGTGTATGCAGTATAAGATAGGAGTAGAAGTGAATCAGAACAAAACTGAAGGGAAAAAAATAAATGCATTGCTGTACGAAGCTGCTCACAGCAGGGGTCCGGTGCAACTTCACCGTTTCAGGTCTGAATTCAGCCCAAAATTTGGACTGAAATTGGGCCTAAACTGGTGAGGTTTAGGCCCAATTCCAAGGACGCACCGGACCCCCTGCCGTGAGCCGCTCCGTACAGCAATGTAAACCCAGCCTAAGTGTGAGGAGTGGTGGGAACGAGCCCTTAAAGTGGAGCTTCATTTCAAAAATAAGGTTTAGCTGCATGCCTCCGCCTGTCTGCTCTACAGTAATAAGAGGTGGTTATTTTTTGGGAGTGGGGGGCTTTTTTTGTGTGGCATAGGCCAGAAAGACTTGTCCAGCCCCAGACCTGCCCTGCCCCAGCAGCCCCCTGGGAGACCTCACATCCCTAGAGGCTACAGGAACCCAATTACAGAAAGGCCAGGGAGGCCGAGCTTCTATGTCAAAGGGGCGGGCTGCCTGAATCCAGAAGAAGCAGCCAGCTGGAGAGGACCAAGATAGCGGTGTTGAACTAGGACATAGACAGCTGAGCAGTGGATCGCTGCAGGACAACCTAGGTCCACTGGGCAGGTAGGTGTGTATTTTTTATTCAATCCAGAATAAAAAGGTAAGCGGGGGGGGGGGGAGTAACGTTCCCTTTCAAAGTGCATGAAAATGAGTTACTAATAAAACTGCTTTAGGTATCTCATTGCTTTTGAAGCTGAACTACAAGGTCTTCCCTAGCAGTGGGCTTGTGACCTCCACATGACCTAGTTCGGGGGGGCAGACTGAAACGCGTTGGGGTGCAAAGCGAAAGACGTTGGGGGCATAACCTGTCGGGAGCCCAGGCTGAGGTTGTCTATCTCATACCGCCATAGGACTCTCTGGATATGGGGGACCAGAGATCTCATCTCCTCCATTCCCTCCAGTGGGCTTGTGACTGAGGGTCACTGATGGGGGCTAGAAACCAAGATAAGAGGGGTGCACGGGAAAGACATTTCTGGCTTACATAGGTAAAACCAGAAAATGTAGGCATTTAACTTTTCAAAAGTTTCAAATAGTTGACAAGTTTACTGTAAAGAACAATAAGGTAACACTCCTGACTGTATAAACAAACCTTTTATGCAGCTTATAATTTACAGGACGTGTAACCTGTACAGACTAGATCGGGTGCTTCAAAGTCATAATATGTTTGTATTCCACATGTCTGACATTCTGTTAATGTTAAAGAGCCAATGCAGTTAAGGCCTTGTGAAGACACAACATTTTGAACACTGCTCTTGGGGGCATCTAGCGTTTTTTTGCCCCTGCAACTTTGACATGTGTTAGCATTTTGACTTCAATTGCACCTGGATGCACAAAGTAGTTGTGGTGATATGTATGTTTTTACTAACTACAACATACAAAGCCATTTACAACTCTGGCCTGAGCTACATCTCCAATCTAGTCAGCAAAAATGTCATCCAAATTGTCCTCGCAAGACCTCCTGCTCTTAAGCTCTCTCATCTCCTCCTCCCATGCTTGTCTCCAGAACTTCTCCAGAGCCTCTTCCATCTTATGGAACTCTCTACCTCAATCTGTCCAGCCACCTCCTACTCTGGTTGTCTTCAGTCAATCCCTGAAATTAATCTGTTAAGGGAAGCTTATCACGCCACCAACTAATCTTTTATTACAGAGGTCTCCAAACTGCAGCCTGGGGGCCAGATGTGGCCCTTGGCTTACCTTTATCTGGACCTTGGGGCACTATTTCTTCCACTGATACAAGACACTCTTTGTCCCACTGACACCAGTGATGGGACACTATTCTTTTCACTGACACCAATGATGGGATACTATTCCTTCCATTGACGTCAATGATTGGACACTATTGCTTCCACTGACACCAGTGATGAGGCACAATTCCTCCCACCGACGCTAATTATGGGGCACTCATCTTCCCGTTGACAGCAATGTTTTTTTTTTTTTTTTACTCCCACTGCCCACCAAGTCTATGGCATTGTTTACTCCCATCGATGCCACTGGCCACAGTCCGGCCCCCCTAAAGTTTGAAGGGCAATAAACTGGCCCTTTGTTTTGAAAGTTTGGAGACCCCCGTTTTAGCACTTCCATTAGCTCATCCCCCACAGTTATAACCTTCTGTACCACTTCCCCACCCTCTTATATCATAAGCTCTTATGAGCAGGGCCCTCTTTCTTATTTTGTATTTTATTATATTGTAACTGTACTGTCTCCCTTTTATTTTGTAAAGTGCTGTATAAGCTGTTGGCGCAATATAAATCCTGTATAATAATAATTATACTTTGTTTTTTTCATGAAAAATTGTGTTTTCATTTGGTGATAAATGGTTATGGATATCTCCTGATTTTTTTTTTATTATTATTATTATTGCAAAACTGTCCCAAAATAGTAAAAAAAAAGATTTTTTTTTTTTTAAATCTACCTGTATATTTCTTGTTACTAACATAACCTACCACCAAAGAACAACCCAAAAGATATTCTCTTGCTCTGGACGATCGCAGTGATACCACACACACATATATACACTAGCCCTGGCACTGACCTAGATCAAACCTTGCTATCTAGCTATTTTTTATTTTAGTTATTTTTACACAGAGTTCTGTTTTTTTTTCTCTCTGCAAGTAGAGAGAAAAAGAAAAGGAGAAAGAGGGAGGAGGAGGAGAAAGAGGGAGGAGGAGGAGGAGAAGAAAGAGGGAGGAGGAGGAGGAGAAAGAGGGAGGAGAAAGAGGAGAAAGAGGGAGGAGAAAGAGGAGAAAGAGGGAGGAGAAAGAGGAGAAAGAGGGAGGAGAAAGGAGAAAGAAGAGAAAGAGGGAGGAGAAAGAAGAGAAAGAGGGAGGAGAAAGAAGAGAAAGAGGGAGGAGAAAGAGGAAGAGGGAGGAGAAAGAGGAGGAGGAGGAGAAAGAGGAGAAAGAGGAGGAGAAAGAGGAGAAAGAGGAGGAGAAAGAGGAGGAGGAGGAGGAGGAGGAGGAGGAGGAGGAGAAAGAGGAGGAGAAAGAGGAGGAGGAGAAGGAGAAAGAGGGAGGAGGAGAAGGAAGAGGAGAAAGAAGAGGAGGAAGGGAGCAGAAAGAGGGAGGAGGAGGAGGAGGAGGAGGAGGAAGGAGGAAGGAGGAAGGAGGTGGGAGGAAGGAGAAAGAGAAAAAGAGAGAGCGCGCTCTGTCTCATGCTTCAGCGGTGGACTGCCCCTGTTATCATACCCAGTGCAAGGCTTTGGACTCACCTCTGGTCTTAATGACGTCAAAACCTTAGACCAGTGTTTCTCAAACTTTTTTCAGTCAAGGCACCCTTTAAAAATGATTGACTGTCCCGAGGCACCCCTTAAAAAAAAAGGATGGACAGTCTTGAGGCACCCCATTCTAAAATGTAAATCTATTCTAATAATTTTATATAATGCAGAAACATCCCCAAGTCCTAGTAGGTCACTTAATGTTACAGGTGATTTAGTCTTCCAAAGCAATCACACTTTTGCAAACTGGTACCGACTAGTATTCCCATGTTTCTCTTCTCCCTCTTTGTTTCTGCAAAGCTAATGTGATCCTCAACATTGATGGAGAGGAGCAGAGGAGGGTCAAACAAGGACACTATGCAGGTGACTGACATCCCCCTTATCAACTGATGACACCATTGGTTGTTAGGAAGCCGGCAGCTAGAAGTATTTAATAATGCCCAATGAAAACCTGTGACTTTGTGTAACTAAAAGGCAGCCATTATCCAGAATGCTGCCTTGCATACAATTTTTTGGGCAATTTTTCCAAGGCACCCCTGAAGAAACCATAAGGGACCCTGGTTGAAAAAGGCTGCCTTACAGCACTGGAGCATGAGGGAGAAGCTGCAGGGACCAGTCTAGCAGGTTGCAGATCGTGTAACTAAATCCTTTTTTTTCCCTAGACCAGGGATCTCCAAACTTTCTAAAAAAAAGGGCAAGTTTACTGTCCTGCTGACTTTGGGGGGGCAGACTATGGCCAGTGGGACTAGAAATTGTCCCGGTTTCAGTGGGAGTAAACAGTGCCCCAGTCCAAATAGAAAGGATAACTTGCCACACATTTGTGGCAGTGTTGAATATTAAGGGTCCTTTCACACGGGGCGGATCAGTTCTGATCCGCCCCGTGGATGTCCGTTTGCTCAGCGGGGATCACTCCGCCGATCCCCGCTGAGCAGGGAGATGACAGCTCCGTCTCTGCACACTGCGCAGGGACGGACCTGTCACAGCGCCGCTCTCCCCTATGGGAGATCGGATGACGACGGACCGCAGTGCCCGTCGTCACCCGATCCGATCCGCAGACGGATGGAAAAATAGCTTTTTCCTCCGTCACACTTTTTCGGATCGGAGCGGGTCGGATGTCAGCGGACATGTCACCGCTGACATCCGACGCTCCATAGACCTCTATGGAGCACCCGTTCAGGTCCGCCTGAAAAACTGACAGGCGGGCCTGAACGGGACGTTAGTGTGAAAGAGGCCTAAGTCTGTTAGCTTGCTGCACCTTTTCACTTGCAAGTTGTACACTTGCAGAGCACTTGAAGCAAAAGTTGTAGTTGGCACTTGTGTCTGGGCGGCACAGTGGTGTAGTGGTTAGCACTCTCACCTAGCAGTAAGAAGGGTCACTGGTTCGAATCCCAACCACGACACTACCTGCCTGGAGTTTGCATGTTCTCCCTGTGCTTGTGTGGGTTTCCTCCGGGTACTCCGGTTTCCTCCCACAATCCAAAGACATGCAAGTAGGTTAATTGGCTTATCCAAAATTGGCCCTAGTATATGAACGGGGACCTTGGATTGTGGGCTTCTTGAGGGTAGGGACCAATATGAGTGTGCAATGTACAGGGATAGGGGCAATTGTAGACACTCAGGATGGACTGGTGTCTTTATTCAACCTAACTATGAAACTTTTCCAATTTGTAGCAAATTTGCGTGGCAAGTCTAGCAAGAGCAAAGTCGCAGTGGCGAGTCAAGAGCTCTGCAAATCTACAGCATGCCAATTCAGGCACAGTGACCCCCTGTGGTGGGATGACTATTCTACAATATAACTAGACCAGAACTTGCAGCAAACTTGCAAAATGTTTGCAAAGAAAGTTGATCTGGAGTCATGCAATGCGGATTTGCTGCAACTGTGCAGCAAACCTGTGAGACCTAGCAAGTCCAGCAATTGCTTAGCAAGTCATTTTCAAACTTTCAGCATCATTGCTTGCCATCTTTGATATTAGGGGGAGGACTAGTGCCCCATTTTTGGTGTCAGTGGTGGGAATTATGCCCCATTGTTGGTGTCAGTGGGTGGAATAGAGTCTTGTATCAGTGGAGATGTATAGTTCCACAAGTGCTGAATAAAGGCAAGCAAAGGGCCACATCTGGCCCCCAGGTCGCAGTTTGGAAACCACTCCTCCAGCCCAAAATGAGCAATTAACCCCGACAGTGCAGGCACAGCCTCGCTGCAAGTGAACATTTTCTATCTGCTTAGAGTCGTGCTTTAAGGTAGGATGGGCATAGATAAAAATGTATTCTAGGTTAAGCACTTTTCTACCAGAGCCATTTTTCCAGTTTTTGTACATGTTAAAATGTTAATTTTAGGTCTGAAAATTTGTTTAAAATATTTGCAATTTTTGCAATACAATGTTTTATGTCATGTAATATTAGTTACTTTATATTATAATGTAACAATACAATAGGATTTCTTTAGACATCAGGAGTCTATTAAACCCCTGATTTCTCCTCTGCCCTCCACTGAAGCCAATGGAGCACAGGCTATGCTGGTAGGTTACCTGGTTGTTGTCTACTTTCACCTTAGTATGTGTGCAGGCCAAAAAAAAAAAAAACGCAACTTCAGCCTCCTAGGGGACCCTAGTATCTTCTGAGTGGCTAACGTAGCTCTGGCACGCATTTTGTTTCAGATCCTTTCTGAAGGATATAAAGTACCCGAGAATAACAGGGAGGCAGAGGGTCGCCTATGCGTGGCATTAAAGGCTTACCTGTAGGTACAGTGAATATCTCCCAAACTTGCATGGTTTAGAATATATTAAACATGGGATTTAGGCAGTAATGTCACCAGTGCATGTGCTCTGAAGGGGCAGCATACCCATGCCATACCTTCAGAGCTCTGTGCCGTGGCCTCCCACGCATATGTATGGGAGTGACGTCATTGCGCGCCCCCCCCCCCCCCCCCCCCCAGCCATTCATACAGTCGGAGCCTGTGAACCCAGAAGGAAGAAGATAGAGCTGTGACAGCACCATGCTGAAGGACTCTAAGTCTGTCATAATGTGCTAGCATGCGGTGCATACTAGCACATTATGGCATAACGCTGCAGGGGGTCCATTTATTTTATTTTTTTAGAGCGGTTTTACTACCGCTTTAAATCTGGACCACAATACTTGAACATCAGTTGTGTGGTGAGTTGTATCCACTCTTGGCACCGATAGAGAAATGTACTATTTATACAAGAAGATAATAAAGACATTAATAACCGGCTGAGAAAATTCCTGTCATCAAGATGTGGGAGTTTAACCTAATAAAAGTGTAAAAGAAGAAGAAAAAAAATAAAAAATACGGGCAGCCTGAAACATTGGATCTGAAAAACAGAGTCTGTTCCAGTGGTAGAGTATAATAGGGGGAGTGGGTGGCCACAGTCTCCAGGAGGGTCCATGGCAGCTAAAATGTTCTCCACTGCAGTTTAAATGATAGTGTTTTATTCCTGTGCTACCACTGGTGATCTATCAAATGTCAGGGGCTGCTGCTACTACCGGAATAGATCACACTGTATCCACTTAATATGAAACTAAAGATATGTTGGTATTGCGCTGCCCCTATATTAAATAACCCTCCGAGGGTGATAAGTATAATGTCTAGTTACACAAATCAATAGTGTAATATAAAAATATATATAAATGTCTACTAAATAATATCAAAAAGTGCAAAGTGCTACATTAAATAAAATAAACACACCACAGAGGTGATAGAATCCAAATAAATGAAAATCAAGTGAACAAAAGGTAAGTAACTAAAAACAGTCTCTTAAAAAAATTACTATTTTGATAAAAGTGCAGAGAAAATTAAGAAAAAAAAAGTAAAACGCACTACAGAGTCAATGGAAAACCTCCACGGAAACACAACTGCTTCAATTGAGTGCAAAGCCAAAAAACTGTGAATTGATCTTAAAGTGCCAAGTGCGTCTTATAAATGTGCAAATAAGTAAACACTCTCCAGAGGTGATGTAAGTGAACCACCCTAATAATAAACAAATTATATACAAGAAAATAAGAAAGAGTATACCTAGACCAAAAAGGGGGTACCCGCTCCTGATCACATGGAAATAAACTTTAGAATTAAACAAAAATATATATAGTAGTAAACGCACTACAGAGCCGGCTGTAACATACGTTATATCAGAATGAATCCGGCCTCTATAGATTAAATATTCATATTGAAATCCATCAAAAATAAAAAAAAGATATAAATATTCAAGTCCATAAATAAACAACGGTCTCCTTTAAGTGCAAGTACTTTGTGCAAATTCAACTGAGGTGTGGCTCTCCCAGTGCTTAATCCCACTGTGATCACACTTTAGTGGGCAGTGGCCCCTTACCTATAGCAAGGAGGGATTCGCATAGAGGTATATAGATTTCTTTATATGTCTTCTCTCCTGGTAAATTCGGTCACCTTCTCCTTTAAATTTTATTCTTATTACTCCAGAGGACCCAATAGATTAATAGAGAGGGAATACCATAATGTAATATTTCACAAATAGCATTTATTTCATACACAGGGTACTCACACATTAATAGATAGAAAAAAGCCTTTTTCTAGTAATCAGCAGAAAGTGCATCCACAGTCCACGTCCTTCCCGTCCCTACACGTGACATCACACCACGTGACTTCATCAGGGGGATCCCACTGCTTCCAAACTGACAGCAAGGGTCCCATTCTACAGAATGCTGGCAGGGTCAGGCTTTTCTACTCTGGCTGTGGCCGCTTTCTAAACAAAATAAATTATATGAGTTTGCACACCTTTTGTGTGATCCCTTGATGGTGGCCTATGAATTACATTTTTTATGCATTAGTTCTTTATTAACCACTTCAGCCCCGTAAGGATTTGCCCCCTTAATGACCAGCCCATTTTTTGCGATACAGCACTGTGCCATTTTAACTGACAATTGCACGGTCATGCGACGCTGTACCCAAACAAAATTGACAATCTTTCCCCCCCCCCCCCACAAATAGAGCTTTCTTTTGGTGGCATTTGATCACCTCTGCGGTTTTTATTTTTTGCGCTATAAACAAAAAAAAAAAAAAAAAGAAGAACAATATTTTTTTTATTTTTTACTTTTTGCTATAATACATATCCAAAAACAATAAAAAACAAATGTATTCATCAGCTTAGAGTACACATATATACACACACACAGTATATACAACCCCTCCTACCCTGTGCCTTTATAACCAATACTGTGCTATATTGCCAAACATATATATTTTTGTTCATCCTAGGTACATTGTTACACACATCCACCCCTGAAGAGTGAGCTGGATCTCACGAAACTAGTCAGGTAGTATGATGCCCGTGTACCATGTACTACTTCTACATTTATGTACCAATACTCCTTGTTTATGTATTTTTTTAATTGGCAACCGTTGGTGTTATTTATCCATGTAAACAATTGTATTTGAATAAACCATATACTATATTTACTACTGTTATGTTTACTGGCGGAGACAGTACCCACTTCATTTAAAGTCCCAAGGCGAATCCTTTGTTGTTTTTTATATGTTACAGGGATAGAAGTGTGTCACTGGGGACACCAGACCTTTTCCTTTTTCTCTATATTGAACCCGGGTGGAAGACACCCATTAGCCCAAACCTGGTCTGTTGTCACCCCCGCCAGTATTTACATGTATAAACAATCGTTACACTTTGATACTATACTAGGTTACTTATCCTCCAACACAATTTTTATTCCAGTATTGTTATATACCCTGGCTCTTTGTGCAATTCCTCGGTTGGCACTAGCGATTTTTTTCTTGCATTGGGAGCTGCGATGTGTATAAAGCAGTGTTTCTCAAATCCAGTCCTCAGGCCCCCCCAACAGGTCATGATTTCAGGATTTCCCTCAGATGAAACGGCTGTGGTAATTGCTAAGGCAGTGAAACTGATCAAATCACCTGTGAAAAATAATGGAAAACCTGAAAACATGACCTGTTGGGGGTCCCGAGGACTGGATTTGAGAAACACTGGTATAAAGGGAGGCTTTTTCATGTCTCCTGCTGTCCCCATCTGCTTTTAGGCAGATGGGGACACCTAAACATCGGCACCATGTTCAGGCTTCAGAAGCATGGCGTCTGCGATTTTGTAGACGTCGGCACAGCTGGACGCACTATATCATCTGATGGCATGGGGGGTACGCTTGCATTTGCGTGCCTTCCTATGACAGCGGGTGCCCTCTGCACTCACATGTCAGCCATCCACACATGGTGTTGGGGGCGGAGCCTCCTGGGGCCCTCCGGGGTTAAATTGGAGGTCAGGCATGGCTTGCATTTAATTTCACTCTTCACTGAGGACACACACAGCTGTGGAGATTGCTTGCTGTGTCTCATTACTTTTATACTTAGGATATTCACCTTACTCAGGTACTTACTATATTCACCTTTTTGATACTTACTTTATTTAGGTACACTTGCATATCTTACACGTTGTTTATCTTTTGAGCATCTACTCTCATTTATTTTATTTATTTTTGGATATTGTTGATTCCTCCACACAAGTCCATCTTTCTCCTTCTCTTTTCTTATCTTGTCATCTGCTAGTATCCCCTGGCTATCCTATGTTTTCCACCATCTCCATGTCCCTACCATCCTTGATCCAGGCCTTACTTAGCTATACATATCTTTATGCCTATACTTATTGATTTTACTTTACTATTTTAGATGCCTGATAAACATATTTGTTTATAGCTTATATGCTCTATGGACTAATGAGGTTTCTAGAGATACATCACTACCCACACAATTGTAGTTCACCTCTTTCCCCTCTTTCTTTGTCCATTTTGTCACCTGGTAGTACCCCTCTGTTGTCCTAGGTTTCTAACCATCTTCATGGCCCTACAACCTTTGGCTAGGCCTTTCATTCATGCATACATATCTTTATACCAATATCTATTGATTTTACTCTACTACTTTAGATGCCTGACAAACATACTTATGTTCACAGCCTATACTTTTTATCGACCAACGAGGACTCTAGGGATACATCACTACACCTATGCCATGCCTGCTCTCCGTTTGGCCCTTGGTGGGGTCCCATTTGATTCTGCTCCCTGGGGACGCATCTGCTGCCGCCGTCTCGAGGCCGCACACCTGTAGCCATTGCCAAGCTCAGTGGTAAGTATGGGGGGGCCCTACAACCCCTCCTACCCTGTGGCTTTATAACTAATACTGTGCTATATTGCCAAACATATATATTTTTGTTCATCCTAGGTACATTGTTACACACATCCACCCCTGAAGAGCGAGCTGGATCTCACGAAACTAGTCGGGTAGTATGATGCCCGTGTACCATGTACTACTTCTAACTTTATGTACCAATACTCCTTGTTTATGTATTTTTTTTTAATTGGCAACCGTTGGTGTTATTTATCCATGTAAACAATTGTATTTGAATAAACCATATACTATATTTACTACTGTTGTGTTTACTGGCGGAAACAGTACGCACTTCATTTAAAGACCCAGAGCGAATCCTTTGTTGTTTTTTTTATAATTATATATATATATATATATATATATATATATACACACACACACACACACACACACACACACACACACACACACTCACTCTTCTACATATTGGGTTCACTGGGACATGACAGATCGCTGTTCCTGGTCACTGGGAACAGAAGATCTTTGACATGTCATTAGGAAGAACAGGGAAACGTCTTGTTTACATAGGCAGTTCCCCGTTCCGCCTCTGTACACAGCGATCTCGGGGTCACCGCCAGACATCGGGTCCGCAGGACCCACGGGCACAATATCCTCCTTGCATGGACTGATGTACAAGAATGTCGATTTGTGCAGGAGAGCCGACCTGCTGCAGTATATCTGTGTGAGCTGGTCGGCAAGTGGTTAAATGTAAACACATTCATATCTGCACCAAAAGGGTTTTACTTATACCATTACATTCCTTGTAAATTGTGGTTTATGCTCTTTTATATTATATGTTCATAAACTGTGTTGTCCCATGTTTCCTCCAATTATGTTGTAAAATACAGCCTCCAAGATGCTATCATATTTTGAATAATTATTTTAATTGAGATCATATAGTAGTTTATGAAAACATGTTTTAGAGCAGCCATTCTCAACCAGGGTTCCTCTAGGGGTTGCCAGTGGTTCCTTTGATATGAAGGACTTCTCGTCTGATAATCCATGCATAGTTCTTGGGTCAAAACAACTTGGTAGAGCCGGCTGCATGATCCCAATGATCTTTTTAGCTGCCTCTAATGCTGCGTACACACGACCGGACTTTCCGTCAGAAAAGGTCCAACGGACTTTCGAACTAACGGACTTGCCCACACACCAACGGACCAAAGTCTGTTCATTTTGAATATGATGACGTACGATGGGACTAGAAAAGGAAGTTCAATAGCCAGTAGCCAATAGCTGCCTTTGCGTCATATTTGGTCAGTCAGACCAGCATACAAACAAACAATTTTCCGAAACGGATTGCATCGGACAGATTTGAAACATGTTCTATTTCTAGGTTCGTCTGAATTTTTGAAGAAAAGAGTCTGATGAAGCCCACACACGATCATAATATCCAACAGAATGATTCCATCTGACCTTTTCTGCCGGAAAGTTCGGTCGTGTGTACGCGGCATAAGGGTGAAATTCTAACCTTCAAGTAAGGTAAGGCCATTTTCACACATGCGTTCAGCCTGTCAGTTTTTTAGGTGGACCTGAACGGATGCTCCATGCAATTCTATGGCGCGATGGATATCAACAGTGACATCAGATCCACTAAATTCAGACAGATGGAAACCCTATTTTCCATCCATCTGGTGGATCAGGTCGGATCAGATGAAAACAGACAGGCGGATCCGTTTTCATCTGTTCCCCATGGCAGAGAGTGGAGATCTGACAGGTCCATCTCTCTCCAGTGAGCAGAGATGGACTTGTCATCCGCCGGCTCAGCGGGGAATCAATGAAGCGATCCCCGCTGAGCAAATGGACTCCATGAAAACTGACAATGTGTGAAAGGGGCCTAGGGGGCATTGTTCCCACTAGCCACCACTATGAGGGGCATGTTGCAGATAACCACCAATGGATTGGTTCTTTCAGGAGTTGCTAGATTTACCTTGAGCAGATTGACCTCTTAGCTGATTATCCCTACATAGTTCTTGAGTCAACGCAACTTGGTAGAGTCAGCTACATGAACCCAATGACCTTTTTAGCTGCCTCTAAGGGTGACATTCTAACCATCGCCACGAGAAACATTGTTCCCACTAGCCATCAATGAGGGACATTCTCCAGATAACCACCAGTGCATCAGTTCCTCTAGGGGTTGCTAGATGTCCCTTAAGCAGATTGACCTCTCTTCTGATAATCCCTGCATAGTTCTTGGGTCAACACAACTTGGTGGAGCCAGCTACATGAACCCTATGATCTTTTTTAGCTGCCTTTAAGGGTGACATTCTAGTTATCACTGTAAGGAGCATTTTTCCCAGTAGCCACCAATATGATTGGAATTTTCCAGATAACCACCAATTGACTGTTTTTTTGCGATGATTCCCAACAATATTTTGAAAGGTTCCTCTGCAGTAAAAGGGATGGGAAAGGCTGTTTTGGAACAAACAAGAAGTGGGGGGTCTCCAGCAGTTTTTGTTACTAGCACCATACTTAGCGGTTCTGTGGCGTGTAACATGTTATTGCTCAGGAGGAGAATTCCATCTATCCAGAACTGAATTGGAGGGAGCCAAAGAGTCCACCCTGGATCCATACCGCTGGCCATGGTGCTGACATTTTCACTGAAACTCTTTCCCACCTTGACCGCCAATACTCCTACCTCCTTCCTATGCACAAGTAAGTGCAATAATTATGTTAAAGAAATATATATTTATAGGTCAGGGATAAATGATCTAGGTAGGTGCTCTTGTTATGCTATTTCATGAATTGAAAACGGCCTGGGTACAATTCATTCATTGATGGTCTGTCTATCTATCTTCTATTTCAGATTAGAAAGTATAAAGGATTGTTCTGGAAACACCATCTTCCCTTGAACAAGTTTGATTTCCCCCGTGTATTGTTCTTCACTTTTCCAGGATTGAGCTGACTATTCTTAATTAAAGCTCCCAGATGTGTCGGGTTTGCAAGGACAGTTCCTCTTTTGGACACAATACGGTCTGTGCCTTTGTTTTGCACACAGTTCTCCTACAATACGTCTTGTGTTCTGTATATACCTTTCAAATCCCAATATGTTTTCATGCCACATAAGAGAGAGTACAAACCCTGACCAGGGCAGACATAACATTGGTGCAGATGGCACTACCAAGAGTTTACAATAAACCTATGTTTAGATTCCATGAAATCTCACCCTTTGGGGCGTGGGCCACATCCCTTATATAAAAACAACAAAAAATTGGACTTTCGAGATACAGGCAATTCTCAATTTTATTAGTATCCATATGTCTAAAATCGGACTAAATGGTGTCGTAATGTCCCTATACTTCATTAATATAACTGATTGAGTCTAGATCAGAAGTCTGCATAGCAATATAACGGAGAGGGGGAAAAAAGTCTCAAAGGTCCACTTCATCAGGAAAAGGAAGCGAGTATAACGTATGTATAATTTTGTATTGATTAAATTACTATATTAAAATCATTACTTCTGCTTATTCGTAACCCATCTCCAATGATTGGGGGGAGGGGAGGGTCCCAGATGATCATTAAGAGAACCTGCGCACCATAAGTAGATCTACTGCAAGTTATTTTACCCCCTAGGTTAGTATTGAGATTCTGTTATATGATATAAAACACACTATCCTGATAAAATCTGGTCACTGAGATGATAAGGGGGCTAGAGGATCCAAGTATAAACCTCTAGAGTGGGTCTTGTGATATGATCAGTCAATCGAAGTTCACTTGGATGTGTCTCTAATTGTACATAAACGGTTACCAGCAAAGCCCAATTAGATCCACAGAAGGTAGCTAAAGTATATCAAATGTAGAATAAAGTATATTAGGTGGAACACAGGGATCTAAAAATAGTTTTAACCAAAAAGTGTTGTGACATTGCGCTAAAACACCCAACAACTCCTCATAAAAAGATCATGAGAATCCCTCATACCTCAAGGCCACATTATAGGTAGGTGGGATATCATTTTAGGAAAGGGGTCTACAACTTTCTAAACAATGGGCTAGTTTATTGTCCTTCATACAATAGGGGAGCTGGACTGTTGCCAGTAGAAGTAAAAAATGTCCCGGAGTCAGTGGGTGTAAACAATACCTCATCAGTGGTATTAGGGGAGGAATAGTGCCCCATCATTGGTATCAGTGGGATGAATGTTGCCTCATTCTTGGTGTCAGTGGGAGGAATAGTGCCCCATCATTGGTGTCAGTGGGAAGAATAGTGTCCCATCATTGGTGTCAGTATGAAGAATAGTGTCCCATCATTGGTGTCAGTGGGAAGAATAGTGTCCCATCATTGGTGTCAGTGGGAAGAATAGTGTCCCATCATTGGTATTAGTAGGAAGAGTAGTGCCCCATCATTGGTGTCAGTGGGAAGAATAGTGTCCCATCATTGGCATTAGTAGGAAGAGTAGTGCCCCATCATTGGTGTCAGTGGGAAGAATAGTGTCTCCTCATTGGTATTAGTAGGAAGAGTAGTGCCCCATCATTGGTGTCAGTGGGAAGAATAGTTTCCCATCATTGGTATCAATGGTAGGAATAGTGTCCCATCATCGGTATCAGTGGGAGGAATAGGGTCACATCACTGGTGTCAGTGGGAGGAATAGTGCCCCGTTGTTGGTGTCAGTGGGAGGAAAAGTGTACCCTCTTGGTGTCAGTGGGAGGAATAGTGTCCCATCGTTGGGGTCAGTGGCAGCAATAGTGTCAGTGCGCGGAATAGAGCCCCATTGTTGCTGACAGGGGGGGGGGGGGGATAATGCCCCAAGGGCTGCATAAAAGCAAGCAAAGGGCTACAATTTGGAGACAACTGGTTTAGGAGCTTAGAAGTCTTTGCATCCATAATAGGCAGATCAGAGGCTAATACACCCAGTTTACCCCATACATCAGAACCTCCACACATGTACTGTTAACATTTCGGCGCATTTATACTAAATTTGAGTCGGTGGGTACTGGGACCCCAAATTTCTACTTAAATTTTACAAGGAGTCCTTCCTATTGGAGCAGCACTAGATGTGTTAAATAGTCTCTAAATAGCAAATAGAAAGATAGACAAAGAGTAAGAGAAACATCTAAAAATAAACACGTAGAGAACAAAAGCAGCTTTATTTCCTGGCGCAACTTTTCATACTGCCGGGATTGTGGTTTAAAAAGCAAAACAATTCATACAGCCTGGAGTGCAATCGTTACCATCCATCTAATAGTAAAGAGAGTTCTGAGTAAGCGATACGAAAACTGTAATCATAGATAGGGTATAGATATGCATTATGCATGCTTCCCAATATAATGGACGGGGAAACCAGGACATCTTTCAGTGACAAATTTTTAAACAGAATCTGGTCCTTGCATTGTACCTACATTCTTTGAAAAACTGTAGACCAGGGGTCTTCAAACTTTCTAAACAAAGGGCCAGTTTGCTGTCCTTCAGACTTTAGAGGGGCCTGACTGTGGCCAGTGGGAGCTGAAAATGTCCTGCTTCGGTAATAATGCCCCATCGCTGGTGTCAGTGGGAGGAATAGTGCCCCATCACTGGTGTCAGTGGCAGGAATAGTGCCCCACCACTGGCGTCAGTGGGAGGAATAGTGCCCCACCATTGGTGTCAGTGGGAGGAATAGTGCCCCACCACTGGTGTCAGTGGGAGGAATAGTGCCCCACCACTGGTGTCAGTGGGAGGAATAGTGCCCCATCACTGGTGTCAGTGGGAGGAATAGTGCCCCACCACTGGTGTCAGTGGGAGGAATAGTGACCCATCACTGGTGTCAGTGGGAGGAATAGTGCCCCATCATTGGTGTCAATAGGAGGAATAGTGCCCCAAGGGCCAGATGAAGGCAAGCAAAGAGCCACATCTGGCCCCCGGGCCTCGGTTTGGAGACCACTGCTGTAGACTATTCAGTTCTTTTTGCACAAAAGAATTTCATGCATTTCCAGACACCTGCAACTGTCAATAACTGGAAAAAAGTGATTCTGTAGAAATCAATTAGAGTGCACTTACCCTTTTTGCCACCTACCCTGACCCAACGCACCTGCCACCTCTATAGATGCAAACTTAGCTCCATGTGTTGGCCGCGGAGCCACTGTTGACACACACTGCAAGTCTTCCCTGTCCTGGCCACACCTGCGCATTACAATTTCATAGATTTATATGGGCCTGTCTCTGTTTCTGGCTTCAAGACACAACACCATAGAAGTCTATGTGGCTGTAATCCACGGGCATGGCCAGGACAGTGAAGACTTGCACTACTTGAGGCCACCACGCTGCCATACGGTTAGAGTTGCCCCCTTAGCCCTTTAAACTTTAAACACATATTGATTACACATGTTCTGTGGCAGATTAAGGTGGTAATCAAATTCATATGGTGCCTTATCTGCACTAAATTATTCTCAGAACCTGTGTAATTCATATGCGTTCGGGTTTAAAGGGATGAGGTGCCCTGAAAAAAAACTTGTCAGCAGTACTGTTTTTTTTTTTTACCACACACCATGGCAGCTTAATGTTAAGAATTGGCCTCACAAGGAACAAGTTTTGCTCAGCTCAGTGTACAAATTTAGCATCTGCCTTCATGAAAGAACTCCCGCGCATGCACAGCAGTATTGATCGTATTGCAGAATGATATGGAGAGATGCCATGGCTACTTAGGTGCCTGTGATTCTGTACTACCGAAGATAGGAAATCAATTCTGACAGCAAAGCTGGGGTATTCCTTTTATATAAAAGCCCCTGAAGTCACTTTCACAAAGAGGGTGTACCAGTAAATTTGCTATATTCCCTTCTGTGTTAAAGTGTATCTAAAACCAAAAACTTTTATTTTTCATTTTTAACAAATTATTTAATAAATTAAACCTCTGTTCCTGTTCTGGTGACAACTCAAAACTTTGATCCATTATTAAGAAAACCTGTCCAACTCTTTCAGATAGAATAAAAAAAAAAAAAATTTGACAGAGGTTCTAGCCATCCTCTACACCAGGGGTCCCCAACCCCTGGGTGGCGGACCAGAGCCAGTCCACAGCTGATAGGCGACATCGGCGGGCGGGCAAGGAAGCTGGGAGAGGACACACAGACTGAGCACAGCCTCTGCCCTGCCAAAGGTATGAGACGTAAGCAGGGGAGGCATAGATTAGAATGGGGAGAGAGGAAAGGGAGGGAAAACTGCAGGGGCACAGTGATGGAGGAAGCTGTGATTGCTAGGGGCACTGTGATATAAAGGGGACTGCACTGTAAAGGGTGGCACACTGTAATCATTACAGTGTGCCCTTTTACAGTGGAGTCCCCTTTACATCACAGCCTCCCTTTACATTATAGTGCCCCCTTTACATCACAGTGTCCTTTTACATCAGTGTCCTTTTACATCACAGTGTCCTTTTACATCACAGTGCTCCCTACAGTTCAGTCCCCCTTTACATCACAGTGCAGAGAGATTAGAGAGTGACAGATGTACAATTGCGGGTGTTACCGCTTGTTTTATTAGCATCAACGGCTGTTTTTTTAACAATACTTCACGATTGGAGTTCCATCTATTTTTTTACACTCGTAGCTTTGAGCCCAAGTGTATTTTTTTCATATCCTAGCGTTTGCGTGTCAGGCTCTTTCCCTGTATCCTGCCGGGGTGATCTCCGCTCATCACGGGAAGACTTCGGAAGGTACAGAGGTATCGGAAGATCTACTTGTCCCCGCAGAGGGCTCAATCTGCCGGTGCTGACTCCACTCTTGAGGGGGTCCACGCGCTCTGGTAAGGGTTCCCACTTATAGAGCTTTATTCCATATTCAGATTGAGACCCGTCGTTCTCTCTCCATTGAATCTACCTCCATCTTTTGTTAATGGACATTGGAATACATACTCTCAGTAATAAATCTTTTTGCCGTTCAGCTTTATTCATCTTTTTCCACATTTAGCGCAACTTATTTTTTACAATGCCAGGATAGGTAGAGCAGTGCTGCTCACACTTAGTAAATAAAGTAATGCTGTGATCACAGCACACAACATCATCAGTATATAGAAAAAAAGATGAAGGACTATCCCTGAAAATTCGGGACATTGGCACCTCTGCTTTAAGAATATTATGTAACAGTGCATCGGTTGACAGGGATGAATGCCAGGATAGGTAGAGTGGTATTGCACACGCTCAGTAACTCAAGTAATCTGTGAAGAACACAACCTTGGACACAATATCATCAATACAGTGTTGTGGGACTGTCCCTGAAAATCCAGGACAGTTGGCTTCTATGCTTTAAGAACATTAGTTAGACTTGCAGTCATTCGACAGAGAATGACAGGATAGGTGGAGCAGTACTGAGCATGGTCAGTAACTCAGGTAAAAGTGGTGCTGTGATCTCAAAACACAACCCTGGACATGGCATCATCAGTATATAGACCAAAGTTGAGGGACTGTCCCTGAAAATTCCGGACAGTTGGCACCTATACTTTAAGAACATTAGGTAACAATTGGTTGGCAGGGATGAATGTCAGGACAGTAAAAGTAGTATTGCGTACGTTCAGTAACTCAAGTAATGCTGCGATCGCAGAACACAACCCTGGACACAACATCAGGACAAAAATAAAAATCCAAGACAGTTGGCATCTATGCTTTAAGAACATTAAGTAGCAGTGCAATCAGATGACAAAGATAAATGCAGGACCGGTAGGGAAGTTTAACGAATAAGTGTGTCTCTTGTGTCAGTCCATGCATAATCTTGTCGTCTGAATGAAATATATTTGTAATTAGCGCATATACAATGAGATAACAAATGCTGCGCCACAATGCTGTCCCCAAGCCTGCCATCCTTGTACTGTGAGCTATACATCCACATAATCACTTGATTATTTCCTGGAAAAAAAGCACAAGACAGCTGGGCACCAGAGTAACATAAAAGGCAGATTACCCATATGAAGTGGGAGACCGTGTGTGGGCTCTACTGCTTTTAATAGATGAGCACCGTGAGATGAGTAATCGCAAGGAATGGGCCAGGGAGCGCTACGTGGCCAAAATTTTCATCTACTCAGGATTAACACCTACTTGCATATTTTTTTTATTGGTCTAGCAGTCACCATAAACGTAAAAATAAAATTAGAATAAATCACATAAATAATTATCTGAAATAAAACAAAACTATTACATTTACATTCAGTAAACCCTAACCAAAGGACATTTTGGGATTGATTTACTAAAACCGGTGCAAAATCTGGTGCAGTTGTGCATGGTAACCAATCGGCTTCTAACTTGTTCAATTTTATTGGAGCTCCAGGTGCCTTCAGAAAAAATGTAAAGTCAGCAGCTACAAATACTGTAGCTGCTGGTTTTCAATATAAAGACACTTACCTGTCCCCGAATCCAGCGGTGTATTCTCCCGAGTAGACTTTTCAATCGGCTCTCAGGTGCTGCCGCCACCATCTTAGGTAAGGGAAATCGGCAGTGAAGTCTTGTGGCTTCACAGCTGCGCTTCATGAATGGCCCCGCGGCGGGGGAAAGGAGGAGGGGGGTGAACTTCCCGATGAGTTTGCCACAGTGAATTCAGCACGAAGTGGAAGCGGGTACCTGTCAAAACCAGGTACCCCCCTGAAAGGTGGAAAATGTGGCAGCGCAGAGGGGAGGAGGCATATAAGCAGAGCTTCCCCTTTTGGGTGGAGCTCAGCTTTAAGCTTTGACAAAAATAAACTGGAAGCTGATTGGTTTCCATGCAGAGCTGCACCAGATTTTGCACTCTGGTTTTAGTACATCAACCCCATAGTTTGATAAAGTGCTATGCATCATTAACAATTGCATTTTAAAAAATAAAATGCTTGTTTCACCTTTTTTAATTTAAAAGGCTGCTGACCATAGAAAAACAAGCAATAAAGCAATATTTTCTGTATCCATGGGAGGAAGGCAGGCCTGTACTGGCCATCGGGACTACCGGGAGTTTCCCGGTGGGCCGATTGGCTCAGTGGGCCGGTTGTCAGTGTGTCACTGACTCACTAAACTTCTCTCTCCGTGTCTGTATTGTGTTATAATAACTCTGGCTGGCTCCGCTCCTGCACCCGGCAGCGGCGGCACACAGACACCATCATCGTGATGCTGCCACTCAATTGTAACTCCCCCTAACATTACGGCCTCCTTGTCCTGGCGCCGTGACGTCACTCACGGCCGGGGAGGGGGAGGCTGGCCGGAGATACAGGAGGAGCGTAGCGAGCGGCTGCCCAAGCTCAGCTGCCTGCAAGACTGCAACCAAGGAGCCAGCGCCACTGAGGAGGAGGAACCTGATAATTCCTTGCAGTGCAGCAAGTCCAGACAGCATCAGATGCTATACGGGATGCAGGCTGCATGATAAGCTGAGTCTATTACTGTCATTATCTGATTTCTGTAATATGCAGCATGGGGGGGGGGGGTAGGGGTAAATGTACTGCCACTGGTCATGGTAACTGATAAATAATTTAATGCCACTGGTCATGGTAACTGATTATTAAGCAGTTACTGTGACCAGTGGTATTAAATTATTCATCAGTTACCATGACCAGTGGCATTAAATTAATAATTGACCAGCGGCATTCAATTATTAATCAGTTAGCGTAACCAGTGGCATTAATATAAATTTAATGCCACTGGTCATGGTAACTGATGAATGATTTAATGCCACTGGCCACGGTAACTAGTGAATGATTGAATGCCACTGGCCATGGTAACTGATGAATAATTGAATGCCACTGGTCATGGTAACTGATGAATAATTGAATGCCACTGGTCATGGTAACTGATGAATAATTGAATGCCTCTGGCCACGGTAACTGATGAATAATTGAATGCCACTGGTCATGGTAACTGATGAATAATTGAATGCCACTGGCCACGGTAACTGATGAATAATTGAATGCCACTGGTCATGGTAACTGATGAATAATTGAATGCCACTGGTCATGGTAACTGATGAATAATTGAATGCCACTGGCCACGGTAACTGATTAATAATTTAATGCCACTGGCCACGGTAACTGATTAATAATTTAATGCCACTGGTCACGGTAACTGATGAATAATTGAATGCCACTGGCCACGGTAACTGATGAATGATTTAATGCCACTGGCCACGGTAACTGGTGAATAATTGAATGCCACTGGTCACGGTAACTGATGAATGATTTAATGCCACTGGCCACGGTAACTGTTGAATGATTTAATGCCACTGGCCACGGTAACTGATGAATAATTTAATGCCACTGGCCACGGTAACTGGTGAATAATTGAATGCCACTGGTCACGGTAACTGATGAATAAATGCCTCTGGCCACGGTAACTGATGAATGATTTAATGCCACTGGCCACAGTAACTGATGAATAATTGAATGCCACTGGTCACGGTAACTGATGAATAATTAAATGCCTCTGGCCACAGTAACTGATGAATGATTTAATGCCACTGGCCACAGTAACTGATGAATAATTGAATGCCACTGGTCACGGTAACTGATGAATAATTGAATGCCACTGGCCACTGGTAACTGATGAATGATTTAATGCCACTGGCCACGGTAACTTATGAATGATTTAATGCCACTGGTCACGGTAATTGATGAATAATTTAATGCCACTGGCCACGGTAACTGATTAATAATTTAATGCCACTGGCCACCATAACTGATTAATAATTTAATGCCACTGGTCACGGTAACTGATCAATAATTTAATGCCACTGGTCACAGTCACTGATATATGAATTTGCTAGTGCCACTGTTGGTCATGGTCACTGATGAATGAATTTATGGCCACTGGTCATGGTCACTGATGAATGAATGTACTGCCACTGGTAGCCATGGTCACTGATGAATTAATGTACTGTCTCTGCTGGTCATGATCACTGATGATGAATGAATGTACTGCCACTGGTCACTGATGCATTAATGACCACTGGTATAACTGTTTTCCTTATTTATGACACCTGCCATTGAACAGAGTGTAACTTACACATTTAATGCTAAAGGCGTCTGTTATGTTGGAATGCATATTTTTCTCTAAATAATAAAAGAAAAAGCTGTTTATACTTACAGTGAAATAATTTAACTTTTTTTTTTTTTTTTTCCCCACCATTGCGTATAGTTTATATACTGTTTTTGCGTGTGTTTGCAAAATGTGGGCCGGTCTGGATGAAGTCCAGGGCCAAATTTTTGTCCCAGTCCAGCCCTGGAGGAAGGGGAAGAATGGGGGGGGGGGACAATTTCTTATGAGTGGTTAGAGTTCGGGTCTGTTCACACCATTGGGTGTGTTCTGGTGTGCAAAAAGTGTGAGCGCTAGAGCCCGTTGTGCACGCGCTCTGCAATCTGTTGTTGCAACACATTACAGTGACAACGTATTAACGAAAGGCATTGATCAACTCAGATTAATGCAGAAGAAGCTCTAAAGCTGGCTATACACTAGTAGAATTTTGTAAAAAACTATTATTTTAAGAATTTTCATTTGATTTTCTAAACATTAGTGGTATCAAATTATTCATTTAAACCAGCCATAGTTTTCCCCAGTGTGAAATTCCTGCTACTTCTACTTGTGGGGGGCATGAGACTCTCTAATTCCCCAAATCAGCCACCCCCTGGAGTTAAATTCATAGTTACATAGTTAGTCTGGTCGAAAGAAATACCATCTAGTTCAACCAATAACTTACTATAATTCAAGCTTTTTCTGGTTGTGGGGAGTATGGGACTCTCTCCTTCCCCAAATTGCCGTAAAAATCCTGCTACGTTTGGTTGTGGGGAGCATGGGACTCTTCTTCCCTGAATTGGCCATCTTCTGAAGTGAAATTATTGCTACTTCTAGTTGTGGGGAGCATGCGACTCTCTTCTTCCCCTAATTGGCCATCTCCCTGAAGTGAAATTCCTGGTAATTCTGGTTGTGGGGGGCAGGGACAGGACAAGGGGTGGGCAGGAGGGGCGGCTGCCCCTGGTGCAATGGTTTATTGCAGGGATAGGGGGCACCCTGACCCCAACCCCAAGGGAAAGGGGGGCGCAGTTTGGCATCTTTGCCCTGGGCGCTGGATGACCTTGTCCTGGCACTGGTGGGGAGTATGGGACTCAAAGTCTATGCGCTGTTACATTGAGGGTTGTCAGAGTTGTCAGCCCTATGGAAGCTCTAACCTGAGCGAAGGGAAGATCAGTATCAGCAGCCAGAGGGCAGCCAACTTTATCCAGCGTAACTAAAGTACAGTTTCACTCCAACCTAACAGCTATTATTTAATACTGGTCCTCGTAAACCTAAGATCTTATTAAATTCCTTGCTGTCTGGTTTAATGATGGCCTAGTGTGATATATATCGTACTGATCTGATGTGTCAGCACACAGTAACTGCCAGGGTGTAAATCCCATGAAAAGACTCCCGTCTCCGGCTTAGCAAGTCTATTATCACAGGATGTACTATAAAGACTTCACCTGGATCTACTCCGTCATTATAAATCTGGCCTATTCATCTGTCTATGACACAAACCATTGTTGACAAAGCAGCATCACAATATTTTATTGATGGTTTAAAATAAAAATATCCATCATCTCCGCCAAAATTCCAACGAAGGTAAAAAAAATACGAAAAAAATCTAATTTCACTCTAGAACACAGATTTGACCTTTTTTTGCTAATGTTAGAGCAGACATTTATCAGTCTGGGTGATCTAATATGGTCATTTGAAATATCATATTAAATTACGGGGCTGATTTATGATAAACAGGGCATGGAGAATGGGGAAAAAAAATGGAGTCCTTTCCCACAGCTCATTCCTGATTAACTGAAACATGAAAGTAAGGTGTCCATATAAAAGGAAAGAAATAATAACCTGTCTGGACACTGTCACCAATGACCTTTGCTCACTTAAAGAGTTATGGCATTCAAGGAATCTTCACCATCCAACAGTTCCAGAATTGTTGAAGGCCTTGCTCTCTGCTGATCGCTGCGGTGCCTTTACAGGACACAATGTAGGGGCCAGCAGATCCAACCACATCGCCTAGCATCGGTTCAGGCATTCAATAGTAGACATGTGCATGACGAAAACATTTGTTTTGTTTTGATTTGTTAATCTAGTTATTTTGTTTAGTTCAATTCGGGCGATTCCTTTAATTCATTTTCGACATAAATTTTCGGAATTCGTATTCAGAATTAGATTTTTTTCGATTCTAATTGATCAAATCGATAGATTTTCAAATTGGTCGAAGCAAAAATGTTATATTGTTTTTTTGAATGCAGCAAAGTGAACAAACAAAAGAAACATCATCAAATGATTACAATGGGGGGTTATTTATGAAAGGCAATGCCACTTTGCACTGTAAGTGCACTCGCTCTAAATCTAAGGGGAAGATCTGAAATGAGGGGAGGCTTTGCCGATTTTATCATCCTGTCATGTGCAAGCTAAAATGCATTTTTTTATTTTCCTTGCACGTCTCGGATCTACAGCGACTTTACTTCCAAGTGCACTTGCAGTGCAAAGTGGATTTTCCTTTAGTAAATAACCCCCAATGACTCTTTAAATCACCTTTGGCTTAAAGCCGAAGTAAACCCATCCATAAAACAGTTTCATTTTCGGCACGTGCCGGAAATGCAACACTCCCATTGGTTGTGCTCTCAACCAAACTGTCAAACCATCCAATGGCTGGTGTCATAACTGCTCACATGTGCAGCATCATGGCAGTTGTAGATTAAAAAGAGGCCAAGATGGCAGCTTCCTTGGCTGAAAGCGATAGGGGGGTTTACTTCCACTTTAACAAAGACAGCATAATTTCGAAATTGGTACTCTAATAACACATACAGTCTTTGATTTCAGCAATATGTGTAGTGAGAATTTGACTGGAGTTCAATATAAAATTTGATGTGAATTTCAGTCCAAATTTCCAAAATTCACGCAAATTTCGTTACGTTATTCAGAGCATTCGGTAAAATTTGTTTATATTGTAATTCAGGTATTTGGATATAGCCGAATAACGAAAAATTTGTCAGAATATTAGTTCGGAACGAAACGAACCGCACGTCTATTCAATAGACCCAGATGTGTCAAATGCTGAAGATTCTTTGTGCACCATAGTTCTTCAACAGAGCAAATATTGGGGGCAGTGGTGGTTGGCTAATGTAGTTCCAACACACAGACAAGACAATCTGCCTTATGCCCTATTGTTTCAGTTCACACCTACGTGCTATTTTGGTGTGCACTGAAAAAAGCAGGACAGGGTGCATTTTTTTATGCAGCGCAAAAAAAGGTAATCTGTACAATGAATTGTAAAAATGCATTCTTCATAATGTACAAGAGCAGGCATGTGTTATCCAGAGCATAATGCACATAGTGCACCGATGACATCACGTTACGCAACACGTAGGATGGAGCCTGTGGATCGCAGACCGGAAGTAGAGGTTTAACCTCTTCCAAACCAGCCGCCACAGTTTTACTATGGCAGGTTGGCTCGGCTGGGCAAATCAACGTTACCTTACGTCGCTTCTCCTTTGGCCACTAAGGGCGCCCACAGTAAGTGCCTGGAGCCGATGTGAGCGCCGCGATGACCGCCGAGTACCTGTGATCACTCGTGAGAGTGAGAACCGGGATCTGTCTGTAAACACACAAATCTCGCTTCTTTCAGGAGAGTAGAGGCAGATCGTGTGTTCATACCAAGTATGGACACCGATCTCTCTCTCTCCTCCTAGACAGTCCCACCCCCCCTACAGTTAGAACACACTTAGGGAACACATTTAACCGCTTGATCGCCCCTAGTGTTAACCCCTTCCCTGCCAGTGACATTTATACAGTAATCAGTGCATTTTTATAGCACTGATCACAGTATAATTGTTAATGGTGCCAAAAAATGTGTCAAAAGTGTCCAATTTGTCTGATCTTACATGCATTGCAGGTCAATTTTATAAGGTGAGCACAGTGGTGGATGGGAAGAAGATGTAATTATATATGAAGTTCACGTGGATGATCTAGTCAAGGAATTTGTTGACATCCTCACTAAAAATATATGAACTGAGAGCAATATTATGGAATACATATGTAATTTTTTTTCCTTGTATTGGTATATATGCACAAGGTCTATATGAATACTGTGAATCATACCCCACTGTTTAGGGGCGTGTGGCACCGTGCCCTGCTCGGTGGTCCAGTTGGGGACTGGGAGTGGCATTGGGGGATAAGATACAACGAGGACACACTCAATATATAGTAACTTAAAGACGACAGACTCAGCTATATGTTTTTATAATATGTCTATAAATATACAGTGGTGTGAAAAAGTGTTTGCCCCCTTCCTTATTTCCTGTTCCTTTGCATGTTTGTCACACTTAAGTGTTTCGGAACATCAAACCAATTTAAACAATAGTCAAGGACAACACAAGTAAACAAAATGCAATTTGTAAATGAAGGTGTTTATTATTAAAAGTGAAAAAAAATCCAAACCATCGTGGCCCTGTGTGAAAAAGTGATTGCCCCCCTTGTTAAAACATACTATAACTGTGGTTGTCCACACCTGAGTTCAATTTCTCTAGCCACACCCAGGCCTGATTATTGCCACACCTGTTCACAATCAAGGCATCACTTAAATAGGAGCTGCTTGACACAGTAAGGTCCACCAGAAGATCCTTAAAAGCTACACATCATGCCGAGACCCAAAGAAATTCAGGAACAATTGCGAAAGAAAGTAATTGAGATCTATCAGTCTGGAAAGGGTTATAAAGCCATTTCCAAAGCTTTGGGAATCCAGCGAACCACAGTGAGAGCCATTATCCACAAATGGCGAAGACATGGAACAGTGGTGAACCTTCCCAGGAGTGGCCGGCCGCCCAAAATTACCCCAAGAGCGCAGCGACGACTCATCCAAGAGGTCACAAAAGACCCCACAACAACGTCCAAGGAACTGCAGGCCTCACTTGCCTCAGTTAAGGTCAGCGTTCATGCCTCCACCATCAGGAAAAGACTGGGCAAAAATGGCCTGCATGGCAGAGTTCCAAGGAGAAAACCACTGCTGAGCAAAAAGAACATCAAAGCTCGTCTCAATTTCTCCACAACACATCTTGATGATCCCCAAGACTTTTGGGACAACATTCTGTGGACCGATGAGACAAAAGTGGAACTCTTTGGAAGGTGTGTGTCCAAGTATATCTGGCGTAGAAGGAACACTGCATTTCATAAAAAGAACATTATACCAACAGTAAAATATGGTGGTGGTAGTGTGATGGTCTGGGGCTGTTTTGCTGCTTCAGGACCTGGAAGACTTGCCGTGATAAAAGGAACTATGAATTCTGCTGTCTACCAAGAGATCCTGAAGGAGAATGTCCGACCATCTGTTCGTGTACTCAAGCTGAAACGAACTTGGGTTCTGCAGCAGGACAATGATCCTAAACACACCAGCAAGTCCACCACCGAATGGCTGAAGAAAAACAAAATGAAGACTTTGGAGTGGCCTAGCCAAAGTCCTGACCTGAATCCTATTGAGATGTTGTGGTATGACCTTAAAAAGGCCGTTCATGCTCGAAAACCCTCTAATGTAACTGAATTAGGACAATTCTGCAAAGATGAGTGGGCCAAAATTCCTCCAGGACGCTGTAAAAGCCTCATTGCACGTTATCGCAAACGCTTGGTTGCAGTTGTTGCTGCTAAGGGTGGCCCAACCAGTTATTAGGTTTAGGGGGCAATCACTTTTTCACACAGGGCCATGATGGTTTGGATTTTTTTTCACCTTTAATAATAAACACCTTCATTTACAAATTGCATTTTGTGTTTACTTGTGTTGTCCTTGACTATTGTTTAAATTGGTTTGATGTTCCGAAACACTTAAGTGTGACAAACATGCAAAGGAACAGGAAATGAGGAAGGGGGCAAACACTTTTTCACACCACTGTATAAGGGGTCCATATAGTGAACTTGGTGTTGAGTTATTAATTTTACGGTCAACACAGAGGACAAGGGGGCACTTTTTACGCTTAGAGGAAAAGAGATTTCATCTCCAAATAAAGGAAAAGTTTCTTCACAGTAAGAGCTGTGAAATGTGGAATAGACTCCCACCAGAGGTGGTTCTGGCCAGCTCAGTAGATTGCTTTAAGAAAGATTCTTTCCTAAAATGTACATAATATAACTGGGTACTAACATTTATAGGTAAAGTTGATCCGAGGAAAATCCAATTGCTTCTCTGGGATCAGGGGAAGGAATTATTTCCACTGCTGTAGCAAATTGGATCATGCTTTTCTGGGGGGGGGGGGGGGGGTTGGGTATAGGATGTGGGTATCGGATTGTATATTTATTTTATTTAAATGTATTTATTTTTTTATGGTTGAACTTTTTTTTCAACCTATGTAACTAGGTATTTTTATTTTGTATGGACTGTTGCCTTAAATACAGTAATAATGCAAAAATCATATAGCCGCCTGGCTATACAACTGGATAACTGTGTTCTCTCCAAAAGAGATATGCTATGTTTATTGTATAATGAAAATGTTCTTTTTCTTGTCAATAAAAATAAATAAATATAAATATATATATATATATATATATATATATATATATATATACACACACATATACATATACATACATATACACATACACACACACGGTCTAGGCTGAATTAATTATCTGACTCACTTAAGTGATAATTTGATATATAGCACATTGGGAATCTATGCAGGCAACGCAGCGCTTAATTATACTTTCTTAATTTTGGGTTGTGGGAACACAAGACAGTGCTTGCAGCAACCGTCATATTATTCACGGTTGACCAAGATATTTGGTTGTTCTATATCATTTTTGTTGGACTATTTGGAAAGTGCAGGAGAGTTATCTATTTTTAATTTATTGGCCCTTAAAGTGAACCTGTTTTTTTTTTTTTTTTGAGGGGGGGGGGGGGGGGTTTACAGAAAACAAAGAGACACAGACCAGGGAATTAAACTTGTAGGAAATTAGCACAAGTAGCATGAACCACATTAACAGGATTTTTCTGGTTCATCTGTACCACCTATCCAGTTTCTGTTTCAGAGTGAAACAAACTGGTGTGGGTTTTATGCCTATTTAACAGAGTGACCGAGGCAGTTTTCAATATAGAAAACCGCTGCAGATCGTTGCAAGGTCAGACCTGGCATATAGGATGTGAGCTTGTGCCTCTGTTCTTAACTAGGAGCAACAACTGATCAATTTCCTCTGCTTAAAAGCCTGCACCACTTTGATAAATCCAAAACCTTCCTTCTGGCAATCTTCTTTACACTGTACACTACAGCTCGGTGTATAGTCCTGGCATCTGCTCAGTGACAAGATAAATGAACTCCCAGGAAAAGCCAGTGAGAGTATAAGACGCTGCGGAGGTGACTTTAAAGAAGAACTAAACTCCACCTTACCATTGCTCCAGTAACATCATCTCCCCAGTCTCCCCTGAAGACTCCGAAGCCAGGAGAAGATGTCAACAATGGTGCACAGATGTTAAATTACTAGAGTGAAGTATAGGCAAAGTTTAGTTCTGGTTTTAAAGCGGAGGTCCACCCTAAAGTGGACCTTCCGCTTATCGGAACCCTCCCCCGCTCCGGCGCCACAACTGGCACCTTTCAGGGGGGAGGGGGGTGCAGATACCTGTACAGTACAGGTATCTGCACCCACTTCCGGGATAGCTCTCTGCGGAAAGGGGCGTAGATTACGCCCCTTTCTGCAAGTGCCCGCCCCTTTCCGCAAGTGCCCCACTGCCTGCTGGGAAACACACAGATCCCAGAGGCAGCGGGGACCGTCCTTATTGCGCAGCGCAACTCGCACATGCACAGTAGGGAACCGGGAAATGAAGCCGAAAGGCTCCATTTCCTGATTCCCATACCAAAGATGGCGGCGGCAGGACCCGAGAGACGATCTAGAGATCGGCTTCGGGTGCCGACATCGCGGGCGCGCTGGACAGGTAAGTGTCACTATTTTAAAAGTCAGCAGCTGCAGTATTTGTAGCTGCTGGCTTTTAAAAAAAAAAAAAAAAAAACACGGAGTCCCGGCGGACTCCCGCTTTAAGTCCACCCCAGGGGTCTCCAAACTTTATAAATAAAGGGAATTTAATGTTCTTCAAACTTTAGTGGGGGGGGTCGAACTGTGGACTTTGGGAGTAGATAATGACTCAGGCTTGGTTGTCGGTGGGAGTAGGAGTAGTAATAGTGCCCCATCATTGATGCCAGGTGGGAGAAATATTGACCCAACATTTGTATCAGAGGTAGAACTTATGCCCCATCATTGGTGTTCAGAGGGAGGAATTATGCCCCAATGTTGATGTCAGTGGAGGGAATTGTGCCTTGGATCAGTGGAAGAAAAAAAGTGTCCAAAGGGCTGGATAAAGACAAGCAAAGAGTAGCATCTGGCCCATGGGCCACAGTTTGGAGGCCACTGCTGTAGCATCTTATGCTCACCTTCCCTTTGCTCCCCTAGTGTTATGTTAGCCATGTCTATCAGTAGGAGCTTACACAGGACAGAAGAAGACTCTCTCCACAGTGCCTGAAAGGCCAACTAGCAAGTACTAGTGCTGTCACATGGGGGAAGGGGAGGAGTCACATTATCTACTATACCTGGATGTATTAGGTATTGGTCTTTACTCCTGGTGGCAAAGAGATCAAGTAAAACATAACATGTATACATATAAAGTTTAGCAGTGACTGAGGTACTTCCATTTGTTGGAGTAAATGCTACACCATGGTTTTTCCAGTCTTGGTGATATTTCCAAAACCTTAGACCCCTGGCGTCCAACCTGTGGCCTCAGCAGTCTGTAGTGGGAACATTGATTACAGTAATAGCATTGATCTCTACTAGGCTCATGTAACATGATCCCAGTTTTGTATTCTCTTCTGCAGCATATACCAAGTCGAAAATGAAACATGCCCACACTTTGACCCTCATTTCCTCTATTAGGTCTGTGGTTTCTGACAGCACTCTCAATAATTACATATTATATACATTATGTGTAGCCCTTTGGTGATATCAGGGGCCATATTTGAGGCCCACCTTAGCTCATAGGTTGCCAACCACTGCTAGGCATTTGGTTTATTTTGAAATAGATAATCAAAGCCCAGTGCACACTGGGTAATGTGGTCAAAGCCTATAGAATTGGCAAGGGAACCCTAGAGAGGTAAATATATAGGGGGATATTGTAAGTCCACTTGAACAAGAAAAGCTGGGACACACGTAGGTGAGACAGAACATCTAAAACTCCAAGGATTCACTTTTGGAGTACCCAGAACATACAAGAAGGCAATGATTGATTCTGATTACCAAGATCCATTTGAACTTTAAAATACTAATTTTGGGTGGACTGATCCTTTCAGCTCTTTAATAAAATTAATTACAGTACCTCAAAAAATGTAGTCCCCCCCCCCCCCCCCCATTTTTGTAAATATTTTATTATATCTGTTCATGTGACAAACCTGAAGAAATTAGAACTTTGTTACAATGTAAAGTAGTGAGTGTACAGCTTGTATAACAGTGTAAATTTGCTGCCCCCTCAAAATAACACAACACACAGCCATTAATGTCTAAACAGCTGGCAACAAAAGTGAGTACACCCCTAAGTGAAAATGTCAAAATTGGGCACAATTAGCCATTTTCCCTCCCCAGTGTCATGTGACTCGTTAGTGTTACAAGGTCTCAGGTGTGAATGGGGAGCAGGTGTGTTAAATTTGGTGTTATCGCTCTCACTCTCTCATACTGGTCACTGGAAGTTCAACATGGCACCTCATGGCAAAGAACTGAGGATCTGAAAAAAAGAATTGTTGTCCTACATAAAGATAGTCTAGGCCAGGGGTGCCCAACCAGTGGCCCGGGGGCCACATGTGGCCCACGGAGCCCTCTGATGTGGCCCTCAACCTCCTGCTCTAAGATGGCAAGCCCAGATCACGGGTTGCCAACCCACCATCCCAGAGCAGCAGTTTTGTGAATGAAGCCACTGGTAGTGGAAGTGGCTCCGGAGCAGAGCCACAATAGCCAATGCTTCCTGTATAGTGCCCGCTCCTGTCACAGGCGGAGTGATACCAAATGCATTCCACCTAGGACAGCAACAGCCAGCGATACCAGAATGGAAGATAAAGTTAAGTTTACTACTAAATTCTCAGTATATATGGATATATCTGTTTTGAAGTGGTCACTGGGCTGCTTTCAAACTGATCCGCAGGTGCAGTGCAGCTGCGGGTTACCTGCATTGAGCCATAGACTTCTGTTATTACCTGCGGGTTTGTTGCGCCTTCAGAAAGTTTGCCACACCTGCAGGATATGATAGAAGTTTACGGCAAAGTGCAGCTAACCTGCAGAAAATTCACAGGTTCACTGCGCTGCACCCACGGTTTGGGCAAATCGCAGCGCATCAGTGTGAAAGCAGCCTTAGGCCCCTTTCACGTGATTGGTCTGACCCAATTGGACTTACTATTCACCTCTATGGAGCAGCAGATGTAAACGGCCAACCTAAAAAAAAAAAATAATAATAAAAAAAAAAATAGAAAGGGATCTGCCCCTTCCATCTGGGCAAATCGGATTGGATCAGAGGGCCCATAGAGTAGAGTGGGCTGTGTCTGTGGACATGAACCTGTCATCCTCCCACTCCACTCATTGTGGCCCGCGACCAGTTACCAATTCGCTTAAGTGGCCCTCACTCTTCAAAAGGTTGGGCACTCCTGGTCTAGGCTATAAGAAGATTGGCAAGACCCTGAAAATGAGCTTCAGCACGGTGGCCAAGTCCATACAGCAGTTTAACAGGACAGGTTCCACTCAGAACAGGCCTCGCCATGGTCAACCAAAGAAGTTGAGTGCACGTGCTCAGCTTCATATCCAGAGGTTGTCTTTGGGATATAGAAGTATGAGTGCTGCCAGCATTGCTGCAGAGGTTGAAGGGGTGGGAGGTGAGCCCATCAGTGCTCAGACCATATGCTGCACACTGCATCAAATTGGTCTGCATGGCTGTCATACCAGAAGGAAGCATCTTCTAAAGATGATGCACAATAAAGCCTGCAAACAGTTTGCTGAAGACAAGCAGACTAAAGCCTCGTACACAGGATAGGATTGTCGTTCATCAACCAGCCATGTTACGAAATAAGAGGAGAGAACATGCCATTATTATGCTGGTCAGTTACAATATCAGCACATGAACCCCAACAAGCACGTTGGGCTGGGGATTATAAACCCTACCCCCCTTTCTAATTTCTATCATTTTGTGTATTTTTTTGGTAATGTTTTGTTTTATGTTGTTATATTTTCTTAGTTTTTTCTGCATGGAATGCACTTTTTTGTTAAGTTATTTTTATTTGGATGGGAGATAGCAACTCTAATTTCTAGTTTTTTTTTTCTGCACAATAAAAAAAAAATGTGTAGAATACTACTTGGTTGTGTGTTTTTCTTCAAATAACAGGTTGGGAGTAAGCAGTTACATTAAAAACACAATGGGAGACAAGGGACACCAACATAGTTGTATCTTTGATCTTAAAGCAGAGTTCCACTCAAAAGTGGAACTCCGCTTTAAGCACTCCTCAGCCCCCTACATGCCACATTCGGGGAGGAGGGGGGGTGGGTGCTTAGATTTGAGTGGGACTTCCTGTCCCACTTCCTGCTTCCGCCTACGGGCCACCTAGGAGACTCCTCCTCTCCCCCTAGGTGGCCCCTCCCTCTCGCCAATCTTCTGGGACACATCACAGGTCCCAGAAGATTGGCTGAACACTGGGAGAGCGCAGCGTGACTCGCACATGCGCAGTGGGTGCCCACAGTTTCAATGGAGGCAACTCGGAGAGGAGGAGGAGAGGAGCGGGAAGACCCCCGAAGACGGAAGACCCCCGGAGCTGTGCAATAAAATATTTTTTCTCGGTGTTGTGTTTTTTTTTGTACTTTATTTCACAGGTGAATGGGTAGGGGTACATTGTACCCCATACACATTCACATAGGGTGGGGGGCCGGTATCCGGGGGCCCCCTTCTTAAAGGGGGCGCCCCCGGATTCCGATAAGCCCCCCGCCCGCAGACCCCGACAACCAACGGCCAGGGTTGTCGGGAAGAGGCCCTTGTCCTCATCAACATGGGGATAAGGTGCTTTGGGGTGGGGGGGCCACGCGGCTCCCCCTTCCCCAAGGCACCCCCCCATGTTGAGGGCACGCGGCCTGGTACGGCTCAGGAGGGGGGGCGCGCTCGCTCGCCCCCCTTTCCTGGCCGGCCGGGTAGCGTGCTCGGACAAGGGTCTGTTGTGGACTTTGGGGGAACCCCCACGCCGATTTTTTTCGGCGTTGGGGTTCCCCTTTAAGCCCATTCCAGGCGGCGGAGCCCGCGACGTCTCCATCGCGGGCCCCGCCTACCTCGAAATGAGCAGACTTTCCTCCGAGCGGGAACAGTTTGCTCATTTCGAAAGTAGCCTACACACGGGCTACCGCATCGCTGGACCATGGAACAGGCAAGCGTCCATTAAAAGTCAGCAGCTACACTTTTTGTAGCTGCTGACTTTTAAATAAACAAAAAAGCCTGGAACTCTGCTTTAAAAACTCAGGGATAATTGTGTTGTGGTAACTTCCCCCCAAAAAAAAAAAAAAAAAACCATAAGGCCGCGTACACACGGGCGGACTGTTCGCCCAACCTTGTCCGCTGAACAGTGTTTGGGCGGACAGTCCGCTCGTGTGTGGGCTTTCAGCGGACAGTTTCAGCGGACAGTTTGACGGACAACGTCTTTCGGAAATTCCGAAAAACTGTCCGCTGAAACTGTGTTTGAGCGAACAGTCCGCCCGTGTGTAGGCTACTTTCGAAATGAGCAAACTGTTCCCGCTCGGAGGAAAGTCTGCTCATTTCGAGGTAGGCGGGGCCCGCGATGGAGACGTCGCGGGCTCCGCCGCCTGGAATGGGCTTAAAGGGGAACCCCAACGCCGAAAAAAATCGGCGTGGGGGTTCCCCCAAAGTCCACAACAGACCCTTGTCCGAGCACGCTACCCGGCCGGCCAGGAAAGGGGGGCGAGCGAGCGCGCCCCCCCTCCTGAGCCGTACCAGGCCGCGTGCCCTCAACATGGGGGGGTGCCTTGGGGAAGGGGGGGCCGCGTGGCCCCCCCACCCCAAAGCACCTTATCCCCATGTTGATGAGGACAAGGGCCTCTTCCCGACAACCCTGGCCGTTGGTTGTCGGGGTCTGCGGGCGGGGGGCTTATCGGAATCCGGGGGCGCCCCCTTTAAGAAGGGGGCCCCCGGATACCGGCCCCCCACCCTATGTGAATGTGTATGGGGTACAATGTACCCCTACCCATTCACCTGTGAAATAAAGTACAAAAAAAAACACAACACAGAGAAAAAATATTTTATTGCACAGCTCCGGGGGTCTTCCGTCTTCGGGGGTCTTCTCGCCGGACTCCTCCGCTATCTTCGTGTAGCTCTTTTACTAGCGGAGGAGTCCGGCTTTCTTCCTCCCCGCCGCCGGCCTCTTCTCCCGACTTCGGGGGTCTTGTCCCCCTCTTCGGTTCTTCTGCCGGGCCACCGCGCCTTCTTGTAGCTCTTTTGCAGGCGGTGGCCCGGTCTTCTGTCGCCGCTGCCTTCCGTTCTTCTGTCGCCGCCTTCGGTTCTTCTGCCGGGCCACCGCGCCTTCTTGTAGCTCTTTTACAGGCGGTGGCCCGGTCTGCTGTCGCTGTCGCCGTCGTCGCCTTCCGTTCTTCTTCTTCTTCTTGTTCTTCTTCTTCTTCTCTAGGAGATGTTGACACGTCGCTCTCTCCGGCCGGAATGCCAGAGCCGCGCTGTGCGGTCACTTATATAGTGACAATGGGGCGGTGTCACATGGTGACCCCGCCCCTTACGATGTCATAGTCCCCATGTGACATCAACCCATGTGACCAACCCATGTGACATATACCATGTGACACCGCCCCATTGTAAAAGAGCTACAAGAAGGCGCGGTGGCCCGGCAGAAGAACCGAAGGCGGCGACAGAAGAACGGAAGGCAGCGGCGACAGAAGACCGGGCCACCGCCTGCAATCGGGAGAAGACCGGGCCACCGCCTGCAGTCGGGAGAAGAGGCCGGCGGCGGGGAGGAAGAAAGCCGGACTCCTCCGCTAGTAAAAGAGCTACACGAAGATAGCGGAGGAGTCCGGCGAGAAGACCCCCGAAGACGGAAGACCCCCGGAGCTGTGCAATAAAATATTTTTTCTCTGTGTTGTGTTTTTTTTGTACTTTATTTCACAGGTGAATGGGTAGGGGTACATTGTACCCCATACTCATTCACATAGGGTGGGGGGCCGGTATCCGGGGGCCCCCTTCTTAAAGGGGGCTCCCGGATTCCGATAAGCCCCCGCCCGCAGACCCCGACAACCAACGGCCAGGGTTGTCGGGAAGAGGCCCTTGTCCTCATCAACATGGGGACAAGGTGCTTTGGGGTGGGGGGGCCGCGCGGCCCCCCCTTCCCCAAGGCACCCCCCCATGTTGAGGGCACGCGGCCTGGTACGGCTCAGGAGGGGGGGCGCGCTCGCTCGCCCCCCTTTCCTGGCCGGCCGGGTAGCGTGCTCGGACAAGGGTCTGTTGTGGACTTTGGGGGAACCCCCACGCCGATTTTTTTCGGCGTTGGGGTTCCCCTTTAAGTCCATTCCAGGCGGCGGAGCCCGCGACGTCTCCTTCGCGGGCCCCGCCTACCTGTACACGAGCTCGAAATGGGCGGATTTGCCTCCGCCTTACGTGGGCGAGTCCGTTCATTTCAAAAGTTGAGCGAACTGTTTGGCAAACAGTTCGCTGAAACAGTCCGCTCAAAAAAGTGCCGTGTGTGGCCATGTCCGTCCATGCTAATTTTGAGCGGACTGTTTGCCGAAACTGTTTGACAAACAAAGTTGGGCGAACAGTCCGCCCGTGTGTACGCGGCCTAACAACTATAATAATATTTATATCACTACAAAACAAATGCCTTTTTAAAATACATTTGGCATAACTACATCAGTATCGGTATCGCCAGCAAAGCAGCTTCATTATTATCCCATTAAAGAAGATAAGAATGTGCGCTGCATTTCGACATTTCATCAATTGGTGCGTCACGAATGTCAATTCTAGATTACGAACAGTAGTTTACAAGACTAAACTCTTCCAGCTTGTTCCTTGATTCCGATCATACACGTTTGTACTTTCAACTTGTGTGACGATTTCTGTACTGACCATATGAAAAATCAGACATTGAGCTGTCCTTCGTCAAAATTTCTAGTCTGCTCATCCAGCTATTGTCTGACGAAAAAGTGAAATCAGCTGTCAAAAGCACCGCACTAACTATCCAAAAATCGACAGACAGATTGTAGTACTAATTTTCCCATCTGATCTTCGTATCGTGTGTATGGCCTTTAAGGACATGGACTACTGGAACCATGTCCTGTGGTCTGTTGAGACCAAAAAATAAACTTATTTGGTTCGGATGGTTTCAAGTGTGTGTGGCGGCAACCAGGTGAGGAGTACAAAGACAAGTGTGTCTTGCCTACAGACCAGCATGGTGGTGGGAGTGTCACGGTCTGGCGCTGCATGAGTGCTGCCGGTGTCCTATCATATATGGTCCCCCATCGGATAGTGTCCACTGTGTACTGCGCATGCGCAGTACACAGCACAGGTTCCGAAAATAGCCGAGGATGAACGGTGCCTGCGCCGTGAGTCCAGGTTCTAGCCCCACCATCCAAGTGGACATAGAGTAGGAATATAAAAGAGCCGAGCGCAGCGAGGCCCTGAGCCCGAAGCGTGGCGAGCGAAGCTTGGATGGTGGGGCCTCCACTCATGCTTGGATGATGGGGCCTCCACTCACGGTGCAGGCGCCGTTCATCTTCGGAGATTTTCCGAAGCTTTTACGGGGCGGACACTATATGATGGCAGGACACCATCTGCCAGAACACCGGCACTGGGGAGCCATGAATGCCAACATGTACTGTGACATACTACAGCAGAACATGATCCTCTCCTTTCGGAGACTGGGCCGCAGGGTAGTATTTCAACACAAAAATGATCCCAAGCATGTCTCCAGACCTAAACCTTATTGAGCATCTGTGGGGCATCCTCAAAACAGAAGGTGGAGGAGCGCAAAGTCTCTAACATCTACCAGCTCTGTGATGTCGTCATGGAAGAGTGGAAGAGGACTCCAGTGGCAACCCGTGAAGCTCTGGTGAACTCCATGCCCAAGAGGGTTAAGGCAGTGCTGGAAAATAATGGTGACCACACAAAATATTGACACTTTGGGCCCAATTTGGACATTTTTACTTAGGGGTGTACTCACTTTTGTTTCCAGTGGTTTAGACATTAATGGCTGTGTGTTGAGTTATTTTGAGGGGACAGCAAATTTACACTGTTATACAAGCTGTACACTCACTACTTTGCATACTTTTACATTGTAGCAAAGTGTCATTTCTTCAGTGTTGTCACATGAAAAGATATAATAAAATATTTACAAGAAAATGTGAGGGGTGTACTCACTTTTGTGAGATACTGTGTGTTAACATTCTAAATAAATTCTTTCCCTGAATGAAGTTTTTTCTGTTTAAAAGAAAAAAAAAAAGAAAAAAAAAACTTGACGACAGGTAGCTCATCAGAGCACAAGAATAAGACGATGTAGGGTCCAGTTTGTTGGCAGTTCTTAAGGACCGGAACCAAGATTAGCTAGTCTGCTGGGATCCCAAGAAAACCAATCAAGTCCATCCACATTCATGCAAACTATTGACAATATTGTGTTTTTCACACTTAAAACTGAAGCTTGGTTCCTGAGCGCGTGCAGAGTATATCCTCACCACAGTGCATCTCACCCTCCAACACAAGATGCCTTGGGACCAATTCCTTCCAATGGCGCTGCGAGCATTCTAATGACACTAATTCACAGAGCCGGGAATTGCAGCCATAATTAAAAGAATTCCTGCATGTGTAAGACATCCGTCTTGGGTGGAGAAAACGCTTCTCCGGAGAGCAAAAAGCAATATTAAACCATGCCGAGAGACTGACATACTAAATAAACACTGAATATTAGATTTAAACTGCAAGCAATAACTATTGATCTGTGAGCTTTGTTTTTCTTCACGCTTTGTTTTTTTTATTGTGGCCCAAGCTGACATTTATATTAATGTGGACTGGGCTTTAGATATATTTAAAGTGTCATTAAACCCACAGCATTAAAAACTATCAATAAATGGTGTATTGCATGCTGTTCATACTCGCTTGGTCACTATGGGACTCTTTTTCTGGATTCTGTAAAAAAACTGCTTTATCCGGTTGTTCTGTCTCCCCCTCCTGTCCATGTCCCCACAGCAGTTGGAGATTTTGCAGAGCAGTGTTGGCAGCTCTGCACATGCTCAGTTTTCAGTATATTTCTACCCTGAGCATTTCCTCATTATCACATCCGGGCAACCCATGCAACTATAGAGTACAGCACACTCCCTCCTCCTCCATGCCTACTAAGCAGCTAAACATAATGGGGGTTGCATATTACCTCTTAACCCCTTCAGATCTGCGATATACCCGAATGACGGCTATAGCACGGATCTACTTTGCCAGAAGGCAGTCAATAGATGCCCTCCCCTTTGCACGCTCCCCGCGCACCCCCTTCAGGGCGTGTGCAGCGCACGCTGTGATCACTGAGTCAATGAGACTCGGGTGATCACAGATCAGAGCAAGTGGTCGATCCCGGCCCCTTACCACGTGATCAGCTGTGAGCCAATGACAGCTGATCACGTGATGTAAACGTATCGGTAATATTTTTTTTCTCCTCGCGCTGACGGCGTGAAGAGAAGAGAAAAAAAGCCGATCACCGGCTTCTGTTAAAGGGACATCAGTACCGAAGAGGAAGAGGCAAAGCCGCCTCATATGTGCCCACCAGTACCGTCTGCTAGTGCCACCTGCCGGTGTCCAGTGCCACGAATCACTGCCTACCAGTACATAAAAAAGTGCCAGCAATCAGTGCCACCTATCAATCCTCACGTGTGCCACCTAAAAATGCCCACCAGTGGTGCCAATCAGTGCCTCATCAGTGCCACCTAGCAGTGCTGCCTATCAGTGTCACCTACCAGTGCCGATCAGTACCCATCACTGCCACCCATCAGTGCCACCTATAAGTGCCCTTCCATGCCACCCATCAACACCCCTTCAGTGCCACCCATGCCACCTCATCAGTGCCACCTTATCAGTGGCCATTAGTGTAGCCTTATCAGCGTATCAATGAAGGAGAAATATGACCTGGTTTATTCATTTATTAACAAAATATAAAAACTGTTTTGTATTTTTTTTTTGGTCTTTTTTAAAAACCACAGAGGGGATCAAATACCACCAAAATAAAACTCTATTTGTGGGAAAAAAATGATAACATTTTCATTTGGGTACAGTGTTGTATGACCACACAATTGTCATTCAAAAGTGACAGCGCTTAAAGCTGAAAATTGGCCTGAGCAGGAGGGGGGGGGGGGGGGGGGGTTAGGTGTCCCGTAAGCAAGTGGTTAATTGATGGAGGCTTCACCTCCCTCTTATTCCAAGACACAGTTGGAGGGGCGTGACACAGCCTGTGACTAGCAGAAGTCTGCCCACACCATGTTATTGCCAAAAAATAATAAAGATTTGATTTCAAATATACAGTATATAAGGGATAGGAAGAGAAGGGATATTTCAAATTAAAACAGTGTGTGTTTAGAATCACTAAGTACAGGCATACTCCCCTTGACTATGCTTTTGCTTGCTTTTCTCTCCAAAAGGACGGAGTGTCAATGTCACTAGTTTCCTGCTGCTAATGCAAGTACAGCAGCTGGGCAATTATAAAACCACTCCCTCACTGATTTCCCCAGAAGTCTGCACCAAGACACAAGTTAGATTTTGGGCATCCCCTGCAACAAAAAACTTTAATTTTTGGTGAGATTCTCTCAAAGGGAAATCATCTCTAAAAAGGATGCAGGCCCTGCCACGTTCCTCATTGCAGCTGGCTAATAATTATAAAATCACTCCCATACAGATGCAAACAGCTATTTCTTCAGAATAACAAAAAGGTAGGAATCTGCAACAAAGTTTGTTAAAACCCCTGCAATGTACATCACCCAGAGGGGAAGGGTTTTTTTCCTTAACAGAAGTGGAGTTGCTCTGTAAAATAAATGAATTGCTTTACTTGTTTTATTTATTTTTTTACTTGCTGTTTTTTGTAATTTGCATAATATGATTAAGGACAGTGGTCTCCAATCTGCGGCCCGAGGGATGGATATAACCCTTTGCTTGCCTTTAACTATCCCTTGGCGCACCATGGGGCACTATTCCTTCCTTGATTGCCAACAATGGGGCACTATTCCTCCCATTAAAGCCAAGGACCGGGCATGGTTTACTCTCGCCAGCGCATTTTCTACTCCCACTGGCCACAGTCTGGCCCCCATTAAGCCTGAAGGACAGTAAACTGGCCCTTTGTTTAGAAAGCGTGGAGGCACCTGATATAGAACAGAAAAACAAAGCATCAGTAAAGCAAGGCAAAGAGATTTCAAATTATTTTTAGTCCATCAGAGTCCCCCTTTACATCAGAATTCCAAATCAAAGCCCCCTCACATTGGAACCCCCATCAAAGTCCTTCTCACATTGGAATCCCCATCAAAGTCCCTCTCACATTGGAGTCCCCCTTACATCAGAGTCCCCATCACAGTCCCTACTAACATGAGTCTGATTCAGAGTCCCCATTAGTGTCCCCTTTTATATCATAGGGCTGGATAAAATCTTGCAGTGAGCCATATCTGCTCCCTGGGTTGTAGTTTGGAGATCTAATGCAAAATGGCAACCCAATTTATTAGAAAGTTACATAGTAGGTGAGGTTGATCAAGTCCAACCTACTGTATGTGTGTGATTATATGTCAGTATTACATTGTATATCCCTGTATGTTGCGGTCATTCAGGTGCTTATCTAATAGTTTTTTTTTAAACTATCAATGCTCCCCGCTGGGACCACCGCCTGTGGAAGGGAATGCCACATCCTTGCCGCTCTTACAGTAAAGAACCCTTACGTAGTTTAAAATTATAAGAAAAGAGGTTAAACCTTAATGAGTGGCCACGTGTCTTGTTAAACTCCCTTCTGCGAAAAAGTTTTATCCCTATTGTGGGGTCACCAGTACAGTATTTATAAATTGAAATCATATCCCCTCTCAAGCATCTCTTCTCCAGAAAGAATAATTTCAGTGCTCGCAACCTTTCCTCATAACTAATATCCTCCAGACCCTTTATTAGCTTTGTTGCCCTTCTTTGTACATCGCTCCATTTCCAGTACATCCTTCCTGAGGACTGGTGCCCAGAACTGGACAGCATACTGCAGGTGCAGCCGGACCAGAGTCTTGTAGAGCGGGAGAATTATCATTTTATCTCTGGAGTTGATCCCCTTTTTAAATGTATGACAACATTCTGTTTGCGTTGTTAGCCATTGCATGCCATTGCTGAGCCCATCATCTACTAGGACCCCCAGGTCCTTTTACATCCTAGATTCCTGCAGAGGTTCCCCCCCCCCAGTGTATAGATTGCATTCATATTTTTATTTTATGTTATTCATAGAAAGGCACCAGGGTGTAGATTAGATCATGTTCTGACTGCTCAGATCAGTACTGTAATGGTCAGGTTAGCAGCCCAGGATGTTTTTGGCCTTTGCCTATAAAAAAATAAAAAATAAATACACCTTGAGTTGGCAGCTCTGACTATCGCTGGAATCCTGGTCTTGAAGTAAACACAAGAGGCGGGTAGTGTGAGCAGCACGCGAGTCTGCCTTTCAATAGCTGACCTGACCTTCCGGATGACTGAGCAACAAGGACCCGCCTCATACACATCACATTTCATTGTTTCTTATTAGGAAGGCACAGAATATGCAATGCCATAGCACAGCTCCCAACTGTCCCCGATTTGTAGCAACGTCCCTCTGTCCCTCATTTCCTCCTCATTTGTCCTTCATTTTGATCGGACCTATATAGTTGTATATAAAATGCACTTTTTATCTTTGAAAAAAAGTGTTTCCCAGTGCTAAACCTTTCATCTGATTCCATCTGATTTCTAAATTGCTGCATTTGTAAATTTTAAAAGCCAATATAAAGGAAATGTAGTGGTAAAAAAAAGGCTCTTGCGGATTTAGTTAACCTTTTGTTTTTGGTTAATTCTCCTTTAAGGGGGTGTGGCAGGGGGCGTGTCCTATACCTACATACGTTTGCTAGTAGGTGTCCCTCATTCCCATCTCAAAATGTTGGGAGGTATGCCATAGACACAGGCCACAAATATGGGAGACAGGTCCATTTCCTTCTGCCATTCAAATCCTCCCTTTCAACAATTCCTGGTACTTTTGGGCAGATTTATAATGAGGTGAATGTGACTTTCACTGGTGATAAAATAATTATTGTCATTTAAATCATATGCACCAGATGCAAGTTGGATTTTTGAAGAGATACTCCCAAAGGGTTAAAGCGATTGTAAAAAAGGTAAAAGTAAAAAAAAAAAAGACAAAAAAAAAAAAAAATCCCTATACTACCGCCATGAACCTCCTCTTCTTGGGTCCGCCTCCAGCACTCCTGGTCCCTCCTCTCTGTCCAGCCACTTCCCATAAGAGCACTCGTGCATGCTCGCTTTCCGAGCCCCGCTGCTACGTCTATTGACACAGACAGCACCCCCCGCTTCCTTAGCACTGGTTTTGATTGACAGCACTGGGAGCCATTGGCCAGTGCCCCAGCAAAGCAAGCGAGACCTGGAAGTGGGAGGAGAGAAGAGCTGCAGACGTGCATGGCACTGGATTGAATGAGGGCTCAGGTAAGTATAATGAGGGGGATGCCGATGCCTGGGCTGTGGAGGGGACGAGAGCGGGCGGCTCAGGCTCTCAACAGCTCACAGAGTCTTAGCCGAGTGCTGGTCCAGAGGTCATAGGGCGAACCTGAGAGCGGATCCCGGAGGTCATTGTCGCGATCTTTCCCAAGCCTGGACCAGCTCTGTGACATCAGCAGACAGCAATCTTCAGCCCGCTGTCTGCTGAAAACAGGTCACAGGAGTGCAAAACGAACTTGCGCTGCTGTGGTCCACAGGAGAAGAAGTAGTATAGCCAAACATGGTTGAGCATACAGCTTTTTCTTTACAACAGAAACAGGTAGGACTCTGCAATATACATAGATCACTAAGTGGGCATTGTTTTTCTCTTAGCAAAAGTAAAGTTACTCTTTAAAAAGGTAGGATTAGTTCATATTTACCAAAAAACTGCCTATGCAGATAAGGGGTGTCTATAGATAGAAACAAACTGTGCAGCTTTGACCAATATTGAATAATGCCCTTGCCAAGGGTGTAGACCATTTATTTACCACCTGAAGCCATTTATAAATGGTGGCTAATAGAATGGGATTTTAAACAGATGTTTAAATTTGTTCAGCCAGCGAGAGACTTTCTGGTGGAAGTCATCACTTTCCCACCAAGTGCCCCCACCATGTATCCCAAGCTCCAATGTCCCACTAGCATTGGTGTGGTAGGTGAATGGAGAAGGTTATTGAACATCCATTTGTTGATCTTCCCTTGTCACAGTCAAGATTCAGGCTCAGAGAACAGTAGCCATAGAAGTAGATAGCCATCAACCAGCAGGATAAGTACTCAAGCAGGCCACCCTGGTGGATGATGCCGGCTCACCCAAGGCGAGGGGTCTAAGCCTTAATCAATATTCACCAGAGCTGCTGATGGTGGAGATTGCATTTGCTGCATGTTAGTACTAGGTCATGGTCCTTGGGATCACCCCACCAGGAGGTGTGCAAGCCAGGTTACAGTAGCAAATATAGTAGGGATCAAACAGAATCGTAGTCTGTAAACAAGCAAAGGTCGGTAACAAGTGGTACTGAAGATAAGGACATCTGCAGGTACAAAAAAGGAGCAAGAAATCGTCTGGAGAGAGCACAATAATCTGGCAAACAGGATGTGCAGAGACATGGCTTAAATCAGGAAGTTCATGGAAAGAACAAAGTTCAAGGTTCATCAGAAACAAGAGACAAGGCAAGACTGTGCATTCGATCAGACAGGGAGCTGTCCAGCATCTCAGGTGGTACAGCAAGAAGAGCCACAGCCATGCACCGCAGAGGTCCCAGGCTGAAATCTGGACCCGGGCACCTCTCCAGTGAATGAACATAGAATAATGGGAAATACATCACTTCCAGGTTAAGTGAAAAGAAGGAAAAACGTTTTTGGAGCACGATCTGTGCTCCATTAGCTTCAGAGGAGGACAGGGGAGACATCAGAGGTCTAATGAACTTCTGATGCCCCAATAAACAGAATCTGTCTGTACAGTATGCTATCACATAGGGCCATCATTCAAGGTGAACTGTAAGAGAACTGTTAAAATGCACCCAGCGCACACATGAACGGGGAACAGCAGATTCCCAAATGCACCCCTAGCCCCAATTGGCGCCAGACGGCCTATTTAAAGGGTGCCCTGACTCCTGAGCAGGTGTCCCGATATCCTGAATCGGGTTATACCTTGCTTGATACCTGTTGCTGAACTTGGCTTTCCTCAACCCTGCCTTTTGACTCATATTTCCGATTACTGGATCCTGATCCCGGCTTCCCATCTGACCTTGCTTCTGCTTAATGCCTTGTTACCTCGCTGCCCGCCTGCTACCGAACCCAGCTATCCTTGTGACCCCGCTCGGCTCAACGCTGTCTCTGAGTGCCTGTGCTGGCCGCCTATCATCCCAGTTCCCCTAGGTCCAATTCCTTACCTGATGCTTTGCCTGAACTTCTAAACCAGCTACTCCACAAGCAACACTTATGCCGCGTACACACGACTGGACTTTCCGGCAGACTAGGTACGACGGAATCATTCCGTCAGATAGCCCGATCGTGTGTGGGATAGTCCGATTTTTTTTTTTAAAGAAAAACAATCAGAAATAGAACAGATTTCAAATCTGTTCGATGGACTCAATTCCTGTCGGGAAAACCATTAGTCTGTATGCTGTTCCGACGGACCAAATAAAACGCAAGGGCAGCTATTGGCTACTGGCTATTGAACTTCCTTTTCTAGTCCCGTCTTACATCATCATGTTCGAAACTAATGGACTTTAGTCTGTTCGTGTGTGGGCAAGTCTGTTCAGTCGGAAGTCCGTCGTAACTCCGTGGGACCTTTTCTGCCGGAAAGTCTGGTCGTGTGTGTGCGGCACTATCTGTTCCATCTGCAGTGGGGCTTGGGCTGGAGATACAAGAGAGGCCGACCTCGTCGTCATTTCAGACTGTACCAGGTATGTGACATTAACTCTATATTGATAGATCTGTAAAAGGCTTTTAAAACATCCCCCATGGACAATTTTAGGTACAAATTTGTTGCCTTTTCGCCAGCACACACAATGTTAAGGTTTGACATGTTTGGTATCCATTTACTTGGCACAACCTCGTCTTTTATATTTTCTCTGGGTCTGTGTGCAAAGCAATTTAACTTTGGTGTATTTTTTACTGAAAATATGTGCTAGATAAACGTGTGTGTTAAATATCACGTGACATGAAACAAAAAATTGCAACTACAACCATTTTCTCCAGGGTCTGCGTTCAGAAAATATATACAGTTTGGGAATAACAAATCTTTAAGCTATAACATGTGTGCAAAACCTGAAAAAAATGGCGCTAGCAGAAAAAATGGCTCTAGAGTCACATCAAACAATATACTTATTTTTCAAAAATAATCCACATAATCTATTTTTCATGAAACTGTTTTACTGTTTTTTTCTGCCTCCTTTTAGCATCTTCCATGAGCTCTTAAACCACACATCTTCCCTCTCACTTCTGTTTGAAATAAGCAGCATATTTTAATTTGCCGCCATTTGCACTGCTCCATGCACACTATGGGGGATTTACTAAAACTGGAGCATCTCAGAATCTGGTGCAGTTGTGCATGGTAGCCAATCAGCTTCTGGGTTCAAAGCTTAATTGAAGAAGCTGATGTTAAAAGTTGATTGTTACGGTGCACAGCTGCACCAAATTTTGAGTGCTCTAGCTTTAGTAACTGAACCCCTATGAATCCTATAGCCCATTTTGGGACTGAGCAAGAGAGGGTGGCTAGGTTCACGTTCCATGGTCCCACTGTATGTAGAAACATGGCCACCCTCCAACAGGAAGTCAGATCACAGCAGCAAATAAAAAGGAATTTTGGGACTTTTCAGAGTTAAGAATACATGCTTGAATAGAATGTATTTTTTTAAACCAGAGTTTGGTGTCACTTTAAAGAGGTTAGACAGCTCCATTTGCAAGTTTTACCTATAGCTAGGCTGATAATAAGGCTTACATATAGGTACGATAAATATCTCCTAAACGTGCGCCGTTTAGGAGATACTTACTTTGTACTGCGCCAATTACATCATCGGTGCATGCGCTGTGAGGAAACTGCCCTCTGTGCCGTTTATTCACTAGCAAATGCTGTGACTGGCAGCTCCTGCGCGGGATTGAAGTCGCACGACTTTGGCCAATCAGAGCCAGAGTCCGCGGCCCTAGAAGAAAGGAGGGGCGAACCTGGATGTGGCCTCCAGCAAGGACATCACGATGCATACTAGCACAATATGCCTTTACTTTGCAGGGAACAAAAAAGGAAGTAAAACCCATCAGGGTTTACTTTCTTTTTAAGGCCTACTCCAGATCTTTGTACCCTTCATTCTGTGCATCAGATACCATGATGCAGTGGTGGCCCCATCCATTAGGGGTGCCCAAGCGCCACGCCCTCTATCCAGGGCACCCACTACATGGCAATGGATAGATTCATGCATCCATGGCCGCTGTGGCCACCCCCTATTCATGCCTTTCGGGTCACCGGGTAGCAAAAATTACAGCAGCAGAAGATTTTTTTGAAGCACTCGATTAGAGCCATAGGCTCTAATAGACTTTAAAATAGGGTGGGCTTGGGTTGCAGAGCATGCGACCTGGAGCCCACCCAGGTGTGTTACAACAGTGAATGAATATTTGCTGTTGAATAACTGATCCTCAATCTGGCCAATCAGAAGCGGGTGTGAAACTCGTTTTCCAATTGGCCGAAAAAAGAAGACTGCCGATTGGCCCCCAAAGAGGAAGGAAACAGAAGCCACCTGTGATGTAGAGCAGGAGAACGGAAGAACGGGAGGCCACCCGTGATGTAGAGCAGAAGAACGGGAGGCCACCCGTGATGTAAAGCAGGAGAACGGGAGGCCACCCGTGATGTAAAGCAGGAGAACGGGAGGCCACCCGTGATGTAAAGCAGGAGAACGGGAGGCCACAAGTGATGTAAAGCAGGAGAACGGGAGGCCACCCATGATGTAAAGCAGGAGAACGGGAGGCCACCCGTGATGTAGAGCACGAGAACGGGAGGCCACCCGTGATGTAGAGCACGAGAACGGGAGGCCACCAGTGATGTAGAGCACGAGAACGGGAGGCCACCAGTGATGTAGAGCACGAGAACGGGATGCCACCAGTGATGTAGAGCACGAGAACGGGATGCCACCAGTGATGTAGAGCACGAGAACGGGATGCCACCAGTGATGTAGAGCAGGAGAACAGGATGCCACCCGTGATGTAGAGCAGGAGAACGGGATGCCACCAGTGATGTAGAGCAGGAGAACGGGAGGCCACCAGTGATGTAGAGCACAACGGGAGGCCACCAGTGATGTAGAGCAGGAGAACGGGAGGCCACCAGTGATGTAGAGCAGGAGAACGGGAGGCCACCAGTGATGTAGAGCAGGAGAACGGGAGGCCACCGGTGATGTAGAGCAGGAGAACGGGAGGCCGCCACCGAGCAGGGGGAAGTCGCTGGTGATGGGGTAAGTGCTACCGACCGACAGAGTAAAAGCAATTCAAATGCAGCAGGACAAGACATGCTGTACATACAGTACATAGCAAAAGCAATATAAAAAGATATTACAAATCCTTATAAAAAATAAATAAAAAAAAAAAAAAGGGAAAAACAGCAGATAAAAAAATAAATAAAAATTACACAAATCAACTTAACACACCAGCAAACTATTACAATATATGGAAGTCCAAATACTCTAACAACTGCAGGAGTCTGGCTTTGGAGCTTTATGTACCTACATAAAGAACTGCTTTTGCTAATCAAAGCAAATAGATTTTCCAGTGGACTCTCCCAAAGCATTACAAGAAATTTGAAGGAGGAATATGATTGGTTGCAGTGAGCAACAAACTTAATTTTGCATTGTTCAGACCATTGCAAGCAAGTATAACAGGTTTGTTGACATAGGTTTATGCAAAAGTATTATTCATTCTAGACTAGCCGTACACTTACGATGGCGGCCTGAGATATGTGAAAAACCTGTCCACTGAAAATATTTCACCTCCAGGATAATGACATGTATGCGTGTTTGTATCCTACAAGCAGGGCAGCCACCAGAAATTGTGGGGCCCCTTACAAAGCTTCAGGCCTGTCCCCCCCCCCCCCCCCCCCCGGGGCCTGAACACCAACATTCCCCAGGGCCCGTCCCACTGAATGCACCTACTGCCCATCCCACTGAGTCTCGAATCGGTGCACCCACTTTTATTTTAAACACTCTCCACAATATATCCCCACCCCCGCCCATCATCCATCGCTCTCCACAATATATCCCCTCCTCTGCCCAACATTATCCATCCCTCTCCACATTGTATCCCCACCAGTGGCATTGAGTCTATAAGGGTGCATGGGCTCCGCCCCCTCTCTCCAGCCCCCCCTTTATCACCAATGGATAGATTCATGCATTGCAGAATCATCCAATCCTAGCAGAGGTCGGGAGAAGACATCGAGGAGCTGTCCAACCGCCACCATTTTTTCCATAATTTTTCAGTTAGTTTGCACCCCCACACAAAAAAAAAAAAAATGTGAGCACCAGCCGCCACTGATCCTCACATCCGCCGGAGGTGGGGATGTATTGTGAAAATGGATGAGGATGATTCTGGGTGGAGATGAGAGTTATAGTGAAGAAGAGGCTCTCCACAATGTAACTCTTCCCCACCCAGAATCATCCTTATTTTCACAATGCAAGTCCATCATGCCAGGTTCAGGTGTTGTCTTAATAATATGCAATAGTGTTCAACTTCCAGCTATTGGATTAAGTGAGGGGGCACAGCGATACACTCCATTTTTCTGCCGCTCTCTCATATCTTCATGCGCCTGGGTTCACTTTCCAGGCTAAGAAGCTGACCACGCCCCCTGCTCCAGTACTGGCCAATGTGATTTCAACCTAGCAGCAGCAACTAGCAAGCTCCGCCTTAGCCACGGATGGAAGGGGATTGAGTGTCGTTGTCGATCACCGGCCGAGGGGAGTGGGGTGGAGGGGTTGCTAGCGAAAGGCGGCAGTGGTGGAGGACGCCTCTCAGGCTGAGGCTTGTATTCTCTGCTGCACGGGCTATGATGAGATGACTGTGTATTTTCATGTGAAGTGAGGCGGGGAGCGGGTACTGCCTGTACCTCCCTGATGGCGGCCCTGCCTACAAGCAATAAAGCAGATGTAAATCCTGAGGACCCAGATGGTCAAATAAGGTGGCTGTATCTGGGCACCGCAGCTCTCTGTGCTATGGCCTGTGCTATACATGTATGTGCACAGAAACACCACCCCAGGGCAAAAAACTGACTGCGTCCCAGGATGGTCAGGCTTAGATGAGCGTGTATTGTTAGAAATTCTGTATATAGCTCTACAGAACAAACAGTGCACATTCCACATGTGGTTTATCTGCTAGAGAAGCTCCAGGCTCACCCCAAAAAATGTAAAGTCAGCAGCTACAAATATTGTAGCTGCTGACTTAATGTAAGGACACTCGCCTGTCCCAGGGTCCATTGATGTCCTCACCTGAGCCGATTCTTCAAATCGGCTTCGGATGCAAGCGTCGGCAGCCGGGTTCTCACTGTGCATGTGCAAGCCATGCTGCGCCTTGTGACTGGTCGAGTAGTCTTAAGGGACCTGTGACGTGTCCCAGAAGACTGTGGAGGAAGGAGGGGTGAACTTTTGGCTCAGAATGCCACAGCAATCTGAGCCAGAAGTGGGAGCGGGTACCTGTCAAAACCAGGAATTTTATTTACAAATCCAGCCATGCCGCTGCTAGCCACAGCTGTGTGCATGGGTATAATTCCATTGGCGGCAAGAATTGCAGATCCCAATGGTGTCTGCCTTGTTGGCTGGACCTTACCTAAAGGACATTAAAGCCAGCCATAGATGGATTGAAAGTCAGCTGGTTATCCTTTCGACCCATCTAATGATTGACTTCTGTCGAACGGGAATGCTGGAAATGTCTTGTTTGAGCAGTGTGTAGTGTGTATTCTGACAGTGGAGGAGTCCCTATGGTCAAAATACAATAGCACAGGGAGGGGATTACTCCATCCACATTGCTTGAGTGCATTGGTGTATCCGTTCTTTTAATCAATCCCTGGCTGATCGACAAAAAAAAAAAAAAAAAAACACAACCCGTCGATGAACAGCCTAAGTTTTCTAAAGCACTGTGTAAACTTATTGCAACCGCTTTACTCCAGGGGAACATTTTAAATTATTTCAGGTCTCAGAGAACCCCTGGGAAGATAAGATAAATGACACCCTTGCAGTCGTGCTGCTGGCTCTGCCAAATGGCAATGGGCCTGGAACTATGCAGGGACCATCACATGGGAGGTCAGTTAGCCACAGCTCAAGGAGCCCCTAGCCACCCCTGGAGAAACCAGAGGGTTCCTTATATTGATAGGGAGAATGACACCCTTGCAGTCGTGCTGCTGGCTCTGCCAAATGGCAATGGGCCTGAAACTGTGCAGGCACAATCCCGTAGGAGGTCAGTTAGCCACAGCTCAAGGAGCCCCTAGCCACCCGTGAAGAAACCCTAAGATTCCACAGAACCCTGGTTGAAAATGGCTGACATATTTCATAAAGAATTGATAGATCCACAGAGTGAAAGGAACACAAGCAGAGAGATCTTTGCACTGCAGGTTCTCAGGTTCACCTTCCTCTCCAGCAAGCAGCACAGCAGTGACAAGCTCTCCTGGGTGGAAGTGAACTCAAAAAGTAAAAAAAACTGTTTATGTTACGGGGAACATCTAGAATGGTTTGTGTCTAAACACAAAATGTGAAATTTTGTTTACAAACTTTGCCTTTTTGTCTTGAATTCCTTCTGAAAAATAGCATTTTGTGGTATGTGAGTGTGCCTAGGCACCCCTGTCTATTATTCTCATAGCCGCATATCTGCAGTATGAAATCTAAAGCACTGCTGCCTCTGACTGCTAAACTCTGTAGATTTGGAGTGAGAATTGGTGATGCCTGACTGTATATAGCTTGCTAAAATATTGTGGTATCATATACAACTGCAAATTTGCCTTTTTTTGTCTGAGTGCTGCAGGCTCTTTTTAGCCACTTCTTGTGGTTCCATCTCCTCCATCCCCAAGAGGGGTGTCTATGACAGCCTATGCTGGATGTGGATTGAATGGCATTGGGTGAACAGTAGCAAAAAGAGGAAAAAGCAGGGTAACTGCAGTGCTAAAAAGTCAGTGAAGTAGATAAGTGAAATCTGCTACCCGCTAAGCCATTTCATTTTCATGTGTGTCCAAAAGCTGGACTCGATTCAACCAATCCAGCATGGCAGCCAGGTAAATACTGTTTTCAGGAGGAGAGGTGGGTAATAGTGGCCTTTCTTCGTACAAGTCTCTTTATAGTAGACTGAACTCTGCAGACTGAAACCGACCTTACTACAGGGTTCAACCCGAGGATAAAGTCATTTTCAGGCAACCTACAACTGTTGCAGCAAGTGACAGTGGAACTACAATAACCAGCAAGCCCTTTAAAAAGGAACATCACCCTCCTCAGCAAAAAAATTTCACTCTTACCTAGTTTCTTGGGTTATCCCCAAAGCACAAATCCAATCAGCCAAATCCAGCATTATTCTTCTGAAGACTATCGCACTCCAGAGGTCCCGCGCCGCCATCTTTGCTTGCATCTTTGGAAGTGGGCTGTCTCCTCTGGGTTGTTGCAGCTTGCCCCCTGATAAGACAGTGGCATATGGGCAGCGTGTTCTCCTAGGGTGCGACAAGCGAGTATCTGAGCAGACTTTGGGTAGGTGGGCACATCATCTTTGCCTAGATGAGAAAAGTGGAAGCGCAGTCTGTGCTCTCCAAAAAAAAAAAAAAATGCAATTTCGAGGGGAGGGGGGGGGGGGGGGGGAGCAGGATTGTTTAACCGCTTGCTAGGCCACTCACCAGTTTGGTGGCCGCATGCAGATGGCCCCTATTAACTCATGCTATGATTGGACACAGCACGAGTTTGTCAGCAGATTCCAGCCAATGATTTTGTCTGAAACCTGCTGATCGGCTCTGGCCAGTCACAACACAGAGTTCTGTGTTGAGAAACACAAAGAACTCACCACAGACAGTGGTCTGTTTCTTCTCCCTGAAATCAACACTGAGTTCAGGGAGAAAAAGCATACAGATCTGTTGGTAAAATCAGCACACATACACTTGTTAGGCACACAGTTAACCCCTTGATTGCCCCTTGATGTTAACCCCTTACCGGCCATGCCATTAGTACAGCGTACAATATTATCACTGATCACTGTATTAGACCCCATTCACACTGGGGCCGCGGCTGCGTTAATGCTAAAGTGCTGTTTTAGCGCTGTTTAAGTGGTGGAGAAGGGGTTAAAAATGCCCATATTTCAGCGCTTCTGATTCGCTTTTCATTCATTGCAATGGGCGGGGGTGTTTTGGGAGCGTGTATACATTTCTCTCAAACCACCCCAAAGATGCTGCTTGCAGGACTTTTTCTAATGTCAAGCGCACCGCCCCAGTGTGATAGCACTCGGGCTTTCGCATTCAGGCGGCATGCATGGGAGGAAGTTTTTAGGTGCATTACAGGCGCCATTTCTAGCGCTAAAATGCCTGAAAACTGCCTCAGTGTGAAAGGAGTCTTCGTGTCACTAGCAAGGTCAGTGCCAGTCAGTTAGCATCCCTCCCAGTTAGTGCTAGATTGTCCGCCACACTATCACAGTCACACTATGGGGTTGATTTACTAAAGGCAAATCCACTCTGCACGTGCACTTGGAAGCGCAGTCGCTGTAAATCTGAGGTGAAGATCTGAAATAAAGGGAAGCTCTGCTGATTTTATCATCCAATCATGTGCAAGCAAAAATGCATTTTTTAATTTTCCTTGCATGTCCCCCTTGGATCTACAGCGACTGCACTTCCAAGTGGTCTTGTAGTGTAAATAGGATTTGCCTTTAGTAAATAAACCCCTATATATGTCGCTGATCCCCACATTACTAGTGTCTATACCAGGGGTGCCCAACCAGTGGCCCGGGGGCCACATGTGGCCCGAGGAGCCCTTTAATGTGGCCCGCGACCTCCTGCTCTGGGATAGAATAGAAAGAATACTGTTATTAAAGGTCAGTTTATTACTAAAATCACAGTGCATATCTGGGCATATCTTTTCTGCAGTGGTTACTGGGCTGCTTTCAAACTGATACGTAGGTGCAGAGCAGGTTACCTGCGGGTTATCTGCATTGAGACATAGACTTCTATTATTATCTGCGAGTTTGGTGAGCTTTCTGAAAGTGCACCAAACCTGTAGAATATAATAGTCTATTGCAAACTGCAGGAAAGCCAAAAGGTACACTGCGTTGCACAGGTGGGGCGGGTAAACCGCAGCGCATCATTGTGAAAGCAGCCTTGGACCCCTTTCACACTGACAGTCCGACCAATTGGACCCTCCATTCACCTCTAAGTATCGGCAGACATAAACCAACTTGTGTTCTACCTCCAATACGATCCACTAAAAAGTCGTGGGCTGAGTCCGTGTCCGCTCTCCAATTGCAAAGTGGACACGGACATGCCACCCACCCGCTCCGCTCATTGTGGCCCGTGACTGGTTACCGAGTCGCTTAAGTGGCCCTCGCTCTTCAAAAGTTTGGGCACCCCTGGTCTATACTGTATTTTGATCACGATTAGAACCAGCATCCAATAGTACAGTGTCCCTAAAAACAATTTGTAGCCAAATATATATATATATATATATATATATATATATATATATATGATATGTTTATAACAGAAAGTAGAAAATATTGAGGGTTTTTTTTTTCAAAAGGTTTGCTATTTTTTTTTTTTGTTTATAGAATGAAAAATAAAAAACCCAGTGATAAAAACGGTAGCAAGAGAAAGATCTATTTGTGTGAAGAAAAAAAAACAATATAAAATGTCCTGTTTACAGCGCTGTATTACCGCACGATTGCACATAAAAGTAGCGCAGTGCTGAATAGCAAAAAAACGCCCTGGTCATGAAGAAAAACTTCTGGAGGCTAAGTGGTTAAAGAAGGAGGGAGCGAAGGTCCGCTTTAAGGTCCAATGCTGGTACTTGCATTTACCAAGTAAAAGCTGGAAAGACGTGCTGGGACTTGTAGTTCCTCTGACCTGTGATGAAATGTCCACTTTTAACAATTGAGGGTTGAAGTTCCACCGTGAGTGTAGCAGGGCTTGTCGGCTCTTGTCGTTTTTTTTCAACAGGTGGAGGGTGTAGGGGGGATGTTAAGCAGGTTGGGGGGGTCATACGTCGTTTCGCATCAATATACGGGAACGCTGGAAGTTCTTGTTCTCCAAAAAAAAAAAAAAATCAACATTTCTCCTTAAACTCTTTTACGTCTCGTTATCTGGGCACCTTCTGCTATCCTCCGGGTGCTGCCAGCTGCTTCACAGCTGCTCACCGGGTTCCTCAGGACAAATCTCATAGGCTTTACCTTCTAGCATCATAATATTAATACCGATAACTATATCCCAACAACGCCAAGACAACCATAGAGGCCCAAGACTGACCGCAAGCAGGGTTCAGATTTGTTACATATCAGAATGTGCCGAATTCCACAAACGCTTCACAGAAACTTTTCCTTAATCCAGGAAGACTCTGACAGTTCCCAGCCAGCGATGTCACCTGATCCCAGATCAACGCCGAGCGCCGGAGAAGGCACACAAAAGGAAAGGAGCGTTTATCTACAGAAATGAATGGAATTAGAAGGGAAAACTCACCGTTTGCAGTGCCTGGGCTCCTGATGGTGGCTGCAGCGTTCCTTCAACAGGTCCCTGTGTGTCTTGGCACCACCCTTGTGTCTGAGCACATCGAGTGCCGTGAACAGAGGGAAGGCGTGCCTTGCAATCTCCCAACACGGATATGAGGAACTCACCTCAGGCAAATCTCTCTTGTGACTCAACCACATTACGACTAAAACACACACAACTGTCTTCTGACTGGAAGCCTGCACAGAGACGGTGTGCGCCCTTTAACTGGAGGAATGCGCCGTTCTTATAAAAAGGTTATTCTGTGCGCAGAAATCACAACGCATTAAAGGGCCACCTTGCTCAAACAACATCGGTTTATGGAAAGGAGTTTATGGAAAAGAGTTTGTTTTCAAGTGTGAAAATTTATTAGGTACAGGAGGCTAAAGGTGTAAATTCTTCCCTGAATTCTCACCTGAAGCGGACCCAAAAAACGCACAGGACCCTTTGCATACGCCCCGTACTTGTGTCAACCGGCTCCATTGAAAACCAATCATAATCACATGTTATGCGGTTAAAAATACAAATGTGCACCCGGCCTAAAATCGGAACTTTACTCAAGCTTGTTAGGCCGGCCATACACGGGTCCGAATCCCGGCCAATTCAGCAGGAACCGACCGAGATTCGAACTGGTAATGAACAGGCTGAATGTACCAAGTTGATCGATTGATCAACTTGCGTACAACCAGCATGCCGGATTCTCTATATAATATATAATAATATCACTATCGGCTGCTATAGATAATCACGGTCTTCTCCCAGCAAGGATTGCTTCCATCGCCCGCCCCTGCCCCCTGGGTTGCAGGAAAGAAATTTGTGTCTCAGGCCCTTTTTCCTGCCTCCTCCCTCCCCCTCCCTCCTACATGACAAATGCAAAAGGGAGAGGGGGGGGGGGGCAGTGTCAGCCTACTGTCCCATTGGCATTTCCACTGCTAATTACTCAGCAAAGACAGCATGAATTAAAAAATAAAAAAAATAAAAAAAGGAAAAACCAGCAACTTCAGCATGATAACTTTGTGATCGTCCTTTGTAGGAGATAGATCAGGACTATAAAAAAAAAAAAAAAAAAAAAAAAAAAAAAAAAAAAAAATCATAAAACTATAAAATGAAAAATTCTAGTACATTTAAAAGAAAGTGTTGGTGTAATAATATATATATATATATATATATATATATATATATATATATATATATATATATATATATATATATATATATATATATATGATTTTTTTTTTTTATTTACGTCTTATTTATCCCCCCATCATAATAAGATGCAGCTAAAGTCAATTAACACAACCAGTTAACCTTTCCCTACACAATATATATTATATTATATACACACACACACGTATACACCCCTCACATTTTTGTAAATATTTTATTCTATCTTTTCTTGTGACAACACTGAAGAAATGACACTTTACTACAATGTAAAGTAGTGAGTGTACAGCTTGTATAACAGTGTCAATTTGCTGTCCCCGCAAAATAACAACACAGCCATTAATGTCTAAACCGCTGGCAACAAAAGTGAGTACACCCCTAAGTGAAAATGTCCAAATTTGGCCCAAAGTGTCAATATTTTGTGTGGCCACCATTATTTTCCAGCACTGCCTTAACCCTCTTGAGCATGGAGTTCACCAGAGCTTCACAGGTTGCCACTGGAGTCCTCTTCCACTCCTCCATGATGACATCACAGAGCTGCTGAATGTTAGAGACCTTGTGCTCCTCCGCCTTCCATTTGAGGATGTCCCACAGATGCTCAATAGGGTTTAGGTCTGGAGACATGCTTGGCCAGTCCATCACCTTTACCCTCAGCTTCTTTAGAAGGCAGTGGTCATCTAGGAGGTGCGTTTGGGGTCGTTATGTTGGAATACTGCCCTGTGGCCCAGTCTCTGAAGGGAGGGGATCATGCTCCGCTTCAGTATTTCACAGTACATGTTGGCATTCATGGTTCCCTCAATGAACTGTAACTCCCCAGTGCCGACAGCAATCATGCAGCCCCAGACCATGACACTCCCAGGACCATGCTTGACGGTAGACAAGACACACTTGTCTTTGTACTCCTAACCTGGTTGCCCCCACACACGCTTGACACCACCTGAAACAAATACGTTTATCTTGGTCTCATCAGACCACAGGACATGGTTCCAGTAGTCCTTAGTCTGCTTGTCTTCAGCAAACTGTTTGCAGGCTTTCTTGTGCATCATCTTTAGAAGAGGCTTCCTTCTGGGACGACAGCCATGCAGACCAATTTGATGCAGTGTGCAGCGTATGGTCTGAGCACTGACCAGCTGACTCCCCACCCCTTCAACCTCTGCAGCAATGCTGGCAGCACTCATCCGTCTATTTCCCAAAGACAACCTCTGGATATGACGCTGAGCATGTGCACTCAACTTTCTTGGTCGACCATGGTGAGGCCTGTTCTGAGTGGAACCTGTCCTGTTAAACCGCTGTATGGTCTTGGCCAGGGTGCTGCAGCTCAGTTTCAGGGTCTTGCCAATCTTCTTATAGTCTAGGCCTTCTTTATGTAGAGCAACAATTCTTTTTTTCAGATCCTCAGAGTTCTTTGCCATGGCCATGTTGAACTTCCAGTGACCAGTATGAGAGAGTGAGAGCGATAACATCAAATTTAACATACCTTCTCCCCATTTACACCTGAGACCTTGTAACACTAATGAGTCACATGACACTGGGGAGGGAAAATGGCTACTTGGGCCAAATTTGGACATTTTCACTTAGGGGTGTACTCACTTTTGTTGCCAGCGGTTTAGACATTAATGTCTGTGTTGAGTTATTTTGTGGGGACAGCAAATTTACACTGTTATACAAGCTGTACACTCATTACTTTACGTTGTAGCAAAGTGTCATTTCTTCAGTGTTGTCACATGAAAAGATATAATAAAATATTTACAAAAATGTGAGGGGTTTACTCACTTTTGTGATATAATGTGGGTTATTTACTAAAGGAAAATCCACTTTGCACTGCAAGTGCACTTGGAAGTGCAGTCGCTGTAGATCCGAGGGGGACATGCAAGGAAAGTAAAAAACAGCATTTTAGCTTGTACATGATTGGATGATAAAATCAGCAGAGCTTCCACTCATTTCATATCTACCCCTCAGATTTAAAGTGACTGTACTTCCAAGTGCACTTGCAGTGCAAAGTGGATTTGCCTTTAGTAGATAACCCTCCATTCTGCATGTAAAATATATTATTTATATATACACACATCTATATATATATATATATATATATATATATATATACACACACACACACACACACACACACACACACACATACATATATACACACACACACTTATACAAGACACAGCTGAAATCACTTACCACGGCCAATTACCATTTCCCTACTTTGCAGGTAATAGCACACTGTCCACTCCTATCCCCGACACCCATTGGATCCATCACACATAAAAACAGAATATCAATATTCTGCACATGTTCCCTGCAGTGAAAATCTTAAAAAAAAAAAAAAAAAAGTGAAGAAGTTTTTTTTTATCACAAAAGATTTATAGATTTTCTATACCTACCCTATAATTATATAATGTGTCCATAATGGGTTTACCCCTGACACCTATATAATTATTGTATTTGGTTGTAGCAGCAGGCCGGGTTCTTATTATAGGTCATAAGTCTGTATATACAGTAACAGATTCTCACACCCTCCCGTTTGCATTTTGAGAATTCCGATCCAACCTGTTCAGCCACTTCCACCCGGGGCACTGTCTTGATTCTTTCTGTCTGCCCCCCCGGCTACAACAAGATTTTTTTCTAGATGTGAAGTGATAAATTCTGGAGGAACAGAAATACCTTGCACGGTTTACTCTGATGAACCACATTTTTGTCCATAGCGCTTGCAAAGTGTTAGTTTTTATAGGCTACTAAATCATCTCTTTGCCATAGTTTTTTTTACTTTTAAGTGTACAATGGCAAGAACAAGTATGTGAACCCATTGGAATTAACTGGTTTTCTGCAGTAATTTGCCATAAAATGTCATCTAATCCTCATCATGGTCACAACAGTAGGCAAACACATTAGTGAGTGCAAAATCAGGTGCAGCTGTGCATGGCAGTCAGTTTCTAACTTCAGCTTGTTCAATTAGGTTTTTCCAAAAAAGAAAAAAAACAAACTGGAAGCGGATTGGTTTCTATGCAGAGCGGCATCAAATTTTGCACTCTTCAATTCTAGTAAACCAACCCCAATATGCCTAATGCCACATACACACGATGAGATTATCGGACGAATGATCGTCCGTTTTTTATTGCATGCTAATCTCAGATCGAATCTGATGAGTTTACTAAAGTCACGAAAATTCCCGCACGACACAAAAAAAATTCGGAAGTGATGTCATGTGTTGTAATGCATTTGTATTGCATTTTCGAACGATAGCTGTACTGATTAAACGAAAATCGTACGATCTGGCATCGTACGAAAAAAATGTCCGTGCATGTCCGATAGAATAATATCGGATGAACTGTCCGAATCGGCTCTCGAAAGCTCTGTACTAACGATCCGATTATCGTACGATCGCTTCGAAAGCGGTATTTCCCGTACGATTTTCGGATCGTGTGTACGGGGCATAAGGGCCAGTTCACACTGGTCCAACATGCACTCTGACAGCGAGAGCGCAAGTCGCATGACGTGTCAAAAATCAATGGTTCCCTATGAGAGCCGTCTTAACTGGTCTGACTTTTAAAAAGGTTCCTGCACAACTTTGGTCCCAACTTGGGCGCGATTTCAGGCCATTGATTTGAATGTAAGTCGCATCATCATCTTAACTGATCTGACTTGTGGCATGCCACTTGTGTGCTGAGGATCTTGATCTCATCCCTACACCAAAATATTTAAAAAAATTACATGCCCCCCCCCCCCCCCCCCCAGATCCATACCAGGAAGACATCACTGGAGGAATAAGACAGCGGGGGGAGAAGACCGAAGGGAGAATACATCCCCGGAGAAAGACACGTTGGAGCTACGGCTTGGGACATTCTTCATTTTTAATGAAGGACTTGTCAAAAACCATCTTTGTTTCTTGTACCACTACAATTTTTTGGGGGTGAATGGGTACAACTCATTCAAATGGGGGGTGAGATATAGGGGTCCCCTTTGTATAAGGGGGGCTTCCAGATTCTGATAAGCCCCCTGCCCGCAGACCTTCACAACCACAGCCCAGTGTTGCGGAGAAGAGACTATCCCCCATGTTGAGGACACGTTGCCTGGTATGGTTCAGGAAGGGACCCTTGCTCGCCCCCGCCTCTTTCCTGGCCTGCCAGGATGTGTGCTTGAACAAGGGTCTGGTATGGATTTTGGCTGTACTTCTCCTTTAACCACCTGACATCTACGCTATGGCCGAATTCCCGGGAGGACGTCATATGATGGCCTCCCCTGTGCATGCTCCATGCGCGCGCCCTACAGGGCGCGCTGTGATCACCGAGTCACTGAGACTCGGGTGATCACCGATCCGAGTGAGGGGCCGGTCCCGGCCCCTTACCATGTGATCAGCTGTTAGCCAATGACAGCTGATCACATGATCAAAACAAAAGCTTGTGATCGTTTTTTTCTCCTCACGCTGACAGCGGAGGAGAAAAAAAAAAGCCGATCACCGGCTTATCTTAAAAAGGGACATCGGTCCCGAAAAGGAAGAGGCAATTATGCCTTATTTATGCTGTCTAACAGTGCCCACTAGTGCCACTTACAAGTGCTTCCGATCACTGCCACCTAATCAGCGTACATCAATGACAGAAAAAAAAATTGCCCGTTATAAAATTTTTAAACAAAATAGGAAAAAAAAAAATAAAAAAAATTATTATATATATATATATATATATATATATATATATATATATATATATATATATATATATATATATATATATATATATATATAATCAAATACCACCAAAAGAAAGCTCCATTTGGGGGATTATTTTTTTTTTATAAAAATGTCATTTGTGTACAGTGTTGTATGACCGCGCAATTGTCATTCAAAGTGCGACAGCGCTGAAAGCTGAAAATTGGTCTGGATAGGAGGGGGGTTTAAGTGCCCAGTAAGCAAGTAGTTAAGCTGATAACACACTAACAGTTCTAATTTCTTGTGACTATTGAGCACACCCATTAAACATTAACAGTGCTGGAGGAAAAAGTAAATGAATCCATAGACTAATTACTTCAATAAAAGCTAATTGTGGTCAGTAGTTTGCACGCCTGGAGTCCAATTAATGAAATGAGTTTGGAGGTGTGATTTAGAGCTACTTTGACTGATAAATTTCACATTTTAAAATTGCTGTTCATAAGAAGCATCAGCTGATGGGAACCATGCCTCGCAAAAAAGGAGCTCTCTGAAGCCATACAAATTAAGAGTAATTGATGGATCAGATCACATTTTATAGCAAGTTACTGCAGAAAACCAGTTAATTCCAAGGGGTTCATATACTTTCTCTTGCCACTGTATATTGTGACATTAGAAGGCCCTACCACTAGGAAAATGGTTGGAAAAAAAACCAAAAACATCTTTTAAAAACATTTTATGATTGCCATGCATTATTAGACACTTTCCCACTTTGGTATGGTGGAACGATTTTTAAAGAATGCCTTCTTCAATTAACTTTTTTTTTTTTCTTTTAACAAAATGTTACACCATTTTCTTTTAAGTCTTAGAAATATTTCATATTTATTTTCCAGCCTATTTAGCTTATTATATAGTTTATATACTGTATATGTACATTATATAAACATTGGTGCAATGAGACCTCAGTATTACCTTTCTGGTGTCTTTATGGAAGTCCTTGGAGTGCGCACAATACTTGTTTTTATATATAAAAATACTTTTTTTTCACTCCGCATTCAATCAGTTTTATATTCCAAGCCATGCACACGTCAGATGTTATTTTTCTGTGACTCGTATGTTGCTGGCGTGTAGAGGCAGTATGTTTGCATTCATGCCTGTGTGGGCACATCATTTACACATCCTTATGTTTTGAAGATAAGCTTTATTTCTTACAAAACTATTTAAAGTTTAAAGTGGATTCCACATTTTCATAAAAGAAAAAAAAAAATTGTAACTTTTGTAAATTTTCATTCTGTCCATTCCCCCCCCCCCAATACAGTGCAGTCAGCAGCAAATGTCCACAGGGTAAAATTTGCATCAAGCACACATCTATTACTGTGTGCCCCAGGTCCCAGTACCGCTCGCCCACCATTTTTCTATTTCACCTCCTATCAGATCTGCAGCACAGAGCCAAGGGGAAAGCTCTGAAACACCTCCCAGCTCTGTGCTTCAGGTTTGACAAGCGGGGTGGGGGGCAAAGCAGAAACAGGAGCCAGCAGATGAGTGCGTCTCCTGATCACTCAGCATTACTTACTCCTGAGCTCTCAGCGTTACTTACTCCTGAGCTCTATGCTCTCAGCGTTACTTACTCCTGAGCTCTATGCTCTCTGCGTTACTTACTCCTGAGCTCTATGCTCTCTGCGTTACTTACTCCTGAGCTCTATGCTCTCTGCGTTACTTACTCCTGAGCTCTATGCTCTCTGCGTTACTTACTCCTGAGCTCTATGCTCTCTGCGTTACTTACTCCTGAGCTCTCTGCGTTACTTACTCCTGAGCTCTCTGCGTTACTTACTCCTGAGCTCTCAGCTTTACTTACTCCTGAGCTCTATGCTCTCTGCGTTACTTACTCCTGAGCTCTATGCTCTCTGCGTTACTTACTCCTGAGCTCTCTGCGTTACTTACACCTGAGCTCTCTGCGTTACTTACACCTGAGCTCTCTGCGTTACTTACACCTGAGCTCTCTGCGTTACTTACTCCTGAGCTCTCTGCGTTACTTACTCCTGAGCTCTCTGCGTTACTTACTCCTGAGCTCTCTGCGTTACTTACTCCTGAGCTCTCTGCGTTACTTACTCCTGAGCTCTCAGCTTTACTTACTCCTGAGCTCTATGCTCTCTGCGTTACTTACTCCTGAGCTCTATGCTCTCTGCGTTACTTACTCCTGAGCTCTCTGCGTTACTTACACCTGAGCTCTCTGCGTTACTTACTCCTGAGCTCTCTGCGTTACTTACTCCTGAGCTCTCTGCGTTACTTACTCCTGAGCTCTCTGCGTTACTTACTCCTGAGCTCTCTGCGTTACTTACTCCTGAGCTCTATGCTCTGTGCGTTACTTACTCCTGAGCTCTATGCTCTGTGCGTTACTTACTCCTGAGCTCTATGCTCTGTGCGTTACTTACTCCTGAGCTCTCTGCGTTACTCCTGAGCTATCAGCGTTACTTACTCCTGAGCTATCAGCGTTACTTACTCCTGAGCTATCAGCGTTACTTACTCCTGAGCTCTATGCTCTCTGCGTTACTTACTCCTGAGCTCTCTGCGTTACTTAATCCTGAGCTCTCTGCGTTACTTACTCCTGAGCTCTCTGCGTTACTTACTCCTGAGCTCTCTGCGTTACTTAATCCTGAGCTCTCTGCGTTACTTACTCCTGAGCTCTCTGCGTTACTTACTCCTGAGCTCTCTGCGTTACTTACTCCTGAGCTCTCTGCGTTACTCTGCACTCTGCACTACTTGCTCCTGAATTTTGTGTGTTACTTAGCCCTGAGCTCTGTGCCTTAGCTAACCGTGAGCTCTGCGCTCTGTGCTGTATCCAATGCCGAGCTCTGCGCTCTGTGCTGTATCCAATGCCGCGCTCTGTGCTGTATCCAATGCCGCGCTCTGTGCTGTATCCAATGCCGCGCTCTGTGCTGTATCCAATGCCGCGCTCTGTGCTGTATCCAATGCCGCGCTCTGTGCTGTATCCAATGCCGCGCTCTGTGCTGTATCCAATGCCGCGCTCTGTGCTGTATCCAATGCCGCGCTCTGTGCTGTATCCAATGCCGAGCTCTGTGCTGTATCCAATGCCGAGCTCTGTGCTGTATCCAATGCCGAGCTCTGCGCTCTGTGCTGTATCCAATGCCGAGCTCTGCGCTCTGTGCTGTATCCAATGCCGAGCTCTGCGCTCTGTGCTGTATCCAATGCCGAGCTCTGCGCTCTGTGCTGTATCCAATGCTGAGCTCTGCGCTCTGCCTTATCCAGTCCTGAGCTCTGCACTCTGTGCCTTCTATACTTTGTGTTTTACTTACTCCTGAGCCCCGTACTCTGTGTGTTATTTAACCCCTTTAAGACTGGGCCTATTTTTCAAACGTGTTGTTTACAAGTTAAAATCTATTTTTTTGCTAGAAAATTACTTTAAAAAAAATAATAATGTTTGGAGGTTCTAACATCCTATAGAATACACATGGCGGTCGTTGCAATACTCTGTCACACCATATTTGCGAAGAAGGCTTACAAGCGCACTTTATTTGGGGAAAAATTTTTTATTTTTATTTTAAATTAAAAAAAATTAAAAAAAAGTGTAAGACAACAGTAAAGTCAGCCCAATTTTTTTATATTGTGAAAGATGTTACGCTGAGTAAATTGATACCCAACGCTTCAAAATGGTGCCGCTTGTAGAATGACGACAAACTTATCCTTAAAAATCTCCATATGCCATGTTTAAAAAAATTCTACAGGTTGCACGTTTTGAGTTACAGAGGAGGTCTAGGGCTAGAATTATTGCTCTTGCTCTAATGATCGGGGTGATACCTCACATGTGTGGTTTGAACCCCATTTTCATATGTGGGCGATGCTCACGTATGCATTTGCTTCTGCGCGCAAGTTTGGCAGGACAGGGCGCATTAAAAATATATTTTTTTTTTCTTATTTTTATACTGTTCTTTTAAAAATAAAATTGTATCACTTTTATTCCTATTACAAGAAATGTAAAAATCCCTTGTAATAGAAAAAAAGAACAAAAAATGCATGACAGGACTGCTGCACGTTACTTAGAGCCGTATTAACCACTTCAGCCTCAGAAAGATTTACCCCCTTCCTGACCAGAGCACTTTTTGCGATTCTGCACTGCATCACTTTAACTGACAATTGCGCATTGTGCGACAGTGTACCCAAATAAAATTGACATCTTTTTTTTTCTCAGAAATAGAGCTTTTTTTTGGTGGTATTTGATCGCCTCTGCGATTTTTATTTTTTGCATTATTTATAAATATATATTTTTTTACTATAATAAATACAACCCTAAAATATATATAAAACAAAATAAAAAGTTTTTTTCCCTCAGTTTAGGCCGATATGTATTCTACATTATGGCGGACAGATCAAACACTTTTGACACTATTTTGGGACCATTGCCATTTATACAGCGATCAGTGCTATAAAAATGCACTGATTACTGTTTAAATGACACTGGCAGGGAAGGGGTTAACCACTAGGGGGTGAAGGGATTAAGTGTGTCCTAGGGAGGTGTTCTAACTGTAGGCGGGGGGGAGGGCTACGCCTCCCATGACAGCGATCACTGCTCTCGATGACAGGGAGTGGTGATCGCTGTCTTGTCACTAGGCAGAACGGGGAAATGCTTTGTTTACTAAGGCATCTCCCCGTTCTACCTCTCCGTGACACGATCGTGGGCACCCGGTGGACATTTCGGTCATGGAGACCACTGCGCACGCAGCGCCACTTCTTAAAGGGGACGTACCTGTACACCCTTTTACCCACCCGTGCCATTCTGCTGACGTAAATCGTCGTGCGCTGTTGCAGCTTACCCATTCTTAGATGTGGTGGCTGCATTATTTTTCATTTTTTAGGCTTTTTGCCCTCTGTTTTAATCTGGTCAGTAACACTTCTGGTATTAGAGTGCCTCCACTCACGATGAAGGAGCACCTTTGGACAACAGCATTGTCAGTCTGTTCCTTCAGCTCCTAAATTGCCCCTGCCCATTGAAATCAATGGGCAGCACGATGAACCGCTGGCAAAAGCACCGCTGCAGTGATTTTAGCCCTTTTTCATCCGCTAGTGGGGGTTAAAAGCTCCCCACTAGCGGCCGAAAAGAGCTGCAAAAACTATGGTAAACGCTGCTAAAAATATCGCCACTTTACCGCTGACGCTTAGGCGCTGGCAGTGTGAAAGTGCTCTTATAGCAAATTTTTTTTTTTTTTACATCAATAAATAAGAGCTGATCGTTGTAAGTAACCCTGTCAGGGTAAATGGTTAGCCTCAACCCTGTAACTGCTACATCTGCAGGAAAACAGACTTACTGGCAGGATCACTAGGTGAAAATAAAGGAAAGAAAGCCTAAAAAAAAAAAAAAGAGATAGAAAGAAATCTATGCACCAATCGCATCTAAGAATTGGTAAGCTGTAATATAATAAAATGTTTGCTTTTGGGTTTAATACTGCCTTAATCCTGAGCTCTGTGCATTACTAAATATTGACCCTTGAGCTTTAACTTCTGTGTGTTAATTACTTCTGACCCCTGCTGCACTGAGTGTTACATCTCAATTAATCCTGACTCCTGCACTCTGTGTGTTACTTCTGACCTCTGCTCTCTGTGTGTTACTTCTGACTCCTGCACTCTGTGTGTTACTTCTGACCCCTGCGCTCTGCACGATTCCTAATCCTGAGTTCTGCACTTCATCTACTCATGATCTCAGCATGCTACCTAATCCTGACCCTTGCACTCTGTGCCTTACTTCTGACCCTTGCACTCTGTGTGTTACTTACCCCTAAACTCTGCACTCTGTACATTACTTGACCCCTGAGAGATGTGAGTTACTTACTCCTGACCCAGAGAAGAGTAGGCTCATGTTTAATTTAACCATACCCCTTTAAGCCCCTCTCACTGTTAGTGGAATGTAGCGGTTCACCACGGCACGCCACATCATTACTTTCTTTAGGACACCCAAAAGGTGCCCAAGGAACTTCAGCAATCTTAGTTACAATCCTGGTTGCATCTCCAGCTGATGTACTCAGATCCCTGCAGGTCGTTCGATCTCCAGCTCCTTCTTTTCAATGACTGTAATGCACTCAACCAGCCTGCAACCAGCCAAATTGTTCTGTTTACAGGGCTGGTGCAAGAATTTGACACCCTAGGTGAAACCACATTTTTCTGCCCCCCCCCCCCCCTTTCCACCCCTGACTCCATCCCTTTTGCCCTGCGCATGTATACCCCATCTTTTTAATGAAGTGCCCATCAAATGCAGCCTCACCAGCTCCCATCAATGAATATTTGCTTGCTTCCGTTTATTTGGGAGTCGGGACACAGACAGTCCTCAGCTGCCGCTGTGCCTCTGACACTATGTGCTAACGGAGGGGCGGCTGCCTGCTTATGCTGAGACTTAGTTGCTTACTGCAGAGAGAAGAGGAGCATAGGAACACCAGTGGCCGGGTGCCCCAGGCAGCAGTGCACCCTAGGTGGCTGCCTAGTTTACCTAGTGGTAGCACCAGCCCCGTCTGTCTAACAGTTTGCGTTAAAAACAAAGATTTAGTTTGCACACATTTGCAAATACATGAGTAAGATGCGGAGGCAACGACAAGGCATTCCATTGTTATCCACAGTCCTAACTCTATACATTTTTGAGAGCCTCCATAGTAGAACCACATGCATTATCATGGATAGGCAGAGGTTGGCTGACAAGTTGAGCTGGGAATTTTCTTTGGTTTTGTTTTACATCTGGAGAGCAAGCTGAAGGTAATTGGTCAGAAATACGGATTCATAAAGTTCCTCACTACTTCTCTCTTCAGTGCCCAGTCACAGGCTGCTCAGGGTTCAGGATGACATGGGCTCTGTAAAAGTGGGTTGAATGATACTTGCTATTAACACTGAGGACATCTAGTGGCAGAAATAAGTACTGCAGTGCTCTGGATTGAAGGTGAATATTTCAACAAAATCCGGTTTTGTTATTTTAATCTTTAATGGGCTTCTATTCATGATGATCTTGAAATTGGCTTAAGTTCTGCTTTAATTTGTACTACCCACAGTTGCCAGTGGGTAATTTGTTTATAAAAAGTGACAAGTGTGCCAGAAGCAATAAAAACATGTAACAAGTGGCGTGCAAGCAAAATGTTTTTTTTTTTTTTTTTTTTTGTCCTTCCAGTCACAGGATGTGGCTGGGCCAGGATGACCTGGGCTCTGTGAAAGTGGGTTGAATGACATTTGCCATCAAACTGAGGACATCTAGTGGCAGAAAAAAAGTACTGCAGGGCTCTGGAATGAAGGTGAATATTACAACAAAAGCTGGTTTTGTTATTTTAATCTTTAATAGGCTTTAGTTCATCAAGATCTTGAAATTGGCTTGTGTTCTGCTTTAATTTGTACAACCCACAGCTGTCAGTGGGTAATTTATTTTTAAAAGAGACAATTGTGCCAGAAGCAAGAAAACAAGTAAACGGGTGGAACACAAACTTTTTTTTTTCCCCTTATTTGGGACATTCATCAAGATAATGGCCTGACTATTTTTTTTTATTATTTCACTGAATGCTTATGACTCCATATCACCACCTGTATGTAGAATACGGTACTACTCTAAAGGTTCGTACACACTATAAGGAAATCGGGCGAACATTTTTCATCCAAAAGAATTTAGGTACGATTTTTGTATCGTGTGTACACAACTTTCGACAGCCAATTTCGAATTTTCGCACAAAAATTCCCAAAGGGACACACTCCAAAATTTTTCTCGTATGGGAACGGAGCAAATGATTTTAGTTTAACCACTTAAGCCCCGGACCAATTTGGCTGGCCAAAGACCAGAGCACTTTTTGCGATTCGGCACTGCATCGCTTTAATTACACGGTCGTGCGACGTGGCTCCCAAACAAAATCGATGTATTTTTTCCCCGCACAAATCAAGCTTTTTTTTGGTGGTATTTGATCACCTCTGGTTTTCATTTTTTGCGCTATAAAGAACAAAAAAAAAAAAAAAATAGCAACAATTTTGAAAAAATAAATAAAAAACCACCACGCATTACTTTACTTTTTTCTATAATAAAAAAAAAAAAAAAAAAAAAAATAATAATATCATCTAAAAAAAACATTTTTCCTCAGTTTTGGCAGATATTTATTCCTCTACATATTTTTGGTAAAAAAAAAAAAAAAAAAAAAAAAAATTTGCAATAAGCGTTTGATTGTTTTGCGCAAAAGTTATAGAGTCTACAAACACAGGGAATAGTTTTAATGCCATTTTTATTGATTTGATTTTTTTTTTTTTTTTTTTTACTAGTAATGGTGGCGATCAGCAATTTTTATCATGACTGCGACATTATGGCAGACACATCAGACGCTTTTGGGACCATTCAAATTTATACAGCAATCAGTGCAATTAAAAATGCATTGATTACTGTGTAAATGTGACTGGTAGTGAAGGGGTTAACCACTAGGTGGCACTGTAGGGGTTAAATGTGTCCTAGGGAGTGATTCTAACTAATTGTGGGGGGGCTACGTGCGACATATCACTGATCACTGCTTCCGATCACAGGAAGTGGTGATCAGTGACACTGTCTCTAGTGGGACGGGGAATTGCTTGTTTACATTAGCATCTCCCCATTCTTCCTCACCGTGAGATGATCGTGGGTATCCCCGCGGACATCGAGTCTGCGGGACGTGCGATGACTGTCACGGAACTCCTGGCGCGTGCCCGCAAGCCACCTCTTAAAAGGGCCACGTACAGGTACGTTAATCTGCCTGTATGTGCGAGAGGGAAGAGGGAGGAGGGCGACTGCGCCTGATCAGAAACACTCTCTGCACAGACTATGTACAGCATAATGACACACAACCTGTGTGTGATTATATGTCAGTATTACATTGTATATCCCTGTATGTTGTGGTCGTTCAGGTGCTTCCGCCTGTGGAAGGGAATTCCACATCCTTGCCGCTCTTACAGTAAAGAACCCTCTACATAGTTTAAAGCTAAACCTCTTTTCTTCTCATTTTAATGAGTGGCCACATGTCTTGTTAAACTCCCTTCTGCAAAAAAGTCTTATCCCTATTGTGGGGTCACCAGTACGGTATTTGTATATTGAAATCATATCCCCTCTCAAGCGTCTCTTCTCCAGAGAGAATAAGTTCAGTGCTCGCAACCTTTCCTCATAACTAATATCCTCCAGACCCTTTATTAGCTTTGTTGCCCTTCTTTGTACATCGCTCCATTTCCAGTACATCCTTCCTGAGGACTGGTGCCCAGAACTGGACAGTATACTCCAGGTGCGGCCGGACCAGAGTCTTGTAGAGCGGGAGAATTATTGTTTTATTTCTGGAGTTGATCCCCTTTTTAATGCCAATATTCTGTTTGCTTTGTTAGCAGTAGCTTGGCATTGCTGAGCCTATCATCTACTAGGACCCCCAGGTCCTTTTCCATCCTAGATTCCACCAGAGGTTCTCCCCCCAGTGTATAGATTGCATTCAGATTTTTGCCATCCAAATGCATTCTTGTGACTTCTATCAGTGTTTGGTTAAAGTTTGTAGGAGGAGTTTTCATTCTGTCATGAATGTCCTATCAGGATGCAGGACCCATGACCCTGTGTTTGGACAGTGTTCATTGGCCCTGTGCTGATCACATGCACTCTCCCAAGGAAAAAAAAATAAATAATCCACACAACTCTAGCAATACACACCAAACTGAGCGTGTGCAGAGTGACTCCACTAACTCAGTCTCAACCAGAGATGTTTTGGGGACAATGCAAGAAGGGGAGGATCTGTGCATACAGAATCAAATGTCCTTTTTACACAAGCCAGAGGATTAACTCCTTAGGTTCCACAGTGAGTAGAACAAGCATGCTTTACTGCATGTACAGACTGATTTTACTGTTGTGGGTTTAGTAACACTTTAAATTCATGATATTAATGAACCCCTTTAAGACCACCCACTGCACATATATTGCAGCAGGGTGGCTCTATTGTATGAAAGACGCATCTCAATGTCCGCCAGAAACCCACGATCGCAGCACAGAGAGGCAGAACGGGGATCTGCCTATGTAAACAAGCCGGATACCCGTTCTGACAGGGGACAACATGGAGATCTGCTGTTCCTAGTGATTAGGAACAGCGATCTCTGTTGTCCCAGTGAGCCCATCCCCCACACAGTGAGAACACACCCAGGGGACACAGCTAACCCAGTGATGGCCCCCTGGTGTTAACCCCTTCCATGCCAGTGTCATTTATACATTGATCAGTGCATTTTTTTTTTTTTTTTAAATGATCGCTGTAGTAATGTCACTGGTCCCCAAAAAGCGTCACTTGTGGTCAGATTTGTCCGCCACAATGTCGCAGACACCCCAAAAAAAATAAATTATAATTATTGCAGATCACCGCCATTACCAGTAAAAACTTTATGTTTTTACTAAAAGTCCATAAATCTATCTCCCATTTTGTAGATGCTATAACTTTTTTACCAAAAATATGTAGCAGAAAACATATTGGACTAAACTGATGGAGAGGGGGAGAGAGGGGGAGAGAGGGGGAGAGAGGGGGAGAGAGGGGGAGAGAGGGGGAGAGAGGGGGAGAGAGGGGGAGAGAGGGGGAGAGAGGGGGAGAGAGGGGGAGAGAGGGAGAGGGAGAGGGAGAGAGAGAGAGGGAGAGGGAGAGAGAGAGGGAGAGGGAGAGAGATATCTCATCTTTTTTAAAATTATTATAACAAAGTAAAAAACATTTTTTTTTTTCCAAATTGTCAGTCTTTTTGTTTATAGTGCAAAAAATTAACAGATTTATTTGTGGGGGAAAAATAAGGACATCAATTTTGTTGGGGTACAACGTCGCACAACCACGCAATTGTCAGTTAAAATAACACAGTGCTGTATCGCAAAAAATGGCTTGTCATCAAGGGGGTAAATCCTTCCGGGGCTGAAATGGTTATGTAGCACTAACCCCCGAAGGAGCTGCTGGTTTGATTGGGCTTACCATTACCTTCTTCACCTCAATTTGTGTCTAGTGGTTTCCCGTGGTAGATGGCCCAGAAACTTTAGAGACTGACAGATCCGCTTAAAGGGATTTTTATTTGCAAAAAACGTACCGTAGTTAACGAACAGTCTCTTAGTATAGGATCAGAGGGTTAGGAGGAAAGTTCAAGTACTCTTAGTGTCAAAGTCAATAATGAAAGACTTGCTTACTTTGACTAAATCCAGAGAATAGCCATTCACAGCTGGATGTTCACTCAGGTTGGATAGTCCCTCTCTCACAAGGTCTAGCAGCCAACAAGGTGCTCAAAATCAGGAACAAGTCTCTGCCACAAAACGTTGTTGTAGAACATGTAGGAATAAGTCTCTGCCACAGACGTTGTTGTAGAACATGTAGGAATAAGTCTCTGCCACAGACGTTGTTGTAGAACATGTGGGAAACTAGAACACTGGTGTGATACCAGTATCTTTCAGCTGGTTTGGTGATACCCATGAGATTGGACTCACTTAGGTCCCTCAGCCTCACCAGGCTCTTGCTAAGAAGCCAACCCGTACATGGCCTTCTGAAGAGTCCTCCCCTGGATAGCTACGAAGTTGCTGGGCCTCTCCACAACCAGAGACGGCACTGGACCACCTCCAAATCCCTTCCTTAGTTTCCTTGCCTCAGGCTAGTCAGCCCGAGACAAAGTCAGGTAGATCCGCACCCCAGGCCATGTCCTCCTGACCAGCCTCCAAGAAGGCTCAAGACCATGGAGTCAGAACATACTTCTGGATCAGAACCACATGACATCCGCATCTTAAGTACCCTCTCCCAGAAAGCACAGCAAGAGTGACACTCCCACTGGGCGGGCTCCGAGAGAAAGTAACCTTAAAGCACCCAACCAGACCGTGGTTCCACGCCTGCCAGAAGAGACAGTGCCCCCTATGGCCAGGCTGAACACCCTATAGTCCAGTCAGACTGATGCCGAGGTCTGAATTTGGAATAATTATACCCAAACAAAACTACAGTTCAGGTGTAACATTAAATTAAAAAAAAAAAAAAAAAAAAAAAAACATAGCGTGTGCTCTACAGGAGCCGGTGCTAATGTTAAAAAGTCAAATATAATATAATTATATATAAAAATATGCAGCAAGGTCCCGGGGCCCAAGGGGCCTAATGATGACCTCAAGGGCTAGGGAGAGCCGACATCCTTCCTTGTATCAGAGTTACCAGGCATGGCGAGTGTGGGCACCAGCCACTTTTGAATGCGAACAAAAGATTCACTGTCTCTCAACAGAATTGGCCAAGACACCCTTGAGCAGATGCAATGGCAACTGGCAGACTCCGAGACTTCTATAGGTAGACAGCTATACAGTGGAAGGCCTCCAGCCGGATAACACTTCTGTATAGGTAGGACCATTGTCTCCTATGGCAACTGAGCTCCCAGTCTCTTGCTAGACTTCCAGATCCCAGTCGTCACTGGAACCGCTGAACTCTTCCACATTTATCTCGCTGTAGACTCCTCAAGCATCACCCCCGCCCCGCTATCCCGCTGGGTTCCTGACTTGGCACTTCACCGTCCCAGGCTGGTAAGAAGACTGCTCAGGTACTTGCTTGGATGGTCCCTTAGTGGCGACAGATTCCCCTCTACCTCTGACCACAACTGGTTCCCCGTCCGGCTTAACTTTGGCAACTCGGTTTGACTCCAATCCTGCAGTCCCAACCCTACGCTGCTTCTCCCAGATAGGCCTCAGGCAGCCTAGTGCCCCCGAGATGGGCCTCAGGCTTCCGGCCTAGCAACCCGGGGCAACATAAAAGACAGCAGTCCAGGTGGCACAAAACCCCGATCATCTGACTTCACCCAAATAGGCTCTCCAAGCAGGCCAAGGGACTAAAGGAACCCCTGTCAATTGGCTGAGACACCCCATCCATTATCTGAGCTTGTTAAGCCCTTGTCATTCTAATGTCACCAGCCACAGTGCCTCCTAGTGGCAGAAGAGGAAAGGTGCCGCAATTCCAGAATTTAGAGAGGAATCAATTGATCTCTAACAATCAACCAGGATAATTACCACCTGGCAAACTAAATTTATTAGCAACCCAGCCTAAACACCAAGGTGCTAGAAATATACATTTAAAAATGTCCATTCTGTGCACCTCCGATTTATAACCTTTGTGGCTACTGAGGAATATATTTAAATGAAATATTTGTTCCTGCAATTCAGCTTTAAATATTCTCTACTTTAGCCAAAACTATTTCAGATACCTATGAAGGCGTGAACTCGTTTAATCTATTACCTGCCCCCCCACGGGGTGGACTGCAGGACATTCACACTCTTCCATTTGACACTTAAATATTTAATCAGGCATTGCAGTCTAGATATTGTCGCCTCCGTTCTTTCACCCCATTTTAACGCTCTTTTGTTATTCCAAAGTTGCTGCGAATTTACAGCTCATTTCATCACTGCTAAATACACTCCAGGCTAACACTGTCACTAATGTACGGGGCTGGTAATCCCGGAGCACACAGACATCCCAGGATGAATATTTCAGCATCTGAATTAAGGGAAATGAGTCCCTTGCCATTTGATGGATTTTGGTGTTTAAAAGAAAGGCAATTTTCACTCTGGCTACTGTTTATCCAGCTACTACGCAGACATCTAAAAGCTGGCAGAATAATGAAAAAAAAAAAAAACATAAACCAATGTTTTTATTGAAAAATGGGAACAAAAGCAGCAAACAAAATGACAAAAAAAAAAAAAAAAAAAAAAACTGCCATCTTATTCTTACTGTATTAAATTGTATTGTAATTGTACTGTTTGCCCTCATGTTGTAAAGCGATGTTGTAAACTGTTGGCGCAATATAAATCCTGTATAATAATAATAATAATAATCTGAATTTGCATGGTGCACACTGCCATACTTAGCATTGTTATGGTCATCACCGGGCCCTGTACCACAAAGTGACGCATAAAAAAAAAAAAAAAAAAAAAAAATGGACAATGCACATTAATACACTGCAAGGACAGCTCATGCTTGGTGCTGATTGGAAGACTCTAGCTCTGACTTAGCCTGAGGCATGTCAGACCTCTGTAGAGACGTAGCGCTACCCACTTAAGAAACGCTGGATATTAAGTCCCCCTATTCCTGCACAGCCAGGCAACACGCATTTTCTGAATTTTTCTCAGAGACAAGAAATCAATCCATTAGCTTGTTTTTGTTGTTTTATTGGGGAAACAACTTTAATAGGGTGTAGGGATTATGGGATGCCCAACTTGCCTGAAGAAACAATCAGATGGAGGACAACTTTCCTTCTCTATATACAAAATTAAGATCCTGGACTGTACTCCCTCTGGAATAAATGCAGTCTCTATGGATCAGTGGCAAGGTGCTTTACAGACAAGGAGCTCTCGGTCCTCTTAAGTGAAATAGCTCAAAGTTGCAAACTGTACGCAGGAGTGTCGTGTCTCCCCAGTAGAACCTCACACAGTTCTGGACACATGCAGATACTACCAGCCCACCTGAAGAACGCCCCAGCACAAGGAATTGGGATTTAGCACAATGCTGTTCCTGAAAAGTATGCCATGTCTGGCATTCTCTCCCCTTGTATGACCCTGGGTAAGCGGAGGTACTCACACTGTCCTTTGCTCCCCGTTGCACTGGGCAAGACTTTTGTTCAGGCCCCCAACTGATCAGCTCTTCCCATGCCCGCCCAGATGTCTTCTGCACAAGACCCAAAAGGTAATGGAGATTCCTTCTTTAGGCTTCCTCTCTTTCCTTTCCTCAGCTCCCAGCCTGGAGGGCGAGCCCCCCAGCCCCGGAGTTCCCTCCCAGGCCTCACGACAGCATTTAAACTGACAGTTAGGTTTTAGGCTTAGGATCAGGACCATGGGTTAGGTTAAGGTTTGATTAGATGTTAAACGGAGCCTAAAGCAGAGCAAAAAAAAAAAAAAACCTACCTTTCTCTCAACGGTCCCTGTTCCTCACCAGTGCCAGCACCTTCTCCTGGGGTTCTGGTCTTCGGCTGTCTACATTAGATGGCCCAGGTTGATATTCTGCTCATCAGTGGCGGCCGGTGCTCAAAGTGAAAAATACTGAACCCCCCCCCCCCCCCCCCATCAAACACAGCCACTGTGCCCATCAGCTACCACTTGTGCCCATCAAATGCAGGCAGGCATGTCCACGGCTGTCACTTCACTAACCCCAGCAGCACATACTGACGGGGCTCTCCTCCTCTTCTGTAGTGGAGGGAAGCGGCGGCTGCGGCTCCTGTGTCCGCTCCTCGGGCTTCCTGTGCCATGTCTCCTATTCCGCCAAAGAGTTAGGCATTGCCTAATGCTTTGGCCATTCGGGAGACAGGTCTCACTGACTTGCCTGCTGATTAGCAGGGAGGAACGTTAGTGTGAAAATAGCAAAAATACATTTGCTATGCCACACAACAGGGTGGGATCGGGACGCAGTGCTCTGCGCCCTGAGCCCACCCTATTTTGAAGCCTATTAGAGCCTCGGTCTCCAATCATGTGCTTCAAAATACACACCCCCGCCATAGTATTTCATGTGTCCGGCGTCCTGAAAGGGGCCGGGCACATGAATAGGGAGAGCGGCACAGGTGTCGGGGGGGGGGGGGGATAGGAGTCGCGCTCCGTGCCCCTCAATGCACAGGCTGCCACTGCACCCAGCACACAGGGACTGCCAGCGATGTAAACTGACCTAAGCACGCTCATGAGAAGAGAGGAGAGCAAGCAGGCAGGTAGGTGTATTATATTATTTCATAAGAGACATTGCATATATTTTCTGCAATAAAGAGGCTGCCTGCTTGCAGTTTGTGATTTTCAGCTTTAAAATTAGACTTCCACGCATGTCATTATATATATATATATATATATATATATATATATATATATCTCTCTCTCTATCTATATCAGACCAAAAAGAGAATTAAATGATAAAGAAAGAGGGATACAGGGATTTGGTCCCCACAGATGAGGGCCATATCTAATTATATATATATATATATATATATATATATATATATATATATATATATATATATATATACATACACACACACACACACACACACACACACACACACACACACACACACACACACACACACACACACACACACACATACATATAGCTGTTAAAACCCAATTTGGGACCTGGAGATCAAAGGGTTCATAGAGGCTTTGGAGGGGTGAAGTCTCCACTCCTAGGTTCAGGTTTTGTTGACACAGTGATTGTGCAGGTGTGTACATGGTTTTTATCACAGATGCGACTATGGTCCAGGGCTCCATCCTGGCAGACAGAGAAGGTCTCAGCCTAGGAGTCAGGAGGGCTCGACTTGTGTACAGTGTTAATTTTGGCAGCAAATTTTGATTTAGTTTTAGTTTTAGGACTAAAATGGCATTTTAGTTTATTTAAGTCTTCTGTAATTGTTTTAGTTTTAAATCGCATTTAGTCGAATAAAAAGTCTTACGTTTTAGTCGCCTAAAACTAATTTTAGTTGTTTAAAATCTAATGGGTGTAATTAAATTGTAATGCATTAGTTAACATTTCTCTACAAATTTCCAAACTCATTATATACTGCTGGAGTGAAAAATCAAATAGGTCATCATTTATGGTATTGAGGTATAAACATGCACTACAGACCAGTGTTAATTTTGATGTCAAATTTCAATTTAGTTTTAGTCTTAGTCTTTTGACTAAAATGGCGTTTTAGTCCCATTTAAGTCTTTTGACTGAAATGCCATATTAGTTTTAGCCATATTTTAGTTCTCAGTTGTTTTAGTTATAGTCGTATTTTAGTTGACTTAAATAGTATTCATTTAGTCAACTAAAATGTTTGTCGTTTTACACGACAACCAGCCTGATGGGAAATTCTCTTGGTCGGCGCCATTGGCTATAGCTGGCGATGCTAGTGAGCGGATTCTAATGGCGGTATTGGTGCTGATACAATAGCACTGTGAAAGGGATTCAACCAGCTGGTTGAGCGAGAAAAAAAAAATATTGGTGTATGGCCAGCCTGGTTTCTCACTTACTGTATATAGTTTAAATGAGATTTAAAAACAATACATTTAAAAGCCTACAGATTCTTAAAAAAGATAAAAATTGTTAAAAATATTTTTTTCTTATTTTTTAAACACCAATGCCATTTTTCAGCTGTATCATTTCAGTAGTTAAAAAAGTATTTGGTGCAATCCACGTGTAAAATTAAAAGCACATCCAGCGAAAAACAAATGGAAATAACGTTATGTGGAAAATAATGAAAAGTACAAAATAAACTAGCTGCCATCATTCAAGAGTGTTTTTACTACACTCAAACCAATAATAAATCAATCGCAAACAGTGCTGCACTACTAAATAACACTCAAATATATAAATAATGTGCTCATCCATCTATTCTAATAATCATATAACTAAACACCAATGGCATATTTCAGCTGTATCATTTCAGTGTCTATTCATAGCTGTGCGTTTTATCACTAATACCAGAACAAGGGAGGCCATGTCATTCCATATTAGCGTAAAAGAAGGCCAACATGTCATTATAGGCCCCGGTCTCCAGGGGCTCACAGAGGAAGGCAATTTAGAAGAATTCCAAGCAAATTAAATGCATTTTGTTCACTGCACTCTGTAGACAAAGAATTCACAATGCCAATGTAATAAGGAATTGTTTTAATTGGGATTGGGGAGGAGAAGATGATGCTGTCTTAAAACATAATGAAATACATACATCTGTTATTAGAATGAGTTTCATTCGTACTGTATATCCCACTCCTGTTGGGAATGTAAAAAAAAAAAAGAAGGACAATTATGGAAGCTTTCCATCAGCTTTCAGTCAAGAAACTGCTACTTGCAATTAAAAGGGTCCACATCAATCGACCACCCGCTTGCCTGCTCAAAAATGAGCAAATAATCAGAAATGGGTAGAAATCATCTAAAATCAGCACAGTGCTTATAGCAAGGCATTTTGAATAAAAAAACTCAGCTTCCATCATTTGCCTACTCAAACCTGTTTGGACCGCTAATATAGTCTATAGGTGCCGGTCGCCACCATTCGGGATTGTGAAAGTATCCCACCACTCAACAGCCAATAGGAACTAACCATGTCACCCAGGCAGTGACATTGATAATCGAAAGAAGGACCCTACCCTTCTGAAGGGAAAAAGATGAACCCGGCGCATTACACGACCACAGATTTGGATGAGTATTTTGGGCATTTAACTTTCTAGCAATTAGCAGTGAGGACTATGTCCAGAGTTCATCTTTAAGATAACACCCATCTCTTACCAAAACCTCCTACCGATGCGGCACTGCCGCAGACTATCTTTAGCCCACAAAACATGACGCCTACCATGGAAAGGCCAGTTGGTTGTGATCACTTCCCAAGCCCAGTTTCCAGTCTTGTGTTCCTATCCACTGGCCTAAATGAGCACATTAGTTCCACCAAAACAGACATGGTTTTGTCCATAGCTGTCAGAGTCAAGCCTGTCCAACAACCCTTTTCGCTCTGTGTCTAACAGTAGCCCATTAAACTGGAACAAAGTTTCACAATACTTTTAAATAAGTACAAAGCATGAAGGATATGGGTCAACGACAATTTATATAGTTCTATCATACATGAATATACACCTCATAAAGAACATTCTATTATTTCTGTTGTGCATTCTACAAAACTTAAATCATCTTCACTTTAATTTTCCAACGCTCCAATTGTACCATTTGCCTCTCTGGTTTCCCCTTTCATCCTACATTTCTATTGTTCTGCTTCCAAGTAGCCTACTCTTCCCTGATGGTGATTGCAACTTTGCTTTCATGGTTATTTTTTTCTTTGACCCTTTTATCTTATTTCAAACGTCTTTCCGCCAGTCCTGAACCTTCTCCTCAATCCAATTTCTAGAGATGGGTTTCCTTTTATGTTCTATTCATTGTGGGGTGCAAGTAATAAGTGGATTGTGTCCTTCGGGATAATAAAGCGTAAGAGCGAATACAGTCTGGAAATTGACAAGAGAAATTGCAGTGTAATACATGGTAACATTTGCTACGGAACTTGACAAGAACTGAAAATGACATCCATCAACTCAGCCTACGCTGGGTAACTTATGCTGCTTGTGTTATATATAGTGAATGAGATGAACGGGGCACCAGAGCAACAAGTCAGAGTTATATCATTTCTATATATTGTACCCCTGAAAAATTATGAAGACAGCTTTTTTATTGATGAAGAAAACACTCTTCGGGTATTAAACAGCTGGGAAAAAGGTTAGAAGAAAAGTAAAGCAAACATGTGCTATGAATACTTCTGTTTCTTTTCCTTCTTCAATGATGTCTTTAGCTGTTGGAAGATGATCACAATGTTGAGATATGTGGCTCACCCCTTTTTTAGCCCTGTGCTGTCTTATGGGACTGGGGACAGAGTCCTCTGCCTTTTGTAAGTTCCAAATAGAATGACTCAAACTTTACATAGGGCTGCCTTTCTTCACTGCAACGGAGAAGTGAAAGGAAGGCAAGTCTATTTTGTTGCGAAAGTTGGCATTAAGTATATCTCAAATCCCCCCCCCCCCCCCCAAAGCTTTAGGATAGAGGGTTTCTCTTAGCAACCTCAGTGTTACAGAGTAAATACATTTAGTTTGGCTCCTCTGTAAGCAGAGGAGCTGACGTTTATTTGTGCTTAGCTGTGCACAGCTCTGAGGGCTGGGCTCTGTTACCTCCCCCTGGCTTCTAGAACTTGCTGGATCCTTCTGGAACTTAGAGGGTAGAGGAACAGAGGCTAAAGCCTGAATATTTATGGATTTCTCACCAACTCCATAAATATTTACGACCCATTTATATTTACGAACATTTATGACCCATTCCCCACCTTCTAGGCCTTACTGAGGTAAGACCCAGAAGGTGGGGAATGGGTTATAAATGTTCAAGAGCCTGGCAGTAAAGGAGTAGAGTCCAAGGTCAAAACTCCAGGAAGGGACCCTTGGGCAGAAGGATGGAGGGGAGAAGAGAAAGTGCAGTTGTAAGTTTCACCCCTTTACTAGCCTGAGCTAGGCTTAACTGAAGCATCCTGACAGACAAGGTCCACCCTGTGTAGCAGAAATACTATACATCAGCCTCTTGGACTCCAGGGTTTACCAAAAGAGGGACTGTAACTTCCTTTTCAGCATACCTCCAAGCCTGGATAGAGGGGACAGCAAGGTGCAATATTTTGCTTGTCGATAACCAAAGGACAGCTTAGTGTTAACACCAAGTTGTCAAAAGCCGTCCCACACCTCTCGTTTAGGCCAGTGGCAGGTATGTGCGCTAGTATTTTTCCAAGCAGCAGCACCAGCATTCTTCAGTTGGAACTTTTTGTTTTGCTAGTATTTTAGCTATGCCAACAATCGTATGGGTGGAAAACATTTTTTGACATTAATACCAAGCAGTCAGAGATATTAGCAAGTCCTCAAGATTTTATCCAAGTTCTACAGTTTTGGGCATCCCATGACTGATATTGAGCCTGTGAGAGAGTTGCAAAATTCCTGTTGCCTGGATGTGAGAAATCCAGTGGCCCTTACGGGCGGGGCGGTTAGCACTACATAAGAAGTAAATAGAAATGTAGCCGATAGGATATAGGACATCAACAAACAAAAAAAGACAGGGTTTTAAACCCAGTCACATCTTGAATATGCCGTCCAGTTCTGGTCTCCTGTCCTCAGGAAGAATGTGCTGGAACTGGAGAAAATTCAAAAGAAGGGCAACAAAGCTATTAAGGGAGTTGGAGGACCTCAGTTATAAGGAAAGTCTACACACATTAAGCTTACTTTTCTGGGAGAAGAGACGCTCAAGAGGGATATGATCGCAATATATAAAATATCTAAATGGTGATTCTAGGGGAAAAACTGTTCAGTTTCAGGTCGCTAAAGAGAACACGTAGTCACTTAAAGCGGAGGTCCACCCTAAAGTGGACCTTCCGCTCATCGGAACCCTCCCCCCCTCCGGCGCCACAATTGGCACCTTTCAGGGGGGAGGGGGGTGCAGGTACCTGTACAGTACAGGTATCTGCACCCACTTCCGGGATAGCTCTCTGCGGAAAGGGGCGTTATCCCTTGCAGTGTAGTTGGGCTTTAAAATTGAAATGGTAAAATGTTTAAAAGACAAGTATGGGTATTTTTTTATTTTTTTAGAACCATAGTTACCTAGGTGGTAATCTGTGCTGCATCTGTCCCCCGCCGCGGCTCTAAGGGTGAGAACTGAGCAAACACCACTGATTGCTTGGTTCTCAGAGCTCAGTGAGCAGAGAGCTGATGACCGCTGTCTGCTCTGCACCCTCCCCCCCCCCTGCGCTCACTGGAGCTCTGAGCTGTAGTGAGGCCGGGAGCAGCTGGCTCAGGATCTCAGGTGGCGGTCAAAAGTTGTGGGTGGATCCCAACCAGATTGTCATGATCTTGTCCCAGTTTGGACTGGCTCTGTGACGTCAGCCGACAGCGGGCTTCAGACTGCTGTTGGCTAAAAACGGGTCACAGGAATTCAGAACAAATCCACACGAGCTTTAACTGTACTTCTCCTTTAACTACCATAAAATGAAGGACATTTAGTAGTATTGCTTAGGCTACAGAAATATTAGTTGCAGAAGATCTAGTATAATAATACTGTACTAAGACAGTGTTGAAGGTAGATCAAAATTATACATGGTCTTGTAAGACCTGCAGCATTGATAAATGTCTGCAGGCATTTTGAAGGGCGTTCCAAAGAACTTGCGCAGCATACCCTGTAACACTTCCAGTGTTGATGTCCGCTGGTATGTTCAAGACAGTGGCATCACTAGTGTAGGGCCAGAGGAGGCCATGGCCACCTACATTATAATGTGCCCCTTCAAGGGAGAAAAACTTTGAGTGAAACAAAGGTTCCATTCGGAGGTTAGAGAAGAGATATAGGAAACTATTCTTATCCAGTGTTAATATGCTGTAAAGTGCACCTGTAATAATGGAAACTTGTTCTGCAGTTGGTGACTTGCCTTTTTAAAATGTATAAACCACAAGTCTACTATACTGATCCTGAGGCTCACTAGCTAGGAGGTTATTGCCCTGGAAAAAGCATACAGCTTGTAAAGTTTATTAAATGGTTATGGTTTGGTGACTTGTTAGAAGGCCGCAAGAACTAAGGAAATAGTCCCAAAAGTCAACAGCAATTGCATCTCTCTTGTTCTACGCTGTTCTTATTTCTCTTGGAAGCAGTGAGTCTGTAAAGTACCACCAATGAATGGCTGCTGCTAGGAGATATACAGGCCATTCTAGATTCTTCAAAGAAAAATTGGAAACCAGAGACATTAAACTCAAAAACTGCAGCAAATGGTTGGGTTGGCATTATGAAGATTTAACCGCTGATGTTCCTAATTGTCATAACTAGTTAGTCAGTAATGTAAACAGAATTGATCACTTACTCATTCTGGGCAAAGTCACAGGTTCTCTTGAAACTCCACCTTCCTACACATTAAAACTAATGGCCAATGCACTCCCCTGCAGCTTTGTTCTTCCATTGGAGCCCTCAGAAATACTTTCAGCTTTAGTGGGTGATGCGTCCTTCTCCCTTCCTCCTGGGATGCACTCCTTGGCCTGGGTGGCCAATCACTAGACCTACATACTTCCAAGTGACGAGGGAACAATGTCATTAACCTTATGCAAGCTTCCACACTGTCTGACATAGAGCTTAAATAGGAATTAGACCTAGAGCTCTGACAAAGGAACAGAGCTATGGGAAAGCCTGGCATTGAAGGTTGTAGACCTGTCAACAGAACCATTATACCTAAATAGGCAAAGTGATAGTTTCAGTTAAAGCGGGAGTCCGCGTTTTTTTTTTTTTTTTTAAAGCCAGCAGTTACAAATACTGCAGTTGCTGACTTTTAAAATAGTGACACTTACCTGTCCAGCGCGCCTGCGATGTCGGCACCCGAAGCCGATCTCTCGATCGTCTCTCGGGTGCTGCCGCCGCCATCTTGGGTATGGGAATCAGGAAGTGGAGCCTTTCGGCTTCATTTCCCGGTTCCCTACTGTGCATGCGCGAGTCGCGCTGCGCAATAAGGACGGTCCCCGCTGCCTCTGGGATCTGTGCGTTTCCCAGCAGGCAGCGGGGGACTTTCGGAAAGGGGCGTAATCTACGCCCCTTTCCGCAGAGAGCTATCCCGGAAGTGGGTGCAGATACCTGTACTGTACAGGTACCTGCACCCCCCTCCCCCCTGAAAGGTGCCAATTGTGGCGCCGGAGGGGGGGGGGAGGGTTCCGATGAGCGGAAGGTCCACTTTAGGGTGGACCTCCGCTTTAATTGACCAGCCACTATTGAAACCTTTAGGTTTAGATGCATTAACAGTTCAAAGGGGTTTCCCCTTAAAAAAAAAAAAAAAAAAAAAAACACAGGAACACCCAGAAGTGGTGCTTCCTCACTCCAGCTCAACATTCCTTTACCTGTTAGCCTTAAAACATTTCCAACAAATCAGCTTTTATTTTCCAAAAGTGGAAAACCATTTCACATCTTTTACGTTAACTCAGCATTGTTCTGGCTCCCAAAGGGCCCTGTCCATCATGCTGCTTCGATGTTTGTGCTGCAATGTACCCTAATGGCTGGTATGTATAGAGTTTATTACACTCCCCAAAGAATGTGTAAATTTGGAGTGATACCTAAAGATGAATGCCCTAGGTGTGGAGCACCAGGGGATTTGCTACATATGGTATGGAAATGCCCAAAACTGTTCAGATAGATACTGGGGGGAAATAGTTGAGAGGATAAATAGAACCTTTGGTACTATATTGAAGCCAGAGGCAAAGCTTTGTCTTCTGGGAAGTTTTGAGGAGGGCAGGATTCAAACCCCAATAAAAATAGCAGTGTTAAGATTTCTATACCAGGCTAGGCGATTAATAGTGTTGAACTGGCAGTCTAAAATACCCCCCTCCTCAGTAGAATGGATTAAAGTCATTAGCTCTATGATCTGGTGTGAGAGGGTGTGGTATATTAAGCAAAATAACTTAAAATTTGAGGGCCTATGGAGCCGTTGGCTGAATGAGATGGGCTGTTCGTTGTGGGGGGGGGGGGATGTTGGAGGGGTAGCTTGTGCTACCGCCCCATTAACTCCTGGTACGTTGATGGGGGGAGGGGCAGAGGGAGAGGAAGGAACCTCTCCCCCCTTCTAGGAACTAGTGGACTGCATATTTGGGTATATCAGATGGACGAGTTGAGGACTCCTGCCCCCCTAGCTTTGCCAGCGCTCTGTTCCATCTCTCCCATCCAGTGGAGTAGAAACTCGACTGGGAAAAATTGGTACTCGTGGCGTACATTCGGGGGAAGGGGGAGGGGAGGAAGTTGAGGCCAAGTCAAGGGTATGACCACAAAAAGGATTTATGGCTTTTTATATTATTGTGGATAAATGTGTGGGATGGCTATTACTTAGTTCCAAGAGAATTATTGTATACATGTATTTGGTAAACCAAAAAAAAAAAAAAAAAAAAAAAAAAAAGTACGGAAGCGTGCTAGTGCTCCTCAAAGCAACCAATCAGTTCCCAGTGATTGGTTTCTACTTAAGTAGAAAGCGCACATTTAACTAGCTGCTACCTCAACATTTCCTTTAGTCCAGCTATAATTCAGCCCTATTAGTCTCATTACATATTAGTAACTCTCATGTAAACTGCACCAAGAAGATTCTAATTCACTCTCTGCTTGCCCTGAATATTGCCTACCTATTTGTAGGCTCCACTCCTCCCACGTATTGGAGGAAAGCCATATTTTGCTCTTATTGTTCACAACTGTGCACTGTGTCTAGGGATCCCATATGTCCCTGTTTTCCCAGCAACGTTTGGCAACTGAAGATCGCAGCTACTCAAAAGTAACCAAAAAAACAAATCAAATCACTAATATTACCCAGAAGACCTTAATGTCCATTGAAAATAGAATGTCCACTTTCCTTACTACTTAAGTACAGGTCCACTTTAAATTTTATATGCTAATTTATCAATCCCTTGCAATCAGACTAAAGCTGACCATACTCGCTTAGATTTTTTTTTTCCCCCCATTTATTACAGGTATTCATAAAAGGTGCCAACAATTTAGACATTTTGTACAATCACATCGGTCCCTGCCCTTACAATGTACACAGGAAACTTAACCTAGCAGCATGCATTTGGAGTGTTGGAGGAAACCCATGCAAGCACAGGGAATACATGCAAACTCCATGGTGCTATATGCTGGATTTCCAGTGTGCCCCTGTGCTTTTAAGGAGGGGTGTGCTCCCTCTAGGCTCACCTGCCCTCTGCCTATTCATTATAATGCATGTGCTTCTACTATGGAGGGTCTCAAAATTTTGAGTTAGGAGGACTACAGAAAATAATTAAATGCCTTGACGGGACTCTAACATGGTTTTGTTTTGCATGCATTGCCCTTCCATGTGTTCCTTGCTGTTATAGGCCAGTTATAGGTGAGGGCAGTGGCCATTTGTTTGTTCTGTTGAAATATTGCTGAGGGGGATGCACTGGACACCTTTACTGCCATGGTGCTATATGTTGGGTGTCCTGTGCACCCCTGTGCAAAGGAGGAAGGGGGCTTCTTCCAGGCTCACCTGCCCTCTGCCTATCAATTATAATGCATGTGTTTCCACTGTGGAGGGTCTCAAATTTTCAAGTTAGGACTACAGAAAATACTGGGGTGCCGTGGTGGGGCTCTGTAGCTTACGCATGTATTTGGAAATGTGTGCAAACTAAACCCATTTTTAAACACGTATGGTTAGACAGGATAATTGGGTTGTTTGCAAGCTGGTCGGTAAGTTGAGCTTGGAATTTCTTTGGTTTTGTTTCCATGCAGGTAGTGCCCTGGTTGGGATTTGAACTGTTGAGCCTAATGCCCTGTACACACGGTCGGACTTTCCGTCAGAAACCATGCGATCGGATCTTGTTGACGGAAAATCTGATAGTGTGTGGGCTCTAGTGGACTTTTTCCGTCGGAATTTCCGACTGAAAAAATTTGAGAGCAGGACCTAAAATTTTCAGACAACTAAATCCGATCATGTGTATAGAATTCCAATGCACCAAGTGCCACGCATGCTCAGAATAAATTTGGGGACAAAAGCTATTGGCTACTGGCCTCTACGTAGTCCCCATCATACACGTTGTAACTCACCTCGTTCAGAACGATCGGATTTTCTGACAACTTTGTGTGACCATGTGTATGCAAGACCATGTGTACAGGGCATAACACTGCAAGGTGTTATAAAATCTGTTATAACAGAAACAATACATCCAACAAAAACATTTAAAAATTCCAAAACTTTAGGCCCATCCTCAACCGTAAGCTAACTAGCTAGCCAAATTGCACACTATTCCCTCCCAAGTGCTTGCTTTTTACAATGATGAATTCCATACCTTGCAATAATAAGGACCCAATTGGCTGAAATAGCTGTCTACATGTTAGAATAAATGATTTTGTAAATTTGTTGCATCTGTGCACTCTAAAATGCACAGTTAGCCCAGCGGCAGAAAGGAAAGACTTGCAAGACTTTACCTACTATTATAAGATAAGGAATAAATCACTGGCTTTTCGATTAGCATTAGAAGTGTTTAATGACATTTTCAATGGAATTCATAAAGAGCATTGAAGATGCTCTTTAGCATTCTGACATGCCTCCGCACCAAGGATGTTGGTGCAAGTGACAGATGTATGTACCTTTTCCAACCAGAAAAGTGGAGAAGTGCTGAGACTAGAGACTGGCGCATCCTCAGTGCAGCTGCCACACAGACAGCACAGTGGCAGGAGTTTTAAATGTTGATGGACGGAGTCTGATGGGAATTTACAAGTTCCCCATCAGGTCCGCTTCCTTTGTGATTGACAGCAGGCAGTAGGTGGATCCATAGCCAACAGACACCCTGATATGTTATAGAATTTGCGCTCTGCTTGTTGGTAATCATAAGGGGTGTGGACATGATGAGAAACTAGTGTCTAAGCTTCTCTATCAGGCCCAGCCGTTCTCATTGTTGCTGGATGCTGGGATGCTACTAGCTGTGAAGCCAACAGCTTGTAGGCATGTGCTTACTAAGGGAATGGTATTGCTAGCAACCAAGATTTTTCTGCCCAGGTTAGGGAAGGGTGAAATTTTGGATCACTGGTTTCCTGGATTATTTTTGGATCCGGTCTTCCTTTCTGGTCCATTATATATATATATCCGGGCTCATAGAGAGCTTCAGTACGGGCCCACCTGGGAGCTGGAGGGTCCATGTCATTGGCAAGGATATAGCCTTCGTCTGCAACCCCAAGGGAACTCACCAGCCATGGACATCTTTTAGAGGTACACCTGGGCTGCCACAGAATAGTCAGTGGTTGGACTCCTGCACCATTATGTTGATTAGCCTGCCCTACACAGCTTAAATAAGCTGTGCGTGCGGAAATGTTCTGTGCGCGTGTGCACACGCGTGGTTCCAGGGGGAACAGGCTTGGCTGTATTTGCGTATGACACAAATCCTTGTATGCCCAGATACAAGGCTACTGCGCATGTGCGGCAAAGCTGCTGTGTGTCATGGCCGCCAAACAAACTGCTGAGCATAGTGGCACTCTTGCGAATGCACGTGCGCCCTGGTGAACCAAGGTGAAGCGGCACACCATCCATCCACACCATGTGCCATTATACTGGTAAAAATAAACAGCCAGACACAAGCAAAAAAAAAAAAAAAAAAAAGTACACTTTGCAAACATCCGCAGCTAGCCCAAAACTGCCCCGTATGGTCACTGCACATAGGTGTCCACCTCTAGCTAGCTTGACCGATTGTAACAATCTCTGGGACACCCCACAATAATATTAAAGGGGTTTCACTTACCCGTCCAGGCACAGGGCGGCTTAGAAACAAAGAACCCAAACTTCACCCATCACAGCGGGTTCCTGTCACTTGAGGAACTTCAAGGACTGGGTACCCTTTCCATATTTTAGGGTCCACTCCCTTGGACCTGAACATGCGCCTTAGCGCGGTGGTGTCCAGGATTTCACTTCGTAGGGTCCAGCGCTCGGAGGTCGCATTACAGGCAAAACCTTGTAGGACACTGGATGCATGAATTCCAATATGGGGTGCATTTTTTCCTTTTTCATACATCATGGGATACAGAGTCAGACTAATATTCGTTACCTACCGAGTTATACTCCATCAGGTGAATGGACACTGGTAAGACAAAGGTCTTCAGACAGGAAGTGATCCCTTAAACTCCCCCCCCCCCCCATATAGGAAGTACTTCAGTTTTTACCAGTGTCTGCACAGTGGATGGCACGGTTTGTTTGAGCTCTCTGAGCTCCAGGTCTCTAGTCCCACATACGGTTCTTAAATGAATCAACATATTGACCGATCGGATCCATTTGACACAGGCTTATATAAAATGGTACCCGAGCCTCGCAAAGAAGACTTTTTCGGCCGCTAGCGGGGGTTAAAACCTCCCCGCTAGAGGCTGAATAGCGCCGCTAAAACGATGGTAAAGCAGAGCTAAAAATAGCACCGCTTTAACACTGACGCCCGCCCCAATGTGAAAGTAGACCAAGTCACAGTTATCCTCTAAAGCCATTAAAACATTTTTCTCACCCTACATCCCGACTAACCTGTACTGTGGAGGCCCTGCCCTATATATCTGGCTAAATGTGTATTTTTTGCTGCACGCCTTTATTTAATATCCCTCCCTTAGTATACAGGCGGATTCTGCATGGCAATTACTGGGAATGACGGATCAGTAAGACATCAATGTGCTCCAGACCTCGCTCCCTCAACACAAATGTCACCGTTGTCACAGATAGAACACAAGCCACCTCTAATATACAGGACTTTCCTCTGCTCTATCTCACACATAACACAATGACAATAATAAAGTGACAAGGACAAACTGGAAGCGTGCCACCTTTTATTCATCTCTTGAGTTATTTGAGAGAAGAAAAGAAAGAGCAACAATGTCAATACAGTATATGAAGATATAATGTTACAATGCCAGATATTATCTGAGTCCCGCCAGATAATAAATCTCCCGCTTAGGAAAGAGACTAAAACTTGAGTGCAAAATCTGGTGCAGCTCTGCATAGAAACCAATCAGCTTCCAGTTTTTATTGTCGAAGCTTAACCACTTTAAGACTGCCCCAGCCAAATATACTGTGCAGAGCGGCCCTCCTGCGTGAAATCACTTATAGTTGTGCTCATAAGTTTACATACCCTGCCAGCATTTATGATTCCTTGGCCATTTTTCTTAGAATATGAATGATAACACAAAAACTTTTCTTTCACTCATGGTTAGTGTTTGGCTGAAGCCATTTATTATCACTCAATCATGCTTACTCGTTTTAAATCATAATGGCAACAGAAACTACATAAATTACCCTGATCAAAATGTTTACATACCCTTCCATCTTTCATCCAGTGCTGCACTTATGTTTCTGGATTCTGAGTCATGGGGAAAGCCAAAGAATTGTCAAAGGATCTATGAGAAAAGGTAACTGAACTGTATAAAACAGGAAAGATATTTAAAAAGATATCCAAGGAATTGAGAATGCCAATCAGCAGTGTTCAAACTCTAATCAAGAAGTGGAAAATGAGGGGGTTCTGTTGAAACCATACCACGGTCAGGTAGACCAACTAAAATTGCAGCCACAACTGCCAGGAAAAATGTTCGGAATGCAAAGAAAAACCCACAAATAACTTCAGGTGAAATACAGGACTCTCTGAAAACATGTGATGTGGCTGTTTCAAGATGCACAATAAGGAGGCACTTGAAGAAAGATGGGCTGCATGGTTGAGTCGCCAGAAGAAAGCCATTACTGCACAAATGCCACAAAGTATCCCACTTACAATATGCCAAACAGCACAGAGACAAGCCTCAAACCACCTCAAACCTTTTGGCACAAAGTCATTTGGAGTGATGAGACCAAAATTGCCCTTTTTTGGCCACAACCATAAATGCTACTTTTAGAGGAGTCAACAAGGCCTATGATGAAAGGTACACCATTCATACTGTGAAACACGGAGGTGAATCGTTGATGTTTTGGAGATGTGTGAGCTACAAAAAGGCACAGGAAATTTGGGCTAAATTGTTGGCAAGATGAATGAAGTATGTTATCAAAAATTACTGGAGGAACATTTGCATTCATTGGCCAGGAAGCTGCGCATGGGACGTACTTGGACATTCCAACATGACAATGATCCAAAACACAAGGCCAAGTCGACCCGTCATTGGCTACAGCAGAATAAAGTGAAGGTTCTGGAGTGGCCATCTCAGTCTCCTGACCACAATATCATTGAGCCTCTCTGGGGAGATCTCAAACGTGCCGTTCATGCAAGACAGCCCAAGAATTTACAGGTACTGGAGGATTTTTACCAAGAGGAATGGGCAACTTTACCATCTGAATAGATAAAGAGCCTCATCCAAAAATACCACAAAAGACTTCAAGCTTTCATTAATGTTAAAGGGGGCAAAACAAGGTATTAACAACTGAGGTATGTAAACTTTTGATCAGGGTCATTTGGGTAGTTTCTGTTGCCATTATGACTTAAAAAGAGTAAACACAGTTGATTGATAATAAATGGCTTTAGCCAAACACTAACCATGAGTGAAAGAAAAGTTTGTGTTATCATTCATATTCTCTGAAAAATGGCCAAGAAATCATAAAATTCTGCCAGGGTATGCAAACTTATGAGCACAACTGTACCTGTACGTGATTTATTGCAGGGGGTCTGGGGCGCCCCACTCCTGCTGTCATTGGACAAAGCAGGAGCCAATCAGCAGGTCCAGCAGACATTATGTCCGCTGATCCCTCTGAAGAGAGGCAGAACGGCGGTCTGCCCATGTAAAAAAGGCAGATCGCCATTCTGCCAGAGAGCAAAATGGAGATCTTGTGTTTCTGCTAAGCAGAAACACAGATTTTTGTTCTCCCCCAGTGAAAGCACCCCCTAGGTACACACTTAACCCTTTGATTACTCCTGATGTTAACCCCTTCCCTGACAGTGTCATTAATACAGTGATGGTGCATTTTTTTTTAAAATGTCACTGGTCCCCAAAAAGTGTCAAAAGTGTCAGTTGGGTGTCCGATTTGAATATCACAGTCCCACTAAAAAGGGTTGATTGCCGCCATTACTAATAAATAAATAATTATTCCATAAATATATAGCATTGTTTTTAGACACTAACTTTTCCGCAAAACAATAAATATACGCTTATTGGGATTTGGTTTACCAGAAATATGTAGCAATACATATTGGCCTAAATTGATGAAGAAATTTGATTTTTTTTTTTTTATTGGATGTGTTTTATAGCAGAAAGTAAAAAAAAAAAAACATATATATATATATATATATATATATATTTATTTATTTATTTATTTAAAAAAAAAAGAGAAAACCACAGAGGTGATCAAATACCACCAAAGGAAAGCTCTATTTCTGGGAAAAAAAAAAAAAAAAAGGACATAAATTTTATTTGGGTACAACGTCACATGACCGCACACTTGATATGTAAAGTATCGCAAAAATGGCCTGGTCAGGAAGGAGGGGTTAGAAGCTGATTGACTACCATGCAAAGCTTAACCAGATTCTGAGTGCTTCAGTGTTAGCAAATCTCCCCCATAGTATCTGCCGGCCACAGCGTACAGTCAATCTGCACTTCTTATCACATTGTATTATTAGTGCAACTGTTCTGCCTTCAGCAGAATAGTAATTAGGTTATTTTGCCTGCAATGTCAGATTTGACCACAAGATAGAGCCAGTGGTACATTTTCTGTTTTTTGCAGAAACTAGAAACTGTTCACCTTTAGCAAAAGTTCCCATCATTCTTTAGTGTAAGGAAGAGAAACAGGTGCATCCTGGAAACTCAGACTCCATCTTAGAGACTAAAAGAAGAAACCAGCTATCAGAGAACATGTTGGACTAAAACTTACATCCCCGAAATGCAGCAACGCTAGTGAGAATTACTTGTGGCCATCTAAAGCCTAGCTATCATTGTATTTGTGTATATGTCATATACTGATTGTAACTATCTGGTATTTGTTTTTTCTCAATAGTTTCACTCACCTTGTTTTGTTAACTACTTCAGCTCCGGTTTACCCCTCTTCATGACAAGGTAATTTTTTGTGATACGGCACTGCGTTACTTTAACTGGCAATTGCGCAGTCATGTGACGTTGTACCCAAATAAAATGTATGTCCAATTTTCCCCACAAATAGAGCTTTCTTTTGGTGGTATCTAATCACTTCTGTGGTTTTTATTTTTTGCACTATAAACAAAAAAGTCCAACAATTTTGGAAAAAAAAAAAAAAAATAGAATTTCTTCTTTAAAGAGGGATTCCACCAAAAAAAAAAAAAAAAATATTAAAAGCCAGCAGCTATAAATACTACAGCTGCTGACTTTTAATAAATGGACACTCACCTGTACCGGGTTCCAGCGATGCCGGCAGCCGAGGCCGATCGATCGCTCGGCTCTCGGCTGCTGTCGCCACCATTCTGGGTGAGGGAATCAGGAAGTGAAGCGAATCAGCTTCACTTCCCGGTTCCCTACTGTGCATGCGCGAGCCGCGCCGCGCAATAGGAAATCTCCGCGCTGTCACTGGGACCCGTGTGTGTCCCAGCAGACAGCGCGGCAGGGCAGGAAATGGCGTAGACTCCCACGGGAGTCTATGCCCGGAAGTGGGTGAAAATACCTGTCTTTGACAGGTATCTCCACCCCCCTCCCCCCTGAAAGGTGTCAATTGTGACACCGGAGGGGGGGAGGGATCCGATCAGCGGAGGTTCCACTTTAGGGTGGAATCCCGCTTTAATTTAGGCCAATGTGTACCCTGCTACATATTTTTGGTAAAAAAAAAATCCCAATAAGCGTATATTGATTGGTTTACGCAAAAGTTATAGCATCTACAAACTATGTGATAAATTTATAGATTTTTAAAAAACATTTTTTTTACTAGTAATGGTGGAGATCAGCAAATTATAGCGGGACTGCGACATTGCGGTGGACAAATCTGACAGGAAGTGACACTTTTTGGGGACCAGTGACACTAATACAGTGATCAGTGCTAAAAATATACACTGTCACTGTACCAATGACACTTGCAGGGAAGGGGTTAACATCGGGGGTGATCAAAAGGGTTAAATGTGTGTCTAGGTAGTGCTTGTACTATGAGAAGGCAGAGATCCGTGTTCCCGTTTTGTGGGAACACAAGACCACAGCCTTCCCTTCTCACAGAACGGCGATTTGCCTTGTTTACAAAATGATCGGCGGTTCCTCGTGGACATCGCGTCTGCCGGACCTGCTAATTGGCTCCCGCTTTGTCCAATGACAGCGGGAACAGGTCACCGGCGGCGGACATGGCGTGCCCCAGACCCGGAAGTTCAGGATCATGTACAGGTACGTGATCCTGCGCAGGGGAGCCACTTTGCTGCTGTATATTTACTGTATACGGTCGGCAAGCAGTTGATAAAGCTTCAAAATTACACACACAGTCTGGCTTATTGCAGAATAGAAGGGTTTAGCTGCATGTCAAGCTACACACAGGGAAAGTTTAGCAGAGACAGAACAGCAACCAATGGGAATTTGTCTCTCAACATGTCGCCTAATCAGGTACCAGCTGGATTCTGATTGATTGCTATAGGTATGGCAACGCTTGCTGTAGTCAGTGGATACCTGTCCCCCTGCTTGCTTATGCATACCTCCCAACATTTTGAGATGGGAATGAGGGATACCTACTAGCAAACTTATGTAGGCATAGGACACGCCCCTGACATGCCCCCTTAAAGGGGAACTAAAAAAAAAAAAAAAAAAAAAAAAAAAAAAAAAAGCACTTGTGGATTTAAGTAACCTCCCCCCCCTTTTTTTTTTTTTTTTTTTTTACACCACTACTATTCCTTTATATTTGCATTTAAAATTGAAAAATTTAGCAATTTAGAATTTGGATGGAAGGTTTAGCACTGGGAAACACTTTTTGAAAGATAAAAAGTGCATTTTTTATACATCTATATAGATCAGACCAAAATGGAGGGACAAATGAGGAGGAAAGAGGGACATTGCTCCAAACCAGGGACAGTCCCTCAGTTTGGAGCTATGCTTATGTATAGCAACAACGTGCCCTAAACCACATGCCAACGTATCTTCTCTATGTTCAGGCCATTGTGGTGCCATTCGTTGTGAATGGCACCAACACACCATAGCACAACTTGCGTACTATGCACTGTGATTTAAAAATGGGTCATGTCTATTTTTTATTCATTGTGGTGCAACATGACGGATGGGCTGCCCAAAACCAACATACATTAACATATATAAGAATGTGTACTACTGTACCGCAGCGGGTCAACTTACCATGAATGGGCCCTCAATTCCTCAAAGGGTGCTTCTCTTTTAATTCATGCATTTTCTTTTACCTTAGCAACAGGGTCCCTTCTTTTATTGGGATTCCCCTGCCCAGGAGCTACTGCAGAAGCCCTCAGTAATGTTTCGGTGCACACCCAAGATTGCAATGCAATTGCTTATATAAAAACTACAGAGGCAGCAGCGCCATCTACTGACAAATGTGTAGCTGCACACCCTCCTTCCTTGTAGACGAGGTCTAGTCTCCTGGGGACTAAAACAGCACACCTGTGTGATCAGGCTGTGATAGAAGCAGCTGTTCCCCAACTCTTGTGCTGAATTCTAGTTCAATTAGTCAATTTTTGGTAAGCTAACCAAAGTTCCGCTTTAAAGGCCCAGACATGCGAACCGAAAATTGGATGACAGATTGACTTTTTTCGATCAATATTATTATTATTATTATTATACAGGATTTATATAGCATCAACAGTATGTGCAGCACTTTACAACATAAGGGAAGACAGTACACTTACAATACAAATCAATACAGGAGGGATCAGAGGGCCCCGCTCGTTAGAGCTTACAATCTAGAAATTAATAGTCGTAAGTAGAAATTGAATAGGTTACTAAAGTCACGAAAATTCTCGTACAACAGAAAAAAATAAATAAATCGGACGTGATGTCATGTGTTTGTCATTGCATTTTCGGGCGACAACTGTACTGAATAAACGAAAATCATACAATCTGGTATCCTACGAGGAAAATTTTCGCGATTGTCCGATCGAATAATATCAGATGAATTGTCATGATCAGCTCTCAAAAGCTCTGTACTAGCGATCCGATTATCGTACGATCGCGCCGAAAGCTGTATTTTTCGTGGGATTTTCGGATCGTGTCTACGGGCCATTAGCCCCCTGTTCACATTTGACAGGTCAAATCGCATGTCAAATTGGAAGCCTATTACTGGCAATAGGAGTGTCCCAATCGGTGCGGACTCCGACTTTACGGTGCTGCTCCAATTTGCAAAAGTAGTTCCTGCACTACTTTTGGCAACTTCTGGGGCGATTTCAATAGACATCTGTGCATGAACCTGCAGATGTCTTTCAAGTCGTCCCCAAAGTCGGACTGAAATGCAGCTGTAAAATCGTGCGAGTTCATCTGAATTCAAAGCCGTGTTCAGTGTGAATGACGGCTAAAGCCCCATACACACTATGAGATTTTCTGCTGATATTTGTCTTCAGATTTAAGAAAACCATGTAGTGCAGGGGCCTGCCTGATTGCGTACACATTGAAACTCCTAAGGTTTGACCTCATATTATATGGTTTTGGTAAATCTGAAGGAAAAATTCAGCAGAAAATCTGATAGTGTGTATGGGGCTTAAAGGTTTAGTCCACCTTTGTGATCATGTTTCATACTACACACCTAGTTAGAGTGTAACATGAAACATGGTCACATTCTATGGTCATCCTCCCCTCTACTTACCTGAATCGCATGTCTCTTCTCCTTGCAGCATTCTATTTCCTTTAGACTCGGTTTACATATATGCGGTGTGGCATACTGCATGTGATTCGCACAAGAATCGCACCACATTTCTGTGAAACTTACATGAGATTCCTCTGCTGTGCGATTTGAGCCATTAATTTATATGGCACAATTTGCACCGCATCCAAACAAAAAAAGGTGCAGGACCCTTTTTTTGTCCACTCTGGAATTGGATTGCATGGGTATTCACCCCTATTCGATTCAATTCTGTCAATTCCACTGTATTTTGCAAACTGTTTTGGGGTGTTGTTAACTTGGTATTGACAACCGCTGTGGTTTGCAGGAATGCCGTGCGATTTCAATGCAGTGTGAGAAACGCACAGGATTTGCTGCTTTTCCCGCACCACATAAATGTGAACCAAGCCTTACAGATCTATTCCCAGGTATGTGTGAATGGGAAGACTGCAAGTCCCAACTGCTGTTGTGGCAGAGGGACTTGTAGGTCTCCAAGGAGCACAAGTGCAGTGATATCGCCATACTCGTCCATTGATTACTTCCTCCCTTTACCTTAATGGTGGGTCCATACCTCTGTATGGACCTTGGCTGGGGGGGGTCTGTAAGACCTTGTACACTCTACTCACAATCCACTAATCATATGGGTGCATTGATTCATTTTTTGCGAACATTAAAATATGCATTTAAAGCTAATGTGGGTTTTTTGTGATTAGGCTTACATAAAATTGAAGCTGAAGTTTAGATATGAAAATTTTTACATAGTTTGGTCCAGCTTGGACCAAGTATGTATATGTCATACCCATGGAAGCTGAAACTCATTGTAGTAGACACCGCTACCACAGTGATTGCATAGCTCCCAACTGTCCCTAATTTCTAGGGACTGTCCCTGATTTGGAGCAATGTCCCTCTGTCCCCCCCCCCCCCCCATTTTGGTCTTGATCCTTACAACTGTATATAAAATACATATATAAAAATGCTAAAACTTTCTTACAAATTCTACATTGCTGCATTTGTACATTTTAAAAGCCAATATAAAGGAATTTTAGTGGTAAAAAAAGGCCCTTGTGGATTTAATTAACCTTTTTCTTTGGTTAATTCTCCTTTAAGGGTGTGTGGCAGGGGGCATATCCCATGCCTACATATGTTTGCTGGCAGGTGTCCCTCATTCCCATCTCAAAATGTTGGGAGGCATGTGATTGCTGCTAGAGGCTGTGTCCTACACCAAACTGAACGCAGGAGGTCATTTGCTTGGCATAGGTGCCATTTAGAGAACACATTGCATTTTCTCAAAAATTTCCTCCACCTCAATCAGAAAATGATTTGCAATAATTGAGAAAATGCAAAGTGGTCCCTGAGTGCACCCATGCCAAGCAAGCAATCTCCTACAGTATGTTCAGTCCATGGTGAGTATGAGTCCTGGTGACGTCACGTTCACAGACAATGAGGGACTTTCTGATGGATGTTTATGTATCTGTATTTTTCGTTCATGTGAGTGTGTTTTTAACTTTTTAATGAAAGTTCTTTTATGGTACTTTACTATTGTGCATTTACTCTTATATACAGTTTGAGAGCTGTTTGACCTTTTTTTACAAGGAGGTCAAAGAGGAGGGTGAGAGGCTCTCTTTTAGGGGTTAAAGCGGGGTTCCAGCGACCATTCCTATTTTTTATTTTATTTTTTGCAGTCATTGAAATAAATGTAAAATCATAAATACACTCACTGTTTCCTTTTTTTTTTTTTTGCTGTTGCTGTCCGTTTTAGTTTTAAATAAATATTTATTTTAAAAAAAGATTGTGGCCATTCCCATCTTGCTTGTGGGCATGTGAAGCCCACAAGCATGGATTTCCTGGATATGGTGAATGCTGAGCTCCCAGCATTCACCGCTATTTCCCACCCATGCTCAGTGTTTACAGTGAGCAGTGATGTAAACTTGAGGGGTTGCCATCACAATGGCAGGGCATCGTCGAAATCCCGCGAGAAATCGCGGCAGGCATCCGCAATGACTCCTGGGAATAATGACAGGAGCTCCCAGGAGACATTGCTCGAAAAGAGGAAATTACGTAATACCTGCAGATTACCCGCCCATATCCGTAGAGAGCTAAGACAGGAAGCAGAGGCGGACTTCTGCAAAAACACAGGTACAAAAGAAAAAAAATAAAGAAAAAATATCAGTTTATTACTGAATAGACTTATGGCATGTGATTAAGCAAAACATGTTAAATGGGGTGGAGCTCCGCTTTAACACCAGGAGGCCTGTCACTTTTTTATTGATTTTTGCATATTGGTGAATGGAGAAGATAATTAAGTCATTTTTGGGCACGTGATTAAGGACCCTTTCACACTGATGCATTTTTACTGCGTTTTTACCTTTCAATAAAAAAAAAATGTTTCCCTTTAATTCCTAAAAAAAACTCTTCACACCACTGCGCTCTGGGTGCAGCAGGTTTTGAAAAGTCCTGATTGCAGTATCTTTGGAGTGCTTTTCAAAACTGCACCAGAAACACATCTCCCCATTGAAATGAATAGAAAATGACCTCAACCAGGCAACCTGGAAACACATTTGAAACACATATGTGTTTTTGATTTAAAAAAATTAACGAAGCAGTGTGAAAGCAGCCTAATGTTATGTAGACTTTTGCTTTTTATTCTGTGGTGCATATTTTATTGTATTTTAGATTTTTTTCCTATTTATGTATTTTCCATGGATATTATATTTATTTTTAAATGTATATACAGTATATGAATTTTCACAAGTAAAGTGATTGATTATTTTGTGGCGCCTATTTTTTTTTTCTTATTGCATGGGTTGTTATTTTCTTTTAAAGGCAGCTGCTTGCTTTATTAATTAATTTATTCATTACTGTGTAAGTGGCCCAGTGTGAGTTTGTCTATTTGTATAGTTTTTTTATATTCCACAAATTGCAAAAAATTAATAAATGCACCCATTTTGATAAAAGCTAATATAAGCTGGATCAATATAAATCTAAAAAAAAAAAAAAAAAAAAAAAATTACTGCACCTAAACTTTCGTTTAAGATTTGGAATAAAAATCATTTGCAGTGCCCTTAATGTATGGTGGTCTGGCGGATGCATGTGCCATCGAGGAATCAGTGGTGAATCATTGGCAAAATCAACAATTTGCTATATGGAAACAGCAAATCATTTCTTGTTGAATGGGAATTCCAGATATTAGGCCACTGGCATCCAATGTGAATACAAAACAAATGATTTATTAGATCCAAATCATCGGCCTTGACGTTATCTGCGGCGGTTCAGCTCAGTATGTAGATTTTCCCCAGAGTTTTTCTGCTACGACTAATGAAGAGGAAGAGAAGGAAAAATTGTGCAGATGCACCCCCATCTATTTATTTCCCATATCATGAATCAGATTTTACGGCCTTGCTTGGACAAAGTGTTCACCGAGTGGTCCCATGTGAGGATAAGTCAGCTCTGGCACTCATTGTTCTGCGTTCACAGGAAACATGAAAGTGCAGCGAACACCTCGAGGTCTTCACACACCGCTGAGCAAAGACAATTAGAAACGTTGAGAAATACGTGGCCACAATTAATTATATTTCGGCTGCATGATCTCGACATACTGTGTCCCAGAATTTTTGAAAGACGCAGGAGGTGCGTGCCATGTCTCGTTAAAAGTTCATTACACTACAAAGAAGAGAAGGATATCCAGAAGAACAGGAATTTGATTTATTGAGATGTAATCCAAATGGTTTGAAGTGACATGAAACTTTGGTTATAAAATTTTACTCAAGTATGTATTCTTAAATTGAAAAAGTGCCTTTTGGTCCATCCCAGAAGGTTTTAATCTCCGATATTTACAAAATAATACATGGAATAAAGGTGTAAAAAAATACTGCGCTGTGAAAAGATGTGTTCTACCCAGCTGCCAACACTACTGAAGACTACACAGTAACATACAAAAATTAAAACAAAAAAGTGTGGCGCTTAGGTGGCAACAAACCACATGAACCAGTAAGGCACTAATTCAAGCAAAGAAAATTACATACACTTCAAAAAAAAGAAATTATGTGTAAATTCCGTTGTATATTAAGAGATCTTACTCTAGACATATACAGTCCATCAAGTGAACGTCTAACAGTCCTTGAAATGTGTAATATCAATCACAATTCCAAACTTGAGGTGACGTGAAAAAAGGTGAAATTCAACTTCTGATGTGTAGAATAATACCACCACCACCGTGATAAAGAAGGGGAGAGGAGGCTTACCAAATGACGTGGACTCAGAGGAAGGCTTACGCCTCTCGAGTCATATGGGCCTGTAGGTAAGCAAACCAGATAATCGTAGATCTAGTATGTAATCTCCCGCAAGTCTTCAGGTCATGAAATCATCCGTAGCGATCCTCCTATAGTGCTCATCCCACGAAAATAGGGGGCTCAGGTATCAAAGACCATGGAAGTAGAAAACTAGCATAGCGTGATACCGTTTTAACATCCAATTTATTAAAAAATAATAATAAAATTACACTCACATTTGGTTCAATCGTAATAACATAGTCAGAAAGTAGCGATGTCTGTAAGGGGGTCCACCCGACGCGTTTCAACTAAACAGCCGTCCTCTGGGGTCCCCTTCTTTATCACGGTGGTGGTGGTATTATTCTACACATCAGAAGTTGAATTTCACCTTTTTTCACGTCACCTCAAGTTTGGAATTGTGATTGATATTACACATTTCAAGGACTGTTAGACGTTCACTTGATGGACTGTATATGTTAAATTAATTTTATTTACCTTAATCTTTTGTGTGCATGAGGTTCATGCACTCTTCCACTTGGGAGTAAGATCTCTTAATATACAACGGAATTTACACATAATTTCTTTTTTTTGAAGTGTACAAAATAATACATGGCAGACAGGGGCAAGGTGCAGACATCATGGCTCTGTCCTGAGTGGCTCCATCACGAGTGATGCGCAGTTTCACTGCCGCAGTTATCAGTTCTGATCTTGTCTTCTCCTCTGCTTTTTTACAACTAAATGTCTATCCATTTGTATGCTCTACTCTGCTGAACTGTAACATATTTGGTAAATGTCTTCTGCTGTCATATTTTTAAACTTCTATATTAAAAGGAGTTGTAAAGTTAAAATTTTTTTTTTTTTAAATAACAAACATGTTATACTTACCTCCACTGTGCAGCTCGTTTTGCACAGAGTGGCCCCGAACCTGCTCTTCTGGGGTCCCTCTGCGGCTGTCTCTGTTTCCTCCCGCAGGTACTTCTCACGTTCATGCGAGCTCCCTCGCATGGTAAGAAACATCTGCGGGCGTGCTCCCGTGATACAGCCGGCGGCTATAGCCGCTCGCTGTATCACACGGCCCCACCCCCCGGCGCTCCGCGTCAGTGGATGTGATTGACAGCAGCGCGAGCCAATGGCTGCGCTGCTTTCCATCCATCCACTCCAGCCAATCAGCGGCCAGTCTGAGTGGTGAAGAGGAAGTCGGGGACGAGCGCGGGACTTTCGAGGGGTGAGGTAAGTAAAACGGGGGGACTGGGGGCGCAGGCACAGTCTGATGTTTTTTCGCCTTTAATGCTAGCTATATAACAGCCACACTACAATAGCTAAATTACTGGTGATTGAGTCTCAACCCCATTTGGCTTGAGTGGTCAAGAGAGGTAATTAGCTTTACGACCCTAGCCTGTGTCTGGTCTGGTATTGGCCATCTTCTCTCCCATATTCAGGTGTCTCCAATCAGACCCTATGATGACCAATCGAGAAATGCATGCCTCAGTCTCCCTATAAATTTAAAGCAGCCTATGGGGGTGGCGCAGACATCATGGCTTTGTGCTGAGTTACGTGCAGTTTCACTGCCTCAGCTTAACAAAAGCAGTATAACTAAATCTGGATCAAGAACTCTGCTCCACTCTGCAAGACGGCAAGCAAACCAGCATTTTACATTTATTTTATATCAAGTCAGATTCCCACTCTATCCACTAACATGCTCCTCATTTTCTTCCTTCTCACATTGGTGTCTTCTATATTCAAACTATCCTTACCCCTCCTCTCTACCCTGCAGCATGCACATATCACCCTCACTCCTACCCTCTCCCTACTATTGCACCCATTATCTCCTGCATTTGCTGCACCCACATGCTGGCATAAATACCAAGGCCACTAGACACGTGCGCTCATGCACATCCCACTCCCATCTTGCCTTCCTCAACCTCCACCTTCTAGTCTCAGGTGATATTTCTCCTAATCCTGGTCCGCCATTTTCAAACTGCAAGACACATCTCCAATACCACTCCCTCTCTGGCAACCACCGCAATCCACTTAATTTAGTTTCTATCCCTCTGCTTCCTCAAAGCAGCCCACCTATCTCATGCGCCCTTTGGAATGCCCGCTCCATCTGTAAAAAGCTAACATCTGTACATGACCTCTTCATCTCTCATGGCTTTAACATACTCTCCTTAATCGAAACCTGGCTTCAAAATTTGGACTCAGCTTCTCCTGCTGCCCTCTCCCCTCTCCCCTCTCCCATGGTGGCCTCCATTGGACTCACTCCCCCAGACCCAACGGACAGAAAGGAGGAGGATTCCTTTTATCCCCACAAAGCACCTTCCATTCTTGGTGACTTCAACATTCCTGTCAATGTTACCAGCCCAACTACAGCTAAACTTCTCGACTTAACCTCATCTTTTGACCTAACGCAATGGACAGGATAGGGTACTTCCACTCACTCCAATGGTAATACCACATTCAACACTCTCCTCTTTTGATTTTGCTACTACTGAAGAGGTTACAAAACTTTTATCAGATGCCCACCTAACCAATTGTCCCTTGAATCCTATTCCCTCACAACTACTAAGGTCACCCTCTTATTCTATCCTATGCTCCCTCGCTCACATCATCAATCTCTCCCTCTCTAGTGGCACCTTCCCCTCCCCTCCCCTCTAAAACATGTGCAGATCACTCTCATACTTAAAAAGCCCTTACTGGGCCCCACCAATCTAAACAACTTAAGAGCCATCTCATTGCTCCCATTCACCTCTAAACTTCTAGAACGCTTAGTCTACAACCATCTTAGCTCCTACCTCAGTGAAAATAACCTTCTTGACCCATTACAGTCTGGCTTTCGCTCGCAGCACTCCAAGGAAACTGCCTTACTAAAACTCACTAACGATTTACTAACTGCTAAAACCAACAGCCAATACTCCATACTCCTACTACTTAACCTCTCTGCGGCCTTTGATACTGTTGACCACCCGCTTCTTCTCAATAAACTACATTCCCTTGGCCTCCGAGATTCTGCTCTATCCTGGTTCTCTGCCTATCTATTACAGTGCTCCTTCAGTGTCACCTACAACTCTGTCTCCTCCTCTCCATTGCCCCTTTCTGTGGGGGTCCCCCAAAGCTTTGTTCTTGGACCCCTTCTCTTCTCTATCTACACCTCCTTCCTTGGTCACTTGATAACCGCCCACGGCTTCCAATACCACTTATACGCCGATGACCCCAAAATCTATCTATCTGTCTACTCCTCACCTCACTCCTTCAGTCTCCTCTCCCATTACTAACTTACTAACTGACATATCAGCATGGACATTGCACCACTTCCTTGAACGAAATCTCTCTAAAACTGAGTTATTAATATTCCCCCCTGCACATGACCCCCTCCATGACTTTTCCATCAAAATCAACAACGCAACCATCAGCACCCCCCCCCCCCCCCCCACCAGGGTACTAGGTGTAATCCTAGACTCTGACTTGTAATTTTAGCCCCAAGTCCAATCGTTTTCAAAGGTTTGTAGAATTCACCTCCATAACATCTCTAAAATTCACCCCTTTTTAACAAATGAAACCGCCAAGCTCCTCATTCACTCCCTTGTTATCTCACACATTGACTATTGCAACTCCCTTCTCATTGGCCTACCTCTCCATAGGCTATCTCCTCTTCAGTCTATCATGAATGCTGCTGCCAGACTTATCCACCTTACCAACCGCTCAGTGTCTGCCAACCCTCTCCTCCTACTAACCACAACATACAAAGCCATTCACAACTCTGCCCCGAGCTACATAACCAATCTTGTCTCCAAATATCCCCCAAATCTTCCCCTCCACTCTTCTCAATACCTCCTACTCTTAAGCTCTCTCGTCTCCTCCTCCCATGCTCATCTCCAGGATTGCTCCAGAGCCTCTCCCATCCTCTGGAACTCACTACCTCCACTGGTCCTGCTATCCCCTACTCTCGCTACCTTCAGGCGATCCCTGAAAATGCATCTCTTCAGGGAAGCCTACCTCTCAAACTAATCTACCACTTCCATCAGCTCATTCCCCACAGTTACAATCTTTTGTACCACCTGTCTTAGATACCATAGATACCAAGGTGCCTTGACGAGGCTCTGTGGCATTTGCAAATGTGTGCAGACTAAAACTCTGCTTTGAACGTATACTGTTAGACAGGTTATTTGCTTGTCTGTGGCTGGTCGGTAAGTTAAGATTGGCTTTTCCCTTAGATTTATCCTTGGCCTTGTTTATACCGGTTTTTAGCCTTCCAATGCTTCTTACTGCGATAGCCAGTCATAGATGGGGCCAAGTGGCGTCTTTTTTGTACTACCATGTATAGACACTAGGGAAGCATTCTTATATACATAAGTGGGAAAGTGCATAGGGGGAGGAACTGACTTCTGAGGCCTGACAAGTCGTGTGGTCTTAGGTGGAGAAGAGCTCAATCTGCACACTATTTTTGGTATTTAACTCCTGAGCTCCTTCACACAGGGCCGGATCAAGACTATTTGATCTGTGCAGTAAAAAAAGTCAGGGGGCATAATGTCAACACTGAGTGTAAGTCACTGTCAGTCTGTCACAACCTGGGGAACACTAGTATGTATTAGGCTGTCATTAGATTAGGGTAATTCAACAGAAACTTTGCCCCCTCAGAGTTCCCCCTTTACATCAGGGTCCTCATCAGAGTGCTCTCTTACATTAGGGTCCCCATCAAATGACCCTCATACATCGGATGTCCCCATCAGAGTACCTTCATACATCAGATGTCCCCATCAGAGTACTTTCATACATCAGATGTCCCCATCAGAGTACCCTCATACATCGGATGTCCCCATCAGAGTACCCTCATACATCGGATGTCCCCATCAGAGTACCCTCATACATCGGATGTCCCCATCAGAGTACCCTCATACATCGGATGTCCCCATCAGAGTACCCTCATACATCGGATGTCCACATCAGAGTACCCTCATACATCGGATGTCCCCATCAGAGTACCCTCATACATCGGATGTCCCCATCAGAGTACCCTCATACATCGGATGTCCCCATCAGAGTACCCTCATACATCGGATGTCCCCATCAGAGTACCCTCATACATCGGATGTCCCCATCAGAGTACCCTCATACATCGGATGTCCCCATCAGAGTACCCTCATACATCGGATGTCCCTATCAGAGTACCCTCATACATCGGATGTCCCCATCAGGTGTCCATCTCAGAGTACCCCCTTTACATCAGTGTCACCATCAGAGCTCCCCCTGACATCAGTTGTCAATATCACCAGAGTGCCCTTACATATGGTCAGTTATTCCCATCATAGTGCCCCCTTACATCATGTGTCCCCATCACAGTGCCCCCTTACATGGACTGTCCCCATCACAGTGCCCCCTTACATGGACTGTCCCCATCAGTATGACTCCTTACGTCAACTGTCTGTATAAGACTGGTTCCTGGATCAGTGGAAACACACTCAGAGACTTGGGGGGGGGGGAGGCTGCCTCCACACTATTCAGCCATCCATGTATATATACAAGCAGTGTCAGCATATTAAACTATACTGGCAATCGGTCCAGCATCTCTTACAGTGCCTCTTTGACTCGACTATACCCTTCACTCCTAAGGAATTCATCTTGGGCCCAGTTCCCCCTACCCTTTCCAAAAAAGCAAAACAATTAGCACAACATGTCCTTACAGCAGCTAAATGTTTAGTAGTCCTGCAATGCAAAAAAAAAAAGAGACCCTGCATTTCTAGTTCTAGTTTTAAGGAGGTAGAACTTATGGAGACCTATACAGCGTGGTTGCAACACCTTGGATAAGCTCAACAAAGTTTGGGCACCCTGGCACAGCAAGGAAGACCCTCCCTAGTTGGCGACATCTTCTTTTCAGCAGATGTCTGGTGGTCAGAGGGGTGGAGAGCTCACAATTTCTTCCTTCCCTTCTCTTCTTGTGCTCCTTTTACTATATCTCTCCTTTTGATTTTGTTTTGTCTACTTTGCCATGTATGCTCTGTTGGTCCAATTAGGTCAATTCGGAATGGATGACTAACACAAGCATTGCATATGCAGTCCTATTATAAGCTTATATCCATTATCCAGTGTAAAGACATTCTCAATAGATATATCAGAAAATTGAATACTTGCCTTTCTGTAATTTTATTTTCCTATTCCTACCCATGGCAGCATACCTATGCTGCCAGAGAGGCACCAGGAAAATATGCTATCCTATTTTTTTTTTATTGTGCCTAGGATGACATTGTACATGCTGCACCTTAGGATATCCCCCTTTTTGTAACACGTTCTCTTGTCAGGATGAGTGTTGGTTGCTAAATGTCTCTACATGCCGATGATCCATTGGCTTACTGATGAGAACCTCCCTGCATTTTGCATACTTGATATGTGTTCTGAGTCCTGTACTGCAGAATGATGAGCAAAGTATTGTATGTTTGAGAACATGTGTTTAAAAAAAAATGTTATTTATATTTAAAAAGTCCCTTTTCTGTTGCTCTCAGCCTTCTCCAAATCTCCAAATTTCATTTTTGCTGCTGTCACCCAACTTCCTTTTAGTGGGACCGACACACATTGGCTGAGTGGTGAAATTGAAGAGGACATGACGATCATTGCAGCGAGAGTCAATTTGTAAAAAATAAAATTAAAAATGGGGCTTCTGCTTTAATACACTAAAGATCTATAGAAGGGATTTTATGCAAAAATGTAAAAGTCACTTCAAAAATGACTACAAGAAAGAAAAACTCTGTAGTAATAAGTCAATATAAGTGCAGATTGAAATTCACTACACTTCCCACAATTTTGCTATTTTCTCTAACAGTAACAACTTTGAAAATAACGAGGGAACGTGGGAAAAATTTAACACATATCTTGCCAATTTCGGTTGCCTTTAAATTCCTCATGAATATATTATCGCCCCATATGGCATAAAGAGAAAGGTGCAGAGATTAAACCAGATGGACGGGTCAATGGGAGTAAAGCGAGAAGAAGTACAGTAAAAGATAAAGAAATTATTAATAAACAATGTACGTTTTTATATGAAAAGGGAACAAACCTCTGCAAATTGTATTTTCCCACCACCAATAACGTTATCAACAATGAAAAGCAGGAAAATTTATAAACAACACATAGCTAGAGTTTCTGGATATGTAAACACAATCCAACATTATGGGGTATATTTATAAAAGATTTGCATCACTCTTAATTCATTAAAACTGCATGTAAATTCATTCTGCACAAGCGATGAATATTCTCTACAGATCAAATGTTATTCATTTAAAAATTGTGAATTGGGAAAACACTGCATGATGGCCAGAATAATAACACTGGTGTTAGTGGACTCAGTAATAACCCCCCAACATTGGTGTCTGGGGACTCAGTAATAACCCCCAACATTGGTGTCTGGGGACTCAGTAATAACCCCCAACATTGGTGTCTGGGGACTCAGTAATAACATCCATCATTGGTGTCTGGGGACTCAATAATAAGCCCTATCATTGGTGTCTGGGGACTCAATAATAAGCCCCAACATTGGTGTCTGGGGACTCAATAATAAGCCCCAGCATTGGTGTCTGGGGACTCAGTAATAACCCCCAACTTTGGTGTCTGGGGACTCAGTAATAACCCCCAACATTGGTGTCTGTGGACTCAGTAACATCCTTCAACATTGATGTCTGTGGACTCAGTAATAACCTCCAACATTGGTGTCTGTGGACTCAATAATAAGCCCCAACATTGGTGTCTGGGGACTCAGTAATAACCCCCAACATTGGTGTCTGGGGACTCAGTAATAACCCCCAACTTTGGTGTCTGGGGACTCAGTAATAACCCCCAACTTTGGTGTCTGGGGACTCAGTAATAACCCCCAACTTTGGTGTCTGGGGACTCAGTAATAACCCCCAACATTGGTGTCTGGGGACTCAGTAATATCCTTCAACATTGATGTCTGTGGACTCAGTAATAACCTCCAACATTGGTGTCTGTGGACTCAATAATAGGCCCCAACATTGGTGTCTGGGGACTCGGTAATAACCTTCAACATTGGTGTCTGAGGACCTCCAACAAGCAGTGTATTTAGGTTTTGTGCTGCCCTAGGCCTGACTAAACTTGTGCACCCCCTAATGTAAATATGACCCATCCCTTCCTGTCAAGGCCACACCCCTTACTGTTTAAGACCCACCCTGACATTTTTGAGTGGGGACACTAGTTCTGAGGGCCGGGGGGGGCAAAGGATTCCCTTAATTTGCATAGATTTCCTCTGACTTCCTGTTTGGCTATGGGGCAGGAAGTGAAGGAAAATATCTGCAATGGGACAGGGATGGTAAAAAAATAAACTGACAGGGGCTATAACCCTCCCTTACTCTTGCCAAAATAAAAAAGTGTTGCCTATAATTCTACTTTAGGCACAAATTTCTGATAATTTTATGAAGGACTAAGAAGATATAATCATGCCAATGGTGCAGCAGAAAACATATAGCACAGTGAGGAAGGTTTGTGGTCCAGGATGATAGGACAGTCAAAATTAGAAGCGCTCTCCACCCAACAGTTGCGGAGTGCGGCCGCTTTATAGGGGCGCTAGACTTTTATTTTCCTCTCAGCCCAGTCCGTCCCATAAAACTGCCGCTACACTAACATCACAAGCTGGCAGGGACTCCTTCAGTGCTGCCCCCCAGCAAAGTGCTGCCCTAGGCCTGGGCATTTTCGGCCTAGACCAGGATACAGCGTTGCCTCCAACATTGGTGTCTGGGTACTCAGTAATAGCCTCCAACATCGGGGTCTGTGGACACGTGTTGGACACCAGGACAGGGCTGGACTGGGACAAAAATTTGGCCCTGGACTTCATCCAGACCAGCCCACTTTAATTTTGCAAACAAGCACAAAAACAGTATATAAAACTATACGTAATTGTGCAGAAAAACATAAGTAGCATAACATAAGGAGTCCTCACTAACCTCTTTTATTATTTCACTTATTCTCCTCTGTATTTTTCGCATCTTTCTCACATCACTGCGTGAAGTTGAGGGCGAGCCGCGCAGCCATTACTTTGTCACTGAAACTGGCCCACTGAGCCATCGGCCCACCGGGAAACTCCCTGTAGTCCCAATGGCCAGTACATGCCTGCACCAGGGTTGTAAACTCTTTCATGCAATAGTATAGTATGGAAAGTGCTGTGTAAATTGATGGCACTATATAAATAAAAAAATTTGGGTCCCTATGTTCATAGTTGATCTGCGTCAATGCTACAAATGGGTTTGCATGAAGTATTTTCTGAAGGAGAATTTGGCAGTGACAGCCTCCAGATTTCCTTTAATATCATGTAAACTTACAAATGATGCATAAAGAGAATGAACAAGAAGGCAGCATGCCGCGTGCCAAACATTAGACACGGCTCCCAGCTGAACCCTTTATTTTTAATGAACGTACTATGTACAGGCTCAATAGGGCAGCAAGGAGGAACCAACAATAACCGATCCCCTAAAGATACAACAAAGATTGTCAGAAATAGCCTGTCTATTTTTAGAATGATTCAGAGATGAAGAAGCCCAGCTGAGCCTCACGTCTTCTGATGTGCCCTCTGAACAAGACAAGAAACCGCTTCACCGGGGACAATAAATCTGTTTTATATTTCCCACCAGTCAATCCATCCTTATTATTTCCTGTCATTTCCGAACATCTTCTTTAATGAGGAACTTAACCCTACCAAAAGAATTTCTAATCTCTAGTTATTGTTCCTGTTTGTAGATTATAAAAGACATATCTACTTGTCCATGGAGTCCAGAGATGTCTTTCTTCCAGTTCTTGGTTCTTCTTCTTTGTAGCTTTGCTCCCATGCTGCCATATTGGAACCATATCCTACACATGTGAAGACATGCTATGGGTCTCCTGTTGGGTTTATTCCAATCTATAGGTCTGGGAGAGATGTGTGGTATGTCTGCACATGTTTGGAGGGTTTTAAAGGATTTCACACATACGAAGACTGGCCGAGGGGCTTTGCCCACGCCTATAGATCCCTGGCATATCTGCACATGTGTGGGATATACCAAGGCATCGAGCTTCACCTAGGTGAGGGTGTAGGAAGCATATATTTGTTTAAGAGAAATTATAAAGTCAAAGGGGAAGATGCCCTGGTTATGGGTGAAAATCTACTTTAACCACTTCCCGACCAGCGCACGCCGATGTACGTCGGCAGAATGGCACGGGCAGGCATATTGGCGTACAGGTACGTCCATTTTTATATGTCGCCCTGCCATGGCGTGCATGCCGCCGGCGGGGCGCTCGCGTGCCCGTCGGGACCCCTGTGAGTTTGGTCGCGGGTCCCATTGACTCGATCGCCCCGGGGATACCCACGATCGTCTCACGGGCCGGCTGAACAGGGAAATGCCGTTGTAAACAAGCATCTCCCCGTTCTGCCTAGCAACAAGTGACGCTGATCTCTGCTCCATGTGATTGGAACAGAGATCAGTGTTCACTAACACAAAGCCCAACCCCCCACAGTTAGTAACACGCCCTAGGAACACTTAACCCCTACACTGCCACCCCCTGGTTAACCCCTTCACTGCCAGTGTCCTTTACACAGGAATCGCTGCATTTGTATAGCACTGATTGCTGTATAAATGACAATGGTCCCAAAAATGTGTAAAAAAAATGTCCGATGTGTCCGCCATAATGTCGCAGTCACAATAGAAATCGCTGATCGCTGCCATTACTAGTAAAAATAAAAATTATTAATAAAAATGCTATAAAACTATCCCTATTTTGTAAACGCTATAACTTTTGTGCAAACCAATCAATAATCGCTTATTGCAATTTTTTTTTTACCAAAAATATGTAGAAGAATACGTATCGGCCTAAACTGAGGGAAAAAAAATGTTTTTTATATATTTTTGGGGGATATTTATTAACAACAAAAAGTAAAAAATAATGTGTTTTTTTTCAAAATTGACGCTCTATTTTTGTTTATAGCGCAAAAAATAAAAACCACAGGGGTGATCAAATACCACCAAAAGAAAGCTCTATTTGTGGGAAAAAAGGATGTCAATTTTGTTTGGGAGCCACGTCGCACGACCGCGCAATTGTTGCAAAAAGTGGTCTGGTCTTAAGCCGGCAAAATGGTCCGGTCTGAAAGTGGTTAAAGATCTAAAGTCAAAACTTTTAGTCCCTTTTCTCAGCTTTTCAGGCGGATCCAATCGAACCATCCATTATCCTCTATGAAGCGTGTACATGTGTTCGTTTACACCCGCCAATTTGCTAAAAACAGAGGGATGGGGATTTTCTGCCCTCCTCAGACAGGGTTGGTCCTATTGATACTACAAAAAAAAAAATGGAATGGAAGGTGCACCGGCCTAGTGCATTACCAAAGAACATTTATTCAATACAAGGATCAATAAAAAATGGATACTCACAGGATGGCAAATAATAGTAGGCCATAAAAACACACAATGCTTAACAGTGTGGACACGCATGTCCCATATTCACACCGTGGGGTATACCACTGACCCATTTCGGGGGCATACCCCCTTCCTCAGAGTTGGGCTACTCTGAGCACCTCAAGGCAAGTGCTTTAAATAGGAAAATCCTCATTCAAGAGACCCACCCCCAAGTAGGCGGAGAAAAAAGAAATACAAAAAAATGAAGCAATTGAAATTTTTTTAATTTATTATTAATTAGTATTGTCATTAATTAATAATAAACATTTTTTTTAATTTCTTCCAGGGGTTTCTTGAATGAGGATTTTCCTATTTAACCACTTCAGCCCTGGAAGAATTTACCCCCTTCCTGACCAGAGCACTTTTTGCGATTCGGGACTGCGTTGCTTTAACTGACAATTGTGCGGTCGTGCGACGTGGCTCCCAAACAAAATTTACGTCCTTTTTTTCCCCAAAAATTGTTTTCTTTTGGTGGTATTTGATCACCTCTGGGGGTTTTATTTTTTGCGCTATAAACAAAAAAAGAGCAACAATTTTTAAAAAAATACATTCTTTTTTTACATTTTGCTATAATAAATACATAAAAAAAAAAAATTTTCCTCAGTTTAGGCCGATACGTATTCTTCTACATATTTTTGATAAAAAAAAAAAATCGCAATAAGCGTTTATTGATTGGTATGAGCAAAAGTTATAGCGTTTACAAAATAGGGGATGGTTTTATGGCATTTTTATTCATTTTGTTTTTTTTTACTAGTTATGGCAGTGATCAGCGTTTTTATCATGACTGCGACATTATGGCGGACACATCGCATATTTTTGGGACCATTGTCATTTATACAGCAATCAGTGCTATACAAATAGACTGATTCCTGTGTAAATGACACTGGCAGTGAATGGGTTAACCACTAGGGGGCAGTTTAGGGGTTAAGTGTGTCCTGGGAAGTGTTTCTAACTGTGGGGGGGGGGGGCATGGCTACATGTGACACATCACTGATCTCTGCTCCCGATTACAGGGAGCAGAGATCAGTGACACTGTCACTAGGCAGAACGGGGAGATGCTTGTTTACATTAGCATCTCCCCATTCTTCCTCTCCGTGAGGCGATCGAGTCCGCGGGACCCACGACCCAACTCTCGGAGCTTGCCGCGGGCACGCGCGCCCGTCTCTTAAAGGGCCACATACATGTACGTTAGTTTGCCTGTACGAGTCCTTCTGCCGATGTATATCACCGCGAGGCGGTCGGTAAGCGGGTAAAAGCGTTTGCCTTGAGGTGCTCAGAGTAAATTAGCTCTGAGGAAGGGGTGCGCCCCCGAAACGCGTCAAATGTATACCCCGCAATGAGATGTTAATACGGCACATGTGTGTCCATACTGTTCAGCATTGTGTGTTTGTATGGCCTACTATTATCTGCCATCTTGTGAGTATCCAATTTTTATTATTGAATAAATGTTTTTTGGCAATGCACTAGGTGCGTGCACCTTCCATTCTATTTTGTTTTTATGACTGCGCACCAGTGCACAAAGCAAGGTGCATAAAGACTTGGATGACCTGCACAGAGTCCTGACTTCAACCCGATAGAACACCTTTGGGGTGAATTAGAGAGGAGACTGTGAGCCAGACCTTCTCCTCCACATCAGTGCCTGACCTCACAAATGCACTTCTGGAAGAATGGGCAAACATTCCCATAGATACACTCCTAAAACTTGTGGACAGCCTTCCCAGAAGAGTTGAAGCTGTTATAGCTGCAAAGGGTGGGCCAACTCAATATTGAACCCTACAAACTAAGACTGGGATGCCAGTAGACTTCATGTGCGTGTAAAGGTAGGTGTACCAATACTTTTGACAATATAGTGTATTTTCCTGCCTTAACATCAGATATTCCAGACAGCTGAAGTCGCACATCATTTGGCAGTTGTGTAGGTGAAAAGTTTTATATGGCAATTATATATTTGCCACGATGAGCCCTACTGCAAAGGTTGAAGGATGGATCACTCTGTGATGCGGTTTTATGAACAGATGATAAGTTATGTGTCATATTATTCTTTTTTTAATAGGAATGCCATTCTGGTATGAGTAATAAAATATATATTTCATACACTCTCAGTGTAGGTGGACATTAATTGGCTGTAAAGATAATGGTGATCTATTGATCTTTAATCAGCTGTTCCCACAATAATGCATTGTTTAGCTCTTGGCCTGAAATGTCAGGCTTTGCTTACTAATGTCCTGCAGTGCCTCTGCCTTCATTTTCTTCTGTTGTTCCAGCCAACAGCAGAGGATGTTAAAATGAGCCACAAGGTTCTCTACGGATCAGCAAGCCTAATATTACCTCTCCCTCTGTGTCAACTTGCAACGTTCATCTATAGAACATTTAGGTTGCTACCAGTCCTCTTCCATATCAACACTTTTTGACCAATTAGCACCACCAGCCATGTCTTAACTGAGTCTTTAGGTCAACTGCTGCTCTGATGGCATGGTAGTATAGTGGGACCAGGTGTAGTGTAGCATTTAATCCCTTCCCACTTGGCTTTGGCCAATCCTTGTGGCATGTCATGGTTCATTTGCATGGGCTGCCCAGGTTTCTCGTGCCTGTCATGATGGAACACCAAGAAATGACTCCTCCTGGTCACCATGAGTGAGGCCCACCTTGGCCCAACCAGAACTTAGGTCCTTTGTCAAGCTCAATCTATTTGCAGACTGTGGTCTCCTCTCATTCCTCAGCACAAGCCCATAGCCATGATTAGTCCACCACTGGTACAGAAGGAAGTCCAAACCAGGCTTTTTTTGAGATGGTATAATTTTACTGAAGGATGGCAGTAGAACATTCACCCATACAGGATGTTAATGGCACATTGCTTGGACATGTTATGGAAGTTCTTAAAGGAACATTTCTTTTTTTTTCTTTTTTTTTTTGATAGAGAGAACCCTATCGGGATCTGTTGCGGTCTGTGCACCCATTAAAGTGGTTGTAAAGAGAATTATTATTATTTTTTTTTTAAATAACAAACATGTTATATTTACCTCCACTGTGCAGCTCGTTTTGCACAGAGTGGCCCTGAACCTGGTCTTCTGGGGTCCCTTGGTGGCTCTCTCTGCTTCCCCCCGTAAGTATTTCTCAGGTTCATGCGAGCTCCCTCACATGGTAAGAAGTACTTGCGGGCACGCTCCCGTGATACAGCCGGCGGCTATAGCCGTTCACTGTATCACTCGGCCCCGCCCCCGGCGCGCTGCTTTCAATCCATCCACTCCAGCCTATCAACGGCAAGGCTGAGCGGTGAAGAGGATGTTGGAGTCGAGCATCTTCCTGTTAAGCAGAAAGACCAAAAACGATACTCTCTTCTAGCACCTTCCTAGGAGGGTGCTACACTATCATTTGGCTGTTTTCTGGGAAATGACCCTGTATACACTACTGGGTGTGCAATTCAAAGAATTGGCTTAGACATTTTGATTTCAGCCCCCATTTCACATGTCTCTCACTAGTGAGGCAGAACTGCATCTTGACCTGCCCCCTCTGCAAGTACATACTAGTAGACTGCATTGGTTGGTGGTCCCCAGCGGTTCTGCCGCAAATCAACATTGTGGCAGAACAATTGTTGTCACATTGTCGTCTCCAGTGTTATTCTCAATGTGCACTGACAGTCAATACTCTCAGCGCGCATTGATGCCCGAAGCCTCCTCTGAAGTTCTGGCTCCTGTGAACTCAGATGGAGGCACTGGGAGTAGTGCAGAGAGCAGGAGGTGAAGACGGAGGGGAATTCCGATGGCAGCGCTAATCACAGACTGTGGGAGGGAACAAGGAGCTTGAGCGGAGCTGAGATCCAATGATGAGTCTGTGTCCAGCAGCAGTGTGATGCAGAGTGCTGGGGGAGGAGGTTGGGCAGAGGAGGGCAGAGAGTCAGAGAATTGTGTGTATAAGGCAGGCAGTGTGATTCAGGGGAGGAGGCGGAGAGCTGGAGCATTGTGTGTATAAGGGATGTAAAATTCATGTTAGTGGCCTGTGGAATTTAAAATTGTGAGGGCCGAAAGGTTGGCAACCACTGCTTTCAGGGGGTGTATTTATAAAAAATATTGGCGAACCTGCATTTACATTTATACTGTGTGAGCAGCGGCAAATTTCATGTTATTAGAATATCTCCTTTTCAGGTCAATTGTTTTTCATTTACACAGTGGAGTGAATCAGGAAAATAACACATTTTGGCCACTAGATGGAGCTGACGATCATAGGAAATAATTATTTAATATGATTGGCAGCCCCATCTATTGGCCATAATGTAGTATTTTTTGAACCCATCTATTACTATCAATAAAAAACACTCGAACTGGATAGAAAATCACCTGATAACATTCATTTTTGCCCCCATTCATACACTTATGGCGGACTGCTGATGAGCCAGTAGACAGCCAGTACACAAGTGTTCCTGAATTAAAAGATATCACTTACATGTAAGCGGTTCCTGTTATATACTACAGGGAGAAGGAGATGTTGCAGGGGTGTGGCTATCAGCATTCTCACTGATTGACAATTCACAAGCTTGTCAATAAGCACCTGGCCACACCTAGCCCAACCCAATGCTTTCTGGATTGGCAGCGCTGCCTCTGTTGCTGAAGGTCTCCCACTGTGAGCTGCAGTGTCTGAGAGCCGGAGTGTGTGAGATGGGGTTGCCTCCTGTCCAGTTTTTTTCCCCGACAGTCCGGTTTTTGAATGATATGTATGGGTTTTACTCTGCCCCAGACCCGGACACATCATTCACACCAGACTGCACAGAGGCGAACACGTCTGCTCGCCATCTGATGTGTCTCCCTGAGTCCCGAACGAGGCCTGTTTAAGCACAGTGTCAGTGAAGTGTCTGGGAAGGAGGGCAATTTAAAAAAATATGTATATGAGTGATCGAGGGATTAAGAGGATATGTGCGGGAGGAACTTTGGCAGGGGGAAAACTTATGCTAGACGTGTGTGGGTTAGAATTTGAAATCTGACATCCCCCTTGCACTAGCCCTCTCCCTTCTCAAAGCACCCATAGCACATATCCAACAGCCCCTCCCCCCCCCCTTGCACTAGCCCTCTCCCCTCTCAAAGCAACCCTCGCACATTTACAACCCCCCCTTGCACTAGCCCTGCCCCCTCTGAAGGCACCCCCAGCACACATTCAACCTCCCAAGCGCCCCCAGCACATATCGAACCCCCATCTTGCACTAGCCCTCTCCCCTCCCAAAGCACCCCCTAGCAAATATCTGATCCCCTGGTAGCACAAGTCCTCTCTCCTTGCTAGCTCTAGCTTTCTCCCAGCACATATTTGACCCCCCCCCCCCCCCCGCTAGCTCTAGCTCTCTCCCCTCCCAAAGCGCCCCCTAGCACATATATGACTCCCCCTCCCGCTAGCACAATTCCTCTCCCCTCCTAAAGCACCCCCGGCACATATCTAAGCCCCTACCCCCTCCCCCTTGCACGAGCCCTCTCCTCTCTTAAGGCACCCCCCAGCACATATCCAACCCCCCCCCCCCCCCCCACACTAGCCCTCTCCTTTCTCAAGGCACCCCCAGCACACATTCATCCTCCCAAGTGCCCCTCAGCACATATCCAACCCCCCACCCCCATCTTGCACTAGCCCTTTCCCTTCCTAAAGCATCCCCCTAGCACATATCTGATCCCACTGGTAGCACAAGTCTCACCCTTCCTAAAGCACCCCCAGCACATTTCCAAGGCCCTCACCCCCCTTGCTAGCTCTAGCTCCCTCCCCTCCCAAAGCATTCCCCCGCACATATTTGACACCCCCTTGCTAGCTCTATCTTTCTCCCCTCCCAAAGCGCCCCCCTAGCACATATCTACCCCCGCTTGTACAAGTCCTCTCCCCTCCTAAAGAACCCCCAGCACATATCCAAGCCCCCCTGCTAGCTCTAGCCCTCTCCCCTCCCAAAGCACCCTCCCAAGCACATATCTGACCCCTCCCCCTGCTATCACTAGATCTCTCTCCTCCCAAAGCATCCCCCCAGCACAAATCTGACCCCCCTAGCTAGCTCTAGCTTTCTCCCCTCCCAAAGCGTTCCCCCCAGAACATATCTGACCCCCCTTTGTTAGCCCTCTCCCCTCCCAAAGACTCTCCCCAGCACATATCTAACTCCCCCCCCCTCCCCCATTAGCACTAGCCCTCTCCCCAGGGCATGACCCCTGCATTTTGTAGATTAAATATTTCTGACCCCTGCATTCCATGCATAACACTCACAATTTGTGCATACGCACTGATCGTCGTGGTGTGCCGCATTACTACTCTCTTTCAGGCCACCGAAAGAGTTCCAGGCCTTTTACAATCTTATAGCATTTACTGCCTCCCCCACCCAAAAAAAACACTGCTGCTAAAGTGTTCGGGTTTGGCTTGAAGAAGGGTGGCAACCCTAGTGTGAGACACAGATGAGGAAGGATTTGGCTTAGTCAGGGAAGGTAAAGGAAGTATTACTGTATGAGGCTTGTGCATCACACATAATTAAAGTAGTACTTGTTTAGACTGTCATATAGGAGCCTTTACTTGTACTTTAAAGTGCAAGTTCACCTTTACAGAAATCCCTCCCCATCCCCCTGGTTCCACTGTACCTGAGGCCAGGGATCAACTGCTAGGCGACATCGGGTTGCCATTTCATCGGTCTGGGAATTTGAAATCCCCTAAAGGTACCTCGTAAAGGTAGGTATAGGAAGCATTCTAATTGGTCAGCACTGACCAATCAGAACCCACCTAGCCTGTCCTGTCAGCGGGGGAGAAGAAGAGAAATTTCAAATCCCAGGACTGGTGAAGTGACAAGCTGAGGTCTCATAGTGAGTGATCACCGGGGGGGGGGAGGGGCACCAGCAGTAGCGGCCCGTCCATACGGGGCGCAGCCCCCCAATCTACATGCAGGGCACCAGGCGCATGGCTTTCAATGTTTTTTTTTCTTTTGTAGCACATGATTAGAGCCTGAGGCTCTCATTGGCTTAAAAAAGGCGTGGACTCGGGGCACAGAGTACTGTGTCCTGAGTTCACCCAACTGTGTGACAATAGCTAATTAATATTCAATATTGTCTTTCTAATTCTCCTTTATGGCCATTCAGGAAGCCGGTCCTGAGACCCGATTGGAAAAGGAGTTTTAGGACTCCCTGGCCAATCGTTCCTCAGTCAGGACACACTTCCTGTTTAGCCGAAGGGGAGAAGCAATGGCGGGGGTGGGGAATGTGCTTGTGGCGGTCGCTGCCTTCCCATCTGCCGCCCGTCTCCCGCGTGGGGCAGGGGAGCTTGTGGCGACCGCTGCCTTCCCATCCATCTCCCCCGGCTGGCATTAGTTTGCCGTCTGCCACCCCCGCCCCTGAAATATTTAGCACCAGCTGCCACTGGGTCCAGTGTAAGTTCACCTTACAGAATTTCTGTAAAAGTGATCTTACACTAAGGATATGTTTTTTGACCATAAATCTATACCATACATGCTTCTACGGGTGCCTGAAGCTTATTCTACCTTATCTGAAATACCAATACTAGGTTATCCCTCATCTCTGGCGTCTTCTGGAAAACACCTACATTCTCCTACATCCAAATGTGTACTATGCTTACTAGTTTCACATTTTATTTTATCTCTCCATAGAAGCAAAACCTTACAATTGAAATCTGAGTTATGATATACACTTCAGAAGCGCCCCTTCGAAGAACACCTTTCTAATCTCAAATTATAATGCCAAATCACTGTATTTTACAAGAGTTCTCCTACAATAAATCAAAACAGGATCAATGGAATAATACATTTCTCACACTCCAAAGAAAAATCAATGCTAATAATTCAGTAACTGCTCTTACCAAGTATCAGAAGCTATATTTTTGCCCACACATTCCAAAATGAGCCAAATGACTGCTTTGCCAGAAAAGAACGAATTACAGGGCTGATGTGAATTGGTACAATTTGATGAACTTCATGGTTTGCTGACTAAGTATTAGGAAATATAATACAGATCAATAAAACCCAAGAGGATTAGATATCCAGAAACAGCATAAAAGTGTCATATGCTGTAGGCTTGAAGAATAATCCAATTTTTAAACATCTTAGATCAGCCTTTTCAACCAGTTCCTTAAATCTTTAGGGTTCCTCCTGAGGTTTCAATGGAGTTCCTGGCCGCCAATGTACGGGATCACTTGTAACTGACCCCTAATGTAAGGGGACATCACAGTTTTCATTGTCTGCTTTCTATCCTGTTACTATTATTCATTTCATTTCAATTTTAATACATTTAATTTCAATAACAGCAGGTGGGTGTTTAAAAATATGTGCAGTGGATGTCGAATACTTTAGGACACTGTATTGTCTGATTCTTTAACTTTAAACTTTCTGCAACTTAATGATCACATAATGGTATGTAAGCTGCATTTTAGCTGGGGTTCCCTGAGACTGGGGGCTGTTATGCTAGTGTCATCCAATTCAATGTTTACACTGTGCTGTGGCAGCCAGGGAGAGAAGAGAAGAGAAAATAAGATAAGAGAATGTATGCCAGACTTATGTGGGTTGTGGGCCAGCTGCAAAGGACCATTAATTTCTTTAAACTACTATGCTGCAGCTGCACTTATTACCCTGCATTTTGTGCATTGCTCCTGACCTCTGAGATCAGTGTGTTATGCTCTCTTCACCACTGCATTCTGTGCATTACTTGTGTTTGACTGTTGAAATTTGTGTATTACATCCCCCTGACCTCTGTAATGCTGTGTTACACACTCCTGACCTCTGCATTCAGAATTACACCTCCTGACTTCTGCAATCTGTGCATTACACCTTCCTGACTTCTGCACTCTAAACATTACACCTTCTGACCTCTGCAATATGTGCATTACACACCCCTGACCTTTACAATCTGATGTTACACTCTCCTGCCATCTGCAATCTGTGCATTATACATTCCTGGCCTCTGCAATCGGTGCACTACACCCTCCTGACTTCTGCACTCTGTGTGTTACACACTTCTGACCTCTGTAATCTCTGTTACACCCTCCTGACCTTTGCACTCTGAACGTTACACCTCCTGACCTCTGCAATCTGGGCATTACACCCTCCTGGCCTTGGCACTCTGCACGTTATACCTCCTGACCTCTGTAGTCTGCGCATTACATCCTTCTGACCTCTGCAATCTGTGTGTTACACTCTACTGACCTCTGCATTATACCTTCTGACCTCTGCAGTATGTGCTTTACAACCTTCTGATCTCTGAAATCTGTGCATACTCTCCTGACCTCTGCAATCTGTGCATTACACACTCCTGACCTCTGCAATCTGTGCATTACACACTCCTGACCTCTGCAATCTGTGCATTACACACTCCTGACCTCTGCAATCTGTGCATTACACACTCCTGACCTCTGCAATCTGTGCATTACACACTCCTGACCTCTGCAATCTGTGCATTACACACTCCTGACCTCTGCAATCTGTGCATTAAACACTCCTGACCTCTGCAATTTGTGCGTTACACCCTCCTGACCTCTGAGATCTGTGTTACACCCTTCTGACCTCTGCACTCTGTGTGTTGCACACTACATCACACACTCGTGGTCTCTGTACAAGGTACATTACACCGTCCTGACTTCAACATTCTATGAGTTACACATTCCTGACCTCTGCAAGCTGTGTTGTATACTCCTAGCCATTGCACTCTGTACATTACACACTCCTGACCTCTAAGCACTGTGCATTATACACTTCTGACCTCTGCATACTAGGTGTTTTTCACTCATGACTCCTGCACTCAATACTTATACACTCCTGATTCCTGCACTCTGTGCTATACACACTCTTGATCAAGAAGAGAGGTTCTATACAAAGCGGTGTTGCACCCGTTTTTAGTTTATTAAAAGTCACCAGCTACAAAAAGCATAGCTGCTGACTTTTAATAAACCGTCACTTACCTGTCCCATGGTCCAGTGATGCAGCCGCCTGGAGCCTCGCTCCTCTCCCCCTCTTCTCCTCGGCCCCTCCATTGATACTCTGGGCACCCGACCAGGACAGCTTGCAGCTTCACGGGCAGGCACGCACTGAGGAATGCGCGAGTCACGCTGCGCTCTGCTATTGCCCAGCCAATCTTCTGGGACCTGTGTTGTGTCCCAGAAGTTTGCTGGCAGGGATTTTTGGTTAATAATTTTGATTTGTGATTGCTATCCACTCCTATGCATTATTGGTTAGGTTTGATTATTATTTGTTTCTTTTATCATATGGATTCTTTTGTTTATTTTATTCAGCTTGACCACTCACTTTTCCTTACTGCAGTTAGCGCCACATATTTGTTTTTATTTGATGGCAGGGAGGGGCCGCCTAGGGCAAGAGGAGGAGTCGCTTAGGCGGCAGAGAACAGGAAGGAGGAAGTGGGACAGGAAGTCCCACCAAAAAGAGGGCACACATTCCCACCCCCCCCCCCCCCCCCCAAAAATGACATGTGAAATGTGGCATGTCAGGGGGCGAGGAGTGCTTAAAGTGGAACTTTTGGGTGGAACTCTAATTTAAACATACCCCTCTAAGCCCCTCCCACATTTACAGCGCTGCAATATTTCTATGCTTATGGGTGCCCAATTGGTGCAGAGCATGTTAAAAATAGGGACATGTTTTGTGGGTGTGGCTACAAATAGGTAAAGGGCATGGTTTTGTTAGTGTGGTTTTAAAGTGGCTGTGGTCACTAGATGTCCTTGATTTCATTCTGAAAATCCTGTATGCTTTACTTATAGGTCTTGCCTCTCCCCCAGCCTGTAACTGGACAGTGAAAGGAGAAGCAGCAGGCTGATGCGCTCCTCCATCTGTCTGCTCTCTCACCCTATCAGCATGTCTCTTGTCACCATTAAAATTCAATATACATGCAGCCTGGGCAGGAATGAAGATCCAGGTGGACATCCCGAGCTGCCCACTCCACTCAAATTGGAGAAATCAATTTTAGGTAGGAGCTCCATATCAACTACTATTTTTTACAATCGAGTTTGAGATATAGGTCTTGTAAAATGAAATGACCACGCGTAAAACACTGCCAACTTCTGCGATTTTCAAAGTAAAAAATCCAAGCCAGAAAAATGAAAGAGCGTTTAACAAATGTCACTGACAACTACACGGTGTCTCCTGAGGGAACAACACATCCCATTTCATTGCAAATCCAATGTTGCATGAACCATATGCACTGCAGGGAATACTAAAACATTCTCTAGCTCCTTGTCAATCGGAGAAAAATCATTCGCAATGGTTTACTTAGGTCATTAGAATTGAGCTGCCACCCAGACTTTTGTATGATGAAACCAATTGCCAAGTCATATTTATAAAGACCCGCAATTATTTCTTATCTAGAAAGCAATACTGTGCTTCCCAGTCCTGAAACCTTAAAACCCAATTCCAGGCAAAGCTATTTTAATTTATTTTAACATTTATTTCTCACATAAAAATTGTCATTTTGTTCTAACCTCCGCTAAGAGCTCCTAATATGTACAGCGGGGTGCCACACTTCTGCCTCTCGCTTCAACCAAATGTGTGTATGATTGACACAAGTTCCAGTGTTTATGTAAAAAATAAAGATTAAAAAAAAATGGAGAAAAAAATAGCTATGCCTGGACTATGGTGAAACGCGTCAGCCAGCCAAGATTCAGCAACTGTAGCTGAAGCCTCTGTTTGCTTACCAGCAGATGTGGTTGATTTTCATGGTGTGCATCCCCTATTTTTTCTATTTTGATTGTTTCTTGGACTGAGATGTGCCTCTAGAGGGGTTGGCACCCACTGTGGGAGAAAAACCGATAGAAGGAAGATCAGGAGGCATTTGGATGGTGATATTCTTCATATGGGTGCCTGGATTTCAGCCTTAGGCCTCATTCACATGGTCATGGAGGCAGACAATGTGCATTTGGGACCACTTCACCTGAGAAGCAGTGTCTGGGCAGCTGCTGCATCTCTATACACTTACATGGGCTATCTGCATGCAGCACCTGGCGGCTCAAGCCACCTAAACACACAGCCCATTCACGGTCTACAGTACTCAGCCCAATCCCATTTACAGATATAAGGGACACCCAAATAAACTATATTACACACACATGAACTTTAATTGCATCCCAGTCTTAGTCTGTAGGGTTCAATATTGAGTTGGCCCACCCTTTGCAGCTGTAACAGCTTCAACTCTTCTGAGAAGGCTGTCCACAAGGTTTAGGAGTGTGTCTATGGGAATGTTTGACCATTGTTCCAGAAGAGCATTTGCGAGGTCAGGCTCTGATGTTGGACGAGAAGGCCTGGCTTGCGGTCTTCGTTCTAATTTATCCTAAAGGTGCTCTATTGGGTTGAGGTCAGGACTCTGTGCAGGCCAGTCATGTTCCTCCACCCCAAACTCGCTCATCCATGTCTTTATGGACCTTGCTTTGTGCACTGGGCCAAATCATTTGGTGGAGGGGGGATTATGGTGTGGGGTAGTTTTTCAGGGGTTGGGCTTGGCCCCTTAGTTGCAGTGAAGGGAACTCTTAAAGCATCAGCACACCAAGACATTTTGGACAATTTCAAGCTCCCAACTTTGTGGGAACAGTTTGGGGATGGTGCCTTCCTGTTTCAACATGACTGCACACCAGTGCACAAAACAAGGTCCATAAAGACATGGATGAGTGAGTTTGGGGTGGAGGAACTTGACTGGCCTGCACAGAGTCCTGACCTCAACCCAATAGAACACCTTTGGGCTGAATTAGAGTGGAGACGGAACCAGGCCTTCTCGTCCACATAAGTGCCTGACCTCACAAGTATGCTTCTGGAAGAATGGTCAAACATTCCAATAGACACACGCCTAAACCTTGTGGAAATCCTTCCCAGAAGAGTTGAAGCTGTTATAGCTGCAAAGGGTGGGCCAACTCAATATTGAACCCTACGAACTAAAACTGGGATGCTATTAAAGTTCATGTGTGTAAAGGCAGGCGTCCCAATACTTTTGGTAATATGAAGTATATAAATTGAAATAAACTTTAAACTAGAATTCCAGCAAACATTAGCTATGCTTAAAAATGTTCTCCCTCCTGCTACCTATCCTGCCAAACCTGTGTAAAAAAAGATGTGTACACGTACCTATTTTTAGTCTGTTCCTCTCCAGTCATGTTATCCTTCAGCTCCCATGAGTCAGTGAGCCATGGCTGCAGGGGAGAGGAGGGAGCACCAACAACAGTTGGGCTATGGGAGCCTATGGGTGACATCACAGCTCCTGGAATTCCCAGCTATGGTCAAGCATTCCCTCCTCTCCCCTACAGCTGCTGCTCACTGATACACGGGATCATGTGACAAGACCAGAGTGTAGAGTTAGGCTGGGTTCACATTGCAGCGATGCGGGAACGCCGCAAATCCGCTGCGGGTTCCCGCATTGCATGCCTCCGGGTGGCAGTTCACACTGCCCTATGTGAACGGCCGGGAGTGTCAGTGAAAAGTTAATGACACCCCCAGATCAGTCCGCATATCGCAGTGCGATCTGCAAACTCGGACAGGAATCAGATCGCATGGTGTGAACACCCATGCAATCCGATTCTGCTGTGGACCAAAAAAGGGGTCCTGTGCGAGTTTGGGGCGGGTGCGATTCAAATTCAGCCATACTATCTGTATGGCTGAACTCGCATCGCACAGAGATCGCATGTGATTTGCACTGCAATACGGTGCGAATCACATCCGAAATCACACCATTTGTTTGATTTTTATACATCCGATTCTCGTCACCGCTGTAGTGTGAACTCAGCCTTAGGCTGGAATTTGAATAGAATTTTTAGGGCTCATGCACATAGGCATATAAAAATGATTTGAATGCATCATTATTCTATGCTATGGGTCCATTCACATGGCTAGGTTTTGGTCAATAATACCCCATAACGTTGAGCTGCATAAACCTAATAGCGGAGGTCCACCCTTAAATGGAGCTTCCGCTCATTGGAACCCTCCCCCCTCCGGCGCCACAATTGGCACCTTTCAGGGGGGAGGGGGGTGCAGATACCTGTACAGTACAGGTATCTGCACCCACTTCCGGCATAGATTCTGCAGCCCTTTCCGCAGAATCTACGCCCCTTTCCGAAGGTCCCCCGCTGTCTGCTGGGAAAGGCACTGATCCCAGAGACAGCGGGGACCATCCTTATTGCGCAGCGCGACTCGCGCATGCGCAGTAGGGAACCGGGAAACGAAGCCGCAAGGCTCCACTTCCTGATTCCCATACCCAAGATGGCGGCAGCAGCACCCGAGAGACGATCGAGAGATCGGCTTCGGGTGCCGACATCGCGGGCGCACTGGGCGGGTAAGTGTGATTATTTTAAAAGTCAGCAGCTGCAGTATTTGTAGCTGCTGGCTTTAAAAAAAAAAAAAAACGGCGGACTCCCGCTTAAAGTAAGACATTTTGTATCCATTGTTGGATTTTGACCATATTTTACCTGTCTGTGCAAATTACATAAACATATGCGCTGACACCACTGCCTAGTGAATGACTAATTCGGGGGGCCAGGAGAGTGGTGTAATCATAAACAATGGATAGGCAGCAGCGGTGCAGGATAACCTTGGCCTTCAGTCATTCTGAATGTCAAGATCCTTCTGCACAGTCGCCGCTGCCTACCAACTGTTGACGTTGACATGTCACCCTGGCTGTTTTGAATGAGTCATTCACTAGGCAGCGGCGTGGGAGCAGGATGACATTGGCCTTCAGTTATTCAGAATGACTGAAGGCCAAAGTCATCCTGGAGATGTAATCATCAACAAGGCTGCCCATACACATCTCAACTTTTATAGACATACAAAACATGCGTATATCCATATGAGCTGAGATACACTATGGACCACTTTTTATGCAGAATCTTTCTGCCAAATGTCCACCTGCAGCATTCTGTAACATTTCAAAAGGTGCATAAACTCTTAGCCCTTGTACACACGGTCGGATAATCTGTCGGATTGCGTCTTATCGGACCGTGTCGTCAGATAATCCGACTGTGTGTGGTATGCATCGGACTGATTCCGTCCGAATCTCCGTCCGACCCAATTTTCCAACATGTTGGAAATATTTCCCGACCAACTGGGCCGGACGGACCTAATCCGATCATGTGTAGAGCATTTTCATCGGACCAAGTGCCACGCATGCTCAGATCAAATTCCTACATCAAAGCTATTGGCTACTAGCCTGAATGTAGTCCCATCGTAACTAAATTATGTCATCACGCTCTGAAAGATCGGATTTTTCGCCAACTTGGCCCGACCATGTGTATGCAACAGTTTCGGACAAGATCCAACGGACTAAATCCGACAGGCAAAATCCAACGGATTTGGTTGTGGAAATCTCCGACCGTGTGTACAGGGGCTAATACCGCATACACACGATCGGAATTCCGGCCAAAAAAAGACAGATGAGAGCTTTTCACCAGAAAATGCGACCGTGTGTATGCTCCATCGGAATTTAGCTGTCCGAATTACCGCTAGCCAAAAATTGATAGCATGTTCTCAATTTTCCAGACGGAAAAACTTTCTATCAGTAATTCCGATCGCGTGTATGCAATTCCGACACGCCGAAAATCACCCATGCTCAGATTCAACTACGAGACAGAAGCTATTGGCTACTGGCTATTGAACTTCCTTTTTCTAGTCCCGTCGTACGTGTTGTATGTCACCGCGTTATAAATGATCGGAATTTGATGTGACCGTGTGTAGGCAAGACAGCTTGAGCGGAGTTCCGTCGGGAAAACCATCGGAGCATGTCCGACAAGAATTTCAGTCATGTGTACGCGGTATTAGAGTCCATTCACACAGGGGCAACATGACTTCCAGTGAAGGGAGGCAACTTGGACAGGACTTGAGTATGAATCACAGCACGACTTGAGACAACTTACAAGGGAACTTGAAGTTGCCTCCAGGACAGGGGACTTTCCCAGTGGCCAATCACATAATAATCAGCTCTGTGGGAAGCAACTGGAAAGACAGGGGATCCGACTTGGAGGCAACTTCCATTGAAATCAATGGGTACAAGTTGCCTAGAAGTCGGATTGAAGTAGTACAGGAACCTTTTCTGAAGTCGGAGTGACTTCAGTCATGTTCATTAAGACGGCTCTCATTCACTTACATTGATTTTATCATGTTGCGTGACTTGAGGCAACTTGGGACGACTTCAAGTCGGATCCAAAGTTGCCCCTGTGTGAATGGACTCTAAATCAACTAAATACATTTCAGATACATCTAAACAAAAAATGTTCAAAGTTCAAGCTGTGTTTTCTTTCTAAAGCAACCACGGCCTGAGTAGAAAAGCCTGCCCCCTGCTAGAATGCTGTAGAGAAGGACCCTTGCTCTCTAGTATGTGGAAGCATTGGTCTCTCTACAGAGGCCCAACAGACTCTCTCTTGAGTTCCCCAGTCAGCAGGGAGCTTGGTCTTTGTTGACGGCAGTGATATAGGTCTGACTCAGAAGGGGTGTTTGACAAACCTCTGCAGAGGGACCACTGCTTTGCAGAGAACAAGGGTTCTTCTCTACAGCTTGCTGGCAGGACAGCTTTTCTACACGGGTTGCACAGCTTTTGTTTTCATGTGTCTGGAATGAAATTGGGGCCATGGGGCCTACCACTGATAAACCCTCTGATTCTTCAATTACTTTTATGTCATTGACCTGAAACAAGTATAACAGTCAGGAAACCAAACACCCTTATTTGCATACATGTTCAGGGTTGGTGTGACTTCTGTTGATTTGGTCTCATGCAAGAAAGTGAATATTCATTTTTAATATACAGTAATTATGCAGACTTGCTTATGAAAGATTTATATTTCTCACCTGTAGAGAGCTGTGCTTTATATACTACTATATTATTTAGGATGTTACCGTAAGACCTCATTTTCAGTTCAGTATAAAGTGATAAATATCACAGAAAATGTTGTAAGTGACACCAATGCATTCTTCACTGGATTGAATATGTTAGTGACCAATGTAATGTCAGGAAACAGATGTAAAGTAGGCACAGCAAACATTGTGGAAGCTCTACAGGTTCTAAAAGTAGACTCAAAAAGAGAGGCAGTCTAGACTGACTCTATGAAAAAGCACATTATGTCTGCATTGAAAAAACAAAACAATGTCCACATAATGTCTATTAAAAAAAAAAAAATCTGTATACCAAGCTAGTAGAACAGGTGGACCATAGGCACCATGGAAAATGGAGCATTCCATTACTATCACCTTCTGCACATAGATGCAGCTACTAAAAAAAAAAACAGTTGCAGGCAACAAGACATGGGCAGTGTCAAGCAAAAAAGTAATGAACAATGGTAGGCACCAAGCCTTGAACAGTGGTAGGTACTAAGACTTGCACCGAAGAGTTGGTAGCACACTAAACCTTAAACAATTGTAGGCACCAAGGCTTGAACAGTTGTAGATACCATGGCTTGAACAGTTGTAAGCACCAAGACCTTAACAGTGGCAGGCACCAAGATTTGAACAGTGGTAAGTACCAAGACTTGAACAGTTGTAGGCACCAAGAATTGCACAGAAAAGTTAGTAAGGCACTAAGACTGTAGGAACCAAGACATGAACAGTGGTAGTTGCCAAAATTTTAACAGGGGGAAGGCACCTAGACTTGAACAGTTGTAGGAACCAAGACAAATGGTGGTAGGCACCAAGACTTGCACAGAAGAGTTAGTAAGGCACTAAGACTTAAACAGTTGTAGGCACCAAGATTTGAACAGTGGTAGATACGAACACTTGAACAGTTGTAGGAAACAAGTCATGAACAGTGGTAAGCACCAAAACTTGAAAAGAGGTAGAGGAACCAAGATGTGAACAGTTGTAGGCACCAAGACTTGAAATGTAGGCACCAAGACTTGCACAGAACAGTTGGAAAGGCACTAAGACTTGAACAATTGTCAGCACCAAGATTTGAATAGTGGTAGATACCAAGGTTTGAACAGTTGTAGGCACCTAGACTTGAACAAAGGTAGGTACTGAGACTTGAACAGTGGTAGGCACCAAGACTTCAAAAGTGGTAGAGGCACCTAGACATGAACAGTTGTAGGCACCTAGACATGAACAGTTGTAGGCACCTAGACTTGCACAGAAATTGTTAGTAAGGCACTAAGATTTAAACAGTTATAGGAACTAAGACATGAACAGTGGTAGACACCTAGACTTGAACAGTGGTAGGCACCAAGGTTTGAACAGTGGTAGAGGCACCAAGACATGAACAGTTGTAGACACCAAGACATGCACAAAAGAGATGGTAAGGCACCATGGAGGCCAGCATGTAGCAGAGTATAGAGGGATGAACCCATCAGACTGCTGCTCTTTCAGAGTCCAATCAGCAGATCAGGTGTGTGTTTTTGACTATGTTGCGCTGCTGCAGTTGAGATCTAGGACCTGGCAGTGATGTTTGATAGGGTTGCCTGGGTCAAAGACTCCCTGCACAGAAATAATACAACAGGTCCCATATACAGTATGTATTTAAACTCTGTATTTGGCTTTTTGTCTAAAGGCTGTGGCTGCTTTCCTAATGACTGGTGTATTGACAGATGAAGCTGGACAGCTAGTTTGATGTGAACAGTTTTATCCACATAACATAGTAAAGCTCCGGTCATGTGAAATCTCTTCTCCGCTTCTTGCGTCATATGCTTCGTATTCCAGCGCTTGTCGAGTTTAAAAGGTTCCCCCGACCTTGGGGCATCTGTGCAGTCACCAGCTAAATCACATTAAACACGAACAAGCCCCCATTTTTGCCTGACGGAAAAAAAAAATCTTATCTTGTGTGTTTTGTTATAATCCAGGCTGACCTGTCCATGCCACAGACTGAATTGTGAAGAGTTCAAGAAATACTGCATGTCAGCTGTGTTCATGTAAATTATACACGTTTCAGATATTATTATAACTGGAAAATAAATTAAATCTATTCAATAGTTAAAGTGAACCTGTCAGGCTCTCAAAATATCTAACGTCGTGGTGCCTATAAGTAAATACATGTGTTAAATTTCAAATATATATTTGTATGATTTAAAAGTCTTTGGATCCAAGTACATCACAATATATGGTGCCCAAACTTCTACTAATGCCACGTACACACGATCAAACTATGGCATCCTCTGGTACTGAGACATCATAATGGGCGGGGACATAACCCGATGACCCCGCCCATTGTCCCTATATAAGTCGCCACGCAACACGTCCCTGTCATCCCTGCCAGAGAGAGCGTCGAGTAAACATCTCAAGGAAGAAGAAGAGAAGAAAAGAAGAGAAGGCAGCGACAGCGGCGACAGAAGACTGGGCCACCGCTAGTAAAAGAGCTGGAAGAAAGAGCGGAGGCCCGGCAAGAAGAACCGAAGAGGGGGACAAGACCCCCGAAGTCAGAAGAAGAGGCGTCGGCGACAGAAGACTGGGCCACCGCTAGTAAAAGAGCTAAAGGAAGAAAGCGGAGGCCCGGCAAGAAGAAGCGAAGAGGGGGACAAGACCTCCGAAGTCAGAAGAAGACCCCCGGGCGGAGACAAAGAAGAAAGCTGGGCTCCTCCGCTAGTAAAAGAGCTAGCAAAAGAGCAGAAGATAGCGGAGGAGTCTGGCGAGAAGACCCCCCAAGACGGAAGAAGACCCCCGGAGCTGTGCAATAAATTATTTTAAACCCATTACATTACATACATTGTACCCCATACTCATTCACATAGGGTGGGGGGCCGGTATCTGGGGGCCCCCTTATTAAAGGCGGCTCCCAGATTCCGATAAGCCCCTCGCCTACAGACCCTGACAACCAACGGCCAGGGTTGTCGGGAAGAGGCCCTTGTCCTCATCAACATGGGGACAAGGTGCTTTGGGGTGGGGCACCCCCCCATGTTGAGGGCACGTGGCCTGGTACAGCTCAGGAGGGAGGGGGTGCTCGCTTGTCCCCACCCCCTTTCCTGGCCGGCCAGGCTGCGTGCTCGGATAAGGGTCTGATATGGACTTTGGGGGGGACCCCCACGGTGAAAATGACCTCCTTCGCTAGTCCCGGCTACCTGGAACCGTGTTAAAAATGAACGGACTTTCCTCCGTGTGTGGGCAAGTCCGTTCATTTTCAAAAGTATGGCGGACTCCCGCCAAAAGTCCGGCGGACTAGGTTGTGTGTGGGCAGGCCCGCTCGTTCGGAAAGTCCGGCGGACTTCCGCTTCAAAGTCTATCGGTTTGTCTGCCGGGCTAAGTCCGCTGGACAGTCTGATCGTGTGTACGCGGCATACTACAGCACAAAGCCCCACCACTTTCTAGAACTAAACACTAAACTCTATCCTTCACCATTCAAGGCAAAGCACCATCGTTTACCATTGAACAGTCCAAGTGAACCTGTCAGATTCTCAAAATATCTAATGTTGTGGTGTCTATAAGTATATGTGTTCATTTTCACATTAAATCTAAGAGGTCTGCACATGGCTTGGAAGAATGTAATTTTAATCTCATTGTCTCTGTGAAAAGACAATAAAGCTGTTGCTGATTTATCTTGAATTTGTAAGCTCAAGGTAAGGCAGCTGTGAACCTTTGAATCTGAGGCATACAAATACATTTTTATATAACTCGGAAGTCTTTAGATCACAGGACATCAAAATATATGGTGCCCCAACCTCTGCCAATACAGCACCAAGCCCCACCACTTTCTAAATCTAAACCGTACCCTTTACCATTCAAGGCAAAGCACCACTCTTCACCATTCAACAGTCCAAGTGAACCTGTCAGGCTCTGAAAATATCTATTGTTGTTGTGCCTATAAATACGTGTTAATTTTCAAATATTTTTTGTATGCCTTGAAAGTCGGGGCACACAAATAGAATTTTGTTTGATTTGGAAGCCTTTGGATCCCAGTACATCACAATAAATGGTGCCCCAATTTATGCCAATATAGTGCCAAGCCCCACCACTTTCTTGAACTAAACTCTACCTATCACCATTCAAAGCAATGCACCACCCTTCACCATTCAAGTGTCCAAGTGAAACTGTCAGGCTCTCAAAATATCGAATGTTGTAGTGCCTATAAGTACATGTGTTCATTTTCAAATATTGTTTTGTATGCCTTGGAAGATGTGCACACAAATAACATTATTTTTGTATGCCTTGGAAGACGGGCACACAAATAACATTTTTGTATGTCTTGGAAGCCTTTGGATCCCAGAACATTACAATATATGGTGCCCCAGCTTCTGTCAATACAGCACTAAGCCTCACCACTTTCTTGAACTAAAACCTACCCTTTCTCATTCAAGGCAAAGCACCACCCTTCACCATTTAACAGTCCAAGCGAACCTGACAGGCTCTCAAAATATCTAAAGCTGTGGTGCATTAATTTTCAAATACATTTTGTATGCCTTGGTAGCTTTTAGATATTTGGTGCCCCAACTTCCAATACAGCACTAACACGACCACGTTCTAGAACTATGCGCTTCCCTTCACCGTTCAAGGCAAAGCACCACCTTTCACCATACAGTCCACTGCCAGAGTCTAGCCACTAAGGGACTGGCAGGCATTTCTAGTTCAATTAATATACGTTACCACCTTAGATCTTTGTTGGCTTTAGGTTACATGACCTGAAATTAGCTTATCTAGGCCAATGAGTCTCCATGTTTTGTCTGAAGCCAAGGCAGCTCAATCAGGTTCCTTTAAAGCCTCGTACACACAATCTGTTTGTTGGCCAATAGAGCACCAGACTTTTGCCCGAAGGGCGTGTGCCAGGAACTTGTCTTGCATACTAACGGCACACAATTGTTGGCCAACAAACACGAACATAGTGATGTACTACGTGGAATTTCAGCTCTTGAGCACCACCCTTTGGGCACCATCTGCTAATGTCGTGTTTGGTGAGCACTGATTTCAAGCATTCGTGTTTGTACTTTGGACTTTTGTGTGATGGACTTGTGTACAGACGATACAAAAATCTGACAACAGACCGTTGTCCACTGAAAATTTACTAGCCTGCCATCCAACATTTGTTGGTCGAAAGTTGGACAATAATTGTCTGATGGAAAGTACTAATGGTTGGATTTTAGGCAAACAGTCTGTCATCACACAATTCCCTGCCAAAAAAACGATAGTTTGTATGAGGCTTAAGAGTTAGCTGCGAATTAAGCTTCCTCACTACACATTTGTAGTTTCATAGTTTTGATTGTTTAGACACTATTTAGTACCTGAAAGGTAATTAAAACAAATTACTACAAATTAAAATCAGACAATATAGGAGCTATTTATGAAGGTCCAAGTTAAAGTATCCGATCCAAAGTAGGGAAGTGTTAGATCCTCTGTGTCTGTGTTCCGTCAAGGAGGATTCACTGTATTTGTGACGGTGACCATTGTAATCAAGACCGAAAGAGATGGGAAGTCTAAAATCTTACAGTTGCCACTGGGAGAACAACAGAAGATATATTTTTCAGTAAAGAAACCAATTTGTACGAGCCCCAATAATGGGTGAAAATGTCTGGGTATGCTTTCCATTGAAACATCATTTACCTGTGGACATACAATATTATCGCATTCCCCCTCCACTTGGTGCCCCGACAGGAACTGTTGGCAGGGCCATCTTTAATATTGATTGGACCCTGGGAAAACATTTTCTTAGCGCCCTCCCCCGATTCTGTGATATACATTAAATAACAGCTAGACTCAAAATCCGTTTACTGCAGCAGATCAGGCAGCAATTGTGATTGGCTGCCAGAGCTTGCAGCATATAATTGCCACTCACTGACTGGTTGCTAGAAGCTAAAACACATTGTTTCTGCTTGCTGATTGGCTGCACATCTTTAATGCTAACTGATTGGTTGCTAGAGGTTACTGCATATCATTATTGCTCACTGACTGGTTGCTAGAGATTACAGAAGATTATTAGTGTTCATTGATTGGTTGCTAGAGGTTACTGCACATCATTACCTCTGCATCAGATTGTGAGTGTGGCTAAACTGCACTAACAGTGAGGCATTGTTATAAACCAAGATTTCAGGAGTGCACCATATACAGACTGCAGGGTTCTGGAGTGCATAACATAGAGTACAGGGTTGAAGAGTGTGCTAAGTACAGAGTGCATGGTTGAGGAGTGAGCTACATACAGAGTGTCGGTTTGAGCTATGTACAGAGTGTACGGTTGAGGGGAAAACGTATGCATATGGAATGAGGGGTTGAGTGGTGCTCTACGTATGGAATGCGGGGTTGAGGGGTGCACTACGTATGCAATGCGGGGTTGAGCGGTGCTCTACGTATGGAATGCGGGGTTGAGCGGTGCTCTACGTATGGAATGCGGGGTTGAGCGGCGCTCTACGTATGGAATGCGGGGTTGAGTGGTGCTCTACGTATGGAATGCAGGGTTGAGCGGTGCTCTACGTATGGAATGCGGGGTTGAGGGGTTCGCTGCATATGGAATGTGGGGTTGAGGGGTGTGCTACCTATGGAATGCGAGGTTGAGAGGTAAACTTTATATGGAATGCGGGGTTGAGGGGTTCGCTACATATGGTTTGCAGGGTTGAGGGGTTTGCTACGTATGGTATGCAGGGTTGAGGGGTAAACTTTGTATGGAGTGCGGGACTGAGGGCTGTGTACATCCAAGTTCTCCATCCCCCTAAGGACAAAGCTCTCCCCCCAGATTCCAGTTCAGAGCTCACCCCCCCAAAGCCAGCGTAGAGATTTTCTCTCTCCCCAAATCCTTTCCTAGCATCTAGAAAACATCACAGTTATAGTGCAGCTACAGAAGATCAACTAAACTCGCAGGACGTCGGTCTGTGCAGGCTGCTTCACGAGGAGCTTCTGCCTGTGTACATTGCTCGCCCCCTCTCTCCCCCCCTCCTCGCTCTCATATAGAGATGTGATGAGTGGAGAGGAATCGGAGTGGCCACCGACAGACAGAAGAGTGCTGTCACTTGTAAATACACCAGCAGCACTTCTCTGGATCTACAACTGACAGTAGTGACTAGTGAGCTGCTAACAAGTGGCAGAACTCCGGCGGGCAGCAGCGTGGGCTCAATTGGCAAGTGCTTTGGGCCCCCCCCCCCCAACAGTGATTGTGCCCTGGGCAGCTGCCCTATTTGCCCTGCCCAGCCGTGACTGTTGGGCATCTTGATCACTATAGAAGACCAGATTGCCGTCGGGGGTACAGTCACAGGATGACATGATTTTGAGAGCCTTTGTATATGGGAGGCAGTGAACCTCCCAATGCACTCACCTCTAAACAAGTGATGCCCATTGTAAGCACGTTTGTCAATGGTAAATGGTTTTAACCCTCTAACTGCTACATCTGTGAGAAAAAAAAACAGACTTACTGGCCAGATCACTAGGTGAAAATAAAGGAAAGAAAGCCTTAAAAAGAAAATGAATGCAGCCACCAAATCTAAAAATTGTTAAGCTGCACTATGATAAATGTTTGCTTTTGGGTTTAATACGGCTTTAAATATATGGAACTAGTGTAAGTAACCGAAATGCCGCGTACACGCGATCAAACAAGCGGGTGGAAAAGTCCGGCAAACTGAAGTCCGCCAGACAATCCCCCCGTGTGTAGCCTCCGGCATACTTTTTTGACCCGAAAGTACGGCGGACTTAGAAAGTAGTTTTGCACTCCAATCTTCCCGTCGGACTCGAATTTCGGCGGACAATCCGGCCGTGTGTGTGCCAGTCCGCCGTACTTTTGAAATGAGCGGACTTTTCCCACCCGGAGAAAAGTCCGCTCATTTCGAGCGGGTCTCCAGGTAGGCGGGGCCCGCAAAGGAGACGCCGCTGGCCCCGCCACCTGGTATGGACTTAAAGGGGAACCCCAACGCCGAAAAAAATCGGCGTGGGGGTCCCCCCAAGTCCACAACAGACCCTTGTCCGAGCACGCTACCCGGCCGGCCAGGAAAGGAGGGGCGAGCGAGCGCCCCCCCCCCTCCCTCCTGAGCCGTACCAGGCCGCGTACCCTCAACATGGGGGGTGCCTTGGGGAAGGGGGGGCCACGCGGCCCCCCCCCACCCCCAAAGCACCTTGTCCCCATGTTGATGAGGACAAGGGCCTCTTCCCGACAATCCTGGCCGTTGGTTGTCGGGGTCTGCGGGCGGGGGGCTTATCGGAATCCGGGAGCCCCCTTTAATAAGGGGGCGCCCCCCACCCTATGTGAATGTACACTCCTTCTTTATAGCTCTTTTACAGGCGGTGGCCCGGTCTTCTGTCGCCGCCGCCTTCCGTTCTTCTTCTTCTTCTCCTTCTTCTCCTGGAGATGTTGACTCAACGTTCTCTCCGGCCGCAATGCCAGGGACGCGCTGCGCTGCGACTTATATAGGGACAAGGGGCGGTGTCACATGGGTTGATGTCACATGGGTTGATGTCACGTGGTGACCCCGCCCCCTTTCGACGTCAGTCCCGGAGGATGCTGGGACTGTCGCCATGTGACATCAACCCATGTGACATCAACCCATGTGACACCGCCCCTTGTCCCTATATAAGTCGCAGCGCAGCGCGTCCCTGGCATTGCGGCCGGAGAGAACGTCGAGTGAACATCTCCAGGAGAAGAAGGAGAAGAAGAACAGAAGGCGGCGGCGACAGAAGACCGGGCCACCGCCTGTAAAAGAGCTATAAGAAGGCGCGGTGGCCCGGCAGAAGAACCGAAGAGGGGGACAAGACCCCCGAAGTCGGAAGAAGAGGCCGCGGCGACGAAGAAGAAAGCCGGGCTCCTCTGCTAGTAAAAGAGCTACAAAAAGATAGCGGAGGAGTCCGGTGAGAAGACCCCCGAAGACGGAAGACCCCCGGAGCTGTGCAATAAATTATTTTATCTTGTGTGTTGTGTTTTTTTTTTTTGTACTTTATTTTACAGGTGAATGGGTAGGGGTACATTGTACCCCATACTCATTCACATAGGGTGGGGGCCCGGTATCCAGGGGCCCCCTTATTAAAGGGGGCTCCCGGATTCTGATAAGCCCCCCGCCCGCAGACCCCGACAACCAACGGCCAAGGTTGTCGGGAAGAGGCCCTTGTCCTCATCAACATGGGGACAAGGTGCTTTGGGGTGGGGGGCCGCGCGGCCCCCCCTTCCCCAAGGCACCCCCCATGTTGAGGGCACGCGGCCTGGTACGGCTCAGGAGGGGGAGCGCTCGCTCGCCCCTCCTTTCCTGGCCGGCCGGGTAGCGTGCTCGGACAAGGGTCTGTTGTGGACTTGGGGGAACCCCCACGCCGATTTTTTTGGCGTTGGGGTTCCCCTTTAAATCCATACCAGGTAGCGGGGCCAGCGGCGTCTCCCTCGCGGGCCCCGCCTACCTGGAGACGCGCTCGAAATGAGCGGACTTTCCTCCGCGTGCGTGGGCGAGTCCGTTCAATAGGGCGGATAGTACGGCAGACTTAGTACGCCGTATTAGTCCGCTGAAAAATTGCCGTGTGTGGGCAAGTAGCCCGTTCGGAAAGTCCGATGGACAGTCTGGCGGGAAGTCCGCCAGACCAAGTCCGTCGGATAGACGGCTCTAAGTCCGTCGGATAGACGGCTACGTGTGTACGCGGCAAAAGAGTAAGTAACCCATAATTGTGCTAATTACATCCTCTTGTAATGCTCTGTATAGCAGAACTTAAACTTGGAGTGCGAGGAGTTGTACTTTGAGTCAAACAGGTCCCACCACATGAACATGTGCTGACAAGGAACATGCAGACAAGAGGAGGAGCAGAGAGATGACCTAGTCAGTGTTCTTGCTGCTTTTTCATTGTTCAAACACAGCTTGGGGGTGGGGAGGTAAGCCAAACTCCACCCACATACACTATATTGTCAAAAGTATTGGGACGCCTTTACACACACATTCACTTTAATGGCATCCCAGTCTTAGTCGTTGACCCTCCCTTTGCAGCTATAACACCTTCAACTCTTCTGGGAAGGCTGTCCACAAGGTTTAGGAGTGTGTCTATGGGGATGTTTGACCATTCTTCTAGAAGCACATTTGTGAGGTCAGGCACTGATGTTGGGTGAGAAGGCTTGGCTCGCAGTCTCCGATCTAATTCATCCCAAAGGTGTTCTATCTGGTTGAGGTCAGGGCTCAATCACGTTCCTCCACCCCAAGCTCATCCATGTCTTTATGGACCTTGCTTTGTGCACTGGTCCAAATCATTTGGTGGAGGGGGGATTATGGTGAGGGGTTGTTTATCAGGGGTTGGGCTTGGCCCCTTAGTCCCAGTGAAGGGAACTCTTGAGGCGTCAGCATACCAAGACATTTTGGACAATTTCGAGCTCCCAACTTTGTGGGAACACTTTGGGGATGGCCCCTTCCTGTGCCAACATGACTGCCCACCAGGGCACAAAGCAAGGTCCATAGAGACATGGATGAGCGAGTTTGGGGTGGAGCAGCAGAGACAAGTCCGGTCACTCGCTGTGTATTTCTCTGGACAGGCTGCACAGAATTACAAAAGCTTCGGTGATTGAATCAGCTCTTTCAGCTGTTTGCCTGGAGCTCAGCTTGAGGATCATGGGTAATATAAAAAATAAAATAAAAAAAATGTCAATTACAAAAATGTCTGCCTGCTGACTGAAGTAAACTGTACTGGATTGACAACAAAATATCAAATGACTTACACAGCAAGAATATTTTACATAATTTAAGAGATTACTGCATTAAAGAGAATTGCAATAAATCAGACCACATACGATATTACCCAGCGGAGTCACAAAGAGACAAAAAATGTTCATCCCTTTAAAGTAGTTGTAAACCCGGATGCCGTGTACACGCGACCGGACTTTCCGGCAGACTAGATCTGACGGAATCAGTCTGTCGGACAATCCGATCGTGTGTGGGCTAATCTGATAGTTTTTTCGTTATAAAAATCAGACGGACCTAGAGATAGAGCGTTTCAAATCTGTCCGACTGACTCAATTCCTACCGGGAAAACCATTCATCTGTATGCTGGTCCAACGGACCAAATACGACGCAAGGGAAGCTATTGGCTACTGGCTATTGAACTTCCTTTTTTAGTTCTGTTTTACGTCATCACGTTCAAAAATAACAGACTTTCGAACTTTTCTTACGTCCGTTCGTGTGTGGGCAAGTCCGTTCGTAAGTCAGTTGGGAAGACCATCGGACCTAGTCTGCCAGAAAGTCCAGTCGTGTGTACGCGGCATTACATATACCCAGTGAAGTGACTTGTCTCAGGTGATTAACAAATCCTCCTACATGAGTTTATCTGTTTATCTGCAGTCTTCTCTTCTCTGCATCCCTCCAAAGTCCGGGAATATACAAAGCTTGTCTGAGCTGTCAGACAAAAGGGGGTGGAGAGCTGAAGTTGCACTGAGAGCTGATTGGAGGGAAGGGACACACCCCCTTCCCACAGCACACAGGAACAGAGCTGAGGCTGTAAATCAGTTCGAGTGCCCTCCCCTCTCCCCTGTCACCTTTTTTTCTCTTGGTGTCAGGAAAACTTGTCAGAAGTGATTCATGCTGATAGCAAAAGAATGAACCATCAGACAGAAATTACACCTAGTGCTCTGAATTAAGACAAGTACACACTATAGAGGGATATGCTTTGTTCATATTTCAGGTGTACAACCAGGGGCGTAACTAGAGCATTTGGCACCTGAGGTGGATTCTATATCTGGCATCCCCCACGTTAAAATGTAAAAACACCCCACTGTGCCCCCTGTATACCTCTGCATCCCCCAATATCTCTTTGTCACTACAGAGTACCCCCCTCTCCACAACTGCACTTCTGGACCCCTTTACATTACACAGCACCCTGCACCTCTGGACCCCTGTACATAACACAGCACCCTCCACCTCTGGACCCCTATACATTACACAGCACCTTGCACCTCTGGACCCCTTTACATTACACAGCACCCTGCACCTCTGGACCCCTTTACATTACACAGCACCCTGCACCTCTGGAACCCTTTACACAATACCCTGCACCTCTGGACCCCTTTACATTACACAGCACCCTGCGCCTCTGGACCCCTTTACATTACACAGCACCCTGCAACTCTGGACCCCTTTACATTACACAGCACCCTGCACCTCTGGACCCCTTTACACAGCACCCTGCACCTCTAGACCCCTTTACATTGCACAGCACCCCACACCTCTGGACCCCTTTACATTACACAGAACCCTGCACCTCTGGACCCCTTTACATTGCACAGCACCCTGCACCTATGGACCCATTTACATTACACAGCACCCTGCACCTCTGGACCCCTGCATGTTACACAGACCCCCCCCACCCCTTCAGCTCTGGACCCCCTGCATGTTGCACAGTCACAGCTCGGCTCTCCTGGCTCTCCCTGGCTGCCTTGTCACCGCTCCGCTGCACTGCCTGAGCCCGCCCCCCTCTCACCGCTTCACTCACGGGGGGTGCGACCTGACACCCTCCGCAGTGTGTGTGCCACTCTGCACAACCACTTTAAATGTCAGCCATATTGTACACATAGCACTACAAATACACCCACTGGAAGTGTCTGAATTATGACTTTATACACTAACAATCTTATGGCAAGTATGACAATTCTGACAACATCTACTGACAAGCTAACTTCAGTGTTCATATAGAGCAATCACTTACCCTTAAGACTTCACCCCACAGTGGAGGAGAGCAACACCCGTCTGTGAATCTGCAAATTCAAAATAAAATACCATTAGAGACTGTCTGTGAAGGTTTTCCTCTATCCAAGTCATGGCGTGTCTAGTGGTAGTTGGTCCCCTTCAACTGAACTCGTTCTTTAATGTTGGAAGACCTTTCGCAGCTTCTCTAAGCCACTTCTTCAGGTCTAATGGTTACCTCCTCAGCTTTTATATTCACACAGGTAACTCAGTCACCTTAAAGATAAAGAATATGTAAACCCAACATTTCATGTTCCTGATATGTGGCTACTGTACCATGTACTTGTATAAGAACGTATCCTGTTCTTTTTGCATTGCTTAATTTTATGTGAAATCCCTGGTGTTCCTGCCAGTCCTTCTGCTTTCCTATTAAAAACTGACCACACTGTGCAAAAATGCACAGCGTGGTCAGTTCTCTAGCTGCGGTGGGCACTCATCCTGCTCTCCTCCAACCCAGCTTGTCCTGACAGCACAGCCATTTACTAGAAAGACTAGTGTGCTGCTGTTTCTTCTTCCCCAGCTCTCTGAATTCCTTATGCAGCTGAGAACAGAGATTATGTGGTCACTTATAAAACAGTGGGGAGAAACACACACACAAATATTTTACCTTTCATTTCTATTTTAATATTTTAAACTGAATGGGTTGTTCTACAAGGTAAGGTTTTACATATACTTTAAAGCAGGAGTCTCTAAACTTTTCAGTACTGGGCGACATCCTATATTTTACAAATACTCATGCACCAAAAAAAAAATGGATGAATACAATTTAAAGGGGTTGTAAAGGCAGAAGTTTTTTTTTTATCTTAATGCATTCTATGCATTAAGATAAAAAAAAAACCTTCTGTGTGTAGCAGCCTCCCCAGCACCCCCTAATTACTTACCTGAGCCCCCTCTCTCTTCAGCAAATGTCTAAGCCTTCTGGGACACTCCTCCTGATTGGCTGAGACACAGCAGCAGCGCCATTGGCTCCTGCGGCTGTCAATCAAAGCCAGTTAGCCAATCAGGGGAGAGAGGAGGCAGGGCCAGGTCAGAGCCCGGTGTCTGAATGGACACAGGGAGCTGTGACTCTGCTCCTGTGCCCCCATAGGAAGCTGCTGGCTATGGGGGCACTTGATAGGAGGGAGGGGCCAGGAGCAGCAAATGGGGACCCGAGAAAAGGAGGATCCAGGCTGCTCTGTGCAAAACCAACTGCACAGAGCAGGTAATTATAACATGTTTGTTATTTTATAAAAAAAGGAGCCTTTACAATCACTTTACCTGTAAGAATACATTTTACTTGGAGCTTTTTTGTAATCAGCACATTATATTATTCAGAAAAACAGAGAAATAACTTCAGTAAAGCAAAGCAAATAAATTGCAAATAAGCTTAACCCAATAATAAAGGTCGAACAAAAATACATTCAATTGCACTTTTCTCATCAGAACATCCTTTACATCAGGGTTCCCCTTAGGTTAGAGCCCCCTTACATCAGAGTCCAAATTAGAGTCCCTCGTTATAGGCCCTTGTCCCCATAACAGTCTTCTTACATCAGTGTCCTCATCAGAGCCTCTTTTACATTGGTTTCCTCATCAGAGTCCCCCTGACATCAGAATCCTTTCTTACATCAGGGTCCCAATCAAAGTACCCCCTATTGCATGCGCCTGGTACCTAATCTTCATATAGGGTGCCGGATGCATGGATTCCAATAGGGTTTTTTTTTTTATTTTAGAAGCACGTGATTGGAGCCTGAGGCTAATTGGCTTCAAAAAAGTCTGGGCTCGAGGCCCACCCAGTTGTGTGACAATAGCAAATTGATATTCACTATTGTCTTCCTGATTCTCCTTCCGGCCAATCAGGAAGCGGGTCCTGAGACCCGATTGGCCGAGAAGAGAATCAATGGTATTGGCCCTCGAGGAGGAAGAGACGCAGGGGAAGCTGGCGTGAAGCCAAGGAGGAGAAGACTTGGGGTGAAGCCGTTAGGAGAAAGCATTGCCTGCAACCTAGATGGGGTAAGTGCAGGGCTGCTGGGCTGACGACCAAGCAACGGGGGGGGGGGGGGGGGTTGACCTACCGATCGGGGGGTGGGGTAGGATTAGTGGGTGGTTTTGCTGCCTCCCGGCCCCCAAAAATTGCGCACCAGCCACCACTGCAGACTGTGCTGGAAAATTTTGTAGCAAGTTGCATGTTTGGAGTCCCGTGTTCTAAAGAAGAAGTCCATTTTTCACAGCATTGTTTCATCTTTCACCCATATTTAGGTTGTGACATGGTGCTTTTCCCCAGCCCCCAACTCCCTAACTGACCCCCCCAGTTACCTGAATTGTGGGGTTCTTCAGGTGCCATAAGTCATACCTACATCCTGAATTTTTGGGAAGATTTGATTATCCAGTACAAGAATTCCCAACAAACATTTTAGGCTCACAAAAGACTTCATAGTTTTCTAATTTCAAAATTAATTCCCTAGCTTGGTGGACAATGGACCGGGCCTGTGAGGACCACCAGGGAGGAAGGTGGACTAATGAACAGTTGACTACTACCACAAATTTTATAACTTACAGCAGAGAAATCTTCTATGCCGGATAAATAATCATCCATGTGGAAATGGCACCATAGCCCATAGTCCCCTACCCCTATAGGGATCACATTATCCAGAGGGGGATCACCGTCCCCTAATAGGTAACTCCTGAGGAATGCAACAGGCAGGTAACAAGGAGACATTTCTGAGTTCACCATAAGGCGGGAGACTAGAATCTGCTGCACGTACCCCCCAGAAATGTCTGTCCCCGTATATAGTCTGAGGGCCATTTCTAGGGGGAAGGGCAGAAGATTCTACTAGCCGCCCACTTTATGGTGAGGGTAGAAACATCTCTTTATTACCTGCCTGGTGCTATCCTCAGGAGTTACCTTTTATAGGGGACTATGGTCTAAAAAAGATATATATATATATATATATATATATATATATATATATATATATATATATATATATATATATATATATATATATATATAGATAGATATAGATATATATTTTGTAATTGTCGTTCAAAACATCACAACTATGTAAACAGAAAAATGGCCTGGTAATAGAGAGGTGATACAGGCTGGTACTCAAGCGGTTAAACCCTTCAGAAAAATCACACTAGAAAATAGGATTTCCTACTTATTAACATGCAGAGTAAATCTCCCACCGATTAGTCATCAGTAAATACTTACTAGATAAATTTGTAAGATATGGGGCTGAAATTAAAGTGTCAGAGTCAAAATATGCCGTAAAGAAAGTGAGAATGCCTGAAAGCCATTAAATAGAAGTGAACTTTCCCCCGAGAGTGTCAATGGAATGTCGCTTATAATTATGCGCTGGCAAGAAGCCTGCGCCAACAGAACGTCACAATTACAGTTTTCAGCTTGTAGCGACATGATACCACCGCTGTCCGATATAAGAGTAGAAGATGATCTTATATTATGATAATTGGGATGCATAGGATTTATGTTCACTGCTATATGAAAAATATATATTTTTTGGTAAGGTAACTATGAAATGTATAATATATATATATATATATATATATATATATATATATATATATATATATATATATATATATATATATATATATATATATATACACACACACACACACACACACACACACACACACACACACACACACACACACACACACACACACACACACACACAAACAGAGTACACCCCTCACATTTTTGTAAATCTTTTATTCTATCTTTTCATGTGACAACACTGAAGAAATGACACTTTGCTACAATGTAAAGTAGTGGGTGTACAGCTTGTGTAACAGTGTAAATTTGCTGTCCCCTCAAAATTACTCAACACACACCTATTAATGTCTAAACCGCTGGCAGCAAAAGTGAGTAAAGTGTGAAAATTTCCAAATTGGGCCAAATTAACCATTTTCCCTCTCCGCTGTCATGTGACTTGTTAGTGTTACAAGGTCTCAGGTGTAAATGGGGAGCAGATGTGTTAAATTTGGTACAGACCATCCTTTATCCACACTCATTTCCCCCTATATTTCCTATCTAATGCAGAGGATAAAACCAGAGGGGTAGCTATTCTCATCTCAAGGAGCTGTAGATTCTCTTTGACATTAGAACACAGATTCCTCCTGATTAAGGGGACCATACGGTCACCTTTACTCCTTTGTGTCCTACTACACCCCTAATTCCGGCCAATCTAAATTTTTTTCCGCACTCTTTAGGACCTCATGTCCCCAGTTAGAAGGTTTTATAGTCTTCGGGGGGGGGGGGGGGGGGCGGACTTTAATAAGGCCTTCGAACAAGGCCTAGACAAATCTTAACCTCCTGATGCTGAAAATTATTCTCCCAACCAGGAGCAGTTCCAAAATTGCCAAAATGATCTTTCAGCTGGGACTCGCTGATATCTGGAGAGAATTGAACCCCACAAAAAAAGACTACACGCACTTCTCCCATTCACACCAATACTACACCAGTATTGACTACCTCCTGGTCTCCAACGCCTTAATCCCTTCAGTGCTTAGAGCGCAAATTACAGATACAGTCTGGTCAGACCACTCCATGGTTGTTATCACTATCCATAACCGACCCCCCTCCAACCTAATTTTCCCAACTGGAGACTTGGTGGGGTCATCCTAAATAACCCCATCAGAAAAATCGAGATGGAAAAGGCCCTCATAGAATACTTCACCCTCAACGATGTAAACAGTGTTTTAGCAGAAACTTTATGGGCAGCACATAAAGGGACAAAATCATACAAATTGCGACTCAACTGAAAAGAGCAAAACGTGCAGACATCAAGAAATTGGAGAAGAATTTCTCCTCAATCCAGGCAGATCACAAGAAAGACCCGTCTCGAGTCCCTACCTCCCTTCTAGATGCAGCCTGTCTGGAACTGAACTTAGCACTGACAGCCAATGCAGAAAAAAGCATTAGATGGAGTGGGGTGAGATATTATCATCAAAGAAACAAGACAGGCTTCCTACTGGCTTCCAGGCTCCCTACTGGCTTCCAGGCTTACACCTCATGCCCACACTTCTTCCCTATACTCAAGATTGCAGATGGACCCCCACTAGCGAACTCCTTGAGCGTAATGCAGGCCTTTCACAAGTTCTATGAGAACCTATACAGCGTACAGCAAGCTGAAAATTCTTCAGATTTATCTAACTTTCTTGATAATCTCCCCATCCCCACGTTGGCAGCAGAACATAGAGACAGACTCGATGCCCACTTCTCTACAGAGACAGTGTTAGAGGTGATTAAAAATTTTAAGAAAACCCAGGCGGGTTCTCAATTCCCTACTACAAAGCCTTTGCGAGCACTGTAGTGCCCTACATGGCTAAATTTTTTAACATCAAAACCAATGGTGACCCTCTTGACACACACACAGTTAAACTCGTTTATAACCATCATCACAAAAACCAAATAAAGACCCGGGTGAGGAAGGCAATTACAGGCCGATATCCCTGATCAATAATGATTTAAAGATCATAACTAAAGTCATGGTAGATCACCTTGTTTCCTTTATAGGAGCATACATTCATAAAGATCAAGTGGGGCTCATCCCGGGAACACAGGGTCCAGATCAAATTAGGACAGCAGTAGACATTGTCTCCCTCTTACAATCAGGTTGGGATGGCGGTTCTAAACAGGCCGGTATGTTGCTGTTGTTGGATCTACAAAAGGCATTCAATTCTGTCTCTTGGCCCTACCTGTTTGCCCTAATGGATCACTGGGGATTTGACTTAATTTCTTTACTGAGGTATTTTAAAATTTTTAACATACAATATCAAAACAGACATTTCCTCCGAGGCCCAGCCTCCCTCCCCAGTACTTCCCACTCCTTGAATGGGCGGTGTGGCTGATATACTATAGACGTTTTGGGTATTGCCTAGGAGGGGTGGGTAGCCTGTCTAAAGTTCTGTTCATATCAAAATTCGCAACCCATACAGTTCGGGCTCACTACTCCATACTTCCTCTGAAGCACTCCTCTTTCATTCTCACACATTTTACTTATTTTTGGGTCACTACCCATCATTTGCATGTTTCTCTGCTCTAGTAAAATGTACACATTAATCCCTTTTACTTCCCACCAGGTTTTCCAAATCAGGTCATATTTCTTTAATGTGCATTGCTTTATATATACAGATTTCTCCATTCATAGTATTTAACCATTCCCCACTGGACGGTGGTGACGCCGACTGCAATCTCAGAGCGATCAAAATTATAGCTTGGAATAGGCATCTCATCACTGCTAGCTGCCTGTTTCCTGGATATCCAACTCCCTCCAGTAATCCTAGTAGGCAATGTTTTGCCTCCAACTCAGTGGAGCTTCCAAATGACCGATCAATGATTCCCGTCACCTCTGTCCAGTAGCGGAACAATTTTGAGCACCTCCAAAACATATGGTACACAACTCCCCAAACCTAGGGCATCTTGAGTGTGGCCGGCGGCCGAACTGGCATAGTTTGAGGGGTGTAGTAGGTTCTGTATAGCAAAACCAAATGTGACATCCTCTGAGAGGGGAACAGTGAAACCAGTGGGGCCAGTTCCAAGATTCTCTCCCACTGCAATTCAGAGATGTCTCCCACATCTTTTTCCCATTTTCTCCTGTACAAAAGGGATTCCATCCCTCCCATTCTCCCCTTGTTAATATGTGGGTATATTTTTTAAATGAACCCTTTCCCTGACTCTGCATTGATTAATTTTGAAGGAGATGTATTCCATTCTGGGGGGTTCCCTCTGAACTGTTCGTCCAGTGTGTGCCTGACCTGTAAGTATCTAAAAAAAAGAGTTATTCGGTAGGGCAAATTGGTCTCTCAATTTCTGGAAGGTTTTCAAAGTGCCATCTAAATATATCTGGGTACTGTATTTTATTCCACTTCTCTCCCATTCCTTTACCACCCCCATCTTTTGTAGTTCTCCCAGTTTGCTGTTCTCCCACAGGGGGGTAAATTCCGTGAGACTGCTATACTTCAAGATTGTTTTCGCTGTATCCCATACTTTTATCATTAGATTCAAGGTGGGGAGTCCTGAGGGAAAGGATCCTGCCTCCAGGGCTGCGGCTATTGAATCGTGTGGAGTGTTTTGTAGAAGCATCCTTCTACCTGCTTCTTGGCCTACTAAATTGCACCCGGCTATGTGCTGGAGTTGTGACACCAAGAAATAACTAAAAGGGTTCGGGATCGCTACTCCTCCCTCCGACTTCTGGAGCTGCAGACTGGTTAACTGAATTCTTGCTGGGCCTTCCTTCCAGATCATTTCTCTGAACAAGATATCTATCCTTTGGAACCACTTTTTATACAGCCAGATTGGGGAATTATGTAATACATAAAGAAGCTGTGGCATCCAAATCATTTTGATTAGGTTACAGTGGCTGCCAAAGATAGTGGCAGGCATTTCCAGACTTTTATTTTGCCCCTAAGTTTGGCCAGTAATTGGTCAATGTTGTCTGAGGTATAAAGTTGAGGGCCTCTGGTGATATTTATACCCAGGTATTTAAGTTTGTTAACCACTTGAATCTGGGCCACCTCCATTGGGAGGGGGCCTTCCAAGGGATCTACAGGTAACAAGCTAGATTTTGCCCAGTTTATTTTTAACCCGGAGATTTGACCAAAACTATTAAAAATGTTCATAGCTTTCTTAAGAGAGTCCTGTGTATCTCTGAGGAATAACAGAAAAAGTCATCTGCATATAGTAGAAGTTTTTCCTCCAAATCACCTCTTCTAAAACCCCTCACCTGTTCAGAGGATCTGAGAGCAATGGCCAGAGGCTCGATCGCAATGGCAAAGAGGAGAGGTGACAGGGGGGCATCCCTGTCTCAACCCCCTCCTCAATCCAAATGTATCAGATTGTTCATTATTTACCCTTATTCTGGCCTCTGGTGCTCTATAAAGCATTTTGACCCAGTTGATGAAGTCCGGTCCAAGTTGGACGGCCTCCATTGCCCTCCAAAGGTATTGCCATTCTAAGTTGTCAAAGGCCTTGGCGGCATCCAATGACAAAATGGCCCTCTCTCCACCCTCATTCTTTGGGACCTGGAGATTCAAATATAGTCACCTTATATTTGTGCTAGTTGATCTTCCGGGTATAAAACCTGTTTGGTCGAGGTGGATGAGTTTCGCCATGACCTTGTTCAACCTAGCAGCCAAGACCTTTGCAAGAATTTTCATATCTGTGTTCAACAGAGCAATAAGCCTGTATGAGGCAACATCAACTGGGTCTTTGCCCTCCTTATGTATGGTGATTATAGTGGAAGCCATCATCGATGGTGGTAGCGCTCCTGTTGTAAGCGAGGAACTCATTACCCTCAGCAGCTCGGGGAGCAAAACCTTTCCATAGTTGCAGTATATCTTGGCGGGGAGGCCATCTGGGCCTGGTGATTTTTGCCTCGCCATCTCACTAGTGGTCCGCTGCATCTCCTCTAATGTTATGGGGCAATCTAGTTCTGCTCTATCCACCCCAGAAAGGAAGGGGAGGCTCAGACGCCGAAAAAAACTATTAATTTCCTCCTTCGTCTTGTTCTGCCGAGAGCTATACAGAACCTCATAAAATTCTTTGAACTTTCCCATTTGTGGAGCATACAAGGTCACTCTTCCATCCTCTGTGGTAATCGTAGGTACCACTGAGGAGGGAGAGTTTGCTCTAACAAATTGCACCAACATGGGGCCCACAGTTTCCCCCTCTCCAAAGGCAACTTGTCTCCGGAAAAGGTATTTGTTCTGTGACTTATGGTGGTTCTAAACAGGTCGGCATATTGCTTTCGTTGGATCTACAAAAAGCATTAAATTCTGTCTCTTGGCCCTACCTCTTTGCCATAATGGATCACTGGGGATTTGGCCCTCGTTTTACAGGCCTTCTCAGGGCATTATATGCCACGCCAGAAGCTAGGATTCGACTACAGGGCCTCTACTCAGATCCCATTAAAATAGCTAAGGGCTGTCCGTTATCTCCATTAATCTTCGCCATTGCAATAGAATCCCTGGCAATTGCAAACCCAAATATAGCGGGGGTCAAATGTGGCCCCAACACACATAAATGTGGTCTGTTTGTGGATGACCTACTCCTCTTTATCATCTCTCTCCGGTTGACTCCCTTCCTGTTATATGCAAACTCTTAGAGGAATTTTCCAAGGTTTCGGGACTGCAGGTTAACTACGCCAAATAACAAGCTCTTAAAGCGGGGTTCCACCGCCGTTTTTTTTTTTTTTTTTTCCCCGCAATAATGTTTTAAATTAAGTTTACTAAATATTTCACATACCTCTATGTGCTGTCCGATTCTCTTCCAAGTCTTTTTCATTCTTCAAAACTGCCTAGGAAAACGTCTCCAGGCGTTTTCCATTTTGCCTGTGGGCATGTGAAGCCCACAGGCATTGTCTTCCGGGGCACAGTCCTCTAAACTCCCATCATGCACCGCCCCTATGAGCTGCGATCTCGCGCATGCGCAGATCAATCCGCTCGAGCGAACACAACAACTCAGCCTGGGCGCCGCACAGACTCCTGGGGAAAAAAAAAACGATCCCAGGAGCCCCTGCGGCAGACAGGAAGAAGTGACCTGCCGCTGAAGCCCTGCCCATTTCCGTAGCGGCTCCGCCCCTTTCCGCAATCTCCAGAGGCAGAAAATTTAAAATAAGGAGAAAACAGAAGAAGACAGCAGAAAGGTAAGGGGGTTACCTAGCGATTAGGGAAGGGGGGGATCACATAGACCTAGTACTGTTAATTAGGGTGGACCTCCGCTTTAATGTCTCTCTAAAGCCGACATTGGTGGCCCAGCTGAAGGAATCCTTTCAATTTGAATATAGCAAATCTACCATTAGGTACCTGGGGATAAACCTCACTCCCAAGTTTGAACAATTGTATTCTGCTAACTATCCCCCATGTACCTGAAACTAGAAATAGACCTCAAAGCCTGGGCCCAATATATACTCTCTTGGTTAGGCAAAATTAACTCCATCAAAATGATTTTTCTGCCGAGACTCTTAACTCTTTTTCACTCTCTCCCAATTCTAATCAGGAAGGTCCACTTGAGCTTGTTCCAAAGCAAAATCATTAAATTTGTCTGGTTTAAGTCAGGACATGACTCTCGTGACACACGCTTTTCAGACTAAGGACTAGACGTGGGCTGGGTCTCCCATACCTGCTCTGGTATTACCAGGCCACAAGATTTGCCCAGCTATCCACAGTATACTCTAAGAAGGTCAAACTGGACTCGGTAGACATTGAGAGACAAGCGGTTCCCTCGCACACATTAGACTATCTTCTATGGTGTCCACCCGCAAATCGCCTCCCATTCTTTCCCCCTCCCTGTCTCACTCTGTAGCCCTTTGAGATAAGCTCAAGCGGTCCTCATCCCTGGTATCAGATAGCATGCCCTTAGCTCATTTATTCCATAATTTATTCTCTACACACGATCGGAAAAAGTCAGATCGGATTTTGTTGTCGGAAAATTTTAGATCCAGCTCTCAAACGTTTTCAGACGGAAAAAGTCCTATAGAGCTGACACACAATCAGATTTTCCGACAACATAATCCGATCGGAATTTTTCCGTCGGAATTTCCGACCGTGTGTATGGGGCATAACAGGAAAAGGAGACTGAAGGCACTGACACCACTTCCCAGAGTGGGACAATGCAGTCCACAAGCATTGCATGAGAGCTTGATATGTAACAGGTAACAACCTCCTGGACAGGTTCTCTTTATATACTTGTCAGGGTAACATCTTCCATTTCTGAAAAAGGTTCATGCATTTTTCAAGGGCAGTACCTTCAGAGTCAGCAGAAAAGTTGCATAAATAGTCACTTTCTAATTAATTAAATGAAAAATATGTATCAAATGGAATCTGAATTATTCATGATGTATCTTTTCTAGAACCTCATTACCATGTTTCTCTACTAGAACACTGGCGATATTTACTGCAACTGTATCTGGGTATGTCAACTGCGCTACAAAAAAATAAATAAATACAATTTTTACTTGGAACTGCATATTCTACTTCATACGAATATGGATTCACTCTTTCCCCTTGAAAACCTAAAAAAAAAAAATATTCCATGTTCTGTTGGATGCAGGTTTTCAGGTTATCACTTATAACTAAATAAATAAACAGGAAATAAAGTTGCACTCTGCTAAATCCAGAAATACTGTACATCTTCTTCCTGGATGCAGGCTTCACTACTGATGTGTTTCCCACCCAAATAGGCGTATGCCCTGTACACACGACCGGACTTTCCAGCAGACTACGGTCCGACTGATGACGACAAAGGAGAAAGCCGGGCCACCGCTAGCAAAAGAGCGGCAAAAGAGCAGAAGATAGTGGATGAGCCCGGGAGAAGAACCGGAAAGCGCAGAGAAGTCGGAAGAAAACCCCCAGAGCTGCCTAATAAACTACTTTAAAAACCTGTGTTGTGTGTTTTTTTTTATTGACACTTTTTCCCCCAGGTGAATGGGTAGGGGTACTATGTACCCCATACTTATTCACATAGGGTGGGGGGACGGGATCTGGGGGCCCCCTTATCAAAGGGGGCTCCCGGATTCCGATAAGCCCCCCACCCGCAGACCCTGACAACCAACAGCCAGGGTTGTCGGGGGAAGAGGCCCTTGGCCTCATCAACATGGGGACAAGATGCTTTGGGGTGGGAGGGCCAGCAGGGCGCCCCCTCTTCCCAAAAGCACCCACCCCCCATGTTGAGGGCATGCAGCCTGGCACTGCTGGGGGGGGGGGCGCTCATCCCCACCCCCTTTCCTGACCGGCCGGGCTGCGTGCTCGGATAAGGGTCTGGTATGGATTTTGGGGGGACCCTGACCCGTTTTTTCAGCATAGAGGTTCCCCTTAAAATCCATACCAGACCTAAGGGCATGCTCCCTCGGGCTCGCTGCGATAGGAAAATGTGTTTTTCCTACTACAGCGAGCGCGAGATGTACAGTACCCTGTCGCAGAGAACCAGCGCGATATAAACATTCTCGTGGGCAGGGGCTGTAGCTGCCCGCGCGTCGTATTTAAATTTAAAACATGTTTTATTTCTAAAGTCTGTCGGATTTTTGGCAAGCAAAGGTCCAATGGAGCCCACACACGATCGAATTGTCCGATGGATTCCTTCCGTCAGACCTTTGCTGTCAAAAAGTCCAGTCGTGTGTACGCGGCATTAGTCATCCAACTAAGTTCATTTAGAAGCAAAAGGCGCCAGGGGCGGAGCCAGGAGATATATTTACTGTTTGAGTCACAGGATCTCATCCAATAGAGCACCTTTGGAATGTGGTGGAACAGGAGATTCACATCACGGATGTGCAGCCGACAAATCTGCAGCAACTGCGTGATGCTATCATGTCCCATACCAAAACGATAGATCAACTTCAGCAACAACAGACCCCCACCCAGCAAAAATATATCTCCTAGCAGCCCAGCCAATATCAATAGATCCTTCAGGAGCAAGCAAAAATAGACCCCTCACTCAACAGTAGACCCCCAAGCAAAAATAGACACCTCCCTTAACAGTAGATCCCCCAGCAACAATAGCACCCCTGCCCAGCAACAATAGATCCCCCACCAGCAACAACAAGACCCTCCCAACTATAGACCCCTTCAAGCAACAATAGATCCCCCAGCAGCTAGCACCATTACATCCTCCAACATATCCCAGCACCCCTGCCATTACATTCATGCAGTGCTAGAGGTGCCGGAACTGCACTCCCCTGTGTTCCTGCTGAAAAAAGGCCTGGTTTTACCTAAATAAATAAAAGCTGATCATTGTAAGCACCCTGTCAATGGTACATATTTTGCCTTGTCCAGCTAACTGCCACATCTGCAGGGCAGCTTGTTCTTTTGAAAAACAACAGCTTTGCTGGCCGGATCACCAGGTGAAAACAAGGGAAATGAAGCCTAATAAAGAAAACTAATGCGGCCATCACATCGTATGCCGCGTACACACGTAGCCGACTATCCGGCGGACTTCCAGAAAGGTATGTATACTCTTTTTTTCTTTACAGGGATAGAGAGGTTGGTGTTAGATCCCTGGCGTCTATAGATGCAGGGATTTTAGATTTTGCATGGATTTCCCCTTTAACTGAACAAGCTGAAGCTAAAATCGAAATGGTTACTATGCCATAGCTCCCAACTGTCCCTGATTTCGAGGGACTGTCCCTGATTTGGAACAATGTCCCTCTGTCCCTCTTTCCTCCTCATTTTGGTCTGATCTATATAATTGTATATAAAATGCACTTTTTATCTTTCAAAAAGTGTTTTCCAGTACTAAACCTTTCATCCAATTTCTAAATTGCTGCATTTGTAAATTTTAAAAGCCAATATGAAGGAGTAGTAGTGGTAAAAAAAAAAAGCCCCTGTGGATTTGAGTAACTTTTTTGGGGGGGTTAATTCTCCTTTAACCACATGCCGACCAGCCGCCGCAGTTGTACTGCAGCAGAATGACGCGGCTGGGCGAAACAACATTATGTAACGTCGCTTTGCCCTGGGGCCACAAGGGGGCTCGTGTGCGCCGCCCCCGAGCTGATGTGAGTACCCAGTGGTCTCGATCACCGTCGGGCTCCTGCGATCGCTTGGAACACACAGTGTAAACACACAGTTTGCGGTTCTCTGAGGGGAGAACTGACAGATCGTCTGTTCATACATAGCAATCTGTTAGTTTCCCTGCACAGTCCCCTCCCCCCTTCAGTTAGAACACACACAAGGACACACAAAAAAATTTTGTTTTTATATATTTTTTGGGGGATATTTAATTATTTTTTTCAAAATTGTTGCTTTTTTTTGTTTATAGCGCAAAAAATAAAAGACGCAGAGGGTATCAAATACCACCAAAAGAAAGCTCTATTTGTGGGAAAAAAAGGACGTCAATTTTTTTGTGAGCCACGTCACATGACTGCGCAATTGTCAGCTAAAGCGACGCAGTGCCGGATCGCAAAAAGTGGTCTGGTTAGGAAGGGGGTAAATTCTTCCCGAGCCAAGTGGTTAAAGAGGAAGTAAACCCAGATGGGTTTTACTTCCTCTTTTGCTCCTCGCAAGGCCTGCAAATAAAATGCATACTAGCCCATTATACAGCACTTACCTGCAAACGAAGCCCGCGCTGTCCCCTGAGCAGGCCGCATCCATCTTTGCCCCTTTTCCCTCTGGGGGCCATGGTCTCCGGCTCTGTGACTGGTGGGAGTCACGTGACGTCACTCCAGCGCATGCGTATGGGAGCCGTCAGTCACGGCACACGCTGGGGGAAGAAACGGCACGGAGGTCCGTTTTCCTCACAGCGTATGCGCTGATTACGTCATCGGCGCACTACAAGTGCAATATCTCCTAAACTGCGCACATTTAGGAGATATTTCCACTACCTATAGGTGAGCCTTATTCTAGGCTTACCTATAGGTAAAAGTCAACAAAAAGGGTTTACAACCACTTCAAGTGCCATGTGCAGCCAGAATCCTAGCAAGTTCTACAGTTCAGCTTATCACATGCTCCCTCTCCAAGTTCCTAGTCAATAAAAACCCTAAAAATTAACCCCCTAGCCTGATTCTTGAGCCAGTGGAAGCATTACAAAAATGCCATGTGCCTGGCCGTACATGCTGTGAGTGGGGGAAATAGGCCCAAATTGCCAGCGGCTCCTGCGGGGGGGGGGGGGGGGGGGTAGTGAGCTGTACATAACGTAATTAATAGCAGGGGTTCATTTCGACCAGAAAGTTATTTTAAGTGTTCTTCCTTGTTAAAAATGTTACGGTCCTTCAGGCTTTAGGAGGGCCGGACTGTGGCTATTGAGAGTAGGAAAGGTCCCAACATCAATGAGTAAAAAAAAAAAAAAAAAAAACATCTTTGGCGTCAATGGAAATTAGTATGCCTCATTGTTGTTGCTGGGCCTCATTGTTGGTGTCATTCAGAGGAATTGTGCCCTATTGTGGGTGTCATTGGACCCCATTGTTGGTGTCATTAGGAGGACTTGTGCCCTATTGGTGGTGTCATTGGGAGGAATTGGTCCCCATTATTGGTGTCATTAGGAGGAATTGTGCAATATTGTGGGTGTCATTGGGCCCCATTGTTGGTGTCATTAGGAGGAATTGTGCCCTATTGTAGGTGTCATTGGACCCCATTGTTGGCATCATTAGAAGGAATTGTGCCCTATTGTTGGTGTCATTAGGAGGAATTGTTCTCTATTGTGGGTGTCACTGGGCCCAATTGTTGGTGTCATTAGGAGGAATTGTGCCTTTTGTTGGTGTCATTGGGAGGAATTGGTCCCCATTGTTGGTGTCATTAGGAGGAATTGTGCACTATTGTGGGTATCATTGGGCCCCATTGTTGGTGTTATTAGGAGGCATTGTGCCCTATTGTTGGTCCCCATTGTTAGTGTCATTAGGAGGAATTGTGCACTATTGTGGGTGTCATTGGGCCCCATTGTTGGTGTCATTGGGAGGGATTGTGCCCTATTGTGGGTGTCATTGGGCCCCATTGTTGGTGTCATTGGGAGAAATTGTGCACTATTGTTGGTGTCATTAGGAGGAATTGGGCCACTTTATTGATGACAGTGGGGGGGGGGGGGATTGTGTTCCATTGTTGGCATCAGTAGATTAAATAGTGGCCCCAAGGGGCCGTATAAAAGCAAGCAAAGGGCCACATCTGGCCCCTGGGCCACAGTTTGGAGACCCCTGTTCTAGAGCATTAATTCTTCCTTGAACTGGCAAATCCTTTACTGCTCATCAGCAGAGTAGCCAATCAATCTTCCTTTCACTATCACGGCCAAGCACTAAGTAGCTGCTGATTGGCTGCGGAGGTCTGATTGGAAATTTGCACCTATCAGCCCTGTTAGTAAATATCTCTGACAGCGGGTGAAACTTTGAGTTGAACCAACTAATTAAACGCGGGATGATACATGTTTTTATCACAAGCCATTTATCCACCCCAGTGTACTGTCTCTGTAAACACGAGAAGTGTCATCACAACGTCAATCCCACAGCTGGTCTAATTAATCGGTAATTCACAGCTGTTCATTTCAGTATTTATAGGATACGGGCCGCCTCCTTCCTGCTCTTTTGTGTCACTTGTCGGCTGAGAATGTGGATGGAACTATTACTATGTGACTCTCAGAAAATTGATGATTAATGAAACATGTCACATACGCTGCCTATTAGCCAGAGCTCCCGAGGAGCCCTCTGCGGGATCACGCGCTCCGATAGCTGTCAGTCTTCAGGAAGACTTCACTTTTAACCCTTCTGCTTGTCATATACAAAGCCATTCCAACCATCGTAAAATAGATCTAATCCCTGCCTGGATGATATAGCAATGGGGATTATAAACTGTCATTTTCGTTTTCAATAAAATACTGCTTTTCCCTTCTTTTTATTTTTTTTATTTTGCATCTCAGTGCTGCTGATCCCCTCCAGCCTCTTTCCACCATTTCCTGTACCAGCTCCAGTGTTGGCTGCACATCATCTCTCTGAACCTGCCAGTGACAACAGGCTGTAGTTTTCATCATGTGTCTGGATCACATGTGGGTGACAGTTGTCACCTAAGCTTTCTGCTTCTCACATTGCCCCTCATTGATGTATGCTGGTTCTTAGTGTAGCGGCCATAACCCGTTGCAGGGCGGCCTTGACTGAATGGGCTTACCGGTTACCAACTCCTGGCCTGCACCTCCGCGTCTAGGGCTTCCCAGGGTTGATACCCAACGACTTGTACACTGACACAGATAAAGTCCTTTCAAAAGGTTTTATTTTGCAGTAGAACTTTCACAAAACACAGTCCCAATGTAAACATCCCTTGTGACAGTAATAGGTGGTGACAGGTACTCTTCAATGTAGAGGTCGACCGATATATCGGCCGATATTTGCCGTTTTTTAAATAATCGGCATCGGCCGATTTGAGCTGATAAAAAGCCGATTTAGAACTACAGCGGGACTTTTCTATTACAGAAGTCATTTCAGTCAGTGTAAGTTGCCTGAGTCGTCATAGAAACCCTTTCCTCCTCTCTGGGCAGGCTGCCAAGAAAAGAACAAAATGATACAATGTTTACACTTCAATGAATGAAGTCATCTCTGTGTGTAGAAGTTCTCAGTTTAACCATTTAAAGACTAAATCTTTTCTTACACTTGTTGCTTACAAGTAAAAATCCTGTATTTTCTGCCAGAAAATCACTTAGACCCCCCCAAAAATTATATATAGTTTTTTAGCAGAGATCCTAGGGAATAAAATAGCGGTTGTTGCAATATTTTATGTCACACGGCATTTGCACAGAGGTCTTTCAAATGCATTTTTTTAGGAAAAAAATACACTATTTAAAAAATAAAAATAAAATAAAAACAGTAAAGTTAGCCCATTTTTTTTTTTCGTACAAAAGTTTTGACTACCTGTTTTTATTTAATATATGTTTTTTTTTTTTTTTTTTATCTAAATCATAGATACAAGTAAACTGATTGGAGGTTTGTTTTGTTTAATAAATGTTTAAATGTAAGAAATTTTCTGTATCACTTATGAAGATTGCTTTCACACTGGAGCGGGCAAGCGTTGATGGTAAAACGCAAGTTTTAGCGGCTCTTTACCATCATTTTAGCGGTGCTATTTGGCTGCTAGTGGGGCACATATAACCCAGCTAGCGGCCAAGGAAGAGGTTAAATGCGCCCATGAAGCACCGCTGCCAAATCGCATTGCATGCGCTTCGGCAGTGGTGCCCATTCATATCAATGGGCAGGAGTGGTGGAGGAGCGGTATACACCACTCCAAACGTGCTGCTTGCAGGACTTTTTTTTTAAGATCCTGCCAGCGCATCGCCTCAGTGTGAAAGTTTCACACAGACTGCAGGGGAGCCATTTTACAGGCGCTATTTTTAGCCCAAAAGCGCCTGAAAAACGCCCCAGTGGGAAAGGTGTGTTAGATCAAGGGGGATTAAAAAATAAAATAAAAAAGGAAAAAAATAAATAAATAAAATAAAATCGGCCTAACATATCGGCCCAAAAAAAATCGGCATCATATATCGGCTATCGGCCGCCATGATTTCTAAATATCGGCATCGGCCAGAGAAAAACCCATATCGGTCGACCTCTACTTCAATGTATTCAGATCGCTGAAAATGGCGATTCTGAATACCGTATATATTTTTAAAACCAGCAACATTGGCAGCCGAGTAAACGGGAAGTGACGTCATGACGTTGCTTCCGTGTTTACTATTAGGATACTGGAACAAAGCCGATTACGGCTTCGTTCCAGTTCCTCCCCAGCAGCCGGAGGCAGCAGACATGGAATCGGTGCTCCCGATTGAGCGGGAGCACTGGTAACAGCGGCGGGAGGCGGCGGGAAGGGAGGGGACATCCCCTCCTGCTCCTCCGGCATAACAGCCGAGCGGCTTTTAGCCGCATCGGTTGTTATGGCTTGATAGCCAATCACCCGCTGAAAAAAACGGTACCGGGATGATGCCTGCAGGTGCGGGCATCATCCCGGTATACCCCCCAGAAGCCGGGTATGCACATCTGCGTACGCTCGGCGGGAATGGGTTAACAAAGTCTCTATTTCCACCCAGAGAGTAGCTACTCGCAGCTGGGTACTTCAAGCCTGAACAGACCTCTAGCCAGAGGTCATGCCAGTCAGCACGTTGACTCAAAACTTGAACAATTAACCGAAGATAAACAGGAACCTTTTTCCGACTGTACCTGGAATGTTTCCTGCTTCCTTTGAGGTACTGGAAAAGTGTGGACTCGTCAATGTCCTTCCCAACTCAGTAACCAGGCACTTCTCAGGAAGCCACTTGTCGGCCCTCCTCCGAAGAGTCCTCCCCCGGTCACTTGCACGAGCTGTGGTGCACCTCCAAGCTGAGAGCCCACCCGGACACTCTGAATCCTCCCTCAGTTACAGCGCCTCGGACCAGCAGGTTCCGAGACTCGGGAACAGACGGATCCCTACCCCAGACCAGTCGGGTCTAACAGGGGTCACTGACAGGAACATGTTGCGGAAAAATCCATTTTGTTTGTATGCTAGTCCGATGGATGAAAACCGATGCTAGGGCAGCTATTGGCTACTGGCTATGAACTTCCTTATTCTAGTCCATCGTCACGTTCGAATCCGTCAGACTTTGGTGTGATTGTGTGTGGCCAAGTTCATTCGTTCGGAAAGTCCGTTGGTCCGCCGAAAGTCCATCGGAAAGACCATCGGACCTAGTCGATGGTCTTTCTGCCGGAAAGTCTGGTCGTGTGTACACGGCATTACACTTTTCGGAGCTGTGTCTGCAGGCCCTGGGTTTCTTGGAGTTCTGTCAATCTGCTGATCCTGTTGTTCTGCCGAGAACTGTCCCCCCATCGGATAGTGTCCGTCCCTTACTGCGCAGGCGCAGCGCTTGCGCAGTACTGAGGACAAGGAGACGCCGAAAGTCTCTAAAGATGAACGGCGCCTGCGCACTTGATAGTACCTTCTGCCCTGAGTCCAGGTTCAAGCCCCATCATGCAAGTGGACATACAGTAGATGATGTAAAACAGCACTTAGTAACAGGGCCCCTCTTGGGCTCGCTTCGCTCGTCACGCTTCGGGCCCAGCCTCGCTTTGCAATTTTTTATTCTAACTCTATGTCCACTTGGATGGTGGGGCTTGAACGTGGACTCAGTGCGCAGGTGCCGTTCATCGTTGGAGACTTTCAGCATCTCCTTGCCCTCCGTACTGCTCAAGCGCAGTACAGGGCGGACACTATCCGACGGGGCACAGTATTCGACAAGACACCGGAATCCATGCATTTATGACTCGTTGTCGCTGACATTCGAGTCCACCTGTTCCGGTAAGAGTAAATATACAGTACTTCCCCTTTTTGGTTGAAGATGTACCATCCTTGATGCTCCTTATAGTGGACATTGCCAGCGTATTCCATCTCCGATTAGTCATCTTTTGGTTGTTGACCAGTGGCTTCGGCGGGGGGGGGGGGGGGCTCACCGTAGCTGAAGCCCAGAGTGGGTCCTAAAAAAAGCCCAGAGTCTCAAGTGGGCACCGTTCTATTTATAGCTCCAAGCGCCACCAAGCGGGGACCGATCCTATCCTGAGTGCGATCAATATGTTTTTCCATTTTTTTGTCGTAAAATTAGGTGCCGCGGCTTATATTCGGGTCGACCTATACTTGAGTATATACGGTACTTGCAACAGTTATAATTTTATGGTTTTACTTGTTTAGGATTAGTGATGGAAGTGAAACTTTGGGGTCAATTCAATAAGCTTTACCGCATGCAGTAAGGGTATCATATTACTCATTTGCATGCGGTAAGTAAAGTCCAGTTCATAAAAAAACAAAAAAACAAAAACAATTTTGCGTAAACAATGGGAAAAAAGAATGTGCCATTAGATATCGCAAAAAATCATGCAGTAATCTGTTAAATCCAATTCATAAACGAAACAGGGACTAAAAAAAAAAGGTGCGATATTTAACACCACCCTTGGTGGCAGTAACCAGTGCGGTACCATAAAGAGGGGTCTATTCAATTCATCAGAAAAGGGCACTCTACCCACCAAGAGCCTAATTCCACCCACAAAGGACCCACAGAAAGTTGACACTATTCCACTAGCAGTGGACACAGAAAAATGTAGCATTATACATCCCGAGTACATAAGTATTTGTTTTATTTAAAATTAAATTTAAAAAGGCATGACGTGCAATTCAAATAAATGCAAATATTGCCTGAAATTTGACATTAAGAACTTAAAAAAAAAAAGACATTTTTTTTTTTACAAAGGTGCATGCCAACCATGACAATTACTCCAGCTAGAAGTGACCTCTTAAAACCAATGGCCACTGTAATACGTTTGGTTATATACACCTTTACAAGTTAATGGATGGGAACATGAAAAATAAATAAATATTTAAAAAAAAAAAATTGAAAAAAAATATATAGTCAAGTTTTCTTTAGTTTCCACAATATAAACATAGGCAGGGGCACAGAATTGGGCCAAAAACATAAAACAATCTAGTAAAGAGGACTTTAAAAATCTCTAGTATTTTTTTTCATGAATGTATGGCATGATAGATTTAGTAAAGGAGCTTGGATTGCCAAGCATCAGGAGAAGGAAGTTAAAATTTTAAACGCTTCCAAATACAGATTACTGTAAAAAAAATTTGATGAAAAAATAATTTTTTGAAAAATAAAAACATGTTATAAGGAAATTACCTTAAACAACCCTTAACCCCCGACACGTGCAATAAATGACCACATTGGAAAATTCCGCATTGACCGCATTGGAAAATTCTGTAGTTACCGAACAATTGAAAAAATACTGCATTCGTTATTTAACGCTAAATTGTTTGTGAATTGAACTTTCACAACTCATTTACTGCACGCGGTATTTTACTGCATTTTGTTTGCCATTATTTAATTCTTAAGCCTCGTACACACGATCAGATTGTTGGCCAACAAAACCATGGACTTTTGTCTGAAGGGCGTTGGCCCAAACTTGTCTTGCATACACACGGCCACACAATTGTTGGCCAAAAAATATGAACGTAGTGACGTACTACGTTGTTTTTCAGCTCTTTAGTGCCACCCTTTGGGCTCCTTCTGCTAATTTCATCTTAGTAGAAGTTTGGTGAATGTTGATTCGCACTTTTCATTTCATACTTTTAATTTCGCGCTTTTCAGTTCGTTTCTGAATGGCCGTTCATCAACCAGACATGTTGCGGAATCGGAGGAGATAACTTGTTATTTATTATTGGCCTCGGAGTTATTTTGGCATTATTTTTTTGGTAATGACTCGATTTGGTATATTTTCTATATTTTTGAATGCATAGAATGCACTTTTTGGTTAAGTTCTATTGGCAGGTAGCATGTCTAATTTTATTTGTTTTCTTTTTTTTAATGCACAATAAAAAAAATTGTGGAGAATAATACTTGGCTATGTGTTTTACTTCAAATGACAGTTTGGGGGAAGGCAGTTACATTTTAAAAAATACAATGTAAAATTAACAATTATGCATGTTTGTACTTTGGACTTTTGTCCGACGTACTTGTGTACACACGCTCAGAAAATCCGACAACACAAATTTGTCCGTGGAAAATTTGAAAACCTGCCATCCAACATTTGTTTGCAGAAAATCCGACAATTGTCCGATGGAACATACACACGATTGGATTTTCCGCCAACAGTCTGTCATCGAACATTTCCCATCGGAAAGTCCGATCGTGTGTGTACGAGGCTTCAGGGAATTGACCCCACTGATCCCTAAAATGCAACTGAAAGCAGTTGTATGAGAAATGCTGATGACTTTTTCAGTGATTTGCTGCTCCTTATTGCCCAATCAGCAGGCTGTGGGCAGGGAGGTGACACCACTCACTGTGTTCCTCAAAGTAGAGCTACACCCTCACAATCAATATGAGCTATTTTTAATCCTTTTGCTACTAGTATTAGTAAATAAATAGGAAGGTATATTATTAAGGTTGTTACGGATTAAAATTTTCGTGTTTGATTAATCAAAATTTTTTTTTAATCGATTACTCGTCTAATTTCGATGAATTATAACGCACATACAGATCCAACTACTTTTAGCTGATCTCCTTGCATTGCAACTATGCATTAGTCAGTGGTAAATGTGGTATACACTATATACAATCACCCAACACTAGTTTGTTTCTACAATCCCCGACTTAACTTCACAGTTCACACAAATACGTTTTAAATTCAAACTGTAGCACTGATGTAAGTCATTTTTTTTCCCACAGTAGCATGACAATCCCTCCACCTCCGGTCTAACTAATCACTTTCACCTTATGGCATGGACCCCAAGTGGTCATGCAAGCGGGTATCAAAAGGGATAACGTGGACCATAAACTTCTCTCACGTCTCCTTAGATCTCAGCAAGGACGCCAGGTCATGGGTAGAAAAAAAAGATCTAAGTGCTCCCCGCTTAAGTATAAGATTAAATTTTTGTGTTCAAACACAAACTACTCACATAAAGATGATAAAAACACAGCATGTAAAGCCGACAATCGTGTTAGTTTCGTAGGGCAGCAGCGGGTGACGTCATGCGTAGCTCCTCCCCCGTAAGCATTCCATTCAATCAGAACTTCAACATCACCGGACTCCTCCCCCTTCCCTTCGTTAGCAAGATGGAGGCACTTGGGGAAGGGGGAGGAGTCCAGTGACGTCGATGTCTGCGATGTCACCGGATCTCCGACTGAACTCCCTGAAGACCCGGAAGCTGGCAGAGAGGTGAGTACCGATCAAAAGAAATTTGATTGATCAAAAAAATGAATCAATGAATCGAGGAATTAATCTTTAATTGCCACAGCCCTATTTATTATATTTACTTAGTTTAATAATAGTTTTTTTACATTTCTTCAGTTGCTTCCTGATTTCTGGTCTAGGTCAAAATGATGTCATACATCCCAGGAGCCCTCATAAGCATTTTTTTCCTCATCTACAAAAGTGGAGGAGGGGCTTTTTCATCTAAACACACCCTGCATGACTGGGTGAAGGGCAGATGGATTTCAAGAAATAAATGCTACATGAATTATCTGGCCTTACTCAAGAAGGCCGCAGCTAGAAAAGCCCTCCTAGCAGTTCTAGCTGTGGCCATCTTGGGGGGGGGGGGTCGCTCACAGTGATTTCTCAAAAAAAATAAAGCATGGAGAAATGGATGGATGGATGGGTGAGTTTGCTTTGAATATCAAAATGAAATTTTAGTTTGTGGTGCAGTTTAGTTCCACCTTAAGCGGTTTCCTTGAGGTTTCGTCTTAAAATTTACCATAATTTATATATTTAATCTGGTCAAAGCAAAACCCGAAATGGATTTTAGTGACTGAGGACTTTCCAAGCGATTCATATTTCATTGTGACATCCCATAAGAAGCAGTAAGTGCGGGTTTCCATGGGAACTTCTGGCAGCAATGTGTGTGCGTCCATGGGCTGAACTCACCCTACTTCTCGTACACACATTAATACAACATGGCAACTTATATAATATTATAATAGCAGTGCCCGAGGCAAAAAGTCCCAAAATATCATTTATCCGAGCGGTTCTGCCAATCATATTTATCTGTGGAAGTCTTTTCATGTAAAGGAAGTTCAGTGTGTCAAATTCCCAGCAATCACCAAATAACAGAGGCCTCAGTCACGTCCATGTCTACTGCTCTAATGGAATCCAAGGCTGGACTGAAACGCTTATTGATTTAGATCATAAAAGGGCCGCAAGAGTTGAACGCAAGCTACAAAAGGACTCAGAATTGAGTAAGTAAACCTGTCATTCGGGATGAGTTTTAAAGCTACACTTAAACGTAGAAGAGCTTGCACATACACTTATAAGAAGCCAGTCCACCCAAGAGGGATATTTATTAGGTGGAACCTGAAAGTCTGAGTCAGCATTTTGTTTCTTATAGGCTTGGGTTGACCAGCTTTTCTTAAATAGGATCTTCAGTGCCCTCCAAACAAGTTAAAAGCAGCTACAAATACTTTAACTGCTGATAAAAAAAAAAAAAATTGTCCAGGAATCCATCAGTGTTCTTAACCAGGCCGGTTGTTTACCCATCTTCGGGTTCCTGGCTCCCAGTAGCTGCTGGTCCATAAGGGGCCCCCTAGTTTGCAAGCGGGGCTTTCAGTTGCATTTTAGAGATCCTATTTAAGAAAAGCTGGTCAACCCAAGCCTATAAGAAACAAAATGCTGACTCAGACTTTCAGGTTCTCAGGCTTCACACTCAGGTATGTGACACTTTCAAAGCGTCATTAAACCAAAAAAACAAAACTTATTTCATAACAGTTTACCAAGTCTAGGATGTACTGGCCACATTGGTTTTCTTTTTTTAGTTTTTTTTCCCTTATTTTCATCTAGTGATCTGGCCTGTAAATCTGCTGTCTTTTAACTTCCTTTAACAAAGAAAGCTGTTTGGCAAAAGAGACAGTTAGAGGGTGGAGACAAACTACTGACCACTGACAGGGGTACAGTGGAATCTTGGATTACGAGCGTAATCCATTCCAGGAGAATGTTTGTAATCCAAAGCATAATCGAAGCGAGTTTCCCCATAGAAGTCAATGGAAACGAAGATAATTCATTCCGCATTGACTTCTATTGCATGCAATACCGAATGTGGCCAGAGCTGGGGTCACACTGGAGAGCCTCAAAAATACTCGCGACAGCTCGGCTGAACTCGGAAACCCTCGGAAAGTATTGGAAACAATTGAGAATGGAATTTACGAGTATTCCCGAGTGATTCCTAGTATTTCCAAAGGACTCCGAACCGTTCCCAGTGTCACTGGTGCCATGCACCTCTGGCCAAATGCGGTACTGCACACCTCATTGGCTTGAATCCTGCTTATTTTGCGAGACAACAGCTAGCTGTTGCCTAAACAATGATACTCCTCTTCAAATTGCAGCCATATAATGATGGCGGGCGGTCCATAAGTGGTTAATAAAAGGAGAGACCTTGTATATGATCATTTGAAGACCTAAAGAAAGCTCTTATAAATTTAGTACGTATGATAAATAAAGAGATCTCTCTCAATCATTTTTTTTCAAATGTTTTATTCTTTATTCAAAGGGCAGAGAAACATGGAGAAAAACATGTAAATGGTACAGTGAACAGATAACCATAAAAATAGACCAATGCGGCAACAGGTGAGATATACAACATGCACAAGTGGTACATTAACCTACGGAGCAAAGGAAGAGGAACATCCAACATCACGGCGTTGTCCAAGCAATTCTCTCTGTTGCTCCGTAGTAAAGAGCCTTTCCCGTTACGGCGTCTCCTCCTCTGTACCGTAAAGGCCAAAGGCCTTTACCAAGATTATTCCTGATACACCAGTATGCACCATAAATCCCACCCTGATTTTCAAGACTTTTATATAGAAAAGATAGTATGGGCGTGGAGGACACTCCGTCGTTCTCTCCAAGCTCAAACCCTTAAAAGAGAAAAAGAGGAAAATTTAGAGAGTAAGACAAGAATTATCAAGAGAATAAGGCACAGGAAGATGGGGGAGGGAGGGTGTGAGGATGAGAGAGGGAGGAGGGGGGGTGGGAAGAAGGGTAGCGGAGGGGGGGGGCGGGGGTGGGGTCCACGGAGGCAGAGCAATCCCCCTGTATCGAGCACCGAACGCAGGGCCCCAAGCCCGTCAGTAGTAGTATGTCCGCTCTTTCCGAGATTCATACCCAGGAAATATCCTCAACTACTCAAGGCATCCCCTTCCAAAAGGGCCCTACCCTCCCTTGAGAATATAAATATGTTCCAACCTGACCATGTCTTAGTGAATTTCTCATTCTGGCCCCTGTTTGTCAGGATTAAATGTTCCATTTTCTTGATGACCTTAACCTTTCTCAGCCACATACCAATTGTCGTGGTTGCGTGCTCTTCCATCTCAGTGGGATGCACGCTTTGGCAGCATCTAGTAGATGCCGGATCAAGGAAGTCTTATATTTCTTTCGGGAAATATTCGTGGCATGGAGCAGAAAAAAGGCAGGGTCATCCGGAACAGGAATGTTAGTAAACTTTGAGATCGTTCCCCTGACCATCTTCCAGAACCGCTCCAGAAGAGGGCAGGACCAAAAGACGTGGAGAATCGTCCCTCTCTTCCCTCCGACATCTCCAACATCTGTCTGACGATGTCGGAAAGATCCGGTGCAGCTTCACTGGGGTATTATACTATCTGGTTACAATTTTGAAGTTAGTCTCCTGTGTTCTTGTGCAGATGGAAGGTTTGTGTGTAAAATGTAGGATATTTTGTTTTTGACGTGTCGAAAATCTGCACCGCATGTCTCTCTCCCAGGCCCCAAGACAACTCGGACTACTATCATCCGGCGACGCAATTAATAGTTGATATGTGGTAGACAGGGCATGGGGCATGGCACCTCCCTCCGAGCAGTGAGCTTCATAGGAGGTCAAACTTTGGTTGAATTTATCAGGGGGAGTCAGGGACTGCAAAAAATGGTTCAGCTGGGATGCTTTCCAAAAGTCTAATTTTATACGGACCCTCTGGGTCCATAAGCTCAGTAGTAGTTGCCCATTGGGATGCCTGATAGATCCCAGACTTCCTAAGGGAACGGAACGCTGGGTCCGTGACCCCGGGAGAAAACTCTGGGGTCCCCAGAATTGGGCAGAGTGGGGAAATCTGCGATACAAGCTTGGCGCTCAGGAAGAGAGACACGCAAATGCGCGAGGTTACTCCTATAATAGGATGGCTTTTCACACTGTTTGGTAATCGGCTGTGGCACCAGGGAGCTCTGTTCAGTGCTATCCCTTTTTGGGCTTGTTCCAACTGGGTCCACAGTTTGGTATTTTGGTGTCTGTTCCAATCTATCAGTCTGGTCAGGTGGGCAGCCTGATAGTATCTACGGAGATCTGGTATCGCTAATCCTCCTTGTTGCTTCGGTCGGGTCAGCTGGCGGTAATTAAGTCTCGGTCGTTTGTGAGCCCAGATAAAGTCGGATAATAAAGCCCTGGTCTGTAAAAAATAGTGAGAAGGCATATGGATCGGCAAAGCTTGCAGAAGATAGAGAAATTTTGGGAGGATGCACATCTTGACGATGTTGCATCTGCCCAGCCAAGAGTGCAGTCCCTTATTCCATTTGGCAAGCAGGGTACGTATTGTCGACAGTAATGGGGGGAAATTTAAAACATAGACTTGGGATATAGTTGGTGGGATATACGTTCCCAGATATTTCAGGGCTGTATGGGTCCATTTGAATTTAAAATTCTGATGGAGCGTTGCTATAAGACTCGGGGGGAGGCCTAAGCCCATCGCTTCAGATTTATGGAAATTTATTTTCATATTGGAGATGTTGCCATATTCTCGGAATTCCTGCATCAAATTGGGGAGAGAAATCATTGGGTTGGTCAAGGAAAATAACATGTCGTCTGCATATGCAGCAATTTTGTATTGTGTGTCTCCTACTGGGATTCCCGTAATGTTCGGATTGGCTCGCACCTTGCGCAGGAAAGGTTCCAGCGACAGGGCGAAAAGGAGAGGGGACAGCGGGCATCCCTGGCGAGTTCCATTCCGTATCTCAAAGGGTTCGGACAGAACCCAATTGACCCGGACCCGGGCCGACGGATTGGAGTAAATGGAGCCAATCCAATTCATTAGCCTCTCTCCAAAGCCCACGTGACTCAAAACAGAAGTCATGAATCTCCAGTTCACCCTGTCGAAGGGCTTCTCCGCGTCCGTCCCCAGAAAGACACAGGGGGTCTTGGTGTTATTGGCTATGTGTAGAAGGTTAAGAACCCTATCCGTATTGTCTCTTGCTTCCCTGGTGGGTACAAAGCCCACCTGGTCTAGGTGGATCAGGGACGGGAGAAGGCCTTGTATCCTGGATGCCAGTAATTTCGTGAATATCTTAAGGTTCGCGTTAAGTAGTGAGATTGGCCTGTAACTACCACATTGCGAGGGGTCCTTCCCATCCTTAGGGAGTACAGTGATGTGGGCTAGCAGGGATTCCCTTGTAAATGTCTGTGTGGTTCCCAACGAGTTGAAGAATTTAAGCATAAAGTTCCCCAGTGACGGTAGCAACGTTTTATAGTATTGAGCCATGAACCTATCCGGTCCCGGGGCCTTCCCAAGCTTCGCCGCCCCCACCGCCGCCTGTAGTTCCTGCTAGGTAATAGGTTCGTCTAGGGCCCTACCTACTTCCTCTGGTAACTTGGGCATATCGGAGTCGTTCAGATAGTCCTCAATGTGGGTGTGGGAAAGGGAGGGAGTCTGTAAGTTATATAGAGACCCATAAAAGTCCTTAAATTCCCCCGCTATCTCCCGGGGAAGGGTAGCTTTCTGGTTGTGTGGATTCATAATATGAGGGACGTAACTCGCCAGCGCCTGGTCTTTTAATGTTTGGGCTAGGATTCTACCGCACTTATTGCCAGACTCGTATGAAATTTGTCGACACTTTTGTAAGGACGCCTTTGCTCGGAATTGCATTAAGTCGGTAAATTTATTCCGAAGAAGCCTGAGTTCCGTTTCTCCTGCCGGAGTCTGGATGTGTTTATGTCTGGCCTCGGCTAGATGTAGATCACTAAGTAATGCCGTCATCTGTGCAGTGCGTCTCTTCTTGATGCGTGCCCCATGCTTGCTAAACCCCCCCCCCCCGTATAACCACCTTATGTGCCTCCCACACTACTCCTGGGCTACTGTCAGGGGTGTCATTGGTAACAAAATAATGCTCCAATTCCCGGACCAAATCCTGGAGCACCTCCCTGTCCTGCAACAGGCTTTCATTTAACTTCCACGTCCTTGCCTTTGCTGTGTGGCTGTCAGTCAGGGAATAGGAGATTAGAATGGGGGCATGGTCAGACCACGTTATTGGTTCAATAGAAGAGTCTTTAAGGGCATGTAATTGATCGTGAGGGATGAAGAAGTAATCAATCCTGGAATAATGTCTATGGGGCGTAGAGTAAAATGTATAATCTCTCTCTGACAGGTGGAGTAACCTCCATGCATCAATCAGCTGTGCTCTGTGTATGGAACGTGCAATACGATGCCTGACACTAGGGGCAATGGAGGAGTGCCCTGAGCATGTGTCCTCCGTAGGTATCAGCGGGATGTTAAAATCCCCTCCTACTATCAATTGGCCTGAAACAAACGTCTGTAGAGTAGTCAGCGTCTTGGAAATAAAGCGGTCTTGGCTGGAGTTAGGTGCGTATATGTTTGCAAACGTAACCTCTACTCCCCCAATAGTGCCCTTAAGGAACAGGAATCTGCCCTCCTAATCCATTTTTACTTCTGAGCATTTCCAGGGGACATGTCGAGCAATTAGAATGGAGACTCCCCTGGACTTAGTAGTCCCACTGGTGGAGTGATACACAGTCGGGTATAAATTAGAAGAAGGGCAGGTTTCCACTTTTAAAATGGGTCTCTTGGATCAGAGCCAGATCTACTTTAAGCCGGCGTAGATCCTGCAAAAGCATGCGCCTCTTTTCCGGGACATTTAAACCCCTCGCATTCAGGGAAAGAACTTTTACTGCCTCCATGGTCCCCGGGAAAGGAACTAAGGGGAGGGGCTGGGAGAGGGATGGGGGGGTGGTTACAGGGAAAGCAGGGAGGGAGATGAGAGAAGAGAAGCAGAAGGATAGACTGAGAAAGGACGGAGAGGAGAAGTGGTAATTAGCTGATTCTCAGATGGAGAACAGCGCGGTTCTAAATTTACAGCACAATAGGGCTAATGCGCTCACCAGTATAAGACTGGTAATCGAGCGCAGTCCTATGTGGGGTTGGGGAAAGCAATGATCAGCGGGGAGACTACCCGCCCTCCCCTCACCCAGACTGTGACAGATTATGATAAATGGACTGTAATGACAGCTACAATACCATAAATATACAACATATAGGAAATACAAGTTCTTAACAGATAACAAACAGCAGTATGTGTATCAACATGGTTTACAAACACTGGGCCGGATATTGCTAAAAGAACAGAAGTGACCATGGTACCCTTAAAATACTCCCATATTATGGAAATGGGTCGGGCAACCATCCCCCCATCCCCATCCCCCCCAAGGGAAAAAATTGCCAGCCCCCTCTCAAAACTGTCCCTCCACCCAGCGTAAATATGCCCTGACCCCAGATCTCCGGACTCAGCCACACAAGGTGTTGCCCAGGGGGTCCTCTAAAAAATGGGAGTTGTGAACAACCACCTCCCCAGTCTCCTTCACCCCTCTTCCAGAAGGCTTTCCCCAAGGGAGAAACCTCCCTCACCCCAGGAGGTGTCAGTCCCCGTCCTCCAGTCCAACACCGTGCATAAAGGCAAGTTCAGGTGAAAACGGTGTCCTGGTAGTAGAAGACGTGGCAAGATCCTTCCCAGTCACCCATACAGTGACAGTCAATCCCCTCTGAGCCAAATAAGCAGGAGAGTCCTCTCTCCTCAGTGGGAAGGGCATCCCTTCAGAGGGGAGGGGGGGGGCCACCTAGCAGCCCGGGAGGACCTCCAACATAAGAACCCAGGGAAGTCCCGAACAGATGGCGCAGACAGCTGCAATCCGGCAAGCCCCCCCATAAACTCCACCCCTCCCATTAACTGCATCAGTGGGAGTTCCTCAGGGGGTCAGGTACACCGGTGGGGAGGTTACAAGACAGTTAGCATGTAGAGGCAAGTTCCATGAAGGCAATGGCGGGAGGGGGAGCAAACCCCTCCCACTATAGATACCATGGGGCGGTGTGGAGAGGAAGTACCCCAATAAGAGAAACAAAATGGTGAAACCACATTATCTGGGGGGGGGGGGGAAGGGGGAGAGAAAGGGGGAGGAAAAAACAAACAAAAAAAACAACAATGGGGGAGAGAAGGGAGTGGGGCTCAGGGATACATCAGCACCGATCTGTCTGGCTAAAGATCCAGGATAGACATGGCAGAAGGTAGTTATAACTCACGTGACCCCTCTGCCGACAGTGTCCGCGATCGCCTCCTTGCCCGGTACGGGCGCTGGGGTAGATGGACACGGTGAGGTGCGGAGCCTGGGCGGTATACTCGGTGTGGGATGGCCTCCAGCCAATTAGGGACAGGTATCAGATCAACCCCTAAGAAGGTGAAGAACGCTGGCAAATCCTCTGGGGAGCGCAGAGCAAAAGAGCCATTGTCCCTCCTAAACGTAACCGCCAGGGGATAACCCCAGCGGTATGTGCATCCCCGTCGTCTGGCTAAGTCCAAGGCAGGTCTCAGCAATGCCCTCCTCTGGAGCGTAGCTCTGGAAAGGTCTGGTAGCACTTTGACCGCCGCTCCATCGAAGCTCACTTCGCCATGCTCCCAGGCCCTCCTAAAAATCAATTCCTTCTGGGAGTACCTGTGGAGCCTGCAAAGCACATCTCTGGGTCTCTCCGGGTCCGTTGACTTGGGTTCCAGGGTTCGGTGTACTCGATCCAGCTCCACCAGCGGTGCAGGGGTAATATCTAGGATCTTGTGGAATATTGCCACTACTGTCGCTTCCAGATCTTCCGCTCCCATGGCTTCTGGTAACCCCCGCAGCCGCAAATTATTGCGGCGGCTGCGGTCTTCCAAATCTTCCGCGTGGAGCTGCAGGTCTATGGTCACGGCCTGTTGCCTAGTCCGCGCCTGCTCCAGTTCTACCACCCACTGCGTAAGGGATTGCAGCGTCGCTTCTCCAGAATCCACCCTAACTGATAAAGCCTGGATGTCCCCCCTTACCTCCTGGATGTCGCGGGCATGGGCCTCCTCCACCCGTATTATGAGGGATTCGATGTCCGCTTTAGAGGGGAGGGCCTCGAAGTCTGCTCTGGTAGGTAAGGCCTGTAATATCCTCCGCAGGTCATCGGGCAGAACGGGTAGTGGTTGCGGTAGGCCGGCCATTTCAGCATGCAGGGGACTCAGTGGTTCCAGAGCAGGATCCTCGTCCGTGGGTAGGGTAGGGGAGACCGGCTCGGCAGGTACGGGTCTCTCAGTGGTGCAGGACGCACGTGGTGTCCCAGCAATGGTGCCAGGCGGGGTGCTGTGCGGGTCCTGCAGGTATCTGTGGATAGACCGTTGCAGAGCTCTCGGGCGGGCGCCGCCGGTAGACGATCCGGTTCTGTGTCGTTTGGCGGGGCACATACCGCTCGGAACGGCCACAGTAGCTGTCTGTGATAGCTGGGTAAGGTAGGGAGGACCGGAGCTCTCACAACACCCGTCCTCACTCGGCCATTGCTAAGCCACGCCCCTCTCTCTCAATCATTTTACATTCAAGTCTATGTGGGTGACGAGACAATTTCATTGGTATTTTTTTTACACCATTTGTTTTGAAAGCATTTCATGTTACATTTAGGCCCCATTCACATCTGAGAATTTCTTAGCTTGAAGCCTAAAGCTACAAAATGCTGGAGGGGAAACAATCAATTATTCTCTATGGAGATGGTTCACATCTCCACTCCAAAACACCTGAAGCTCAAACAAATTCTGGAACTTTTTTTTTTTTTTTTTTAGGCAGATTTGGGCGTTTTTCTGCTTTTTACATTGGTGACCTTTTGACCTGTACAAAATTGTGGCAAAGACGCGTCAAAATCGTGGTAAAAAATGCTGCAAAAGCGATGTAAAATCGTGCGACTTTCTGCCTGAAATTGCTACGCTCAGATGTGACTGGGGCCTAAAGGTGTTATTACAAGGAAAACAAAAGGGGTGTCAATGCACACAACTTTGCCTAGTGGCAATTGGATGTTAAAGAGAAAGGCTTGTCAATTGAAGTAGGAGATAAATACATCTTGACTAAAATAATGCAATGTGAGGGACAGAGCTATATAGATTGCACCAGATATTGGCACAATGGATGGGATTTGCTGTTTGGATTTCAGATCAGAATTTTTTTATTACAATATTACAATATAAACTTCCTGGATATGTGTCTACACTGAAAGCTGAACTAAAGACTGCGAGTGCTATGCCACATATAGACGATCGGACATTCCGACAACAAAATCCATGGGATTCTTTCTGACGGATGTTGGCTCAAACTTGTCTTGCATACACATGGTCACACAATGTTTATCGGAAATTCCGAACGTCAAGAACACGGTGACGTATCTTACTCCAGTCAGACTGTCCAGGATGTACGCGGACAGGGACCCGTACTGCCCCCGTTGTAGAACGTATCTCGGCACATTTCTACACATGTTCTGGGAGTGCCCATCTCTGGCGACCTTCTGGGAAGGGATTTTTGAACATATGAATGTTCGTATGGAGTTGTCGGTTCCTAGGTCCCCGGAACTTGCTCTCCTGGGAATACAGGAGGACGCCCACAGACCACACCATAGTAAGATCCTTATCTCTATCCTCTGTTTTTATGCTAGGAGGGAGATTCTGGTGAGATGGACATCCCCAGTTCCACCTAGGGTGTCCGCATGGGAGGATAAAATAAATGCTGTATTACCCCTGTACAAATTGACTTATATAAGTAGGGGATGTCCTTGGAAGTTCGACAAGGTATGGTCCCCCTGGACTGGACCTACCCTTGGATAATGGGCTGAGAGTGGCATGGTGCCCTGTGTCTTCCTCCTTCCACACTTTCTCGCTCCTTTTGATGTGCTTCCTCTCTTCCCCCCTGGCTTCTCCCTCCTCCATCTCCCTCCTCGTTCTCCCTTTTTCCTCCTCTCTTTTTCTTCTCTATTGCTTTTTGCTGTCTTCCCTTCCATCCCTCTCCCTCTTCCCTCCCGGGTGGGCTATATCACTGCAATGGCTATCCTTTGGCTCACACATCCTCAGTGTTCATTATGATTGCTATTACGACCTTTGTACAATGTTAACTATATGCCTTTGTATGCGGATTTTGTATTATGATAAAGTTCAATAAAGCACTCCTGATTGTTAAAAAAAAAAAGAACACGGTGACGTACGACGTGCCGATAGGTTCAATAGCCAATGCCTCTCTTCTGCTTGATTCCGAGCATGCGTAGGAATTTGTGCGTTGAAATTGTTGTCGGAAAATTTCCAACAAGGGATTATGTTGTCGGAAAATTTGAGATCCAGATCTCAAATTTTGTGTGTCGGAAATTCAGATGGAAAATGTCCGATGGAGCCTACACACAGTCAGAATTTCCAACAAAAAGCTCCCATCGAACATTTTCCCTCAGAAAATCCGACCGTGTGTACGTGGCATAAGTGTGGTTAATTCACTCATACTGTATGAGATGTGTGATGTGTAGAACATCTAAACACAGGTAGAGGAAAACCACCAAATTAACAGCTCGTTCCACGGGTGAGTCTTTTAAAATTAATAAGTTTATCACGTGCGGCACTACCCATGTCACCTACCTTCTGTTCTGTCCATGTGGGCTACAGTACGTGGGTAGGACCACTAGGGCACTGGGAGTGAGATTAAGAGAACATGTGAATAGGATTAGAAAAGGGTATAAGTACCATAGTTTGTCCAATCACTTTAGACTTTTCCACGGATGGGACCCTAGTGGTCTCGCCTTCTGTGGCATTGACAGAGTGGAGGGACACTGGAGAGGTGGGAAGCTGAAGCGAGCCATTTCTTGTAATGAAACTCAGTGGATACATCGTCTCAAAACGATGAGGCCCCTGGGCCTGAATATTGAACTAGATCTGAATTGTTCCCTGTCCAATTTTTAATATTTAATATTGAAAACATTTTATAATATATATTATTTTCATTATTATTATTATATATTTTTCTAATTTTATTTGTATTTTTATTTATATGTATTTTTATTTTTAATTTTATTTTTATTTTCTTATTTTCATTCATTGTCATTTTTTTTTTTCATTTTTTTTTTTCATGTATTTTTTATGTATTTACTATTAGTTCCAATAGTAAACCGGAATTGACATCTATGGTTTCCTTGGAGATTGTTTGATGTGATCAAACCATAAACATGGCGTTTTTGTCTCTCCTATGGACTTTTTTTGATCCATAGGAGCGACACTTTTATCCAACGAACAATATGACCATCGTGCTTATGTTGATTGGTTATATGGAGGGGCGTTTACTCCTCCACCCTCTATTTAAGCTGGCTCAGCCTACCGGAAACTAGGTCCTTGATGATGCCCTGTGGGAGGGCGAAACGTTGATGCTGTTTCCGGGAACACCGACGTCATTTCCGGTCGTTTGGAATGCACGATACTTATGATGGTTTCATTGGTTTCATGCTTGATGCTTGTTAATCCCTTCGTTTTGTAAGTACCCATCTTTTGTTCAAATAAATCGCCATAATAAATCGGTTTTTGATGGTACTTCACTATTAGTCCCCCCTTTTTTACATGTACTGTGTACATGTCTATTTGGCTTAAACTCTTCATTGAGGAACCTTGGATCTGCTGACCTGGCTTTCCGCATACCATCATAAAAACACCTATACCAAGCCTGAATTGACCCTCCAGACTGAAAAGCTGGGGGTCATGTGTATCTGGTGAGTGGGGACTCTTAAGGGGGTGTTGTGCACCTGAAGTTTTTATTCACTTCGGATTGGAGCACTTTCAGTGTTTTTGGACTTTATGTTGGTTCACCTTATATAGAATTGTTTTCACATATATTTATGTTTGCGAGCGCTGTATTTATATATTTCATACTGTATGAGAGGCATGGTTGGTTCTCAAAAATAAACTACCGTATTTATCGGCGTATAATACGCACTTTTTCCCCCTTAAAAACGGGGGAAAGTCGTGGGTGCGTGTTATACGCCGATCCCCACTGTCTGTGAGTCTAAAATACTGAACGCCGCCGAAAAAGACTGAGCGCCGCTGAAAAAGACAGAGCGCCGCCAAAAAAGACCGAGCTCGGCTCCGTTCGTAGTCCCGCCTCCCTGCTGTTTCTGGAGCGAGCGCTGCCGAAAAAGACCGAGCCGACTCTACTGTGTGCTCGGCTCGGCTTGCAGTCCCGCCCATACTTTTTCGGTGGCGCTCGCTCGGTCTGTCTCGGCGGCGGGATATTTAAACATGGGCAAGGCTGCAAACGGTGCTGGGCAAGCTGGAAATGACACTGGCAAGCTCCAAATGACACTCTGCAAGGCTGAAAACAGCGCTGGGCAAGCTGCAAATGACACTGATCATTCTGCAATGATGGACAACACTGCAGATGCACACTGATAAGGCTGCATTGACGGGCATTTAAATGTAAGTTTTTTTTTTCCCTAAACTTCCCTTCTAAAACTTTTTTCCTTAAAATGACCTCCTAAACTTGGGGTGCGTGTTATACGCCGGTGCGTGTTATACCCCGATAAATATGGTACTTCAACATGATCAAATTTCTTTCAGAAATATGCAATATGTAATACGTAGGAAAGACCAAACGAAATCCGTGGACCTTTCTTTTGCAAAATTAAAGCAATTGAAAGTGTAGTACAAAAAACACAATAATCTGGTAAGACTACTCTTTAATTTAATAAAATCACAGGATAAAGTCACAGGACAAAGAGGGGATTATGAAATCTTGTCTTAGTTAGAATCAGTACAGACTGAAAGTGGAGATAACATTTATTGTAAAAACCATTGATTTGTTATTTTCCAACAATAATGAATAGAGGTTTTTTAATGTAACTATTCCTTTTTGCATATCCAGGTACCTGAATGATTGTTTTTTTTTTGTGTTTAAGCGAATTAAAGAAATTCTGAAATAATCATTTTAGATCACTGTCATCAAATTTCTGAATTTTTTATTTATTTATAGACCAATTCAAAAGGAAAGGGTAAACAGGTACTACAAGGAGTACCTATTACTGATGGATTTAGCAATCTGTACAGATTGATTATATTAGTTTTCCCACCTGCTAAAGGGGGATATAAAGTTGCTTTTGGTGTAGTTAAGATTTATTTTTGATAAATTAATTGAGGTAATTCTAGCAACAAATAATATTATTTTAACAAAAGCTAAGTTGTTGTGAACTTATGTCATATTCTATTTGGGTTAGGTTTCAAACCATGGAATCAGATAATGGTTCTTAATTTTATACGTCTGGTAATGAAGGATATGTATGCAATTTTAGGCATTGAGCAATATTTTTGTGTATCCCTAGTAGGCTTGTGCAATTCTTTTTGTAACAAATCGAAATTCGGCTGAATCTTGCATCTTTTGGACATTCAGATGCAACCGAATGTCCGAATAAAAAAATAACGAATTTCAACTAATACAAAAGAAATTATAGCGAATATAACTAATGAATTCGACATGATTCGGTAATTTGTTAAAGATCGAATGAAACAAAAGGTCAACTCAAAGTAAATCGTACCGTCCAATCAGCTGATTAATTTTGTGCTGGAGGTTGGATTACTGGCAAAGTACATTCCTGAGAACTGAGTGAGAAGGGTGTTGTATTGTATTTGAGCAGAGAAGAGATTTTGTCATTGTGTGTTTAATAGATTCAATAAACAAACACCTTTCCAAACTACGAATCATTATCACGAATATATATATATATATATATATATATATATATATATATATATATATATATATATATACATAAATATCAAATTTCAACTAATATGAACGAAATTATAGCGCATGATTCGAGATTCAGTATAACGAATATCTACACTATACAGAAATTACGAATTATCCGAAAACGTATTAACGTAACATAACAAATATCACAGAGTCAATGAGACTGGGCTGATCACAAATCGGAGTAAGGGGCCGATCCCAGCCCCTTACCAAGTGATCAGCTGGCAGCCAATGACAGCTGATCACGTGATGTAAACAAAAGATCTATAATCTGCTTTTTTCTGCACTCACTGACAGCGTGAGCAGAAAATAAAATGCTGTGTATGTATTTCTATTCTGACTTTCTACGTTAGTATGTTATGAGGAGTTATGTATCTTACTATAGTTTAAACCATATATGCAAGAATGGGTGTTACTCTTGTGACGTGCTGACATAACTTTGCAAAACAGTATAAGAATAAATGGTTCTAAATGGAAAAGTTAGGAAGAGAGAGGGAAGAAACCCTACACCAGGGATATGCAATTAGCGGACCTCCAGCTGTTGCAAAACTACAAGTCCCATCAAGCCTTTGCCTCTGGGTGTCTTGCTTATGGCTGTCAGAGTCTTGCTATGCCTCATTGGACTTGTAGTTCTGCAACAGCTGGAGGTCCGCTAATTGCATATTCCTGCCCTACACTATGGGGGACATAACATCTGTCATCTCTTTCTCCTTCTGATGATCTGAAGCCAAACTATATGTTCCCACTTGTCACTACGCAAGTCTTGTCTTGCTTATCTTTCTGAAGAATAAACACTTTTTCGTTAGTATCCTACAAGCTAAGGAGTCTCACGTATTAACAGACACAAGGCTTCTTCTAAACTTGTACTCCGACAGGCAGAAGAACACCAATGATCCCTTGAACAGGTCTTCCTGAATGACCCATCCGCTGCCAATGCGTCACTTGTACGAATGCAGACTAGACTCACTAACCAACTACATTTTGAGAAAGCCAAACAGTGTTTTTTTTTTCAGCTATCAACGCATTTTTGAACACAGTGAGCGTGCTGGCAAACTGCTTGCCTACATGGCACACCTTGACCACAAACCCCCGTTAGTGGTTACACTTCAATCTGCCTCGATTACAGACCCTGAATTGGTGGCTGGGGAATTCATAACTTTTTATTCTGACCTATATACCTCCAGCGCCAAATACTCTCCAGAGAAACTTTCGGTATTCCTATATGATGTTGCTTTCTCCATGCTGACTCCCTTTCAGATTGCTCATCTTGAGTCACCAATCAGGCTCAGATGGGCTTCCCCTTGAGTTTTACAGTCAGTTTGGAGAGATCCTTATCCCTAAACTACGTGAGCTGTATACCCACATTTTCGATACTGCCACACTCCCAACCACCATGGGTGAAGCCCTTATTGTTCAGATACCCAAGCCTGGAAAGACCGTCTGTTCCCTGAGTCATACCGCCCCATTTCTCTCCTGCAAATAGATGTTAAGATACTTGCTAAAATCCTTAGCCTAACACACCCAGACAAGACCAGGTTTATGCCCAACAAGAACACAGCATTTAATCTCAGGTGGCTCTTTATGAATCTTCAATACCATCATGACAATATTGGCTCCATAGTAGTGGTCAGTCTTGACGCCCTAAGGCATTTGATTCCGTAGAGTGGAGTTACCTGTGGGAGTGTCTCCGCATGTTTAGCTTCGGTCCAAAATTTATTAAAGGGCTCCAACTCCTCTACCAGGCTCCCACTGTTCATATCCAGGTCAATGGTTGAGTTTCAGATCCCTTTTCTCTTTCCCGTGGCACACGTCAGGGCTTCTCTATATCTGCACTTCTATATGCTCTAGCTGTGGAACCCCTTGCCATTGCACTCAGTGCCCACCCAAACATCCGGGGTCTCCTTGGCGGACAGATGACTGAGGTTATCAGCTTGTACGATGATGACATGCTCTTGTATCCGAAAGATGCTGGTCCATCACTTCAGGCTGTTTTGCAGCTAATTAAACGATTTGGGTATTTTCCGGTCTCCAGATTAATTGGGCTAAGTTCCAAATTCTACCACTAGATTTAGGTGCCCCCACAGCTACTGTAAGCGAGCCACACTTCCCTTGGTTAATGCCAGTAAAATCAAATACCTGGGCATTCAAGTCTCCCGATCTCTAACGGACTACATAGGCCTTAACATCGAACCCTTATATGACATCCTAAAAACCAAAACACAGTCATGGTCCTGTCTCCCCCTTGGGGTTATGGGACGAATCAACCTAGTAAAAATGATCCTACTTCCCAAATTACTTTACATTTTCTGGCAATCCCCACTCTACATCCCACCATGCATATTTAAATCTATGCAATCTTTATCAACACATTTATCTGGGGCTCCTCCTGTCACAAACAGTGATGGCAAGCTCTGAAGTGGGTGGCACTGCACTACTGGACTTATCCCTATACTACATTGCTTCCCAACTCTCCTATTTCTTTTACCTCAATCAGGATGACAATGAAAGATTCTCCACCCTAATATGTGCCCAGGCCTCTCACCCAGTGGTTCATCCTTTTTTAGATCCTACTCTGTGGTACCCGCGGAGTGTCTCACATGGGAAAAAGGAGCCATATGCTATTCCATCCAAAAGTAAAGCTGCGCTAGAACCGAAAAAAACAAAAAAATAATAATGTGACTGCAAATAGTGCAAAAATGAATCTAAAATTAATTTTTTTTTTTCCCAAATTCTTTATTTGCAAAATAACAATACAGTAACTGTAAACATACTTGGTTACAAAGGGCAGAACTTGTTGTAATTACAATGTCTGTGCATCTCGACTTCCAGAGCATTGACCATAAAACATTTGACGTCCTTGGGTCGAGACTACTGTGCTCTCATTCTGGGGTAACAGTCTCGTGAGTGTGAAGCTCCTTATGTCCCTTGTGTTGGTACTTTTGGTTCATTAGCAAGTATGGGGTGAAATTTGATGTCTAAAATTAATTTAAAAACACATAAACAGTCCAAAAAAGAGGGAGAGAGACAAGGAGATGAATTTCAGTCCATTAAAGTGACTCTGTAAAACACCCTTCAGGTATATAGCAGGTGCACCCAGAGAGAGAGGTTCATCCACCACCAGATTCAGTAAAGCCTCATACACACGGTTGGACTTTGTACAAACTTTTCTGTGGACTTTTGTACAAAGGGCGTGGTCCACAAGTTTGTATTGCATACACACGGTCAGACTTTTTGACAACAAACACAAACGTAGTGATGTCACAACGTACTGACGCCACTTCAAAAGAGGACGTTCAATGACTCCAGCGCCACCTTTGGTCAACTTCTGTATTGTAGTCTGATCTTTTGCATTGGTTCTGAGCATGCGTGTTTGTACCTTGTACAAAAGTCCGATGCTTTTGCGTACACACGGTCGGACTTTGCTCCATCTGACTTTTGTTGCCAGAAAGTTTGTCCGTTCGCACAGCCAACAAAAGTCCGATGAAAACAGAAAAAGTTTGTCCGATGGAGCGTACACACAGTCGGATGTTGCTCCAAAACAGCTAATTTGCATGTTTGTTGTCAAAAAGTCCGACCGTGTGTACGGGCCTTAAGGCTTACCAGCTGACAAGATCTCTTTTTAGGGAGATCATACAAGCTTGCAAACGAGACAATCAATCCTGGTCCCTTTAATAGGCTCTGCTGGCGTCTCCAACTCCTGTACCCCTTTCTCAGAGCGTCTCCAGTTCCACCATAATCATTTAGTAAGAAAAAAGAGAAAGGCTCCCATAGCGTAACTCCATATAAAATTTTAATCCGAAGGTAATAAAATAAAAGTAACAAACTCACAGATTTCCAGCTGAATACAAGCGTGTGTATAATCACGAGTCGGCCGGCTCTCTCCTATTCACACTGCCCGCCCTTCCTGGTCAACGGGGAATGGCGGTAACGTCAGCACGCCGCTCACCCTACGTTGTTTCGTCAAAAGTGACTTCTTCCTGGGGTACTATGCTATTCCATCACTGCAAGATTTGGCAGTTGGCCATGCATCATAGCAAGGCCACCATATTTCATTACCATACACCACTGTAGGACAATCTGCACCTGTCCGAGTTGTCATCCATCCCTGACCACGGTCTGTGGATTAATAAAGGGGTTATATACCTTTCAAATGTATCCAATAGGTCAGTTTAATCATTTTAAACACTAAAAGACTGCTTTGCAATACCCATCCATATGTTCTTTCGATACCTCCAACTCCAGCATTTGCTTAATTCTGAACTCCATCCTCAACCTTGAAAAACTATTCTCAGTATATATAATCGCAGGTCGGGATCCTAAAATAGTTATTTCTCAGTGCCATAATTACCTCATGCTACCTATTAACACTGCTCTTGCCTATTAGCAGAAGTCCCACTGGGAGCCCGACCTGGGTGATGTGATGGATGAGGACTGGGAGGAGGCGCTAGCTACCTGCAAATGTGTGTCTCCTAAACTATCTGATTGCCCCACCCCTCTCTACGTTCTCCATAGGTCCTATCTAACACCCCACCACCTCTCCAGGTATAGGCCAGAGCACAGTCCTGCATGTCCTAAGTGTGGTGATCCCAGTGGCTCCTTCTACCACTTGCTATGGTCCTGCCTGTCTATTCAGGGTTACTGGTCACAGGTTGTCAAATTCCTTCTCATTCACATGGGTTCCCTATTGACCCTGTGCCCCTGTCATTGTATACTGGGGCTTCTCTCCGAGGGCGATAAATATTTAAACATATTTTTGCAAGAAAAACTATTCTTAGCCAGAATGGAATTTGGCAGGACATGGATGAGAGAGTCGCCCCCACTATACAACAGTGAATCAGAGCTATTAACACTACCCTTCTCTACAAAAATTTACTCTATTTACATAGGGGCTGTCCAAACAAATACCCTAAAATTTGGGATAGTTGGCTTCCACCTGCAATGCAAAGGTATGATCCTTGATCTACGCTAGCAACCCCCCCCCCCCCCCCCAGTACGACCTATGTACTCATCCATATGACTCCCCCCACCCCTTCCCTGTGGGCATTTACAATCATACCAATATATGATACATGGTTTGGTGTTTTGAAGGTAGCACTGACCCCCGAAGGAGCGGCTGGTTTTCTTTGGCATACCGTTTACCTCCTCCGCCTTGTAACTCGTCGTTCTTGTCTAGGGGTTCCAGAGGTTGATGGCCCAATAACTGCAGAGACCGACACTTGAATTCCTTTAGGAATTTTTATTTGCTTAAAACGTTGAACAGAAACACAGTCTCTCAGTTGGGAATAGAGGGTATAGGTATGGAAGCTCAGGCACTTTGAAACTTGACACTTAATAAATGTCTCTCTCTAGGTAATCCAGGGAGTAGCCACTCGCAACTGGATATTTCCACTGTCGGATAAATCCTGGGTTATGGCTTTAGCAGCCGACAAATGACTCAAACTTAGCAAAGTCTCTGCCACAGACTTGGTTGCAAACTTTAGATGAATACAGAAAGTCTCTCACAGGAACTTAGTTGTAACAGAAGGATGAAAATAGGAACCTTCTTATGGTACCAGTATCTTGCAGCCAGTCCGGCGATACCGTAAGAAATGTGGACTCAGTTAGTGTCCATACAGCTCAGCATCCAGGCTCTTACCGAGCAGCCAGCCTCATGCGTGGCCCTCTTCCGAAGAGTCCTCCCCTGGTTGCATGACGAGTTGCTGGGCCTCTCCAAAACCTTAGACGGCACTGGACCACTTTAGAATCCTCCTTCCAGTTACTGTGCCTCGGACTAGCCAGTTCCGAGACACGGAAATGGATGGATCCACACCCCAGGCCGTGAGGGCCTCTGGGGGATGGTCAGGAGGACCAGGACCATGGAGTCAGAACATACTTCTGGACCAGAATCCAGAACCACATGACTTCAGCACCTTAAAGCGAGGTTCCACCCTAAAGTGGAACTTCCATTCAACAGAACCCTCCCCCCCTCTGGTGTCACAGTTGGTACCTTTCAAGGGGGAGGGGGGGTGCAGATACCTGTCTAAGACAGGTATTTACACCCACTTCCGGGCATAGACTCCCACGGGAGACTATGCCTCTTCCTGTCCCGGCGCACTGTCTGCTGGGACACACATGGGTCCCAGAGACAGCACGGACCATTCCTTTTGCACTGCGCGACTCGCGCATGCGCAGTAGGGAACCGGGAAGTGAAGCCGCAATGCTTCACTTCCTGATTCCCTCACCTAGAATAGCTGCGGCAGCAGCCGAGCGTTCGATCGGCCTCGGCTGCCGACATCGCTGGATCCTAGGACAGGTGAGTGTCCATTTATTAAAAGTCAGCAGCTGCAGTATTTGTAGCTGCTGGCTTTTAATAATTTTTTTTTACAGTGAAATCTTTCTTTAAGTACCCTCTCCCGGAATACACAGCGAGACAACGCACCCACTGATTGGGTCAGAGAGAGAGATTGGTATCCAATGCATCCAACCAGACTGCGTTACAATGCCTGTCAAAAGTGCTACCTACACCTATGACCAGGCAGAACATTAGTACAGCCCAGCCAAACTGATGCCAAAACCTCAATTTAGAGCAATTAACCCCAAGACTTAACTATATTCTTGGGAAAAAAATAAATTTCCAGGCATAGCGTGTACTCTTCAGGAGTACCGGCGCTACATGTATATATACAGCATTTGTTTGCCATCATTGGTTCCACTTGTTAACAGAACCCTCAATGACTTGTGACCGATATGTATATGTCAACGCGATTGCCCTGTGTGTAGTGCCTGTTGCACTTTATTTCTGTATGTCTCTTTTTATTTTATGCCTCAATAAAACTTTGCTTTTTGATTAAGAAAGGACACTCCAACATGATAAAAGGTTCATTATGCACCAGGCACCAGTTTATATAATTATTTTCACCCTTTAAACTGTCCTTTGCTGCACTTATCAAAGTCTAACTAAAGAATTTAATGGATTTTATGGAGCAGGATTATAGTAGCCTTTAAAGATATTCAGTGTATTAGATATTTTGTTCTGTAGAATCCCACTTAGGTTCTTCTTCCACCCTTCTTATTAATTAATCATTCATTTCTCACCACCAGCATCTAGTCATTAATACTGACAGTCAGACACTTCACACCAATTTCCTCTCTGTGTCGTTCAGTCAATACAGTTCCTGTAATCCTGGAAACAAATTATAACCATTTCACATCTCCCCAAACATCCATTAATTATGTGCATCTCACACTGCTTGTTAGGTATTAAAATGCCACTTATCTGCATCCAGGAAAATGCTATTGAAACCCTTATCTACCAATATTCGCGATTTTAGCATCCATAGATCCATTAAAGCCATAAAATGTCTTTCCTCTTTCTCCTAGCAATTTTTTATTTTGTGCACATGCCTGGGACCATGCGCAGCGCAGCTTACAATGTCTGCATTCAGAATGAAAACAGGGCTGGGTTAGGGTCACCACCGTTTCTTCAAGCCAAACCGGAACACTTTAGCTGCACAGGGCCATTTTTTTTTTTTGTATATACTATAGGACTATAAAAGACCTGGGACACTTTTGGGTCAAACAGTGGCCAAACTGCTCTTGCTGACATCCCCCAGTGACCCCCCCCCCCCAGTGATGCCGAACCTGCCCCGAGACAGCCGCCCGCAGATCCTGGATGGAAACAGATTTGTGTGTGACTATCTCGATTATTTGGGGAGTCACAGCCCAGTCTGAATATTGTGTCCATGTTTCAGGCAGACTAAAATCCATACACATGATTCAAAATACGGACTGTTAAGGCGAATCCTGCGTAGTTGGCAACCCTAGGCCAAGTTTATGCACCTCCACCATGCATGTGAAGAGCTATATTATCAGTGGCTGCTTAGCTGGCCAAGAGAGAAGAAGCCTAAAGCCGCGTACACACGTAACCGTCTGTCTGACGTACTTAGTCTGGCGGACTTTCCGCCAGACTGTCCGTCGGACTTTCCGAACGGGCTACTTGCCCACACACGGCACTTTTTCAGCGGACTAATACGGCGTACTAAGTCCGCCGTACTATCCCCCCTTCTTTTGAAATGAACGGACTCACCCACACACGCGGAGGAAAGTCCGCTCATTTCGAGCGCGTCTCCAGGTAGGCGGGATACGTCGCTGGCCCCGCCGCCTGGTATGGACTTAAAGGGGAACCCCAACGTTGAAAAAAATCGGCGTGGGGGTCCCCCCAAAGTCCACAACAGACTCGTGTCCGAGCACGCTACCCGGCCGGCCAGGAAAGGAGGGGCGAGCGAGCCCCCCCCCCTCCTGAGCCGTACCAGGCCGAGTGCCCTCAACATGGGGGGTGCCTTGGGGAAGGGGGGGCCGTGCAGCCCCCCCACCCCAAAGCACCTTGTCCCCATGTTGATGAGGACAAGGGCCTCTTCCCGACAACCCTGGCCGTTGGTTGTCGGGGTCTGCGGGCGGGGGGCTTATCGGAATCCGGGAGCCCCCTTTAATAAGGGGGCCCCCGGATACCGGCCCCCCACCCTATGTGAATGAGTATGGGGTACAATGTACCCCTACCCATTCAACTGTAAAATAAAGTACAAAAAAAAACACAACACACAAGATAAAATAATTTATTGCACAGCTCCGGGGGTCTTCCGTCTTCAGGGGTCTTCTCGCCAGACTCCTCCGCTATCTTCTTGTAGCTCTTTTACTAGCGGAGGAGCCCGGCATTCTTCGTCGCCGCGGCCTCTTCTTCTGACTTCGGGGGTCTTGTCCCCCTCTTCGGTTCTTCTGCCGGGCCACCGCGCCTTCTTATAGCTCTTTTACAGGCGGTGGCCCGGTCTTCTGTCGCCGCCGCCGCCTTCCGTTCTTCTTCTTCTTCTTCTCCTGGAGATGTTGACTCGACGTTCCCTCCGGCCGCAATGCCAGGGACGCACTGCTCTGCGACTTATATAGGGACAAGGGGCGGTGTCACATGGGTTGATGTCACATGGGTTGGTGTCACATGGTGACCCCGCCCCCTTACGATGTCACAGTCCCGGAGGATGCTGGGACTGTCGCCATATGACATCAACCCATGTGACCAACCCATGTGACATCAACCCATGTGACACCGCCCCTTGTCCCTATATAAGTCGCAACGCATCGCATCCCTGGCATTGCGGCCGGAGAGAACGTCGAGTCAACATCTCCAGGAGAAGAAGAAGAAGAGGAACGGAAGGCGGCAGCGGCGACAGAAGACCGGGCCACCGCCTGTAAAAGAGCTATAAGAAGGCGCGGTGGCCCGGCAGAAGAACCGAAGAGGGGGGACAAGACCTCCGAAGTTGGAAGAAGGGCGGCTGCGAGGAAGAATGCCGGGCTCCTCCGCTAGTAAAAGAGCTACAAGAAGATAGCGGAGGAGTCCGGCGAGAAGACCCCCGAAGACGGAAGAACCCCCGGAGCTGTGCAATAAATTATTTTATCTTGTGTGTTGTGTTTTTTTTGTACTTTATTTTACAGGTGAAGGGGTAGGGGTACATTGTACCCCATACTCATTCACATAGGGTGGGGGGCCGACAACCAACGGCCAGGGTTGTCGGGAAGAGGCCCTTGTCCTCATCAACATGGGGACAAGGTGCTTTGGGGTGGGGGGGCCGCGCGGCCCCCCCCTTCCTCAAGGCACCCCCCATGTTGAGGGCACGCGGCCTGGTACGGCTCAGGGGGGGGGGGCGCTCGCTCGCCCCTCCTTTCCTGGCCGGCCAGGTAGCGTGCTCGGACAAGGGTCTGTTGTGGACTTTGGGGGGACCCCCACGCCGATTTTTTTCGGCGTCGGGGTTCCTCTTTAAGTCCATACCAGGCGGCGGGGCCAGCGACGTCTCCTTCGCGGGCCCCGCCTACTTGGAGACGCACTCGAAATGAGCGGACTTTTCTCCGGGCGGGAAAAGTCCGTTCATTTCAAAAGTAAGGCGGACTGGCACACACACGGCCAGATTGTCCGCCGAAATGCGAGTCCGGCGGGAAGATTGGAGTGTAAAACTACATTCTAAGTCCGCCATACTTTCGGGTCAAAAAAGTATGCCGGAGGCTACACACGGGGGGATTGTTTGGCGGACTTGAGTTTGCCGGACTTTTCCACCCGCTTGTTTGATTGTGTGTACGCGGCATTACTCTAAAGAAGAAGTGGAGCGATGAGAACGAGTGTGGATCTGCCCGCCCAGGAGGAACCCCAGACAGAATCATGTATTGAATGTTTATTAGTAAAACAAAACCAGTATACATAATAATAATAATTAAAAAAAAAATCAGATATAAAACATCAGGCTTAAAGTTATTGTAAAGTCTGTTGTTTTAAAAAAAAACTTCTGCCTTTACAACTCCTTTAAACCTTGAGTCTATAGATTAAAATAAACTGACTCCAGCCAGAGCCTCCTTTGCTTGTGGGGATTGGCAATCTAGCACTGCAGTCTGAACCTGCCGCCGACTGGTTTTGTTGGCATTGGCATGGTCCACTGCCGGGTCTCACACTGAGAATCGAGCGATCAAACACCGCCGATCGCTCGGTTCTCAGAGCTCCCTGAGCAGAGAGGGAGTAACTGTCAGTCACTTGCTCTCTGCCCTAACCCCCCCCCCCCCGTGCTGAAAACGGTCCACAGGAGGAGTACATCCAAATAATCTTTGGCTGTACTTATCCTTTAATTGCTTTTTCCTGGGTCCAACCCCTGGTCCTGTGTGCTATACAGTAAAAGGGACAGAGGCCCGGATCCTAGGGCAGACTAAGGGGTTCTTGTTGCTGTTCTGTAGGCTTGGTTCCGGTCAGCTTGTCTTGGTCGGACCCATCGCTGCCATTACCCGAGTCTGGATTCCAAGTGTCATCCCAAGGTTGGAACTCAGATTATGCCCAGGAAGATTGCTGGGACTTGCAGTCTTTCCTGGAGATGCCAATCTTGGACTCAGCCACATATGGACTCTTTCCTATGTAGGTATGCTGGGGTAGCCACAAGCCTGATGTTAAAGCGGGAGTCCGCCGGGACTCCGCCGGGACTCCGCGTTTTTTTTTTTTTTTAAAGGCCAGCAGCTACAAATACTGCAGCTGCTGACTTTTAAAATAGTGACACTTACCTGTCCAGCGCGCCCGCGATGTCGGCACCTGAAGCCGATCTCTAGATCGTCTCTCGGGTCCTGCCGCCGCCATCTTGGGTATGGGAATCAGGAAATGGAGCCTTTCGGCTTCATTTCCCGGTTCCCTATTGCGCATGCGCGAGTCGTGCTGCGCAATAAGGACAGTCCCCGCTGCCTCTGGGATCTGTGTGTTTCCCAGCAGGCAGCGGGGCACTTGCGGAACGGGACGGGCACTTGCGGAAAGGGGCATAATCTACGCGCCTTTCCGCAGAGAGCTATCCCGGAAGTGGGTGCAGATACCTGTACTGTACAGGTATCTGCACCCCCCTCCCCCCTGAAAGGTGCCAATTGTGGCGCCGGAGGAGGGGAGGGTTCCGATGAGCGGAAGGTCCACTTTAGGGTGGACCTCAGCTTTTAAGGACTAGGGAAGTTAGAGAAAAGACTGCACATTATTTGGGACTCTTATCTGCATCTTTTATCATGTTCATTTATTTAAGAAAAGCATTTGAAACTATGTCTTCACCTGGTCTTAATTTACTCAAGGGGTGTAACACAAGTAACCGACACGTAGTTACAGCTTGGGTCAATATACACATTGAAGTATAAAGATAATGCTACAAGGGTTAATATAGTGTGAAGATACAGTAGTTACCAAGGGTAATGAAGGTCTCTCAAGCAGCCTGTCATAAGCATGTACAGATGAGGTAGCCTCTTGCAGTGAGGGAGAAGCCATTTCACATAGCAACGGGAGCAGATATGCACTGCACCGCATGGAGCACTGTACTGCCAGGATCCTCATCCAGAGAAGCACGGATTAAGAATGCAATGATATAAGGAGTGCTGGACATGACAGTGTGGATGAGGGACACAGAGGGTTAAGCTTTATGGGTGGAGCTGAGGAAAAAGGTTTGCAGGAAACAAGTTCAGTGTAGGGGAGGGGTCATATAAAAGAGAGGGGTGTGGCTTTAGGGGATCATTCGGATCCCAGCGTGACACAGAGGAGGCAGTTTTTCCCGCCCTCCCGCCCTAATGTTATGTGTTTGTTTTGTTGTGTCGTTTGTTGCTGGTCTTTTCTTCTTTTGCAGGTTTCGTCGGTTGTCACGGCAGCTGAAGGTTTTCCTGTGTTGGCGGTGTGTTTTCTGGTGGTTTCTGACGGTAGACAGGTACTCAGAAGGGATCTGAGGGTGTGGGGGGCTCATCTAACGATCGGCCCCTCTGGGTATTCCTGAACGTTGGAGGGAATACGGTTATGTTCAATGGCGGAAGTTGTCTCCGACCGGTCACAGGTGGAGGCCTTTGGGAAGTTGGTCAGGTGTACCGCAGTGATTTGGTATTGGCTTAAGTGGGGTCACCGTCAGAGATCACCAGAATGGGCAGTTAATGTTATTTAATGTGGTTTAATGTTAATAAAGTTATTTATATTTATATATTTATATATATTTATATATTTTCATATTTACAAGTTATTGGAGTGAATTTTGAGTTATGTTTAATAAAGGCTGTTGTGGCCAGTTTACTCCAACCTATGGTGTGGTCTCGTTTCTAATAGGGGAAAGTATGGGTAAGGAATAATATAAGGGGAACATTCAGACTACACTAGTCATGAACACAGGTACAGAAGAAGAAGAGTTAAGTGAAGTGCATGCATGGAAACAGTGCTAGGTGCACGTCGGGATCCCATGCTGGTTGTGGGGTATTGGTGATACACTACAAAAGTGACCATGGTGATATACAGTAACATCGAGAGAGTTTATTAGAGATCAGTCGGTTGTTGGAGCAAAGGTACCCCATGTGTAAAGCAGTCAGCCTATTCAAAGTGCCTAGCATAACCTAGAAGAACCCAACCTGGGGTAAGCCCCTCATGTGACTCTTACTTGGCACCCAACGAAAAGGGAGACATGGAGGACGTGCCGACCAACCACACCCCACCTACCCCTTATATAATCATGCTTTTAGTATCCGTCCACTTAAAGCCTAATATTTCAGTTTAAGGTAAACATTTAAGTCTGGAAACATCACTAGGAGGGAGAGCTTTCTAGATTTCTTTCCTGTTTCTTGTAGCAATTTCTTATTTCATGAACACTGCCTGCGCACATGCTCAGTGCAGGATACTCTCTCACCATTCTGAAAGAAAACAGAGCCAGGTTTATGCAACTGCATAATATCATTACTGCATTATATCATTAGTGACTGCCCAGTTGACCAAAGAGAGAAGACGCCAAACTTAGAAGAAGTGCTAGAAAGGAGCCATAAGAATGAGTGTGGATCTGCCCACCCTGGAGTAACCCCAGATGAAATTCTTTGTCATATATTAAATGCTAATTTGGAAAGCAAAAAAGAGTATACATATAAGAAAAAGAAACAGATATAAAACATCAGGTTGAGAGATTAGAAAAAACAAACGGACCTTTGCCAGCACCTCCTTTACTAGTGGTGATTGGCAATCTACCACGGAAGTCTGAGTCTGTCCCCAACTGGTTTTGTTGGCATCACTCTTTATGACATCATCACATGGGGTTTCTCAAAAAACGTATAAGAGCTGCCTGTTTGTTTTGGGCAACCCATAAGGAGCACCCACTTTGTCATGAACAGACATGAGTTTAGAAAGGTGTTTTGTTTGTATTACATTATGAACTTCCATACAAAGCCCTCCTGCAATAAATTTGTGTTTGCTGCCTTGCTGAATAAAAGTTCAGGACAAAACCTGCTTGGACTGCCCCTGAGTTTCTCTAAGGTTTACTGCTGCCAATATCAGTTAGACCTAGCCCCTTTACAATGTGGTGGAGGATGCGGGCACTGCAGTAAAAAGACACCAAGTGTTGAATAAAATGAAGGCATTTGTAAAACAGCTTTTCCTGGTAAATGTTAACCATCAGAAGACTAATCAGCTCATGCAAGAGGTGAACTGTTTAGCCATCTGACAGGAATGTTGTATATCTTGCCCTAAATGTCAAAGTAATGCATCCTAACCACATTTTAAAGTCAGCTAGTAACATTGCCTGTAAATTATTCTTTTTAAAAGGTTTACTATGAGTCTAACATGCCACTGTTAAAGGCCACCAGGGGGCACTAGCACATTTTAGTAGTCCTTGATTATGCCAACCAATATCCAGAAACAATCTCTCTTAGAAAAGCATTCTCTAAGTTAGTAGTGAAAAAATTCTTCTACAAGTTTTTCTATTAATGTACTCCTAAGGAAAATGTTTACACATCAAGAAACCCCTTTCATGTCAGAAGGAAACCAAGTTGTGTCAGTTTTTACTCACCTACACATATCTGTTGAAAGAAGTAACAGCAAGTAGCTTTCTATATTGTGAACTATATACAGTATATGCAATATATACATCTATACCAGTAGGTGGCACTGCAGTTTTATAGTGTTATTCCATGGTAATGTAGTAACAGGATGTTCTGTCTATGTTCAATGTATGTACTTGTATCTTCCTTGTTCCTGTATCATGTTTCCTAATGCAGGAAGACAGGCATTGCTAATCCTCCATGAAAATAAAGTATTCTCTGCATACAACAATCTTCCAAGCGTATGATTCCATAACCTGCTAATAACATTGGTGTACTAATGCCAAACTGATGAGCTTGTGAAACGGTTTAAAATAACCCCCAAAAAAAGTAGTTAAAAAAGATGGAGAAGACTGAAACTTCGCAGCACTTAAAGTGGAGGTTCACACAAAAATTGTTCCTCTGCTTTTCCGAAACTCTCCCCCCTCCGGTGCCACATTTGGCACCTTTCAGGGGGGAGGGGGTGCAGATACCTGTCTAAGACATGGGAGTCTACACCTCTTCCTGTCCCGCCGCGCTGTCTGCTGGGACACACATGGGTGCCAGAGCCATTTAGATTGCCCTGCGTGACTCGCGCATGCGCAGTAGGGAACCGGGAAGTGTAGCTGCAAGGCTTCATTTCCTGATTCCCATAGTGAAGATGGCGGCAGCATCCGAGGACCAAGGGATGGTTCGGTCTCAGGTGCCGCAATCACTGGACCCTGTGACAGGTGAGTGAGTGTCCTTATGTTAAAAGTATTTTAAAGCTGCTGACTTTAAAAAATATAATAAAATTGCTGGTCTCCCGCTTTAACCACTTGAACTCCAGAAGATGTACCCCCTTCATGACCAGGCAATTTTTTGCAATGTAGCACTGTGTTACTTTAACTGAAAATTGCATGGTCATGTGACACTGTACCCAAATAAAATGTATGTCCCCTTTTCACACAAAAAGAGCTTTCATTTGGTAGTATTTGATCACCTCTGTGTTTTTTAGTTTTTGCAAAAAAAAAAAAAAAAGACAATTTTGAAAAAAAACTGCATTTCTTACTTCCTGCTATAAAACATGCCCAATAAAAAAAATGTAAAAAATCCAATTTCTTCTTTGATTTAGGCCAATATGTTTTCTGCTACATATTTTTTGTAAACAAATCCCAATAAGCGTATATAGATTGATTTACGCAAAAGTTATAGCACCTACAAACTATGGGATATTTTTATTTATCTATTTATTTTTACTAGTAATGTCAGCAATCAGCGACTTATAGCGGGACTGCGATATTGCGGAGGACAAATCGAACACCTAACTGACTGGGGACCAGGGACACTAATACAGTGATCAGTGCTAAAAATATGCGCTATCACTGTGCTAATGACACTGGCTCGGAAGGGGTTAACATCAGGGGCGATCAAAGGGTTAAGTGTGTGCCTAGCCTGTGCTTTATCATTGTGTGGGAGTAGGGATGAGCTTCATGTTCGAGTCGAACGTACGTTCGACTCGAACATTGGCTGTTCGTCCGTTCGGCGAAATCCGAACATTTTGGTCCGTTCGCGTCAAATTCGTGTGGCGCTCACGGCCCACAATGCACTGCGATGGCGCAGTGCATTGCTGGCTCATGATTGGCCAAGCATGCACTGTGACCCCGCATGCTTGGCCAATCGCAGCGCCAGCAGCGAGGAGAGCCATGATTGGCCACAGGCAGGATGCCTATGGCCAATCATAGCTCAGGCTGTGTAGTGCACGCCCCACACTATATAAGGCCGCCATCGAGGCGGCCTCGTGTAGTGTGTTGGCGTCTGAAGCAGTGGGTGTTCTGTGTACCTTCAACACAGTACACACCGATCGTTTTCGGACGATTTTCTATCTTGCTGTTGTGTAGTGGTTATTGTCTGTGTGCCCTGACCGCAGTATACACCGCTATATTCACCTCACCTATATAGCTAGTGATCTATCTTTAATAATAGAGCTTGCAGTCAGTAGTGTTAGGAGATAGTGCGTGCTGTCTGCGTGCTCTGTACCCAGTACATACCGCTATATCCACCTACATAGCTGTTCTCTATTTGAGACCACTTGCCATCTGCAGGAGTTATTGGAAGTTGTGTGTGCCTCCAGCACAGCACAGTATACATCTGTATATACCCCTTTATCTCTGGTGTTCTCTGGTTATTGTCTGCGTGCCCTGACCGCAGTATACACCGCTATATTCACCTCACCTATATAGCTAGCAGTAGTGATCTATCTTTTATAATAGAGCTTGCAGTCAGTAGTGTTAGGAGATAGTGCGTGCTGTCTGCGTGCTCTGTACCCAGTAGTGTTAGGAGATAGTGCGTGCTGTCTGCGTGCTCTGTACCCAGTACATACCGCTATATCCACCTACATAGCTCTTCTCTATTTGAGCCCACTTGCCATCTGCAGGAGTTATTGGAAGTTGTGTGTGCCTCCAGCACAGCACAGTATACATCTGTATATACCCCTTTATCTCTGGTGTTCTCTGGTTATTGTCTGCGTGCCCTGACCGCAGTATGATGCTGAGTGACTGTCCTGTTATGTTGATTGTCTATCCTCTTCCTCCTCCGCTGATATGTTGGAAGAACATTTCTGGTTCTGGTTGATGCCATCAGCCCAATTTTTCTGCCCCTGTTTAACAGGGGCGTTTAAGTACAATTTTTGATGCAATGCTTTGCAGCAGGGCTAATTCCTGCAATAAAACTAGAGTATATGGCAGAGGTTGCAGTGTGGTGGCACCAGCACCAGTGCCTAAGGCCCAATTTTTCTGCCCCTGTTTAACAGGGGCGTTTAAGTACAATTTTTGATGCAATGCTTTGCAGCAGGGCTAATTCCTGCAATAAAACTAGAGTATATGGAAGAGGTTGCAGTGTGGTGGCACCAGCAGCAGTGCCTAAGGCCAAATTTTTCTGCCCCTGTTTAACAGGGACATGTAATTACAATTCTTGATATAATATTTCACAGGAGGGTCCCTTCCTGTGCCCACCCAGAGTAACGGTGAGGACTTATAGTGTTGTGGCACCAGCACCACAACCACCAAAGGTCAATTTTTCTACCACTGTTCAACAATGGCATGTAATTACAATTCTTGGTATAATCGTTCACAGCAGGGAGCTCCAGCGCCCACCAAGAGTCACTTTGAGGGCTTACAATGTTGTGGCAAAACCAACACCTTGTTCCGCCATTTCTGCAGAGCATATAGGGCAGGCCCCTACTTTCAAACATCCAACTTACAAACATCTCCTACTTGCAAACGGAAGGAGACAACAGCAAGTGAGATGAAAAAAGATGGACGACAAAACAAATTATACAGGGGTGATAACCCTTCACTATGTTTTCCAAAAAGCTTAAAAATCGTTTTTTTGACTGGAGCTACACTTTAAAAATGTACCAGTTGAAAATTACAAACAGATTCAACTTAACACAACAAACCTACACAGTCCCTGTCTTGTTTGCACCGCCTGTATACTGCTGTTCTGAGTATATAGGGCCTGGGGGCCACACGCATTTCCTTTTTTTAATATGGGTACAGGGTTCCCCTTAATATGCGTACAAGACCCAAATAGGCTGGTAATGGGCAGGGAGGGCTACCCATGCCATTTTTCTCAATGATTTTCAACCATATTGCAGGAACCAGATATAACATTAAAACCGCAAGCAGTTTTAAATGGTGTTATTTCCGTTTAATGTCATTTTGTGCAGGGGCTGTTCTAAACACGGGACAGACGTGGCACTTCAAAGGCATACTACAGACATCCCCCAGGCACCATATTTAAAGGAATATTTCACTTTTTTTTTTCACTTTAATCGTCATTAAAATCAGTGCTCCCGCCAAAACGGCCATTTTTAAAAACATTTTAGGCATTGACCCATGTCCCCTGGGGCAGGAGCCAGGTCCCCAAACCCTTTTTAGGACAGTATCTTGCATATTAGCCGTTAAAATTAGCACTTTTCATTTCGAACGTTCGAGTCCCATAGACTTCAATGGGGTTCTAACGTTCGTTCGAATTTGGGGTCCGTTCGAAAGTTCTGGTGCGAACCGAACCGGGGGGTGTTCGGCTCATCCCTATGTGGGAGGTGCTTTGACTATGGGAAGGCATTGATCCATGTCCCTACTTTCCAGGAACGTAGGATCCATGCCTTCCCTTCTAACAGAACAACAATCTGCCTTGTTTACTTAGGCAGATCACTGTTCTGCCTGCTTACTGTCTAATAAGCGGGTGCTGGCCGTCATTGAGTCCACGGTACTCGCAGATCTGCTCCCGCTGTGTGTGGGAGCGGGTCACCGGTAGTGCGCATGTGCAACCTTGACCCGGAAGTGTCAGTTCAGGTACTAGGTACGTGATCTGGCACAGAGCGGCTGCCCGCTAGCAGATTTAAGGCTGAATATATATTTTATTAATCATTTTGCAGTAAAAATAATTAAGGGTACAGAATAAAGAAAAAGGGGGGGGGGAAATGGGGGGTAGTGGTAAACAATTACAACCACTCAGATGGTACTTAGCGTATGAACATTTAAACGCGATTAACAGTGCAGAAAGTTGCAAACATTTTCCTGAGCGTATAACATGTCCAAGTAGATGGACATAGTATGCTGTATAACCCAAGGGTAGGTAGGAGGGGAGGGGAAGGGGGGATGGGGAAGGGTAAGATTACAAAGTTAATATTGAAAACTTGTGTACGACTATATGCCAGGTGGGATAACATAGTGTACCTGATAATGAGTAGGCATATAACTCATGTCACCAACAACGACTACTAATACACATTGTTAAACACAATAGATCAAGGGAGGGGGGGGGGGAGAAGGTAAGTACTACAGGGAGATGGGGAGAGGAAGATGGGAAAGAAAAGAAGACAGGTGAGGGGGAAAGGGGGGAGTGCACAGCAGATTCATTTAGTGAAAACAAAATGATCAACACATGTATCAAAATACTTGGTTTATGTGAAGGATAAAAGCACCACAGTCGCCTAGTTACAGTTGTGGAAACAATTATGTATGTTCTTCCGGTGTTACCTGTGGCTCTCCCGGCGCCACCACTCTCTGCTCAGTCATGGCAGAAGGATTGTTCAAGTGAGTTTAAGATTGTTAAGAAATATTTCCTTTTGAGAGTGATGCCGCCAGACAGACCACAGCATAGTAAACTTATCATAAGTATCATCCGCCTTCGCCTGCAATTCCTCCATGAGCATGATATCATTAATGTTATCCACCCAAGTTGAAATAGAGGGAGCGGATTCCCTCTTCCAGCACAGGGAGATGGTGTGACGGGCTGCTGAAAGAAAGAATCTTAAAAGACTACCTTTCTGGGACCGAATTGTCCCTGGGAGAATGGATAGAAGAGCAGACAAAGGCGAAGGAGGCAACGTGGTCTGATATACCTCATTATAAATTTCATATATTTTATTCCAAAATGGGCGAACCTTATCGCAGTCCCACCACATGTGAATATAAGAACCTTGTGCTCCGTGACAGCGCCAACACATGTTTGTGGTTGAAGGGAACATCCTGTGCACCGAGACCGGGACCCTGTACCACCTCGAGAGCAATTTATAGTTCTTCTCTTGGGAAAACCCTGACCTAGAGGAGTGATGCGTGTGGGTGAAGGAGGTAGTCCACTGTGTTGGGGTGATATCTAAATTCAGGTCTCTAGACCATTTACTCGTATAGGTCGGGAGGGCGTCGTATGAGCGAGATTGAACATCTTTGTAAATTAATGACAGAGTGTGTCTGGGGGTTTGGGCTAGTTTGCAGAGATCCTCAAACAACGTGAGTGGTCTGTGTGTTTTGCCCGAGAGGTGAAGGTCTCTGCATAGCTGGTTTAAGGAAATCGTGGTCAACCAGTCCGAAGAGGTGGCTGCTTGTGAGTCAGAGGGAGGACGGAAATGTCCAGTGGAGGGGTGGACAAACTGGTTTGCTGTCGGCCAACTGTCACGCTTGTAGTTCCCGCAGGACGTTTTAGCTGCTATGGAGGAGAGGGCCAGATTATCAAACAGGGGCGTTAATGGGCTGGGATCTGTGGATAAGGCATAAGGAGTAGCTTTAGTGTACCACAATGTAAGGGCCGCCCTCGTTAAGGGGGAGAGCCCCTGCATCGTGCGATATCTGGTGTTATACCCCCATAGCAGGGCACGCAGGTCCACCCCTGCCATGTCCTGCTCAACTGAGGTGGAAGGTTTGATGTTCGATTGCGGAAACCAGTCTAGAAGTCGGGAAAATACCGCTGATGTATGATATAGTTGGAAGTCCGGGAGGCCCGTACCCCCCCTAAGTTTGGGGGCACATAAAATCTTATGCTTAAGTCTGGGAGGTTGGTGTTGCCAGAGGAACTTGTTTACCAAAGCTCGTCCGCTAGCAGATTTAGATGTTCTTCAGTAACCATTTAAAGCGGAACTCCAACTAAGACTTTTTAAGCAGTTACAGTTTTATTTTCCTTTTGAGATAAAGGTTTTACATAAATTAATAAATATTGATCAGTGTGAGCACCCCTGTCAGTTTTAAATGGTTTGTCTCAACATTGAAAAATACATACTAGCTTGATCACCAAGTAAAAATAAAGCATAAAAAAAATCTAAAAACAGAATTTTTTATTTATAACAGACACTCAGCAAGGGAATATTGGACAGTCATGCATCCACTGCATGTTGACAAAATGTACTCTTGCTCAATAGTCTGAGCACAGGGAGAGGGAATGTGAGGCCGGCTTACTGGCTGGCAGGATTGTGGATATGTGTCACCTAGGTTTCTCCCCTACGCATTATGAGGGACATGATTAGAGGAGTATCTCCTGTAGGTCACAGGAGCGACCTTAATTCTGCACTCCTGTGACCCATATTCAGCCAACAGCAGGTTAACCACTTACGGACCACCCGCCGTTGTTTTACGCCGCTACTTTGAAGAGGAATACCGTTGTTATGGCAGGAGCTAGCTACCATAACCCTGGTATCCTCTTCTTCTACTTCAAGGTCAAAGTGGTCTCTGCAGCGGATTCACCGCAAGATCACTTTTATCAGCGGCGGGAGAGAGCCCCCCTCCCACCATGCTCTGGATTACCAGAGCCGTTGGTAGCGGCAGAGGCGATTGCGTCCTCTTGCTGGCTTGGTATTGAAACAAGTGAGGGGAAGATGGACCCCACCCGTCTCCATATCATTGCAGGTCAGAAGCGCTGTCAAAACGTCACTTCTGCCCATAGCTCTTAACCACTTCAATACAGGGCACTTTCGCCCCCTTCCTTCCCAGCCCAATTTTCAGCTTTCAGCGCTCTCGCGCTTTCAGTGACAATTGCGCGGTCATGCTACACTGTACCCAAATTAAATGTTTATCATTTTGTTCGCACAAATAGAGCTTTATTTTGGTGTTATTTATTCACGACTGGAAATTTGGAAAAAAAAACAATATTTTATTTTTTCTATTTTAAAAGAAATCCAATAAAATCTAATTTTGTCATAAATTTAAGCCATGTTTTTGGTAAAAAAAATTCCGTTAAGTGTATAATAATTGGTTTGTGTGATCACGGACATATGTACGCAAATGATCATGTACAGATGTGTGCAGGTGATCACGTACATATGTGTGCAGGGGTCACGTACATATGTGTGCAGATAATCATTGGGACATGTGATTTTAGTGGGACATATGTGGGGGACATGTTTTTATTATTAGGGACATGTGTTTTTATTATTTGGGGACATGTATGTTTTGGGGACATGTGTGTTTTGGGGACATTGTGTTTATACTGTGTGGTGTGTTGTGTGTTTTTTTTTTTTTTTTAAACAACAAGTTTATTGGTGGACCAGATCAACAGGTCATACAGCAAATAATACAATATAAGCAATACAGCAGTCAAATCACAGACACAGATATTATACAGTGTACCGATATACATTATAGCTTCTTTGGTCGAGCTGCAGGCAAAGCCGCCCCATCATCCCACCCCCCGCAACCTCCAGGCATCCGCCGCTATGGCCCGGGGATCAGAACCCCCCGGGAGGCCGCACCCCGAGTTAATGCAGGCCAGTTCTATATCACTAGTATCTCCACACCACCCTCCCATCCCCGCCACCCACCGGTCAGCTCCCCCAGTGGACTGGGACTGCAGGTAATAAATGGTTTTCGTTCCTCGACCCCCAGTAGGTCACTCAATGTACGTCTTTAAACAGACTCCACACAGGTGTCCGGGCTGGCAAGCCACCCGTCCCATATCCTAGTAAATTTGTTGGGACAGCCCCTATTTACGTATATGACCCTCTTCAGGGGCAGCGACAGATTCACCTTGGTTATCCATGCTCTAATGGTGAGGGGTGTTGTGCGTAGCCACAGCCTAGCAATCAGTTTTCTAGCACTAAACAGGGTCTCGTGTAGAAAAGTGGTATGACAGCGAGTGTTCCGTGCGTCAGGCAGAAGACCTAGTAGACAAACTTTGGGGTCAACCTGTAGAGGAGAGCCCATGTGGTCGTGTAAAAATTGGATGACGCGCAGCCAATAGGCCTGAATGTCTGGACAAGCCCAGATTAAGTGATAAAATGTACACGGGTGATCCCCACAGCGTGGGCATCCCGGGTCCTGTGTCGCGCGGAACTTGCTCATTCTTAGTGGGGTGAGGTATGCCTTGTGTATAATGTAGAGCTGGGTCAGCCGGTCCGACAACCTAGGGGAAACCAGTCCAACATTGGTGAGAATGTCCTCCCATTCTTCGGTGTCCAGTGGGCCTACTTCCTCCTCCCATCTATGCTTAGCTACCTCCGCAATCCCGGTCACCGTACGCGTTCTAAGGAGAGTGTATATAGTTGAGATAAGCTTGGCGGGATCCTCCCTCACTATAACACCCACCAGGGGCATCTCTTGGGTACTGGGAAACCCGTCCACAAATTGGGCCCGGAGGGCATGTGAGAGTTGCGCATAGCAAAAAGCCATGTGTGAGGGCAGTCCAAATTCCGCCTGTAAAGCATGGAAGCTGCGGACTCCCATCGGGGAGACAACCTGATGTAAATATATCACCCCCCTAGATGCCCATTGCCCCACTCCCGGTAACGATCTAAGCTCCCCCAATTGGGGGTTGTGCCACAGTGGAGTGTGAGAGTGTACCCTCTCAGCCCCGACCATCCCCTGAGCAACATCCCATACACGCCTGTGTTGGTCCAGTAGGGGTGTGCCGCCTTTCTGCCTCCCACCCCTCGTTCGTCCGCGGAACAAAACCTGAAGGGGAGCGTGTGTAGGGTCAAGAGAATTTCCACAGGTCAGCGGGTGATACCGGGGGCCATCAGACTTATGCAGGTGGTGAAAATGGGACAGCTGGGCCGCGATATAGTACGAGCGTATGTCAGGGAGTGCCGCCCCTCCCAGGTCCGTGGGGTTCTTGAGTGTATTCCATGCCAGTTTATGGCGGCCTGATCCCCAAACAAAGGTATTAAGGATAGTGTCTATTGTTTTAAAGAGCTTGAGGGGTATAAAAGTGGGTGAGTGCCACATTTTATATAAAATTTTGGGTAAAATAATCATTTTTATCAGATTGATTCTTCCCATTACTCCCAATGGGAGTCTGGCCCACGTTTGAGTCTTGGCTTTAAGGTATGGGATCAGGGGTAGGACGTTATGTGTCACATAATCTAGGGGCTCCCTGGTGATCTGGACTCTCAAGTATTGAATGGAGGATACTCGACGAAGCGGAAGGGAGGATGCGTCGCAGGAGGGGGGGGACATGTCTATGGGCAATATCTGGGATTTCAACCAATTAACCCGAAGGCCCGAGTGAACCCCAAAATCCTCTATAATCTGTAGAGCAGCCTGCAGAGACGGCCCCCCATCCGCCAGATAGAGGAGCATGTCATCTGCATACAAGCTCACCTTCTCGGTGATGGGGCCTGACCGAAGTCCCTGGACATTAGCATTGGTTCGGAGGGAGGCCGCTAGCGGCTCCACCGCCAAGGCGTACAGGAGAGGGGACAATGGGCAACCCTGCCTAGTCCCCCGTCTCAGGATCAGGGGTTCCGACATCTGCCCGTTCACCGCCACCCTGGCCTCCGGGGAGGAGTACAGCACCCTAACCCATTGAATAAAATTAGGGCCAAACCCAAAACGTCTGAGGCATTCCCACAAATACTCCCATTCCACAGAATCGAATGCCTTGGCCGCATCCAACGCCACCACAACCCGAGCACCCGGTGTGTTGTGTGTTTACACTAGACTGATGATCAGTGAGTAAAAAGCTGTAAAAAACAGCTCATACTCACTGATCATCAGCCGGCTGCAGTGATCTGCTCTCCTCAGCGATGACTTCTGTGTGAGGAGAGGAGGAGCCGATTGCCTAGCAACCGGCTGTTTGTTTACATCATATGACAGCCGTGATTGGACACGGCCGTCATGTGATCAGGAGGGCCAATCACAGAGCCCTCCTGCCGATCTGAGATGTGCCGTGTCCAGGCGACACGAGCACATCGGGATCGCGCCGCTGCGCGAGCACGCGCGCGCGCGATCCCGCTCCTTCTGAAGGACGTTCCTGAACATCCTATCAGAAGTAGACGGCTCCCACCCGGCCGTATATGTGCATTTGCCGGGTGGGAAGTGGTTAAAGGGACATTTTTCTATTGCATTTTCCTGCAACTATGAGAGCTGAGGTCTTTTTGACCCCAGATCTCATATTTAAGAGGTCCTGTCATGCTTTTTTCTATTACAAGGGATGTTTACATTCCTTGTAATAGGAATAAAAGCGACACCATTTTCTTTTTTTTTAAAGAACAGTGTAAACACAAAAAAGAATATTTTTTTTTAAATGCGCCCTGTCCCGACGAACTCGCGTGTGGAAGCGATGATCAGTAGAGCCAAAGCAATAATTTTAGGCCTACACCTCCTCTGTAATTCAAAACATGCAACCTGTAGAATTTTTTAAACGCTGTCTATAGAGAGGCAATAGGGCAAAAGTTTGTCGCCATTCCATGAGCGGGCGCAATTTTGAAGCGCGACATGTTGAGTATCAATTTACTCGGCATAACATTATGTTTCTTAATATAAAAAAAAAAAATTGGGCTAACTTTACTGTTGTCTTATTTTTTAATTTAAAAAAGTGTATTTTTTCAAAAAAAAGATCGCTGCACATACGGTGTGACAGAAAGTATTGTGACCGCCATTTTATTCTTTATGGTGTTAGAACAAAAAGAATATATATATATATATATATATATATATATATATTTATATTTTTATATATATATATATATATATATATATATATATATATATATATATATATATATATATAAAATGTTATGGGGTTCTAAGTAATTTTCTAGCAAAAAAAATGTTTTTGTTGTAAACACCAAATCTCAGAATGAGGCTTGGTCCTTAAAGTGGTTCTATAGTTAAATTTTTAACTTTTACCTACAGGAAAGCCTATAATAAGGCTTACCTGTAGGTAAAAAGAATATGTCCTAAACCTGTACGGTTTAAGAGATATTCCTCTCGCAATCAGCCGCTGACTTCAGCAGCGCATGCGCCCCGGGGATTCTCAGCTGAAAGTCCGGCAGACGCCAGACCCTGCTGGAAAGAAAACTCCCACACGCACGCGCGGGAGTGACGACATCGCGGCTCCGGCCACTCATAGCACCGGAGCCGCGATAACCGGAAGACACGCCGAGGGAACATGTCAGCCCCCTTGGCGTGGACCGAGTGAGATGCCAGCGCCTCGTTCTAAGGTAAGTATTTCATAATGAGCTAGCGTGCAGTGCATACTAGCTCATTATGCCTTTTCCCTGACAGGTGTAAAAAAAGCGGTAGTAAACCCGCAAACTTTTTTTTTTTTTTTTTTTAAACCTGCAAAGCAAAAGGCATAATGAGCTAGTATGCACCGCAATAGGAAATCTCTGCGCTGTCACTGGGACCCGTGTGTGTCCCAGCAGACAGCGCGGCAGGGCAGGAAATGGCGTAGACTCCCGTGGGAGTCTATGCCCGGAAGTGGGTGAAAATACCTGTCTTTGACAGGTATCTCCACCCCCTCCCCCCTGAAAGGTGTCAATTGTGACACCGGAGGGGGGGGGGGGTTCCGATCAGCAGAGGTTCCACTTTAGGGTGGAATCCCGCTTTAACTGAGGCAAGTGAGGCCTGCAGTTCCTTGGACGTTGTTGTGGGGTCTTTTGTGACCTCTTGGATGAGTCGTCGCTGCGCTCTTGGGGTAATTTTGGGCGGCCGGCCACTCCTAGGAAGGTTCACCACTGTTCCATGTCTTCGCCATTTGTGGATAATGGCTCTCACTGTGGTTCGCTGGATTCCCAAAGCTTTGGAAATGGCTTTATAACCCTTTCCAGACTGATAGATCTCAATTACTTTCTTTCTCAATTGTTCCTGAATTTCTTTGGGTCTCGGCATGATGTGTAGCTTTTAAGGATCTTCTGGTGGACCTTACTGTGTCAAGCAGCTCCTATTTAAGTGATGCCTTGATTGTGAACAGGTGTGGCAATAATCAGGCCTGGGTGTGGCTAGAGAAATTGAACTCAGGTGTGGACAACCACAGTTATAGTATGTTTTAACAAGGGGGGCAATCACACATTGGCACATGATGGTTTGGATTTTTTTTCACCTTTAATAATAAACACCTTCATTTACAAATTGCATTTTGTGTTTACTTGTGCTGTCCTTGACTATTGTTTAAATTGGTTTGATGTTCCAAAACACTTAAGTGTGACAAACATGCAAAGGAACAGGAAATGAGGAAGGGGGCAAACACTTTTTCACACCACTGTAGGCTTTCCTGTAGGTAAAAGTTAAAAAATTGAGTATACAACCACTTTAAGTTAGTACGTTGTTTTCTGACATCACTTAGCCAGTCCAGACTCTGGAGGGATCCTGACTTTAATGCTCAGTGTGCCATTGAGGCTGAGCCAGGTGCTCTTGCCCCCTCCACAGTCTTACACTAAAATAAGCACTGGAGCAGCAGAGCAGAGAGCAGATGACTGAGAATCACTGACGCTCTGCTCATTGAAAACCGAGAACTGAGCAATCAGCAGTCTTTGATCGCTCAGTTCTCAGTATAGAGAGCACAGTTGCGGGGTCAGCAGCCTTGTTGCATCCACCTAGAGCAGTATGAATGTTTTGTTTTTTTCACACTTCACTTTTATTAATTCCTGTCCTGTGCCCTGGAGCCTGGAGACTTTGGGTGCTAAAGTTTTATGTGCTCCATGCCTAGGAACACATCTTACCTGATGTCCATTCTCACACAGAGGCCCCAACCCTCCCTCTCCTCATTGGCTCACTGCCTTTAAATTTCAGCAGTGGGAGCCAATGGCTCAGACAATGAGGGGGGAGGGTCCTGGAGAGCCAAGGCTCTCATGCACAGCGATGAAAGAACGGGTTCTCTGCTGCACAGAGAAGGTTTTTTACCTGCATGCATAGAATATATGAAGGTAAAAAACCTTGAGCCTTTAGAACCACTTTAACTGCTTGCCGATCAGCCACCATCATTTTACTGCGGCAGGTTGGCACGATCCCACGAGCCGTCGTAGCTTTACGCCGGCTTGTGGGATTGGGATAGCAGGCACGCGCATTAGCCTGCTGCACGGGGGGGGGGGGGGTGCCGATGCTCCGGGATGACCGCCGACCACGAGCGATCGCAGGCACGAGAGGAAGAACATGGAAATGCGTGTGTAAACACACAAATCCCTGTTCTACTCTGTGAGGAGTGACAGATCGTATGTTCCTAATAGCTAGGAAACATGATCCATCTTCCTCTAGTCGGTCCCCTTCATTTAGAAACACGTAACAGGGAACACAGTTAACCCCTTGATCGCCCCCTAGTGTTAACCCCTTCCCTGCCAGTGACATTTTTACAGTAATCAGTGCATTTTTTATAGCACTGATCGCTGTTTAAATGACAATGGTCCCGGGGGGGCGTGGCCTGGTGATGTGCTAGAGCAGACGTGTGCTCTGTGAGCTCCGAGGCCGACACCGAGAAATATACATAAAATCATCCAAAAACTCATATTTTTCCTACCTGAGTGATGGGCCGGCGGACGGGCAAGTCTCTGCCCAAGAAAGGAGCCTCAACGGGGTCGATTAAGCGATTCCTTTCCGTGGAACCGGACAAGGTGGAAGAGCAGGACGACCTAGGCCGCAAGCCGCGGAGTAGAGTGGATTCCGCATCCCGCGATGGGCCGGACCGGAGGTCGCGCTCGCCCGAGTCCTCGGCGGGCTCGGGGGCCGAGGGTGAGTCACATCCTTCCGCCGGAGCGGCGCCGAGAGTGAGCGATCTCCCTACTACCTCCGATCTCGCCGCCATGCTTCTGAACCTCGAGCGGGTCATCAGGAAGGAGGTCTCCGCAGTTCGTTCGGATCTCTCGCAAGTATTGGCTCGTGTTGAAGAGTCGGAGCAACGTCTCGATCGCCACGCGAACGCTATTCGATCCCTCCAGGCGACTACACGTCAACTTGCCATTTCGCATCGTACGACCGTCTACAAGATCGAAGATCAAGAGAATCGTAACAGACGTAATAACGTTCGGATTCGGGGACTTCCCGAAGCGACTGGAGACGACGATCTGTTACCATCCGTTCGGGGCATTTTTAATAGCCTTCTGGGACGAGCACCTGACGCCCCTTTGAAGATTGACCGGGTGCACAGGGCACTCCGCCCACGCAATCTTGCTACAGACGTCCCACGGGACATTATTTGCCGGGTCCACCATTATCCTGAAAAGGAACTGATTATGCAGAAAGCTAAGGGAGCTAATCCGTTTGATTTTCATGGGGCGATGCTATCCTTTTTCCCGGATCTCGCTAAAGAAACCTTGGATCGACGCAGGGCTTTAAGGCCCCTCACGGAACTGCTCCGGGCGGCGTCCATTAAATATAGGTGGGGCTTCCCTGCGGCCTTGATCGCATCTAGAGATGGCAAAACCGCAATACTTCGATTTCCGGAGGAGCTGTCCAAATTCTGCACGGATATGTCCGTTCCTACCCCAGAACTACCTGGATGGCATGAAGGCATCCCGCCCCTGCCCGCTGGGACCGACCAGGGCTGGCAGAGAGTGAGCCGTGCCCGCCGTACTTCTGCACCTGATTGCCGCCCTTGAAAGGGCATCCTGCCCACCAACTTGTTCAGCTTGGCTACCTGTTCAGGACGTCTACTTGCATCTGTGGGGCATACCGCCTGAATGTTTCCTTTACTAAGTTTGTGCGAGGAAGCTGACCGCCTTTGGCGACAACGTGTTTTTGCAGGCCAGGGCTGAGCACCCCTAGGGGGCCCTCAGTCTGGATATGAACATCGCTGCACTTTTGCCCTTTGTCTTTTTATTGGCGTGACATTTCTTTATTTTCCTCGCTGTGCCTCTGGAGCGTATTTGACTCTTGGTTCCTCTCTCCCCCCCCCCATTGGGTACCCTACCGCCTCAGTTTTATACCAATATTGTTCTGTACAGGCGCTTTAGGTTTTGGATGATGTTATTCATAGATTTTTTTTGCCTGGGTGTCGGCACCGGACCGCGGGGCGCTGCCTTGGACCTTTATGGTGTGGTTTGCGCCCGGCTGTCTGCGTCCCGCCTCCCCCTTTTTGAGCGGGGGCTGCCCGGCGCGGGGCCTCGGCGTCCGTTCCCCCGTTGGGGTGGCGGGCGTGGGGGCCCTGTGGCGGTCACGCAGCCCGCTCTTGCACGGCATAGTAATGCGTGCACTAATGGCTGTTTCTCGACAGCACCTTTTTTGGTTCAATTTGTTTTTCCCACTAAGGTGGGGCCTTGTATTTTTTTGTTGCCTTTCTCTCTCCTGTCCTCTTCTCTCTCACCTTTTCTGTCTACTGCCTCCACCTCCTCTGTTCCCCTCCCCCCTCTCTGGCGGCAGACCGCCTTGGTATTGTATTGATAATGTTGTGATGATCGCGGTTCCTCCTCCTGAGACCCCATGGCTACTGTGAACATTGTATCTTTTAATGTACGGGGCCTATACGCCCCAGGGAAGAGACACAATTTATATAGGGAACTGGACCGTTTGCGGGGGGACGTGGTCTTCCTCCAGGAGACCCACCTCACACAGACGACTCGAGTTAGGTTACACTCACCACAGTACCCCACGTGGTACTACAGCCTCTCGGACATCTCTAAAGCCAAGGGTGTGGCCATCGGGCTTCGTAGGGGAACCGCGTTCACGTTTGAGGAAATGTTGTGTGATCCTGCGGGACGTTTTCTGTTTCTGCGGGGCACCTTGGGCAGCATGCAGTGTACTTTGGCCACCTTATACTCCCCTAACAAAAACCAGGTGCGTTTCTTGGCTTCCACACTTAGCTCCCTGCGGAACTTTGCACGTGGATGCATCCTCCTAGCAGGCGATTTTAATGTTCCCTTGGAACCTACTCTGGACACCTCTAGGGGTGGTTCCTCGCTTTCCGGCAGGGGAATAAGGTATATACGTTCTCGACTCCATGACCTACAATTGATGGATGTCTGGAGAATTGCTCACCCACGGGAAAGGGACTTTACCTATTTTTCCCCGGTGCACCAAACCTACTCTAGAATAGATTTATGCTTCATTGACCACCAACATCTTCCGCTCGTAGTGAAGTCAAGCATTGACTCCTCCCCCATTTCGGACCATGCTCCGATATCCTTAACCATTAGCGTGGCGTCCATACCCCTGAAGGCCACTAATTGGAAATTGAACGAGGACCTTATAGCCGAAGAAGCGGATAAAAAGGTGATGGGTGAAAGTTTGGAGTTTTATTTTAAGACTAATGTCAGTCCTGAAGTTTCACCGGGAGTGCTTTGGGAGGCCCACAAGGTCTATATTAGGGGAAAGTTCATAGAATTGGGTTCTAGGAAAAAGAGGGAGCGCTTAACTCAACAGGCCAACTTGTTGCGGGACATTACTGACTTAGAACGCCAACATAAGTTGAACCAGACTCCAGCCCTTTTCCACGCCTTAACGGAAAAACGGGAGACCCTGAAGTCTCTCCTTCATTTAGACCACAAACGTCGCGCGCGGTTGGTAGCTCACCGTTTTTATGAGTGGGGCGATAGGCCCAGTAGACTGCTGGCTAATTCGGTGCGACAGCGGAAGAATGCAGCGTTTATTGCCAAAGTTAAGACCCCCTCGGGAGACTTGGTGTTCGAGACACCCCGTATAGCCAAGACATTCCGGGACTTTTACCAGCGCCTGTATCGGGTGCACCAGGGGGACCATGATAGAGAGGCTCGGAGACGCCTTATTGGGGACTATCTGGCCCGCGCCGCTCTCCCGAAACTCTCCGAGGAGGTTTTGGCTTCCTTGGAGGGGGAGTTGACGACTGCGGAGCTTCTGGGCGCCATGAAAGCTATGGCGCGCGGTAAGGCACCGGGTCCAGACGGCCTCACGGTATCGTATTATAGAGCGTACGCTGACATACTGATGCCGTACTTGACCAGATATGCTAACGTGACCTCGGACGGCGGGGACCTTCGCCCGGAGACCACTCATGCACATATCACGGTATTACCCAAGGAGGGCAAGGACCCTAGTGACTGCGCGAGCTACCGCCCTATCTCGCTCTTGAATATAGATGCGAAGATTTATGCTAAAGCTATAGCGAATAGGCTGCTCCCCCTGGTGCCACAATGGATTTCACGGGATCAGACAGGATTCATCCCCGGGAGGGAAGCGCGGGATAACTCTCTCCGCACACTCTCCTTGATGGCATATGTGCGGCGGACTGCCCAGCCCACCCTGTTACTCTCCACGGATGCTGAGAAGGCGTTTGACAGGGTGGACTGGGACTTCCTTATGGCTACGCTGGCGCACCTGGGCATAGGTCCCACTCTGCGCTCCCAAATAGCGGCGTTGTACCACTGCCCCACAGCCCAGATACGGATCAACGGAACCCTTAGTGACCCCTTCACCCTATACAACGGCACTCGTCAGGGGTGCCCGCTCTCGCCGATTTTATTCGCGATATCCCTAGAACCATTTTTATCCCTTGTTAGACAAAATCCGAATATACGTGGTGTTACCATTGGTACGACGGAACACAAATACGCGGCTTACGCGGACGATATTTTGTTCTACGTGCAACAGCCTCTGATCACCCTTCCAAATCTTATGTCCGAGTTTGCGGCCTACGGCGCGGTGTCGAACTTTAAAATCAATATGTCCAAATCGGAAATGTTAAACATCTCTGTACCCGCCAAACAAGTATCCCACCTGAAAAAGAACTATCCCTTTAACTGGCAGCTGAGCTCCATGAAATATTTGGGCATTTACCTAACGCCCTCATTATCGTCCCTTTTCCGCGCTAACTTTCTGCCTTTACTCAACACTCTTAGATCCGATATCCAAAAGTGGTCCCAGCTACGACATTCTTGGCTGGGAAGAATAGGCCTGGTTAAGATGAACTTGCTGCCCAGGGTGCTCTTCATGTTGCAGATGGTCCCGTTTGGAATACCGGTGGGGTTTTTTACAATTTTGACATCTATGGTATACCGGTACATATGGAATAGGAGAAGGCCCAGGCTGAATAGAACGCTCCTCATCCGCCCTAAGTGTAGCGGGGGTTTAGCGGTACCAGATTTCAAACTCTACTATAGGGCCGTTGTGCTGACCAGACTCTCTGACTTAAAGTATTGCAAGGGCACGAAACTCTGGGTAAATGTGGAAACAGACCTTTGTGGAGCTGAACCTTCCACGCTGATGTGGATACCGAGGAAGTTCCGAACCCTTTTGCCTACCACGTCCCCACTTACACACTCCTCCTTGATGGTATGGGACTCTATCTGTAAGAGAAATGGCTGGCTGCATAACTCCCCCCTGATGCCCTTGGTGGGTCACAACTTTTTCCCACCGGGTAACATGGACCCTCAGATTCACCCGTGGCGGCTGGGCACTAACACCTATCTCCATCAGTTCACCGGCCCATCCGGGGTGCTACCTCTTGTTTCCATCATGGGTGACTCCTCCATTTCCTACATGGATCGCTGGAAACATCATCAACTGTTGAACTTTGTTCGCATGCTCCCAAAACCCCTGCGCACCCTGGCGGAGCTTACACCTGTGGAAACCGCATTTGCTGAACCTGACCCGATTGAGCGGCCAGTTTCGTACTTCTATCAGGCCTTGCTGTCCCTCACCTCTACGGGTACCCCCTCCTTTCTACGGTACTGGGAAAGGGAACTACAAATGGAGCTGTCTCCGTCCCAGCAGTCACAAATCCTAACACTGGCTCATGCCTCCTCGGGATCCTCTAAGACATCAGAAATGGCGTATAAACTTTTGACCAGATGGCACTACACACCGGTTGTCCTACATAGGTTCTCTCCCCAGTCCTCCCCACTCTGTTGGCGGGAGTGCGGGGAGGTAGCCACTCATGCCCATATCTGGTGGCACTGCCCGAGGATCCGCCCATTCTGGCTGGCGATCATATACACAATTAAAGAAATCCAGGGATGGGAGGTACCTAATGACCCGTGGTATGTCCTGTTCCATTGCACGGGAAGGCCGACAGGCTCCTACAAGAGGTCGATTACACCACATCTCTTAAACGCTGCTAAAACCCTCATTCCTCAGTTTTGGAAGATGAAGACGATCCCCACCCTCCGGCGTTGGTTGCTCACTGTGGATACCACATATTACATGGAGGATATGACCCTTTCCCTCCGGGGTAAATCTGAGTTGTCAACAAAGATCTGGGCCTGTTGGGTTGCCTTCAAATATTCCTCGAGTTATGCAGCCATAATGTCTCAACCAGAGTGAAGTGAACACGACGCTTGTTTTTACTACATCTACTGTTATTTTGCAATAGGTTGTCTGACGGTGGTCTGCCCCCTCCCCGCCCCCCCCCCCCCCCTCTCCCTTCTTTTTCTTTCTCTCTCTCTTTCTGTTTATTTTCCTTTTCCTTTACTCCCCTTCTAATTCTGTCTACTATATTTCCTCTTTTATGATAGAAGAGGAGGGTGTATATTTATGTGCCCATGTAACTAACGTTATAATGTTGTAGATCTTGCTATTGGTTTCTATATTGATTGTTATGCTCTGTACACGCTTCTCTTCTTTAATAAACATTAATTTAAAAAAAAAAAAAAAAAATGACAATGGTCCCAAAAATGTGTCAAATGTGTCCGATGTGTCCGCCATAATGTCGCAGTCCTGATAAAAATTGCAGATTGCTGCCATTACTAATAATAAAAAAAAAAAAACATCCCCTATATGTAGACACTATAACTTTTGCGCAAACCAATCAATATATGCTTATTGCATTTTTTTTTTACCAAAAATATGTAGAAGAATACATATCGGCCTAAACTGAGGGGAAAATATTTATATTTTTTGGGGATATTTATTATAGCAAAAAGTAAAAAATATAGCTTTTTTCAAAATTGTTATTGTTTTATTGTATTTAATTGTATTGTATTGTTTTAATGTTTTATTGTTATAAAATTTTTATAGAGCAAAAACTAAAAAACACAGAGGCGATCAAATACCACCAAAAGAAAGCTCTATTTGTGGGAAAAAAAGGACGTCAATTTTGTTTGGGTACAACGTGGCATGACCGCGCAATTGTCAGTTAAAATAACGCAGTGCCCATTCGCAAAAAATGGCCTGGCCATTCAGCAGCCAAATCTTCCGGTGCTGAAGTGGTTAAGATATACTAAGAAAGAAAGATAGGATTATGTAACTATAATTATAACACAACAGATTAAAACATAAAAAAATAAAAATAAATGAATATTATCTTGGACCAAAACCATTATATTTTTAATTACTTCTAAATGATGTCCTTTTTCTTCATTTTACTGATATGATAAATCTGTTCTATCATATTGGTTGAGTTCAGACAGACCCAATAGACTGTGGAGTTGCATATGTCATCAATTTGCTGCATAATTGACTCACAGGACGAAGGAGATCATCTAAACAGCATGACCTAAATAATTAAACCACTCTTAATCCGCAAGAAATGTCAGAAAATCTCACAAACATATTACAAGACATCCCGTTTATAAGAAGCCAAAGTCACCGGAAGGAAGTAGGATGACAGTACCGTCACACTGTCTATGCAAGCAACATTATACAGTTGTGTAGTAGGATTGCCCACTGCATGGTCCTGTAGAAGTTGGCTGGTTCCAATGCACAATATTATCTCACAATCAGAGTTACGACTGGCTAATCCCCACTTCATCAGAGATCACATGACTAAATGTCTAGGAATGTGATCAGCTGACCATCCGCTTCGGGATTCCAAAACTGTTTTGGAATCTCATTCAAAGAGTTTTATTGATTTAAGGAGCAAATAGTAATACAAATCAAACAAGCCAATGTACAGGTCAACAAAATCATGTAGTATATTACAGATAAAAGCAAAATTAATAGGACAAAGAGGATTGCAACTCTAAGGGATCAGAGAAGGTTATGAAATACATCTGATGCTATCAGGAGAGATCTGCTGTATACACATTATGTTGGCCTACTTAAAGTGGAAGTAAACCCATCAATTTAACAGTTTCAAGAAACATGTATATTCCTGGCATGCCGGGAATGCTAACTGTCACATCGCTTGTGCTTTCAACCAAACTGTCAAACCATCCAATGGCTGGTGTCATAACTGATCACATGTGCAGCTTTATGGCAGTTGAAAATTAAACAGAGGCCAAGATTAGACTTGTGCACAACAGAAAATTTTGTTTAGTTTCGGTTCGTTGCCATTCGTAAAATGCATCATTTCGTTCTGTTATATTCATTATGTTACATTAATAATTTTTCGGATAATTCGTTATTATTCGTAGAGTGTCGAATTCATTCATTCGTATTCGTTGAAATTCCCTATTTATGTATGTATAGACATTCGTGATAATGATTCGTAGTTTGGAAAGTCGTTTGTTTATTGAATCTTTTAACACACACAATGACAACGTCTCTTCTCCTCGGCTCAAATACAATACAACACCCTTCTAACTCAGTTCTCAGGAATGCACTTTGCCAGTAATCCATCCTCTGACACAAAATTAATTAGCTGATTGGACTATAAGATTTACTTTGAGCTGACCTTTTGTTTCATTAGATCTTTAAAGAATTACCGAATCATGTCGAATTCATTCAAATTCATTCATTATATTTCTTTCGTATTCGTTGTTGTTCGTTATTTTTTTATTCGGACATTCGAATGCAACCGAATGTCCAAAAGATGCAAAATTCGGCCGAATTACGATTCGTTACGAAACTAATTGCACAAGCCTAGCCAAGATGGCAGCTTCCTTGGATGAAAACGATAGGCGGGTTTACTTCCACTTTAACAGAGTTGCCCCATAATTTTGTAAAAGGTGTGACGAAAAAAGAGAAGAATAAAACAAACCAACGCTGTAGAGCAGTGGTCATCAACCTTGTCCTCGGGACCCACTAACAGGCCAGGTTTTAAGTATTATATTGGGGTGATGTAGACTAGAATACCGCAATCACTGAGCAGCAAATGATATCACCTGTGATGTATTTCAATTGTCTTACAAACCTGGCCTGTTAGTGGGCCCAGAGGACAGGGTTGATGACCACTGCTGTAGAGTGGACAAGAGAAACAAAAGAGGGTGAGGAGAAAAGAGCGAAAGAGAGAGAGAGAGAAAAGAAAAGTGAGACCTAGAGTCTTTGTTTATCATACTAGCCACTTTCTCATGCAACATTACCCAGGATATCTTATGCTTCATACGGTGGACAGATACGGAGGGGGGCTTCCAAGCTCTCGCCATGGTGATCTTAGCCACCAGCAGCATAAAATAAACCAGACTTTTCATTGGGCGTGGCATGTTGCCAAGAACATCATTCAGCAGGGCGATAGAGGGTAGTTGTTCGGATTCAATGCGTGTTATTTTGCGTATCAAGGAAAAAACCCTGTTCCAATTACTCCTAATACAGGGCATTCCCACCATATGTGAAGCATAGTACCTTGTAGAGAACACTAAAGCAGTTTGCTGATGATGATGATGGATATATCTTAGCCAAGCGAGTAGGGACCAAATACCAACTCGTCAAAACTTTGACTCTCACCTCTTTTAAAGAGACATTCAGTATACCCTTGAAAGTGACCTGAAGCCTGGAATACCAGGACTCAGGCTCTATTTAAATATAGAGGTCCCTCTCCCATGCCAACATATAAGGGTGTTTTAGAGGTGGGGCAAGTAGAGATGCATAAGCCATGGAAATGCCACCCCTGGTGTCCTGGTCTTTAGTACACCACTGCTCATGTGTTAAGGAAGGAGGGTATGATGCGGGACAGAGACTCGACAGGAAATGTAAAATTTGAAGAAAACATAATCATTCATTGGGGTGCATCTCTAAGGCCGCGTACACACGTGGGGACTGTTCGCCCAACTTTGTCCGCTGAACAGTGTTTCGGCGGACAGTCCGCCCGTGTGTGGGCTTTCAGCGGACAGTTTCAGCGAACAGTCCGCTGAACAAGGTTTTTCGGAAATTCCGAAAAACTGTCCGCTGAAACTTTGTTTCAGCGAACAGTCCCCTCGTTTGTAGGCTTGTTCGTCAAACTAAGTTCTGCGCATGCTCAGAAAGGATTTACACGCCGAAAGTTATAATGCAGTGTATAGGACGTCGTATTTTTCGTCCCGTCGTACGTGCCGTTCACGTCATCGCGCACGGTTTCAGCAAACTGTTCGTTCGTCGTGTGTGGCCATGTCCGTCCATGCTAATTTTGAGCGGACTGTTTGCTGAAACAGTTTGACGGACAAAGTTGGGCGAACAGTCCCCGCGTGTGTACGCGGCCTAAGTTATTAATACAACCTAAAATGGTAAAGGGCCGTCTATGCATATAAAAGTGTCCTATATGGTAGAGGCTCTTGTTTGTCCACCATTTGAAAGCTCTGATCTCCATGCCCGGAGGAAAGGCCGGGTTATGGAACAAATAGCCCAAGGGGCTAAAGGCTGAAACCAATGCCGGATTAGTACGCGCCTATAACAGAAAGGAGTGAGAAAGGGTGGGCAGCATAATAGGGTGTCTAACTTTAGAAGGGCACCACAAATAGAAATCAATAGTGTAGGAAGGAACTGCCTATCATTCGATAGTGACCCAATCAGGGCATTCCCGTCTTGAATATACGACAGACAATTGCATAAGCTGCGCCGCTTTATAATAGGCCCAGAAGTCTGGAACACCCAGCCTCCCTTGACTCTTGGCGTATATAGAGTGGTGCGGGACAACCTATGGCCCTTAGGGCCCTGAGGGATCATATAATGTCTGATAATAGTTTTTTTCATTGGGATACAGCAAGGAGCATTACATTTGCATCAGGCATTTATTGCTGTCTGTGTCCCCATTGAATACATTCAATATACCTCTCCTATCACAAGAAGGGAGGGCAAGAGCACACAACAAAAACCTGGCAGAGGTCATATCCATTCTCAAGCAACGAAATATACAATTCACTTATGGCACCAGTTCTCTTGAAAAACCCTCTCTAGTCTCCAAGCATCTCTTGCACATAGCCCAGGTCATGATCTTCAAGGGTCTACTTGACCTTGCTGCCCTCATCAAGTTGGTGGATCCAAGAGCATTATACACAATAGAACAAAAGAGGGCGCACCAGTCTGGTGCATTAATCGAGAGACACAATTTATATAAAAATATAAAAGTACTATACTCAAAAACAACGCAGAGCATATAATCCATCTTAAATTTCAAACAGTATGACCTGAACTGGTAATACTCCTCCTGATAGACCGAGGGGTCTGAGGAAGAGGGGGGCACCTTCAAAACACGTGGATGTAGAAATACGGGGCAACTTAGGAAACAGTGGGAGCTAATCGGTGTGACCGGCGGCCGCAATGGCCATCGACCACCAGCCACAGGCAGACTGTCGTTCTGTCACAGAGGAAGGGAGAGATTTGTGATTCCTACTAATCAGGAATACCGATCTCTCTCTTTGTCAAGTGTCAGCATCCCCCACACGTTAGAAATCACTCTCTAAGAGCAAATTTAACCCTCTGATTGCCGCTGATGTTACTCCCTTCCCTGTTGGTGTCATTTATACAATGTCAGTGCATTTTTTCAGCACTGATCACTGTATTGGTGTCACTGGTCCCCAAAAAATGTCACTTAGTGTTCAATTTGCCAGTCGCAATGTCGCAGTCCCTCTAAAAATCACTGATTGCCGCCATTACAAGTAAAAAAAAGTCCCTAAATCTATCCCATAGTTTGTAGACGAAATGAAATTTGCGCAAACCAATTAATATATGCTAATTGGGATTATTTTTACCAAAAATATGTAGCTGAATACAAATTTGCCTAAATCAATGAAGAAATTAGATTTTTTACATATTTTTATTGGATATGTTTTATAGCAGAAAGTAAAAAATATATATATTTTTTCAAAGTTGTTGCTCTTTTTTTGTTTATAGCGCAAAAAATAAAATTTGCAGAGGTGATCAAATACCACCAAAAGATAACTCTATTTGTGGGAAAAAAGGAGATCAATTTTGTTTGGGTACAAAGCCGCACGACCTTGTTTATAGCGAAAAAAATGGCCTGGTCATTAACCTCCCTGGCGGTAATCCCGAGTCTGGCTCGGGTTAGGATTTTACTATCATAAGTGGTAACCCGGAGCCAGACTCGGGATCAGTGGCGGCTGGTGAAGTTTTTGGATGGGGGGGCGCCAAACCCCGCCCATCATGACCCCGCCCACCATTTTGGCCCCTCCCACTTCTCATAAAACACGCCCCTTATGTAATCGGAAAAAAAATTTGACGTGGGTTCCCCCTCCGAGAGCATACCAGGCCCTTAGGTCTGGTATGGATTCCAAGGGGAACCCCCTACGCCGAAAAAACGGCGTGGGGTTCCCCCCCAGATCCACACCAGACCCTTATCCGAGCACGCTACCTGGCCGGCCAGGAAAGGGGGTGGGGACGAGCGGGCGGCCCCCCCCTCCTGAGCCGTACCAGGCCGCGTGCCCTCAACATGGGGGCGTGCGGCCCCCCCACCCCAAAGCACCTTGTCCCCATGTTGATGAGGATAAGGGCCTCTTCCCGACAACCCTGGCCGTTGGTTGTCGGGGTCTGCGGGCGGGGGGCTTATCGGAATCCGGGAGCCCCCTTTAATAAGGGGGCCCCCGGATACCGGCCCCCCACCCTATGTGAATGAGTATGGGGTACAATGTACCCCTACCCATTCACCTGTGAAAAAAAGTACAAAAAAAAAACACAACACAGGGTTAAAATATTTTATTGCACAGCTCCGGGGGTCTTCCGTCTTCGGGGGTCTTCTCGCCGGACTCCTCCGCTATCTTCTTGTAGCTCTTTTGCTAGCGGAGGAGTCCGGCTTTCTTCCTCGCCGCCGGCCTCTTCTCCCGACTTCGGGGGTCTTGTCCCCCTCTTCGGTTCTTCTGCCGGGCCACCGCGCCTTCTTATAGCTCTTTTACAGGCGGTGGCCCGGTCTTCTGCTGCCGCCGCCGCCGCCCGTTCTTCTTCTTCTTCTTCTTCTTCTCCAGGAGATGTTGCCTCGACGATCTCCCTGGCCGGAATGCCAGGGACGCGCTGCGCTGCTACTTATATAGGGACAATGGGGCGGTGTCACATGGGTTGATGTCACATGGGTTGGTCACATGGGTTGATGTCACATGGCGACTTTTTACTTTTTTTTTTTTACACCTAGGGAGAGGGGGGGCGGCGCCCGGGCGCCCCCTATGGGCGGGCCGCCACTGCTCGGGATCGCATCGCTGAATGCAGGGAGAGGCTACTTACCTTGTCCCCTGGATTCAGCGATGTCCTCCGCGCAGTGTGAGTGAGCCGTCCTCCGCTCGATTCACAGAGTGCCCGAGTGCCGCCGAGCTCTGTTCCCTGCGACGGTACGGCGCACGGGAGCTGAGATCGGCGCCAAATTAAAAAAAGTTAAAATACACAAAACACACACAGTACTGTAATCTTACAGATTACAGTACTGTATAAAAAAATTACACACCCCCTTTGTCCCTAGTGGTCTGTGCAGTGCGCTGCATGCACTTTTATATTATACAGTAAATACTGTTTTTCTGCCTGGAATTTGGAGATTGCCCATAGCAAACAAAAACTGTCCCTTTATGTCAAAAGTGATTTTAGACCAACTAAAAAACAGCGATAATAAATTATAATCACTTGCAGAATTGAGCGATAGCGATTTGTGGGGAAATTCGTCATCAAACACTAAATCTAATGACAGCGACAATTCCGCAAATGAGCAAATTTCAGTGTTTTTGGATTTGATTACATTATTGAATAATTTTTATTATTATTTATTATATTATAAACTTTATCATACCCGGGATGTCTGCTAGACTCTGGTTTGAACAGATTTAAGAGAGTTATTCCTAAGAATTACAGGACTACAATATAAAACGCCAAATTTTCATGCAAAATAACTGTACCGCTTTCAGCACCTAAAACCAGAACTAATCATACCGCCAGGGAGGTTAAGGGGGTAAATCTGTCCGGGGATGAAGTGGTTAAAGTCCGTCCCATAGCAGTTTTACTGCTACAGGGAGGCTCTCCTGTGCAGAATCACGCGGGCTGCTTCTGATGTCAACATTTACATCACCGATCTGCGGGTGACAGGCACTCAATGTCCTTCAGCACCCACCAATCATCGGCAATACAAAGAGAACCGAGCTATGCGAGGCATATCCCAGTTCTGTATAGGGGGAAGGGATAGACTCTGTGTCTCCGCAAAGCAGGGAATAAAATTAATCTCTTCTCCTAGTAAAAGCAGCACACTGTTTACACAAAAACACTGGCTAGGCACACATTTAACCCTTTGATCGCACTAGATGTTTAACCCCTTCCCAGCCAGTGTCATTAGTACAGTGACTGTGCATATTTTTTAGCACTGATCACTATACTGGTGTCACTGGTTCCCACAAAGTGTCAGTGTCAGTGTTTGACTTGTCCTACGCAATATCGAAGTCCAGCTATAAGTTCTCGATTGCTGCTTTTACTTGTTAAAAAAACAAAAACAAAAAAAAAATACATCCCATTGTTTGTAGACCCTATAACGTTCACTTAAACCAATCAATATAATATAATATAAAAAAAAATATATATATACATATAAATAAAATGATTTTTACCAAAAACATGTAGCAGGACGTCTATTGGCTTAAATTTATGGGAAATTAGATTTTAATATATTTTTATTGGATATGTTTTATAGTAGAATGTAAAAAACATTGTCTTTTTTTGTTTATAGCGCAAAAAAGAAAAAAAAAACAGCAGTGATCTAATTTTGTCAAAAGAAAGCTCTATTTGTGGGGAAAAAAATTACATAAATTTTATTTGGGTACAGCACCGCAATTGTCATTTAAAATAATGCAGTGCCGTATCACGAAAATTAAGGGGGGTAAATCTTTCGGAGGTCAAGTGGTTAAAGTGGAACCTTGGCCAAAATAAAAAATGACATGTATGATGCAATCTTTCAGTGGTATTAACACAGCAGTTTCTGAGTTCTCCCTGATACATAGTTTTATTATTTTTATTAGTTTTATCTTTCCACTTTTTCTAATGCTATGTACACACGATCGGAATTCTCGTCGGAAAAAGCTCTGATGTTTTCCCGTCGGAATGGTGACGGAATTTCGCTCAAACTGTCTTGCCTACACATGGTCACACCAAATTCCGATGGTCAATAACACCGTGACATACAATATGTTCGACGACACTATAAAAAGGGAAATTTAATGCTTCCGAGCATGCGTCGAATTGTTTCCGAGCATGCAACAAATTGTTTCCGAGCATGCAACAAATTGTTTCCGAGCATGCAACAAATAATTTCTGAGCATGCGTCAAATTGTTTCCGAGCATGCAACAAATTATTTCTGAGCATGCGTCAAATTGTTTCCGAGCATGCAACAAATTATTTCCGAGCATGCGTCAAATTGTTTCCGAGCATGCAACAAATTATTTCTGAGCATGCGTCAAATTGTTTCCGAGCATGCAACAAATTATTTCCGAGCATGCGTCGGAATTTTGCGTGTCGGCATTGCATACACCCAATTGAAAAATCCAATAGAAAGGTTTTCCATCTGAAAAATTAAGAACAGGCTCTCAATCTAAAGATCGTCAGAAATGCTGACAGAAAAAGACCGATGGGCATACACACGGTCGGAAAATCTGATGAAAAGCTCCCATCGGACTGTTTCCATCGGAAATTCCGCCCGTGTGTACCCAGCATTACAGGTTGACAACCCTGTTTATGCTGCTCACCGACATTGCCACCCTACAGACACATAGCTTTAAATGGGCTCAAAGTAAGAATCAAACAAATTATGGCCCAACTCCAGATTACAATTTGTAAGCATTTACAGCAAAAAAAAATATATAATTTTGGAAAAATGTTTTAACCAGTTTAAAGCTTTATGTTTCAAGTTTTTTACAGTTCAGTTTTAAGTTTTTAAAAATCAAGTTTTAAAAGTTTTCATGAATTATAGCCGACCATTTCTGAGCACCCCTGGCAGTGTTATATTGTTTGTCCCAACCCCTTTTACCACCACTTTTGCTGGACAGCTTGGTCCGCTTATAAATGTGAAGAACAATATAAATAAAGGCAAATTACATTTTAAAAGAATAATTGATGTACTGAAAAATATTTTTACTCTTGCCAATTCCATACAGTTGCTAGAATTATTTTTATTTATTTATTTTATTTTATTTTTTATAGAAGAACTTTAATTTATAAATACAACAGATAAGGTAGAAGCATAACGCTGCTTTTCTGCCACATGTGTAGTGCCCCGCAAAAAAAGAAAAACGTAAACATTCCTTAATTAAAACTTTTATTTCTATTTGAATAGGGAGGAAAACTTTTTTTCTTTAAAAAAAAAAAGAAAAATGATAAATCGCTGCTGTTCCTTTAGGAAACAGACAATGCGTTATGTTACAGTGGCTGGGCTGGGAAAGGAACATTTAATGTGAAGTTAATTACCCTATGAATTATTTGGCAGTTTATAAAAATTATCTTGGGAGTCTGCACAGACAAGATTCTGGAATGCTCCCGAGGTTTTCTTTTATTTATATATTTTTGCCTTGACATTTCTCATGGGAAGATTGTGTTCATTTTGCTATAGACTTTTTTATGCAAACACGGGGATTTAATATAAAATAGCACTAAGTCAGATATTTGCAATTTAAATATAATTTGTGTTTTGTGGATATTTAAAGGTTTAGTCCATTGGTGGTTGAAACCGTCTTCTTTCAAATCTCAAAAGGTCTAGTAGCTAGATATGTGCATCCTGGGCCTTACCCATTGCTCTGGGGCATTTACTTTTGCAGCCTCCAGCAATTGACATGTGAGGAGGCGCAGCGTGGTGCGGCAGCAGCAGAGGCGTTGCTAGGTCTACAAGAGATCTGGGGCTAGAGCTAGGGTTGCCACTTTTTCTTCAAGCCAAACCCGAACACTTTAGCGGTGCACAGAAAAAAAAAATCTTTTTTAGCATTCACTATAGGATTGTAAGAGACCGGAGACACCTTTTGGGCACTCCAAAGAGAATAGTACCGCAGTGTGCATAGTGTCCCCCCCACTCTCCTGTCAGGCCCTGTACCAAGCCACATTCTTGTCTGAATGTTGTGTCCGGGTTTCAGGTGGACTGAAACCCGGACACATGATTCAAAACCTGAACTGTCCAGGTGAATCCTGGACAGGTAGCAACCCTAGCTAGAGCCCATAGCAGCGTAGTACAGAAAGTCATAAGCTTGGGCGGGCATACACATGTATATACAGTAATATATGTGTATGTGTGTATATATCACCAGAGAGCCCCTCCTTAAATCAGGATCCCCAGAGAGCCTCCCCCTTGCATCAGGGTCCCCAGAGAGCCTCTCCTCCCCTTGGGGACCCCTGCAGAGACTCGGGGCTATGGGCCCCAGATTTGGGGCTATAGCCCCAAAAGCCACCCCCTAGCGATGCCACTGGGTGGCAGTAAACAAACTATTGCAAAAATCGTGCAGATGCCCAGCAGTTGCTATAAAAGGGGTCACTTTATACCAACTGCTGGTCATCTGCTCGATTTTTGCGATATTGTCTTCCTGGTATGTTGATTATTAAAGGGGGCTCCCGGATTCCGATAAGCCCCCTGCCTGCACACCCCGACAACCAACGGCCAGGGTTGTTGGGAAGAAGCCCTTGTCCTCATCAACATGGGGACAAGGTGCTTTGGGGTGGGGGGCCGCAGAGCGCCCCCCTTCCCCAAAGCACCAACCCCCCCCATGTTGAGGGCATGCGGCCTGGTACAGTCCAGGGGGGGCTGGGCGCTCGCTCGTCCCCACCCCCTTCCTGACCGGCTAGGCTGCGTGCTCGGATAAGGGTCTGGTATGGACCTTGGGGGGACCCCCATGCCGTTTTTTCAGCGTAGGGGGTTCCCCTTAAAATCCATACCAGATCCGAAGGGGAACCCATGCCGGATTTTTTAAATAAATTTGGCGTGGAGTTCCCTCTCGAGAGCCGGTTATTCTGTGAGAGGCGACATTATCGCCTCAATATAAATGGAGATCCGACTTGGAGGCGACTTCCATTGAAATCAATGTGTACCAGTCGCCTAGAAGTCGGATAGAAGTAGTACAGAAACCTTTTCTGAAGTTGGAGCGACTTCAGTAGTGTGCATTAAGACAGCTCTCATTCACTTACATTCATTTTTACATGTAGCACGACTTGAGGCGACTAGGGGCGACCTGAAGTCGGATCCTGAGTTGCCCCTGTGTGAACGGGCTCTAACTGAACAAGCTGAAGTTAGAAGCTGGTTGGCTATTATGCACAGCTGCACCACATTTTGCACTCTCCAGTTTTAGTAAATCTCCCTCACAGAGTCCATATGCTGAAACAGACTTTGTATTAAAGTTGGATTAAAGTGAAGTTCAATAAGTCACAACAAGCCCAGTGGGATGACACCAGACCAGGAACACTCACAGGTTGCAAGCGATGTGTAGCAGAGCAGGTTTTAAGAGTGACAAAAGTGCCTGTCTTAAAAGGCGGAATGTGGCCTGGCCGGTTCGTGCCAAATTGTGCAGATTTCCAGTAGGGTTGCACCAATACAAGTACTGGTGCCAATACTAAGCATTTGCATGAGTATTGGTACTCGTGCAAATGCTCCGATATCCAGAACTAATACTTTCAGGCTCCATTCTTTCAGCTGTCAGCAGGATTCCCCCACTGACAGCTGAAATGTGAAAAAAAAAGAAAAATCCAGAAATAATTGGTTGTTAAGGTGCGGGGCCGACGCTCCCTCAACAACCGATAACGCATTTAGCTGTCAGAGTTATCCTGTTGACAGCTGATGTGTAACTGAAGTTCTGGCAATTGGAGCTGTCAAAGAAAGAAAAAAAAACAGCTGGACAATGTTCATCAACAACATTGCTCAGCCCCTGAAACAGAAAGATAAAAAGAAACATTGTTTCTTTTTGTATCTTCCAGTTTATTCATCTACAGATCAAAGGGATGAACTTTGATCTCCAGATAAAGTCAGTTTTTAAGCAACCTGACAATTTTTTTTTTATATTCAATGTTACTCTGTTTAACCCCTTACTAACCCTTAGTTTACTCTACTCAACCTTAATTAAATCCTGATTCTCCTTCTCCATTTAATTGTTACTTTCCTACAGATGTTTGTTTTTGTTCACTTCTATATTATATACTGTTAATATATAAGACTTTTAAGTTTGCTTTGTTCATTATTATTTTTACACCTTTAACATATATTTACAAGTTTCAGATAAAAAAAAAAAGTGCAAAAAAAATAAAAAAGATTTAATTTGTAAATAACTTTTCAATACTTTGTACCATTACTGACAGCCAAAACAGTTGCAGTAGGTATTGGTAATTGACATTAACGATAACTAAAAAAAAGTATCAGTAATCATACTTGTTGTAAAAAAAAATAAAAAAAAATAGTATCAGTGCATCCCTAGTTTCTTGGAAGAATGGTCTGTCCCTGCCCTACCCATCTGGAACCTGTCCCTGCCGCTAATCACTGTCCCTGTTAGACAGGTAACCTGCCCCTACATTACCCACATGCGAACATTTGCATCCTTTATACTCAATATTATGACTTTTTGACAGCTCCGCCTCCTGGTCCTGTCTTGTTTTTTATATGCCCCTTCTTGCCATAGAGTCCCATTTTAATTAAATTAGTTAAGTGAGTGGGTAAATGAACTAAGGGTGTTATTCATGGTACCCATTGATGGTATTTTTCCTTTGCATATATTTGTTTACGCTCATAATGCACACCAAGCCTGGGACCCAAGCCCTTAAATAAGCTCTGCCTGATTCAAGATGGCTGCCAGACTCACATGGGGCGGCAGAATCCAACCGACCGCTTCACCACTGGCCCAGGAAACCATAGAGGAACCATGTTCGTCTCACTGGTTGAGTGCCACCTGCAGGGTAGAAAATAGACTGCATCTGCCTACAGACAGTACACAAGTGGACCAAAATTCAACCTGGATATCTCATTGCTGGCTCCAAAAGCTGACCGAGCTCCAATTTTCATTCTGATTTCTGATGTACAGGAGACGGTGGGCTAAAACCCGCTGCTTTCTACAGATCACGTAAAAACGAGAATGGGATTTTGTAATACTAAATCCCTACACAAGTATGAACCAGCCATTCTCCCCTGAATCCCACCTCTGAAAATTGCATATGTGGCTGACATAAACCACAAAACATGGATTCTGGTTTGCTTTTTTTTTTTTATCTTGTTAATCGAGTGTTTATCCTAGCACACAACCTGCTCATAATAACTGCCTTCAGTTCTGAGGTTATTTCCAAGGTTTCCTCTTAGGACGCTGCCGGCTTATAATATAACTAACATGATCATCATGTGTATTGTTGCTAAGCAGGTTTCTGCCTTCTCTATGAAATCTAATCAACCTGGAATTACTTCAATTTCTGTTTATAGAAAGAAGAGTATATTAATGTAAGGTAGGAAATTAGATTAACATTGCATCGGGATAAATGATAAATTAGAGCGCATATGTATATAATGCATGCTAATGTATATGGGGTGGTCATGACCGCTGAGGGCCTCCATACAACAACATGAACGAGAAATAGAAAACAGCAGCTCTACTGACACAGAAACTAATGCCGCGTACACACAACTGGACTTTTAGATGGACTAAGTCCGACGGAACTAATCCACTGGACAATTAGATCATGTGTGGGTTTCATTGGACCTTTGCTGTCTAAAAATCAGACGGACTTTAGATTTAAAACATGTTTCAGATCTTTCCGACGGACTCGAGTCGAAAAAATTCGTTCGTCTGTATGCTAGTCCGACGGACGAAAACCGACGCTAGGGCAGCTATTGGCTACTGGCTATGAACGTCCTTATTCTAGTCCGGTCGTACATCATCAAGTTAGAATCCATCGGACTTTGTTGTGCTTGTGTGTGGCCAATCCATTCATTCGGAAAGTCAATTAGAACTCTGCTGAAAGTCCGTTGGGAAGACCGTCGGACCTGGTCCATCAAAAAGTCCAGTTGTGTGTATTATAGTTTGAGCAAAGGGCACAAGGTAGATCTACAAACTCTAAATACAACATATCATAAGGCCAGCCTTTTCCAACCTTTTTTAAAATGGAGGAACCCTTGAAATAACTTTCCAGTCTCAGGCAACCCCTGCTCGAGATCTACAGCTCTTAGCCCTTGTACACACGGTCGGAGATTCCGACGGAATGTGTCCTATCGGACCGTTTTGTCGAATATTCCGACTGTGTGTGGTCTCCATCGGACTGTTTCCGTCGGAATATCCGATGGACCAACTTTTCCAACTTGCCGGTAAAATTTTCCAACAAAATGCTCCGATAGCACATACTCCGATCATGTGTAGCCTACTCCGACTGACAAAGTGCCACGCATGCTCAGATCAAATTCCTAGACCAAAGCTATTAGCTACTAGCCTGAACGTAGTCCCATTGTAACGAAATAACGTCATCATGTTATGTACAATCGGATTTTCCGACAACTTTGTCCGACCGTGTGTATGCAACATCACCTCTGGACCTCTTCCGGAAATTAATCCGTCGGAATTACTCCGACGGATTTGGTTGTCGGAATCTCCGACCGTGTGTACAAGGGCTAAGAACAGTGTGATGGTGAATAATAAAAAATACTCCTTACATTTGTGGTAGGTTAGAACCCCCTTTACAGATAGCTTAAAAGTCCACTGTGTCAATGGTTACTTATCTCCACAGAAGGCAGACAATGTCCCAGATGAAGAGAGGCTATGATAGATTTGGTGGCTTTGGCAAAACTTTTGGACTCAAATGCCGCATACACACGGTCGGAGTTTCCGACAACAAATGTCCCATGCTAGCTTGTTGTCGGAAATTCCGACCATGTGTAGGCTCCATCAGACATTTGTTGTCGGAAAACAAAATTTGAGAGCTGGTTCTTAAATTTTCCGACAACAAAATCCGTTGTCGTAAATTCCGATTGTGTGTACACAATTCCGACACACAAAATTCCACGCATGCTCGGAATCCAGCAGAAGAGCCGCACTGACTATTGAACTTAATTTTTCTCAGCTTGTCATACTTGTTGTACGTCCCTGCGTTCTTGGTGTTCGGCATTTCTGACAACATTTATGCGACCGTCTGTATGCAAGACAAGTTTGAGCCAAAATCCGTCGGAAATGAATCCAGGATTTTGTTGTCGGAATGTCCGATCGCCTGTACACAGCAAAAGGATGAATGAAACCACCAAGCTACTCATTCCCTCCTTCGTTATCTCTTGCCTTGACTATTGCAACTCCCTTCTCATAGGCTTACCTCTCCATAGGCTATCCCCTCTTCAGCCTATCATGAATGTTGCTGCCAGACTCATCCACCTTACCAACCTCTCAGTGTCTGCCACCCCTCTCCACCAACCCCTATACTGGCTTCTAATTGTCCAGAAAATTACTTTCAAAATACTAACAACATACAAAGCCATTCACAACTCTGCCTCAAGCTAAATCACCGATTTCATCTCCAAATATCACCCAAATCACCCTCTCCGCTCATCTCAAGACCTCCTACCCTCAAGCTCTCTTGTCTCCTCCTCCCATGCTTGTCTCCAGGACTTCTCCAGAGCACCTCCCATCCTTTGGAACTCTCTACCTCAATCTGTTCAGCTAACTCCTACTCTGGCTGCCTTTACGTGATCCCTGAAAACGCATCTCTCCAGGGAAGCCTACCAAACCTCCAATTAATCTTTTATTACTTCTATCAGCTCATCCCCCGCAGTTATAACCTTTTGTACCACTTACCCCACCCTATTAGATTGTAAGCTTTTATGAGCAGGGCCTTCTTAGCACTCTTGTATTTTATTGTAACTGCACAGTTTCACTTTTTATATTGTAAAGCACTGCGTAACCTGTTGGTTCTATATACAGCCTGTATAATAATAATAATAATAATAATAATAATAATTGTTGGTATCAATAATATTAATTGCTGGTCTCACGGTCAATCGGTTGCGGGTTGGAATTAAGACAGGCAGTGAGGAGGAGTTATATCGTGGAACACCTTCTGAAAAGCGATCCGCAGTGGATCACTTGTTCGGAAGCTAACATGTAAATGAGTCCTTACTGCATTTCACTGGTGCTGGTTGGTGGTTAGGAAGCTGTATGAGGGTTTCCTGATCACTGGCCAGTAAGTTAGGTTGCGTTCGCATTTGGGATTGCTGTGATTCTGCTTGTGATCTCAAATCGCACTGCAATCGCAAAATGCAAAATGCATGCTTGGGTGCCATTCATTTTCAATGGCACCTAAAATGTAGTTTGATAAATCGTGTGGCAAACATTGGGCGACAAACAATTCGCAAAGCTTGTTTCCCAATAAGCAGCAGGTGCTTCTTTTGGGTGACAAACTTTGCGTGTTGCAGTTTTCCGCGATTGCCGTGCAATTTTTCAAATGATAACTGCGGAAAAACCGCACCGCCTTTAGGTATTATTGAAAATGAATGGCTCTCAAACATGCTTTTGGCGATTACAGTGCGATTTTAGACTGCAGGCAGATTCTTCTCCAGATCCCAAAACGCCAATTGTGAATGGAGCCTTAGACAAGGATGGCCTCGTTTGCACTCTGTGATTGGTCACAGCAAACATATGGTACAAAGCCACTCTCATTGGCTCTGTACCTTTTTCCTCTTCTCTGCTGTGTCCAATCAGAGGCAGTCATTTGACTGTGCACGCACAGGCGCGAAGTTCCTGGAGGTCTTACCAGTATGTCTTCTGGGAATAACAGGCAAGTAGACACGCTGTACAGTATATGTATAATAGGCAGTCGCAAGTGATTAAATCAGCTAAATACATTCCAGGTACAAAATAAAAAAAATATATATTTTCCGTAGCCAAAGCCTTAGTAGAAAAGCCTGACTTCTGCCAGCATGCTGTAGAGATGGACCCTTGCTCTTTGTGGAGAAACAGTGGTCTATCTGCCAAGGTCTAAGAAACCATGTCTGAGTAAGAGTGAGAGCTCTTCAATAAGCATGGGGCATATGTTTTACTCAGTGGGGGCGTGCCGGACCCCTGCAGAGAGACCACTGCTACTACAGAGAGAGCAAGATGTCTTTTCTACACGCCAAAGCATCAAAATATCAACTAAAAAACTCAAGTTGATAAAGGTTTTAGGGCCTATTTACAATGCAAACAAAGACCAGGAAAGAAATTTGTGCGCAGCATAAATCTCTAACCTTTTCATGTACGTAGAGCTGATCCTACTGGCTATAAATCTCTATGTGATGAGACAAATATAACACAAAATGTAAAAAAAAAAAATGCAGAAAGAAAATACTTGGAAATGCATAGGCGTAAAAGGCTGAGGAGTGCAAATACTGTTCCAGAATCTCTCACACCGAGAAATGAGGTCGGCAGAGCTTGCCGTCAGCAGTTAGTACATGATAAGTGCATGTACCAGGCCTCAATATTATCGCTGTGGTTAGCCTTATCTTATTTGCCTACTGTTCATTTCCTGATCTTAAGCCTGTTCACACAGCAACTGTCTGTACAATGAGCAACAACAAAGATCCTATCAGAGTGGTATCAGTGTTCTGAGAAATTCTCCCCATCTATCAAGACATCAATCTCAGCACAAGTGACACCGAGAACAAGCATATCGATCCCAGAGCAACGGATCGGGGCAGCAAAAAACGCAAAATAACCAGCATATCCCAAAGCAGCTTAATAAGCACCCATATATACACACACATTTTTTATATATATATATATATATATATATATATATATATATATAATATATATATATACACACAGTGGAACCTTGGATTACGAGCATAATCCATTCCAGGTGAATGCATGTAATCGCACTCGCATATCAAAGCGAGTTTCCCCATAGAAGTCAATGGAAAGGAAGATACTTTGTTGCGCATCGACTTCTATTACATGCAATACCGCATGTGGCCAGAGGTGGGGGGGGCGCCAGAGATCCTTAGAAATACTCGGACTGAACTCGGAAAGGCTCTTAAACACTCGGCAACTGAGTATTTCCGAGTATTTCTGAACGGCTCCGAATAGTTCCGAGTGTCCCCGGTGCCCCCCGCACCTCTGGCCAAATGCGGTACTGCACCACTTATTATTGCTTGAGACAACACTCGCAAACTGAGTCCGAATTTTTAAAAAAGTTTCTTGTCTTTCAAAACGCTCGTTAACCACGTTACTCGTAAACCAAGGTTCCACTGTATATATATTGTGGAGATGTGACCCCATTTCATGGTGTATATTGGCAGGCTATGTCTGATTTTGATAGGATTGCTAATTGCACACCTGTGGGCCGGCTTCATATACATCCCAGGAAGAGAGCTCAAGGCTCAGACTCTCCGCCCGGCAGACAGGAAGTCTGGCCTAGAAGGTCGGGAGGGTTCCAGCAGGAGACGGCTCCAGGAGAAAGAGACAGGAGGTCTTGGAGTCTAATGCCCTGTACACACGGTCGGACATTCCGACCACAAAATCCGTCTGATTTTTTCCAACGGATTTTGCCGGAAACTTGTGTTGCATACACACGGTTGGATAAAGTTGTCGGAAAATCCAATCGTTCGGAACGTTGTGACATTTGTTGCATACAACGGGCCAACGTAGAGGCTAGTAGCCAATAGCTTTGGTCTCGTAATTTGATCTGAGCATGCGTGGCACTTTGCCCGTCGGAATTCTCTACAAACGATCGCAAAAAGTCAGATCTGATTTTTTGGCGGAAAATTAGAGATCCTGCTCTCAAATTTTTTCCGTCGGAATTTCCGACAGAAAAAGTCCGATAGAGCCCACACACGATCGGATTTTCCGACAATATAATCCGATCGGACCTTTTCCGTCTGAATTTCCGACTGTGTGTACAAAGCATAAGGCTGCAGCCTGCTGCCTGTGTGTGCATGTCTGTAGCAGGCAGATGTGGCCTGCGACCGAACATCCCGAACAGCAGTGATGGCGGAACCCCGAGAGGGAAGATTACTGTTTGTTTGAACTTATTTGTTTCCTTTAAATAAAAGTGGGCCTAAAAATGCAATCTGAATGTTCCTAAAATCGCATGCACCACTTGAGTTGAATCACCCCGATATCTTACAATGTCCGCCGGGCACCCACGATTTCTGTTAACCGAGCAGGACCGTGGGTCTCTTTGTGTAAACACACAGGTCCACATCCTGTCAGGTGAGGAGACCGATCGTGTGTTCCCATTACAGAGAAACACCAATCGGTCTCCTCCCCTTGTGAGTCCCCTCCCCCTACAGTTAGAATCACTCCTAGGACACACAGTTAACCGCTTGATCACCACCTAGTGGTTAACCCCTTCCCTGCCAGTGACATTTATACAGTAATCAATGCATTTTATAGCACGGATCGCTGTATAAATGTCACTGGTCCCAAAATAGTGTCAAAAGTGTCCGATATGTCCTCCGCAATATCGCAGTCACAATAAAAATCGCAGATCGTCGATATTACTAGTAAAAAAATTTAAATGTCATAATTCTATCCCCTATTTTGTAGACACTATAACTTTTGCGCAATCCAATCAATATAAGCTTATTGCGTTTTTTTTACTAAAAATATGTAGAAGAATACATATCGGCCTAAACTCAGGGAAAAAATTAAAAAAAATAAAATAAATTGGGATATTTATTATAGCAAAAACTAATAAATATTGTGTTGTTTTTTTTTTCAAAATTGACGCTCTTTTTTTGTTTATAACGCAAAAAATTAAAAACCGCAGAGGTGATGAAATACCACCAAAAAAAAGCTCTGTTTGTGGGAGAAAAAAATAATCAAAATTAATTTGGGTACAACGTCGCATGACCGCACAATTCTCATTCAAAATGTGACAGTGCTGAAAGCTGAAAATTGGCCTGGGCAGAAAGGGGGTCAAAATGCCCTGTATGGAAGTGGTTAATGTCTAAACTGCTGGCAACAAAAGTGAGTACACCCCTAAGTGAAAATTTAGCCCAATTAGCCATTTTCCCTCCCCAGCGTCATGTGACTCGTTACAAGGCCTTAGGTGTGAATGGGGAGCAGGTGTGTTAAATTTTGTGTTATCGCTCTCACTCTCTCATACTGGTCACTGGAAGTTCAACATGGCACCTCATGGCAGAGAACTCTCTGAGGATCTGAAAAAAGAATTGTTGCTCTACATAAAGATGGCCTAGGGCTAGGCTATAAGAAGATTTCCAAGACCCTAAAACTCAGCTGCAGCATGGTGACCAAGACCATACAGTGATTTAACAGGACAGGTTCCACTCAGAACAGGCCTCGTCATGGTCGACCAAAGAAGTTGAGTGTGCATGCTCAGCATCATATCCAGAGGTTTTCTTTGGGAAATAGACATATGAGAGCTGCCAGCATTGCTGCAGAGGTTGAAGGGGTGGGGGGTCAGCCTGTCAGTGCCCAGACCATACACCGCACACTGCATCAAATTGGTCTGCATGGCTGTCGTCCCAGAAGGAAGCCGCTTTTAAAGATGATGCACAAGAAGGCCAAATAAAATCAAATAATTTCCTGAAGACAAGCAGACTAAGGACATGGATTACTGGAACCATGTCCTGTGGCCTGATGAGACCAAGATAAACTTATTTGGTTCAGATGGTGTCAGGCGTGTGTGATGGCAACCAGGTGAGGAGTACAAAGACAAGTGTGTCTTGCCTACAGTCAAGTATGGTGGTGGGAGTGTCATGGTCTGGGGCTGCATGAGTGCTGCCGGCACTGGGGAGCTACAGTTCATTGAGGGAACCATGAATGCCAACATGTAGTGTGACATACAGAAGCCAAGCAAGGTTCCTTCCCTTCGAAGACTGGGCCACAGGGAAGTATTCCAACATAACAAACCCAAAGACACCTCCAAGATGACCACTGCCTTGCTAAAGAAGCTGAGGGTAAAACTGATGGACTGGCCCAGCATGTCTCCAGACCTAAACCCTATTGATCATCTGTGGGGCATCCTCAAACGGAAGGTGGAGGAGCGCAAGGTCTCTAACATCCTCTTTGTGATGTCATCATGGAGGAGTGGAAGAGGACTCCAGTGGTAGCCTGTGAAGCTCTGGTGAATTCCATGTCCAAGAGGGTTAAGGCAGTGCTGGAAAATAATGGTGGCCACACAAAATATTGACGCTTTGGGTCCAATTTGGACATTTTCACTCAGTGTTGTCACATAAAAAGATATCATAAAATATTTACAAAAATGAGGGGTGTACTCACTTTTGTGTGTATATATGTGTGTGTGTGTATATGTGTCCTCTGCACACACGGCTGTGTGGGCGTGTGCACAGGACACATCTGACAACGGAAGCCCCATAGTAAGTCTATGGGTGACGTCACTCCCCATTCATTTCACAGCCGTTGTCGGCCATGTCCTCTGCAGAGCTTCCACCGGTGGAGAACGGGTCAGATTGGCTTATGAAAAGGTATGTATACTGATTTCTTCTTTACAGAGCTAGATAGGTTGGTGTTAGATAGTAGGTGTCTGTATTTGCAGGGATTTTAGTGTAATGCCGCGTACACACAACGTTTTTTTTTTTTTACGGTTTTTCCAACGTAGTTCCGCTGAAACGGACTTGCCTACACACGATCACACCAAAGTCTGATCGTTTAGAATGCGGTGACGTACAACACGTACGACAGGACTAGAAAAAGGAAGTTCAATAGCCAGTAGCCAATAGCTGCCCTTGCGCCGTTTTTGGTCCGTTGGAACAGCATACAGACGAATGATTTTGCCGATAGAAATTGATTCCGTCGGAAAGATTTAAAACATGTTCTATTTCTAGGTCCGTCAAAGTTTTCGAAAAAAAAAAAAAAGTCCTCTGAAGCCCACACACGATTGGAATATCCAATGAAATGATTCCGACTGACTTTTTCTGCCGGAAAGTTCGACTGTGTGTTTTTCAGTAAGTCGTTTCTTATTTTGTTATTCATCATCCTTGTCCTTTTCCCAGTTACTTCTGTTTGTTTGGAATGAGCAGTACACGTTAGTTGTGGACATGTGTATTGTACACCAAAAATTCCATCGTCCATCTCAGGAGCTGGATGGCCACGTTCCAACATGCAATATAAGTAATGTCCCTTGTGCTGTTTTTTTAAGAAAGTAAATTGACCTAAACTTAAGTTTTAACCCCTTGCCACCAAGCGTACGCAGATGTGCGTACTCGGCTTCCGGGGGTTATACCGAGATGATGTCCGCACCTGCAGGCATCATCCCGGTACTGATTTTTAGAGCGGGCGATTGGCTTTCCAGCCATAACAACTGATGTGGCTAAAAGCCGCTCGGCTGTTATGCCGGAGGAGCGGGAGGGGACGTGCCCCCCTCCCGCCGCTCTTACCGGGGTTCCCGTTCAATCAGGAGCACCGATGCACAATCCACCACTTCTGGCGGCTAGGGAGGGACTGGAATGAAGCCGTAAGCCTAATTGTAAACACGGAAGCGACGTCATGACGTCACTTCCGGTTTACTCGGCTGCCAATGGAGCTGGATTTAAAAATATATACAGTATTCAGAATCACCGCAAATGGCGGTCTGAATACTTTGAAGTGTAAAGGAGAGATTTGGGCTCTTTTAGACCACCGATCCCTCCATAAAGAGTACCTGTCACCACCTATTACTGTCACAAGGGATGTTTACATTCCTTGTGACAGCAATAAAAGTGATCAAATAAAAAAAAACAAAAAAAACTATTTATTCATTTTAAAATAAATAAAATAAATAAGACATTTTTTTTTTTTAAGGCGACCCCCCCCCCCCCCCCGTCCCTGCGAGCTCGCGCAGCAAAGAAAACACATACGGAAGTCGCGCCCGCATATGTAAACGGTGTTCAAATCACACATGTGAGGTATCGTCGCGATCGTCAGAGAGAGAGAGAAATAATTCTAGCACTAGACCTCCTCTGTAACTCTAACCTGGTAACCGGAATTTTTTTTTAAAGCGTCGCCTATTGAGATTTTTAAGTACCGTAGTTTGTCGTCATTCCACGAGTGCGTGTGATTATAAAGTGTGACATGTTTGGTATCTATTTACTCAGCGTAACATTATCTTTCACATTATGCAAAAAATTGGGCTAATTTTACTGTTTTTTTTTTTTTTTAATTCATGAAAGTGTCCCTTTTCTCAAAAAGTTGCGTTTAAAACACTGCTGCGCATATACCGTGTGACATAAAATATTGCAACAATCGCCGTTTTATTCTCTAGAGTCTCTGCTTAAAAAAATATATATAATGTTTGGGGGTTCCAAGTAATTTTCTAGCAAAAAATACGGATTTTAACTTGTAAACACCAAATGTCAAAAATAGGCTAAGTCATGAAAGGGTTAATCAGCCTTCTTGAGCTGGCCAGTGGCCACTGCAACTTGTGATTCATTAGATGTGGTGGCTGCATTTGTTTTCTTTTTGTTTGCTTTTTCCTTCTGTTTTCACCTAGTGATTTAGTGGCAACAAACAGCAGCACTGTCAGTCTTGGGGGGGGGGGGGGGGGGGGTAGTGTTTATATTAAGTGATTTCTACCTCTGCAAAAAAAAAATAAGCAGCAGCTACAAATACTGCATCTGCTGGCTTTTACTATTAAGGCACATACCTGTCCAGGAATCCATCGGTGTCTTCACCCGAGCTGATTCTTAATTCGGCTCCTGGGCGCTGGCGCCACCATCTTTGCTGAGGGAAGCCAGCAGTGAAGCATTGCAGCTTCATAGCCGGTTCCCTACTGTGCTGCTCTCTTTAATTGGCTGCGGGGTAAGGAGGAGGGGGGCTGAACTGTTAAAACCAGGTACCCCCCCCAAAGGTGCCACCAAATGTGGCAGCAGAAGGTGGGGGGCAGACAAGTGGAACTTCCCCTTTTGGGTGGAGCTCCATTTTAAATACACTAACTAATTGAAGCCAAACTCCAGCTCTCACTTTATAATTAGTTACAGCATTTTGGGATAAAGGTTTTGCACGAATAAATAAAAACTGATAATTTTAACCTCCCCTGCCAGTGATAAATGGTTTGTCACATCCATGTAAACTGATATATTCTGCTGGAGAGCTTGAGCTTTTGAAAACCAACAGACTTACTGGTTGGATCGCCCAATAAAAATAGAAGAAAGCCTTAAAAAAGAAAACAAATGCAGCCATCGAAGCAGCTGCTTGATCGTTATAAGCAGCCAGAGAGGACTACCCACCGCCGCCTTTCGCAGATTACCCGGGTTCACCTGTCCCACCAGAATGCCCGTGCGACCAGCCGATATGTCCGCTGCCTAGCCAGAGACCCAAACGAACCCGGAATTGGCTTTGATCGGGTCTCTGATCTAGTAACCCAGAAGTGGTTTACGGAAGACTTTAAAGCGGAGGCTCACACAAAAATTGAACCTGCGCTTTTTGGAACCCTCCGGTGTCACATTTGGCACCTTTCAGGGGGGAGGGGGTGCAGATACCTGCCTAAGACAGGTATTTGCACCCACTTCCGGGCAGAGACTCCCACGGGAGTCTACGAATCCCACCGCTCTGTCTGCTGAGACACACACGGGTCCCAAAGACAGCAGGGACCATTCGGACTGCGCAGCGCGACTCGCGCATGCGCAGTAGGGAACTGGTGAAGTAAGGCCGCAAGGCTTCATTTCCGTATTCCCTTACCGAAGATGGCGGCGGCAGCTTCCGAGGACCAAGGGATGGTTCAGCCTCGGGTGCCGACATCGCTGGACCCTGTGACAGTTGAGTGTCCTTATTTTAAAAGTCAGCAGCTGCAGTATTTGTAGCTGCGGACTTAAAAAAAAAATATTTTTGCGGGGCTTCCGATTTAATGGCACCAAATTTTAAAAAGTTACAGCATTCAAAACTGCCAAACTTGGCATTTGGAATGAATTTAAGTGCAAAGGAGGGATTTGGTATCTTATAGACCCCGATCCCTCTATAAAGAGTACCGGTCACTGACTGGAATGTTTACATTCTTGTGACTGCAATAAAAGTGATCAGTATTTATTTTATTTTTTTTTAAGGGACAGTGTAAAAAAATAAATAAAAAAAAAATAAGAAAAAAAGAAAGAAAGAAATTTACAGCGCCCCGTCCCTTGCAGCTTGTGTGCAGAAGCAAACACATATGTAAGTCGAGCCCACAAATGTAAACAGTGTTCAAACCGCACATGTGAGGTATTGCTGCGACCGTTAGATCGGGAGCAATAATTCTAGCACAATACCACCTCTGGAACTCTAAACTGGTAACCTGTAGAAATGTATAAAATATTGCCTATGGAGATATTTAAGTACCATAGTTTGTCGCCATTCCGTGAGTGGGCGCAATTTTAAAGCATGACACATGTTAGGTATCTCTTTACTTGCCGTAACATTTCACATTACAGGCATACCCCACTTTTAAGTACACAATGGGATTTACTAAAGCTGGAAAGTACAAAATCAGGCTCACTTCTGCATAGAAACCAATGAGCTTCCAGGTTTTATTACTAAAGCTTAATTGAACAAGCTGGGGTTAGAAGCTCAGGGAGTCTGATTTTGCACTTTCCAGCTTTAGTAAATAAACCCCATTGTGTACTTAAAAGTGGGGTATGCCTGTATATAAAAAAATTGGGCTAACTTTACTGTTTGTTTGTTTTTTTGTTTTTTAATTAATGAAAGTGTATTTCTCCCCAAATAATTGCATTTGATAGGCCTGCTGCGCAAATACAGTGTGACATAAAATATACTGCAACGATCGCCATTTTATTCTTTAGGGTCTGTGCTAAAAAAAATATATATATTTAATGTTTGGGGGTAATTTTCTAGCAAAAAATACAGCTTAAGCAACAAATGTCAGAAAAGGCTTAGGCATGAAGGGGTTAACCACTTCAGCTCCATGCTATAGCCAAATGATGACTACAGTGCAGATCTGCTTTGACGGGAGGCCGTCTACTGGCCTCCCGGCAAAGCAGCTATTGACGGCCTCCCCTTTCAAAGCTGGCCATGCCCCTGTGCAGGCCATGCGCAGCACGCGTTGTGATCACCCGAGTCAATGAGACTCGGGTGTTCACAGATTGAAGTAAGGGGTCGATCCTGACCCCTTACCACGTGATCGGCTGTCAACCAATGACAGCTGATCCCGTGATGTAAACAAAGGATCGGTAATCGTTTTTTTTTTTTTTTTTTCTTCTCATGCTGACAGTGTGAGGATAAAAAAAAAGCCGATCACCGGCTTCTGTTGAAGGGACATCAGTCCCGAGCAGGGAGAGGTGAAGCTGCCTCATATGTGCCCACAGTGCCCAGCAATCAATGCCCACAGTTCCCACCAATCAGTGCCCACCAGTACATCAGTGCCACCTATTAATGCCCAAGGGTGCCACCTATCAATGCCCACCAGTGGTGCCAATCGGTGTCTCATCAGTGCCACCTAGCAGTGCTGCCTATCAGTGTCACCTACCAGTGCCGGTCATTGCCCATCACTGCCACCCATCAGTGACAATTACTGCCACCCATCAGTGACCATCACTGCCACCTATTGGTGCCCTTCAGTGCCACCTATCAATGCCCTTCAGTGCCGCCCATTAGTGCCACATCTCAGTGCCACCTCATCAGTGCCCACCAGGGCCGCCTATTAGTATTCATCAGTGCCGCCTTTTCAGTGCCCATCAGTGCAGCCTATCAGTGCCCATCAGTGCAACCTATCAGTGCAGATCAGTGCAACCTATCAGTGCCCATCAGTGCAACCTATCAGTGCCCACCAGTGTAGCCTCATCAGCGTACATCAATGAAGGAGAACAATTACCTGTTTTCAAAATTGATTAACAAAATATAAAACAGTTTGTATTATTTTTTATTTTTTTTAAATCAGTATTTACATTTTTTTAACAAAAAATAATAAAACGAGAGATGATCAAATACCACCAAAAAGAAAGCTCTATTTGTCAGGAAAAAAATGATAAAAAATGTAATTTGGGTACAGAGTTGTATGACCGCGCAATTGTCATTCAAAGAGTGACAGCTCTACAAGCTGAAAATTGGTCTGGGCAGGAGAGGGGTGTAGGTGCCCAGTAAGCAAGTGGTTAAACATGGCAGCGTCAATGTAGTGGTACAGCAAAGGAAAGGCGAGTATATGTTGCTGGTTGTAGTGAGTTACGTTTGCAATGTGCATAGAAATAAAACAAAAACTCTGATATGAAACCGAATTGACTTTCTACCTAAAAGTTGATTTTTTTTCCCTATTTTTCATAACCAGTCCACTTTAATATCTCTGTTAATCTGATTCTCGTTCGCTGCATACTAACAAGTAAGCCACATTTCGCTCGGGGCTATCCTAGCAAAACTAATTACACGTTCAAAGAAAAAGAAGCCTGCGAGGTTTAGCCTTTTTTTTTTTTTTGCAGGAAGCAAAATGTTGAAATCAGGCGAGTCGTACCCTCTACGAGCAACAAAACCAGGGGACGCATGGGATATTTCACTGCATTGTCACCACACTGTACATTCTGCTGCCTTCTGCTCACCCGAGCAGCCATCACCATTATTGGATAGATGTCTATTATCTGACTTTCTTCCCTCTTGGTTTAAGGTTTAAAAAAAAAAAAAAAAAAAAAAGGAAAAAAGAAAAAAAAAAAACCCCAAAACAAATGATGTTAAGTGAGAACAAACAGTGCTGCGAGCTTTAGTGTTTGCTGGGAGCAGCTGCATAATTTATATTTGCATTTGGGCATGATAAATGAGCACTTCTGCAAGCGGCTTATAAAATATTAAAAATGTGCATTTAAACGGTATCAGTTTTTAAAAAAAAAAAAGGGATTTCACATTAGTGATGTGTAAATAACAGCAATAAAGACATACGATGTAATATGCATATGGTTCACGTCGGAGGTTTAAAGGGAACAAATGTATTTTTCTTTATATTGTACCATCTCCTGAAATTCAAGTGCAACAGGTCTCACTGGGGTTGATTTACTACTAGAGAGTACAAAATCTAGTGCAGCTTTGCATGGTAGACAATCAGCTTCTAACGTCAGCTTGTTCAATTAAGCTTTGACGGGAAAAAATAAATAAAAAATGGAAGCTGATTGGCTACCATGCACAGATTTTGCACTCTCCAGTTTTAGTAAATCAACACCGATGAGACATGTTGTAAAATATATTTTGGGTTTCCATACACTTTCATTTCAGGAGAGTTTTAGTAAATCAACCCTACTGTTTACAGTTTATTTATTACAAATGTAGGGTAAGGGCATGGGGGCGCCCAGTGTAGTTGCCTAGTTTGGCCGAAGGCTGTCTCCACAGCGGTGAAAGTATGCCCAGGGACTCGTAGTGAGTGGGAAGTGTAGTCTCATAGAAAGCCACTAGACACCCTCATGCTATGTACACACGATACGATATTCTGACAACAAAACCGTGGATTTTTTTTTCCGACGGATGTTGGCTCAAACTTGTCTTACATACACACGGTCACACAAATGTTGTCGGAAATTCCGAACATCAAGAACGTGGTGATGTACAAAGCGTACGGCGAGCCAAGAAAAATGAAGTTCAATAGCCAATGCAGCTCTTCTGCTTGATTCCGAGCATGCATGGACTTTTGTGCATCGGAATTGTGTACACATGCTCAGAATTTCCGACAACAAGTCTTGTTGCCGGAAAATTTGAGAACCTGCCCTCAAACAGTTGTTGTCGGAAATTCCGACAGCAAATGTCAGATGGAGCATACACACGACAACAAGCTCACATCGAAGATTTGTTGTCAGAAATTACGTTCGTGTGTACGCGGCACTAGAGCAACAGAAGGGTGGGATCTTGGGAGGTGCCCACCCTGCCCATGCTAATGTGGGGCATCTTGGGGAATAGGGGTCAGTTATAAATAGTATAGTGGGAGTCCACTTGGGGGTGACTGAAGGAGCAAGCCACAGCAAGGATAAATAGCCTCTTATGCCGTGTACACACGATCTGACTTTCCGACAACAAAACCTTGGATTTTTTGTTTGAAGGATGTTGGTTCCAACTTGTCTTGCATACACACGGTCACACAAATGTTGGCCAACAATTATGAACGTGGGAACGCGGTGATGTACAAGACGTATGATGAACAGAGAAAAAGGAAGTTCAATAGCCAGTACGGCTTCTTCTGCTTGATTCCGAGCATGCGGGAACTTTTGTGCATCTGACTTGTGTACAGACGATTGAAAATTCCGGCAACAGAGTTTTGTTGGCGAAAAATTTAACCTGCTAGTCAACATTTGTTGGCGGAAAGTCCAACAAAAAATGTTCAATGGAGCATACACACTGTTGGACTTTCAGCCAACAAGCTCACATCCAACATTTGTTGTCGGAAAATCCAATCATGTGTACGGGGCATTAGACCGTTATCACCAAAACAGGGGCCCCCTTTGGAAGATTTTCCTTCATTAGTTGCATTAAAGCAGATCTTTACCCACTTTTACATGTTCAATTCATTGTACTTCTCCTCCCCCTTACAGTGAATTGTAAAAAAAGAAAGAAAACATTTGGGTGGGGGACACCTTTTTTTGGGGAGCGTGTCTCATGCGAGAATGAGAGAGACAATTTCACAAAGAAGATGGAGGCGCAGGACCTGGAGTGCAGTGATTTTTGGTGGTTGACAGCAGGAGAGTACTGGATTCACTGGGCAGGTTAGTAGCTTATTATAGCTTAACCCAGCAGACCAGGTAAGAAATGGTTAAGAGCAAAATTACCCAAGGGCAAGGGGTGGGAGGGGGGTTGTTCCTTTTTAAGATGAACAAATAAACATATCAATTTGAAATTCTGTAAACAGACTATGGGGTCTATTTATAAAACACTAATTTGGCAAATAACCGTAAAACCTTTGGGTGCCGCTCCAAGCAGTCCTCTCATAATGCTTTGCGACTCCCATTGGATGTAGGCGTTGGCATGGAAAGATCCCGTCCCAGCTCTATATACACACACGCATGGAGAAGGAAAGATAGGATGCCATAGTCTGAAGAAACAGCCCAGGTAAGAAAAGATGAAAACAGCTTCAGCCTGACTCCTCCCAGGACACATGCTGACGCATTTTGTCTAAGACTAAGCCACATTTTACCCCACCCACAGGGTTTAGTCATAGACCCCTAATCTCTATGGGTGGGGTGAAATGTATCATTCATTCGACGAATAACCATACATGCTTCAGGTACCACTCCAAGCAGTTATCCCATAATGCTCTGATGACTCCCATTGGATGCAGGTGTCAATGTTGAGAGAGCCTGTCTCGTCTCTATGTACACACATGGAGAAGGAATGATGGAATTCCGTAGTCTGAAATAACAGCCCAGGTAAGAAAAGATGCCGAACTCCTCCAAGGATACACCACTGACGCATTTAGTCTATGACTAAAAACTCTATTTTGCCCTGCCCACAGGGCTTAGTCATAGACTCCTAAGCCCATTGGGTGGATATAAATGTGTCAGTAATTTGACACATAACCAAACAAGCTTTGGATACCACTCCAAGCAATCATCCCATAATGCTCTTTTGATTCACATTGGAAGCAGAAGCTGATGTTGAGAGAGCCCGTTCTGGGTCTATATACACACATGGAGAATGAGAGATGGAATACCGTAGTCTGAAGAAACAGCCCAGGTAAAAAAGATCAAGCGGCTTCAGCCCAACTCCTCCCAGGACAAGCCCTAACACATTTTGTCTATGACTAAGCCCCATTTCGCCCTGCCCACAGTGCTTAGTCTCAGACCCCTATGACTAAGCCCTGTAGGTGGGGCGAAAGGTGTCATGGGCGTGTTCTGGGAGGTATCAAGCTGAAGCCACTTTCATCTTCCTTATCCGGGTTGTTTCATCAGTGCAGTGTTCTATTTTTCCTTTTCCAATTTTTTAATGAAAGTCACAAGTATTTGTCCAGACTGCAGAAACTGTTCCTGTATTTTCTCTAATACTATAACTTCCAATAATTATGGAAAAGGGAAAAGTCCTGAAAGTCGCACATCTCTGCAAAACCCTGTTATAAGGTGTATGACAGCCTCAGCCCAACCTCCGACCAGGCCATGTCCCAACGCATTTCACTCCACCCATAGAACGTAGTCATGGGGACTAAAAACTCTATGGGTGGAGTGAAACAAGTTGGGGGTATGGCCTGGTTGAAGCCTTCTTACAGGATTTTGCAGAGATGGGCGACTTCTAGTTATTTTCCTTTTTCCATTGGATGTCTAGAGCTGAGACAAGCTCTGTCCTTGCCTGCACTCCAAACGGTTGCCACATAAGTGGACTCGGTGAAGCCTTGAGCGATACCTGTCGGTTTAGCTTGGTTCCTATGATTGCAGACTCCATCTAGTGGCCAAAATGCAGTATATACTTCTGAAATACCTCAATCAGAAAATATACTGTCTTTTATCCACTAGATGGCGCTGATGTTCTTAGTATAAAAACAAATATGGGGATTGTTTGTGACCTTCGTCCAACGAATGTTTTACAAATAGACCTCTTATGCCGCGTACACACGACAGGACTTTTCGACGGACTAGGTCCGACTGACTTTTGGTGGAGGTCCGACGGACTTTATGAACAAAACTGACTTGGCCACACACGACCGGACTAAGTCCGTTCGAAAGTCAGTTTGTTTTGAAAGTGATGACGTAAACGGGACTAAACAAGGAAGTTCAATAGCCAATAGCTGCCCTTGTGTCGTATTTGGTCCATCGGCCTAGCACACAGACAAACGGTTTTCCCGATTTTTAGTCCGTCGGACTAAAGGAATTTGTAAAGGAAAGTAAGGAATTTGACACAAAGCAGTTCCCGAAACACCCCCCTAAAAATAAAACTATATAGCTGTTAGTTATTCACGGTCCAAATGTGATTCTTTGTACATTTTGTGCCATGAAAAAAGAAATCTACTTTCAACTTGTAACTCAGAAATATTACAAAGTATCAGCTTTCCGGATACCGTGACATGTTTTGATATTGGCTTCAAGCGCCAAAGTTTATTATAACCGTTAGCAAGGCACCAGAGAGAGAAAGCTGTAAAATAACAGGCATCTTGTGGGTAGTCGGCAGAAAATAATAAAAACAAAATTGATAATATAATCGCTGGAACCAAAATTCAGACAGCGACAGATGGCTCCTTCACCCAATCAATAAGCTGTAGAGAATACAATCAAAAATGACAAGACAAGAAAGGCACGTTAGGCTTATTAAAGACGAGATGCACTCTCTTATAGGGAAGGGGAAAAAAAAAAGCACCATTGATTGCATGCCGCACTGTAATTACATTTGTCAATATCGGACAGTTCCTACGGTAACGTCTTTAGAAAACCTTTTTTATTAATAGTGATTGGTCTGCGGTTTCCTGACATCGCTCCATCCTAAACAATCAAAGGTCAGAGCAAAGGCCTCGCCAGAGAAGATAGGACGCAGAAACAATGGCATGACTTCTGGAAGTTGCAAGAAGAAAAAATGTACTTTAAAGTGGTATTAAAAGTTATACTTACCTGCTCTGTGCAGAAGTTTTGCACAGAGCAGCCCTGATCCTCCTTTTCTCTGGTCCCCGTCAGCGCTCCTGGCCCCTCCCCCTTGCCAGAGTCCCCGTAGCAAGCCGCTTACTATGGGGGCACTAGTATGTGCTCACTACCAAGCCCTGCTCTATGTGTCCATAAGGCATAAGGCTCCACCCCCTGCTCTCTCCTCATTGGCTCACTTAATGTGACTGACAGTAAGCGAACATTAGAGGGGGCTGTGGGGGGAGCATGAAGGTAAAAAGCCTTCATCTTTTGCAACCACTTTCAGCAGTTGCTACTTCCTTCTTTTTTAATTATGTAGCGCTACCCCTGTAGGACCCCCTGGATTTAACTGGTTCTTTCCCAAACAGTGCAGAGGCCACCATTCACATAGGCAGCAGTGAACTATGGCTTCAAAAAACAGTCTAGGATAAGTATTTTTGTGATTTATTGCATGCAGAACTTTAACAGGAGAAGGATTGAAGTGGTATGGGACACTCCAAAAACAGGAGGACACACTTCACCAGGTGAAACTTCTTGGAACAGTCTTTAAGCCAGCAACAAAAGGGGGAGCCAGCACTGAGACCTTGAATGAATGAATTAATAATTTGTATAGCGCTGCAATGCGAACTGAGTCACCTCAAGGAGCTGGATTGGTCCTGTGTTGTCCAGCTTCTTAGAAGAGGTAGGTCTTGAGTTTTTTCCTGAAGGCCTGATGGTTTTCTTCCATGCGGATGTAAGTCAGTAGTGTTCCATAGCCGTAGTCCTTGGACTGCGAATCTTCGTTCTCCCTTATGCTTTGTAGCGGGATTTGGGAATGAGGAGGAGGTTTTGGTTAGATGATCAAAGACTGCGATTGGGTGTGTGGTGTTTTATTTTATCAAGTAGGTATTGAGGAGCATTTCCTTGTATGCATTTGTGGGTGAGGCAGAGGGTCTTGAAAGAACCGTCTCAGGGAAGGAGCTACCACTGGCACCCCAAAGATAGAACAGCACACAGTCACTAGGCTCCTATGTTTAGGTCAGAACTCACAATGCCCCGGGGCAGCTTCAGACCTGCCAGCTTCAACCAGACACCCCTCAGTGAATTCTTCAGACCAGATAATTAGCTCCAAAAGTAATTAGGAATAAGTCCCCAGCTCTGCTATGGCTGGGTCCCTCGATGGACATCAGCAGATCCCAGCAGGACTGCCTCAAAGGGGCAGCAGCCCCTGAGGCTGGAAGCGTCTCCAGCAGGATCAGACCAGGGCTGCTCCAGGCCCCAGACTATTTATCTTCCTGTTCAGCCACCAACTGGGCACGTTAAATATTCTGACTGTCCATTTGACTTTTCCAGCCCTCTATGTTTTGGAAGACTCAAGAAAGCAGGATGAAGCAATCAAGCCTGAAGCCTGTGAAATTTATAACAGCCCTAAGCAATCAATAGGTGATCCAATGATTACAGAGTGGCTCCTAAATTGCCCATCGCATTCTCTACTAGGAGGGTGCTACATTTATCTATTCTAGGTATTTATATAGCACTGGCAATTTACCCTAACTCACATTCATTCATACACATCCTAGGGCCAAATTAGACAGGAGCCAATTAACCGGCCAGCATGTCTTTGGAATGTAGGGAGAAATCAGTAGACCCCGAGGAAACCCACGCATGCTCAAAGAGAAGATGCAAACTCCATACAGGTAGCGTTGTGGTTGAGATTTGAAATGATGACCTTAGTACTACCAGGCCAGTTTTCATAGTCTTGCCTCTTCCTTCATCTTATAGCAGTTTTGCAATGTGTCTCAATAGGGTGCATTCACACTGGTGGAGCATATGGACATGTGCAATTGTGATTTTGCGTGTGTTCATGAAACATGCAAGAAATGGGTGTTGCGCTTTATTGTTAATAGCACCCGAAATGGGGTAACAGGAGGCACAAAGACACACGGCAAAATGCGCGGTTAAAATATGCACAAGATGAGAGCAGCACACTGCCTCAAATTTGGTGGATGCACCCTGCTCTCCAACCTTGGTCTAAGGCAGTGATGGTGAACCTTGGCACCCCAGATGTTTTGGAACTACATTTCCCATGATGCTCAACTACACTGCAGAGTGCGTGAGTATCATGGGAAATGTAGTTCCAAAACATCTGGGGTGCCAAGGTTCGCCATCACTGGTCTTAGGTGTGTGGCATTATAGTGAAGATTACAACATACACTCTTGACTTCTACCCAAAGCAGTACCTTCATCATCTCTCAGACTTTTTTTAGGCCTCCTATTACAAATCTTTGGCTATGCACTTACTAACAGCGGCACAAATGTGAGTTCATGTCCACTGGCAAACTAACAAAAATAAAATATCCCCTATAACAAGAGACAGAGGAATACAGTGCCTAGAAAAAGTATTCATACCCCTTGACATTTTGTCATGTTACAACTAAAAACGTAAATGTATTTCATTGGGATTTTATGTGATAGACCAACACAAAGTGGCACATAATTGTGAAGTGGAAGGAAAATGATAAATTGTTTTCAAAATTGTTTACAAATAAATATGTGAAAAGTGCGAGGTGCATTTGGATTCAGCCCCCATTACTGTTATGCCCCTAACTAAAATCTAGTAGAACCAATTTCCTTCAGAAGTAAATAGAGTGCACCTGTGTATAATTTAATTTCAGTATAAATACAGCTGTTCTGTGAAACCCTCAGTGGTTTGTTAGAAAACCTTAGTGAACAAATAGCATCATGAAGGCCAAGGAACACACCAGACAGGTGAGGAATAAAGTTGTGGAGAAGTTTAAAGCAGGGTTAGGTTATAAAAATATATCCCAAGCTTTGAACATCTCATAGAGCACTGTTCAATCCATCATCCAAAAATGGAAAGAGTTTGGAACTACAAACCTACCAAGACATGGCCGTCCACCGAAACTGACAGGCCGGGCAAGGAGAGCATTAATCAGAGAAGTGGTCAAGAGGGTAACTCTGGAGGAGCTGCAGAGATCCACAGCTCAGGTGGGAGAATCTGTCCACAGGACAACTATTAGTCGTGCACTCCACAAATCTGGCCTTTATGGAAGAGTGGCAAGAAGAAAGTCATTGTTGAAAGAAAGCCATAAGAAGTCCCGTTTGCAGTTTGTGAGAAGCCATGTGGGCAGGGCTGGACTGGGACAAAAATTTGGCCCTGGACTTCATCATGAACGGCCCACTTTAATGTCCCCAACAGCATCCCCCTTACATCAGAGTGTCCCCACCAGCAGCCCCCTTCCCATCAGAGAGTCCCCATCAGCAGCCCCCTTCCCATCAGAGAGTCCCCATCAGCAGCCCCCTCCCCATCAGAGAGTAGCCATCAGCAGCCTCCTTCCCATCAGAGAGTCCCCATCAGCAGCCCCCTTCAGATCAGAGAGTCCCCACCAGCAGCCCCCTTCTCATCAGAGTCCCCACAAGCAGCACCCTTCACATCAGAGAGTCCCCACCAGCAGCCCCCTTCACATCAGAGAGTCCCCACCAGCAGCCCCCTTCACATCAGAGAGTCCCCACCAGCAGCCCCCCTTCTCATCAGAGTCCATACAAGCAGCACCATTCATATCAGAGAGTCCCCATCAGAAGCCCCCTTCACATCAGAGAGTCCCCATCAGAAGCCCCCTTCACATCAGAGAGTCCCCACCAGCAGCCCCCTTCACATCAGAGAGTCCCCACCAGCAGCCCCCTTCTCATCAGAGTCCATACAAGCAGCCCCCTTCACATCAGAGAGTCCCCACCAGCAGCCCCCTTCACATCAGTGTCCCCACCAGCAGCCCCCTTCACATCAGTGTCTCCATCAGAAGCCCCCTTCACATCAGTGTCTCCATCAGAAGCCCCCTTCACATCAGAGTGTCCTCCCTCTCCTCCCCCTCCCACATGTACTCAGTTTTGAAGGCAGCTTCTGTTCCTCTCTCCAGTCATGTGATAACAAGTGATAAGGGGAGAGAGGAAGGAAAGTCTGCCGGCTGTCTATCTCCCCCTGCAGGCTGGAGGGAGCAGAAAGCCTAATGCTCTCTCCAGCAAGTGACGGAGCTGCTCCTTCTGACAGGTGTGAAATCGTGATCACTCACTGTCAGAGAGGAGTGACTCCAGGACTGCACCTGACCCGTCCACTGAGCCATCGGCCCACCGGAAAACTCCCTGTAGTCCCGATGGCCAGTACATGCCTGCATGTGGGGGGACACAGCAAATATGTGGAAGAAGGTGCTCTGGTCATATGAGACCAAAATTTAACTTTTAATAGTGCGCTAGAAACTAAATTAATAATACAATGCACGATAAAACAATCACATGAAATGAAATGTCCATAAAGATATGATTGCTGGAAAAACTGTACTAAAGAAACTCTATATCAAAATCCGTATGCCGATATAATGAAAAAAAAATTATTTAAAAAAAAAGTGCAAACAAAAAGTCACCACCACCTCAGTGTGAACTGCCTGCTCACCTTCCAAATATTTTCAGACAGAAATACTCATAGTGGTCAGCCTCTATGTGTTCCGATCCTGGGTAATGGTATAAATAGTTTCCGGGGATTCTCCCAGGGTAATTGACTTCTCCAGGGTAAGTGGATTCTCAAAATAATTAACACAACATCATCACGCAAGATTGCTAATATACTATTTGTTTCCACTCAGTGGAGAATAAACACTCAAATTTGGCTCAGTAGATAACGCATATCGAAGCTGTCCAGAGTTGATGGGAAGATGGATGGAGCCAAACACAGGGCAATCTTAGAAGAAACCTGTTAAAAAACAGCAAAAGACTTGAGACTCAGGCGGAGGTTCACCTTCTAGCAGGACAATGACCCTAAATATACAGCCAGAGCTACAATGGAATGGTTTAGATCAAAGCATATTCATGTGTTAGAATGGCCCAGGCAAAGTCGAGACCTAAATACAATTGAGAATCTGTGGTTAGACTTGAAAATGGCGGTTCACAAAACACTCTCCATCCAATCTGACAGAGCTTGAGCTATTTTGCAAAGAAAAATGGACAAAAATGTCACTCTCTAGATGTGCAAATCTGGTAGAGACATCCCCAAAAAGACTTGCAGAATTGCAGTGAAAGGAGATTCTACAAAATATTAACTTGGGGGGGCTGAATACAAATGTACACCACATTTTTCAGATATTTAAAACATTTTAAAAAACATTTATCATTTTTCTTCCACTTCACAATGTGCCACTTTGTGTTGGTCTATCACATAAAAGCCAAATAAAATACATTTACGTTTTTGGTTGTAACATGACAAAATATGGAACATTTCAAAGGGTATGAATACTTTTTCAAGGCACTGTATACAGATGCATCTCTAAAAATTAGATCATCAAAAAGTTTATTTATTTCAGTAATTCAATTCAAAAAGTGAAACTCATATTATACAGATTCATTACACACAGAGTGATGTATTTCAAGCGTTTTTCTTTTAATTTTGATGATTATGGCTTACAGCTAGTGAAAACCCAAAATTCAGAATCTCAGAAAATCAGATGATTGTGAAAAAGTTCAATGTTGTAGACTGATAGTGTCACACTCTAATCGGCTAATTAACTCAAAACACCTGTAAACCCTTGTACACACGGTCAGAGAATCTGTCGGAATGAGTCTTATCGGACCGTGTCGTCAGATAATCCGACTGTGTGTGGTATGCATCGGACTGATTCCGTCCGAATCTCCGTCCGACCCAATTTTCCAACATATAAAACAATAAAAATAGTGTAGCGCTTCAATAATAAGTGTAATCAACACAAATTATATAAAAATAGTAATAGCGAAACAGAAATCGCACAGAACCAAATGCCTAGAAATCAAAGTCCAACATAAAACACTCATTCAACTGTGTTGATGGCGTAGAAGTGACCAAACCGTCACATAGAAGGACAATGGTGTACTGGACGAATGTGTTCATACGGGTAAACTTGATTGTAAGCATCAAAATGAAAAGCGAATAAATACTTCTTACCGGAGCGGTTGGACTCACACAGTCATATGACGGTTGAGTCTAGAAGGCTTGGGGTCACACTCTGGGACCAAAGACTATAAGGAGAGAGGTCTTCTGAGCTGGTGGAGGAGCTCCGGGCGGTTGCAGACCCAAAGGTGGATCCTTCCAGATGAAACATCAAAGGTCAAGATGATCAAGCTCAGACGCAGAAAAAAGAAAAAAAAAAAAGAAAAAAAGGCTCCACATGGTGCGGGTCAAACAATATAAAAAAGTTGATTTCATCATGCCCCAGTTGAAGACACATATGTCGAAACGCGTCGGGCGAGCTGTTGGCACCCCACATTGCTTTTAGTTCATTTTGTTTTTTATGTGATCACTAAGTCATTTATTACCTTTTTGACTTCAATAAATCAACTTTTTTATATTGTTTGACCCGCACCATGTGGAGCCTTTTTTTCTTTTTTCTCCTCTCCATTGCTTTGGTGTAAAACTTTACAAGCACTCCCCTCCCCATTCGGGGGAGGCGGGATTGTTGGCGCAACGGGCTGCGTCTGAGCTTGATCATCTTGACCTTTGATGTTTCATCTGGAAGGATCCACCTTTGGGTCTGCAACCGCCCGGAGCTCCTCCACCAGCTCAGAAGACCTCTCTCCTTATAGTCTTTGGTCCCAGAGTGTGACCCCAAGCCTTCTAGACTCAACCGTCATATGACTGTGTGAGTCCAACCGCTCCGGTAAGAAGTATTTATTCGCTTTTCATTTTGATGCTTACAATCAAGTTTACCCGTATGAACACATTCGTCCAGTACACCATTGTCCTTCTATGTGACGGTTTGGTCACTTCTACGCCATCAACACAGTTGAATGAGTGTTTTATGTTGGACTTTGATTTCTAGGCATTTGGTTCTGTGCGATTTCTGTTTCGCTATTACTATTTTTATATAATTTGTGTTGATTACACTTATTATTGAAGCGCTACACTATTTTTATTGTTTTATCTGTTGAACTTTGTTTGTTTTTGGTGTTGGCTGCTGTTGTGGCCGTTGTGGCCATTTTTTCACAAACTATAGCGCAGTGTTTTCCCTTTTTACAATTTTCCAACATGTTGGAAATATTTCCCGACCAACTGGGCCGGACGGACCTAATCCGATCATGTGTAGAGCATTTCCATCTGACCAAGTGCCACGCATGCTCAGATCAAATTCCTACATCAAAGCTATTGGCTATTAGCCTGAATGTAGTCCCATCGTAACGAAATTACGTCATCACGTTCTGAAAGATCGGATTTTTCGCCAACTTGGCCCAACCGTGTGTATGCAACAGTTTCGGACACAATCCGTCTGACTAAATCCGACGGGCAAAATCCGACGGATTTGGTTGGCAAAATCTCCGACCTTGTGTACGTGGGCTAAGGGTTTCCTGAGCCTTTAAATTGTCTCTCAGTCTGGTTCAGTAGGTTACACAATCATAGGGACTGGTGACTTGACAGTTGTCCAGAAGACAGTCATTGACACCCTCCACAAACAGGGAAAGTCACCAAAGGTCATTGCTAAAGAAGCTGGCTGTTCACAGAGTGCAGTGTCCAAGCATTTTAATGGAAAGTTGAGTGGAAGGAAAAATTGTGCTAAAAAAAAGGCGCACAAGCAACAGGGATAACAACAGGGATAACCACAACCTTGAGAGGGTTATGAAGCAAAGGTCATTCAAAAATGATGGGAAGATTCACAAGGAGTGGACTACGGCTGGTGTCAGAGCTTCAAGAGCCACCGCACAGATGCATCCAGGACATGGACTACAACTGCCACATTCCTTGTGTCAAGCCACTCCTGAACCAGAGACAACGTCAGAAGCATGTGGTCCAAAGTTCTCTTTTTAGATGAAAGTAAATGTTGTATTTCATTTGTAAATCAATATCCCAGAGTCTGGAGGAAGACCGGAGAGGCACAGAATCCGAGTTGCATGAGGTCCAGTGTGAAGTTTCCACAGTCGGTGATGACTTGGGGAGCCATGCCATTTGCTGGTGTTGGTCCACTGTGTTTTCTCAAGTCTAAAGTCAACACAGCCCTCTACAAGGAAATTCTAGAGCACTTCATGCTTCCCCCTGCTGACCAGCTTTATGGAGATGCTGATTTAATTTACCAGCAAAACTTGGCACTTGCCCAAAAATACCAATGCCTGGTTTAATGATCATGGTATCACTGTGCTCGATTGTCCAGCAAACTTGCCTGACCTAAACCCCATAGAGAATCTGTGGGGTATTGTCAAAAAAAACATGAGAGACACCAGACCCACCAATGCAGACAAGCTGAAGGCCGCTATCGAAGCAACCTGGGCTTCCATAACACCTCAGCAGTGCCACAGGCTGATCCCCTCCATGCCACGCCGCATTAATGCAGTAATTAATGCAAAAGGAGCACCGGCCAAGTATTGAGTGCATACTATACTGTACATGGACATACTTTTCAGTAAGCCAACATTTCTCTATTAAAAATACATTTTTTCATTGGTCTTATGCAATATTCTAATTTTCAGAGATACTGAATTTGGGGTTGTACTAGCTGTGAGCCATAATCATCAAAATTAAAAGAAATAAACGCTTGAAATATATCACTCTGTGTGTAATGAATCTATATAATATGACCTTCACTTTTTGAATTGAATTACTGAAATAAATGAACTTTTGACGATCTCGTTTTTTGAGATGCATCTGTATACAGTGCCTTGAAAAAGTATTCATACCCTTTGAAATGTTCTACGAACGGACTTGCCCACACACGACCGGACTAAGTCTGTTTCGAAAGTCCGTTTGTTTTTAATGTGATGACGTAAGACGGGATTAAACAAGGGGCTTCAATAGCCAGTAGCCAATAGCTTCCCTTGCGTTGTATTTGGTCCGTTCAGCACACAGATAAACGTTTTTCCCGTTTTTTAGTCCGTCGGAATTTAGTCCATTGGATAGATTTGAAACATGTTCGATTTTTTTTTTTGAAAAATGATCGGACTAGTCCACACACGATCGGATTGTCCAATGGACTGATCCCGTCAGACCTAGTCTTTAACTGCTTGCTGCCCGTCCACCGTCAAATGACAGCGGGGCGGTGCAGCTCTTGTGCCGGTGGGGGGCGTGCAGCGTGGCGATTGTGGCCACGCCACATTGCTAGGACATGGCACAACCCCGATCTCTGCAGCTCTTTAACAATGTGATTGGCTATGTCCAATCACAGCCGGTCGCATGTAAACAAGGAAGTGCCGGTAATTGGCTCTCCTTGCCTCACACTGACAAAGTGTGAGGAGAGGAGAGCCGATTAGCTGCATCTCCTCACAGGGGGACATGTAGGAATGTAATCAGGACACTGATCATCAGTGTCCTGATTACAATAAAGAAAAAGAATGTCAACAATCAGTGCCCACCAATGCCAACTATCAGTGCCCACCAGTGGCAGCAATCAGTGCCCACCAGTGCCCACAAGTGCCACCAATCAGTGCCCATTAGCGATGCCAGTCATTTCTGGCTATCAGTGCCACCTATCAGTGCTGCCCATCAAAGCCCATCACTGCTGTCAATCAATGCCCAGTGTTGCCCATCAGTGCCACCCATCAATGCCCATCAGTACTGCCTATCATTGCCCACTAGTGCCGCCTATCAGTGCCCACCAGTGCCACCTATTAGTGCCCACTAGTGCCACCTAACAGTGGCCATCAGTTCCGCCTATCAGTGCTCATGAGTACCACCTAATAAGTGCCGCCTCATCAATGCCCACCAGTTCAGCCTATCAGTGCCCATCAGTGCCGCCTCATCAATGCCCACCAGTTCAGCCTATCAGTGCCCATCAGTGCAGGCAAAAAATTACTTACTTACAAAATTTACAGACAGAAAAAAGGTAAAAACATTTTTTTCAACGTTTTTGGTCTCTTTTTTTTTTTTTTTTAAATAATAAACCCAGCAGTGATTAAATAGCACCAAAAGAAATCTCTATTTGTGTGAAGAAATTGATAAAAAATGTGTTTGGGTACAGTGTAGCATGATTCAAAGTGCGACAGAGCTGAAAGCTGAAAAATGGCCTGGGCAGGAGGGGGTGTTAGTGCACAGTAGGCGAGTGGTTAAAGAGGAACTGCAGTATAATTTGTAATAAAAATATCTTTGCCATTCGGAAGCTTCCCTCCAACCACTTTTGCATATTATTTTATATATACTGTGATTCTGTACTTGCCAAATATGCTGCAGAAATCTCCCTCCTCTGAGTCTGGCTGCAGCCATTTTAGCTGTGGGCAGCTGAAGCTGCTGCCTGTTCACTTCCTGGATTTACACAGACACACAGAGGCACACCCCCAGCTCTGCAGCTCTCATTGGCCCTTTTATGACTCATCCCCCCCTCCCTTCCTGGCAAACTGTCACGAGAGTGAGAGAGAGAGCTGTGCATGATGACATAAGCCTAGGCCAATGACCAGGCAAGAAACAGGAAGTGGACTGTATAAGGGATTTTCTGGCAGAAAAAAAAATGTTTTACTATCCAAAGTTAAAACAACAAGGACAGAAGATTTAATAGATGTAAATGTGAAAAAATTACTGAAGATCCGCTTTAAGTGGTTAAACTGACCTCATTTGCAGACCGAAGTTCATTACTTTGATCTAAAAGATCTAAATGATACATGTTTCTTTTTATCTTAGCGCTGAGCAATGTTGTGAAAAATTTGCAGGCTTTTTTTTTTTTTACAGCTCTTGGCAGAGAACTGCTTTGTACTTGTTACATGAATCATGGAAATGCAGGATTAAGATTAAGATTTTATGAATTAAAGGGGTTGTAAAGGTTTGTGTTTTTTCACCTTAATGCATCCTACGCATGCCCGCAAGCCACCTCTTAAAGGGCAATGTACGGGGCATAAGTGGGGTGCAGCGAAGTGTGGCGGAATAATACACTCAGTCCCAGTGCAATGAAAGAACTTGTACTGAGATAATGCAGAAACAATTTACAAACAGGCAAACAATCAAAACTTCCCCTTTGGGTGTAGCTCTGCTTTAAATAGACTTTGCTTGACCCAAGATGGCTGCCAGAGGAACACGAGACAATAACATCGAATTGGATGCTTCCCCAGTGACCCAGAAAACCATAGAACATTAGTCTCTAAACTGCAGCCTGGGGGCCAGATGTGGCCCTTTGCTTGCCTTTATCTGGCCCTTGGGCACTATTCCACAAACTGACACCAGTGGTGGGGCATCATTCCCCCTATTGTGATGTGAGCAAGGGGAAGCGCTTACACACCTGTATTCATCCCCCTACTGACACCATCAATGGGGCACTATTCCTCCCATTAAAACCAATGATGGGGCAGTGATGCTGGGGCATTTTCTTCTCCCAATTGCTACAGTCCAGCCCCCATAAAGCCTGAAGGATAGTAAATTGGCCCCCTGCTTAGAAAGTTTGGAGTGCAGTGCAGCTGCAGAAGAGCGCCACCTACAGTAGAGAGAGTAGAGTGCATCTGCCTGCATGTCTGTTCACATGGTGCAGTGTGATTTTTGAAAAGGTGCAGGTGCTTCTTTTGGTGCGTTTTTGTCTCCATAGACCTCAATGGGAGCACATGAAAAATGCATGCATTTTTGGCACATTTTCGGTGCATATTTGGCAGGATTTTGTGCTTAAAGCGATTGTAAAGGATTTTTTTTTTTAAATAACAAACATGCCTGTATTTACCTGCTCTGTTCAAGGGTTTTATAACAGAGTGGCCCCAACCCTCCTTTTCTGGGGTACCCTGACGGCACTCCTGGCCCCTCCTCTTCATTGAGTGTCCCCACGGAGAGCCACTTTAAATGGTGGGCACTCTAGGCGGGGACGTTCCTGAGTCCTGCTGCTGCGTCCATTGACACAGACAGTAGCACTTGGCCCCGTCCCGTCAATGGCTTCTGCTGCTATCTATCTATACAATAAGAACCCAAGAGCCGCTGGGATCGATCTCGCTGCTGGAACGATCGAGTTTCAGGTAAGTAAAAGGTGGAGCTCTGGGGGGGAGGGCGTAGCTGCACCTACAAAAGGCTTTTCACCTTAATGCATAGAGTGCAGTAAAGTGAGAAACCTTGACTACTCCTTTAACAGTCAGCTGCCATAACCCCGCGATTACAACTCAGCCGCGATGTCAGGGGTGGGCGGGACCAAGCGATATAAACACCAGCCAATGTTTGAGCTGCTTCAGAGAGGGGGCAGGGCCCCATAAATGTAGTGGCCCGCCCAGACCCCATCCCACTGGCTGGTGTTTGATGGCCGTTCGGTCCCTCCCACCCCCGACATCACCACTGACTTTTGACAGCCAGTGTCTCTCCCTGCATGCAGTGTCATTATCTGACAGCTCTGGCAATCCTCACAAGCCACACACTCTTGGATGCAGCATTTTGGGGCAAATCTCTGGAGACAGCACGAGGTGATTAGGGTGTGCCCAGACACACCCGGCACACCCCGTGTACACACCTATGGTGGCAGGTGATGTGGCAAGTGACAATCCACATTTGCTGCCAGGTGAAAGTGGCAAGCAACAATCCACATCTGGGGGCAGGTGGCGGTGGCAAATAACACGCTGCATCTGGTGACAGGCGACGGTGGCAAGTGACACGCTGCATCTGATGGCAGGAGATAGGGCAAGTGGCACTCCGCATCTGGTGGCAGGAGATAGGGCAAGTGGCCTGCCCAAGGCTCCCACTGATTCTGCATTATGGTGAGTTGAACCACTTCATTATATATTAGAATGAAACAATGAGCTTCAATCACCCTGACACCATATCAACCATGGTGCCATGATGATTGAAGCTCTAAAACAAGCCATTGGCCATGAAATATGGCTTACCACTGGCGTGCCCCCAATGCCCCCCCCCCCCTCGCGCGGGCCTGCAGAAAGGTTGGTGCCCCAGATCTTTTTCAGACCTAGCAACGCCCCCGGGTGGCTGATAGAATGACTGCACCGCAGAATAAAGGTAGATTCCGTGTTCTATCAGTATTCCAACACTAGACACTGTCCTACCTCCCATCTTAGTTAATTTGTGTTGGGGGGGGGGGGGGGGGCAATAAAGGACCTAACCTGTGAGTCGGGTTTATATTTGTCTGTATTAGGCCTAGAATTCAATCAATGAATTTGTATACTGTTTCAATGGTTGGATGCTTGCTTTCTTGTTCAACAGTTTTTTCTTTTTTTTTGATACACATGGAACAAGCGAGGACTGTTCGCTGTTCTACTGACGATTCTTTAACCACCTCCCACTCGGTCACTGAACATATACGGCCAGGTGGGCGCTTCCTCCTGAGTGGACGTTCAGGAACATCCACTCAGAAGGAGGGGGATCATGGTGCGCGCGTGCGCGGGTGCGCAGGTGCCCGCACAGTGGCGTGATCCCGATGCGCTCGTCACACGGCGCATCTCTGATCTGCAGGAGGGCTCTGTGATTGGCCCTAATGATTGCATGATGGCTGTGTCCAATCACAGCCGTCATGTGATGTAAATAGAGAGCTGGTTGCCAGACAATCGGCTCTCCTCTCCTCATACAGAAGTTGTCAGTGAGGAGAGGAGATCAGATCACTGCAGCCAGCTGGTGATCAGTGAGTATGAGCTGTTTTTTTACAGCTTTTTACACACTGATCACCGGCCCAGTGTCCCCACACAATGTCCCCTAAATAGTGTCCCCAAAACGCTGTCCCCACACATATATCCCCACACAGTAAAAACATCTGTAATAGCATAGCTCCCAACTGTCCCTGATTTCGAGGGACTGTCCTTCATTTGGAGCAATGTCCCTCTGTCCCTCTTTCCTCCTCATTTGTCCCTGATTTTGGTCTGATCTATATAGTTGTATATAAAATTTACATTTTTATCTTTCAAAATGTGTTTTCCAGTGCTAAATCTTTCATCCAATCTCTAAATTGCTGCATTTGTAAATTTCAGAAGCCAAAGTAAAAGAATAGTAGAGGTTAAAAAAAAAAAAAAGCACTTGTGGGTTTTACTAATATTGTTTTTGAATAATTCTCCTTTAAGGGGGCGTGGCAGGGTGTGTGTCCTATGCCTACATACTTTTGCTAACAAGTGTCCCTCGTTCCCATCTCAAAAAGTTGGGAGGTATGTGTAACAGTAAACTGATATGTCCCAATGATCATCTGCGCACATCTGTACATGATCACCTGCGCACATCTGTACATAATCACCTGCGCACATCTGTACATAATCACCTGTGCACATCTGTACATAATCACCTGCGCACATCTGTACATAATCACATGTGCACATCTGTCTGTGATTACACAAACCAATGACCTCATTTGTAAATTTCAGAAGCCAAAGTAAAAGAATAGTAGAGGTAAAAAAAAAGCACTTGTGGGTTTTACTAATATTGTTTTTGAATAATCCTCCTTTAAGGGGGCGTGGCAGGGGGTGTGTCCTATGCCTACATACTTTTGCTAACAAGTGTCCCTCGTTCCCATCTCAAAAAGTTGGGAGGTATGTGTAACAGTAAAATTATATGTCCCAATGATCATCTGCACACATATGTCCGTGATCATCTGCGCACATCTGTACATGATCACCTGTGCACATCTGTCTGTGATTACATAAACCAATTATACACTTAACTGGATTTTTGCTGCATTTGTAAATTTTAGAAGCCAAAGTAAAAGAATAGTAGAGGTAAAAAAAAGCACTTGTGGGTTTTACTAATATTGTTTTTGAATAATTCTCCTTTAAGGGGGCGTGGCAGGGTGTGTGTCCTATGCCTACATACTTTTTCTAACAAGCGTCCCTCGATCCCATCTCAAAAAGTTGGGAGGTATATGTAACAGTAAAATTATATGTCCCAATGATCATCTGCACACATATGTCCGTGATCACCTGCGCACATCTGTACATGATCATCTGTGCACATCTGTACATGATCACCTGCGCACATCCGCACATGATCATCCGTGCACATCTGTACATGATCATCCGTGCACATCTGTACATGATCACCTGTGCACATCTGTACATGATCACCTGTGCACATCTCTACATGATCACCTGTGCACATCTCTACATGATCACCTGCGCACATCTGTACATGATCATCTGCGACACATCTGTACATGATCACCCACATCTGTACACGATCATCCGCGAACATCTGTACATGATCACCTGTGCACATCTGTACATGATCACCTGTGCACATCTGTACATGATCACCTGCGCACATCTGCACATGATCATCTGCGCACATCTGTACATGATCATCTGCCCACATCTGTCTGTGATCACACAAACCAATTATTATACACTTAACTGAATTTCGTTTTACCAAAGATATGTAGCAGAATACATTTTGGCTTAAATTTATGAAAAAAATTGATTTTATTGGATTTCTTTTAAAACAGAAAGTAGAAAATATTTTTTTTTCTTCAACATTTCTGCTTTTTTTTTCACTTATATCGCAAACAAATAAAAAAATGATTTGTAAATAAATACCACCAAAAGAAAACTCTATTTGTGTGAACAAAATGCTAAAAATAAAATTTGGGTACAGTGTTGCATGACCGCGCAATTCTTCTTGAAAGTGCAAGAGCGCTGAAAGCTGAAAATTGGCCTGGGAAGGAAGGGGGTGAAAGTGCTCGGTATTGAAGTGGTTAACAATCTACGTAAAAGATCAATAAAAACCATTGAAACAGAAAAAAATAAAATGAATGAAGCAAGAAAAAGCATAAAAATGCACTTAAAAACATGCAAAAATGCACTACAAAAAAATGTACCTACTACAAGCAATTGCGCAGCAGCACTTGAACCTCGGCTTATTCTCTGTACAAATGTACCTTGACAATGATGTAGAGCACCGCGCATCCTGTCAGACGCCGCTTATCATACAAATAGAGCTCAGATTTCATCTGAGACTCCGGGGATCGCTTCTTCTTGGATTCTGACAATGAGGCTTTGATTGGTGTCTAAAATAATACCATAAAACAGAAAATGGCTCCACGGAAATAGATCAGGTTCTTATTCACTGGCGGAATGCGCAGCGTTTTTTATTGTATGATTCATTCTTCGCCTTGTTTTTTTCCTCCTACATCTACAGAACTCTTCAATCCGACATGTTTGCATAGAGCAGCTGTACTGTATATATGTGAGATCAAGGCGAAGGCTGGGAAGTGCGCTCATAGTGCCGCCGAGAGATTGGGGAGTCGGCTCTGCCCGTCTTCTTTTTAATAATGAAGGATTTAAGGGGATCTCAACTTGAGACCGCAAAGGACCGCTACAGCGAAAAAAACATTGTATCTCAGTAGCTGCAGGAGGAGAATATCTGTAATGATTAGTATAGGAATTCTTTTTTTACAATATGCCCCCTTTTTTTTTCTCCGCATTTACCGACCAAATAAGTTGAATAAAAGTAACAGTCACTTACTAAAGGCAATATTTACTGACCCCCCCAAAAAAAGAGAGATCTGCGATGGATCCGGTAAAATGTGATCTGCAGGTGTTGAGGAAGTGATGGGGCTCAGGGGGCAGCGGGGGGAGGAGGGGCCAGAAATGTCGTAGATCGCCATGGGCGATCTCACCCAGAAGTGGGAGCGGGTACCTGTCAAAACCAGGTAACTGCTCCACCCCCCAAAAAATGTGGCAGTGAAGGGGGGGGGGGTGTACGAACAAGCGGAGCTTCCCCGTTTGGGTGGAGCGCCGCTTTAACCGCTTGCTGACCAGCCGCCCGTCATTATACTGCGGCAGGTTGGCTCGTTCCCGTAAATCGCCTTAGCTGTACGTTCGTCCCTTTAACAGCTATAGTGGGCACGGGCCTGCTGCATGGAGGGGGAGCTGATGCATACCTCCCAACTTTATGAGATGGGAATGAGGGACACCTACTTGCAAATGTATGTAGGCATAGGACACGCCCCCTGCCACACCCCCTTAAAAGGAGAATTAACCAAAAAAAAAGTTAAATAAATCCACAAGGGCTTTTTTTTTACCACTACTATTCCTTTATATTGGCTTTTAAAATGTACAAATGCAGCAATTTAGAAATTGGATGAAAGGTTTAGCACTGGGAAACACTTTTTCAAAGATAAAAAGTGCATTTTATATACATCTATATAAATCAGACCAAAATGAGATGAAAAGAGGGACAGAAGGACATTACTCCAAATCAGGGACAGTCCCTCAAAATCAGGGACATCTGGGAGGTATGCTGATGTGCGTGGTCGGCGGCCGCAATGTCCCCCAACCACCCACAATCGCTCCGCAAACAGCCAGCACTAGGTATCTTTCAATGTAAACAAACAGATTCCCGTTCTGACAGGGGAGTAGAAAGAGACAGTCTGTTCCTAGTGATCAGGAACTGCAATCTCTCTCTACTCCCAGTCTGTCCCCCCCCCCCCCCACCACAGATAGAAACACCTCCCAGGGAACAAATGTAACCCCTTGATCGCCCCCTAGTGTTAATCCCTTCCCTGCCAGTGTGATTTATACAGTAATCAGTACATTTTTATAGCACTGATTGCTGTATAAATGTCACTAGTCCCAAAAAAGTGTCAAAAGTGTCCAATCTGTCCGCCGCAATGTCGTAGTCCAGATAAAAATTTGCAGATCACCACCATTGCTAGTAAAAAAAAAATAATAATAATAAAAATGTCATAAATCTATCTCCTATTTTGTAGACGCTATAACTTTTGTGCAAACCAATCAATATACGCTTATTGCAATTTTTTTTAATTAAAAAAATATGTAGCAGAATACGTATCGGCCTAAACTTTTTTTATATTTTTTGGGATATTTATTATAGCAAAATAAAAAATATTGTTATTTTTTTTTTTCAAAATTATCAGTCTTTTTTGTGTATAGCGCTAAAAATGGCCCGGTCATGAAGGTGGGAAATATAGATAATATAGAAATATAGGCCAAACTTTTTTTGCCATTTCGGATAGAGTAAGAGAGGGTTATAACCCTTGTAATGTTTTTTTTTGCCATCTTTGTCCCATTGCAGAGATTTCCCTTCACTTCCTGTCTCATAGCCAAACAGGAAGTGAGAGGAAATCCCTGCAAATTAAAATGTTTATTACCCCAACACTTCATTTTACTTATATTTGCCTGCTGTACCATGTACTTGTATAAGAAAGTCTCCTGTTCTCTTTGTACTGCTTCCTTTATGTGAAATCCCTGGTGTTCCTGCCAGTCCCTCTGTTTTCCTATTAAAAACTGACCAAACTAAGCAAGAGAGCACAGCGTGGTCAGTTCTCTAGCTATGCTGGAAACTCAGCCTTCTCTCTTCAAATGATCAAACTTGTCCTGACATGCCCCCTGCACAGCCATTCACTGGGAAGCTCAGTGTGCTGCTGCATCTCTTCCCCCCGGCAGTCATGCAGCTGAGAACAGAGGTAACTTTGGGACCCCCAGGTCACCAGAGCTAGTGCTCCCATTGGAAGATTTCCCCTTTATTACTTTTCTGGAGACAACCCAAAATGTGGGATTTTCTTTTATTCTCACTTTTAATGATAAGGATTAAAAGACAGACAGCACTAAAAACTGACAGGGGTTCTAATCCATCTCCTACCGAGCGCCGCTGAAAAAGACCGAGCGCTGACGAAAAAGGCCGAGCCGACTGCTCGGCTCCGCTCGCAGTCCCCCTCCCTGCTGTTTCTGGAGCGAGCGATGCCGAAAAAGACCAAGCCGACTGTACTGTGTATTTGGCTCGGCTCCACTCGCAGTCCCGCCCAGACTTCTTCGTCGGCGCTTGGTCTGTCTCGGCAGCGGGAAATTTAAACATGGGCAAGGCTGCAAACGGCAATGGGCAAGCTGCAAACAGTGCTGGGCAAGCTGCAAATGACACTGGCAAGCTGCAAATGACACTGGCAAGCTGCAAATGACACTGGCAGGCTGCAATGATGGACAAGGCTGCAGATGCACACTGATAAGGCTGCATTGATGGGCATTTAAATGTAAGTTTTTTTTCCCTTAAATTTCCCTCCTAAAACTTTTTTCCTTAAAATGCCTCCTAAACTTGGGGTGCGTGTTATACGCCGATAAATATGGTATATATAATGTTTGGAGGCTCTGAGTCATTTTCTAGTAAAAAAAATAACAAAATGATGATTTTTACATGTAGGAGAGAAGTGTCAGAAATGGTTTGGGAGGCAAGGGGTAAAGTCCATTTAAAGGAATTGTAAAGGCGGAAAGTATTTCATCTTAATGCATTCTTTGCATTAAAGTGGAGTTCCACCAAAAAAAGTGGAACTTCCACTCATTTGTCCCCCCCCCCCCCCCCCCAGAGCCACATTTGGCACCTTTCAGGGGGGAGCGGATACCTGTTTTTGACAGGTACCATGCCCCCACTTCCGGGAGACTGGGCAGCAGCGAATTACGTCAGCAGCTCGGTTCCCTCCTCCTCTCTCCTCCTTCCCCCACCGCTGGGCCAGTAGGAGAGTGAGCAGTTCCTTACACATGCGCAGTAGGGACCCGGCATGAAGCCGCAATGCTTCACTGCTGAGGTCCCTTACTGGCACTGGCGGCGACAGCTGATGGAAACACCAGCTGCGGTGCCGACATCGCTGGACAGGAAAGTGTCTTATTATTAAAAGTCAGCCGCTGCAGTATGTGTATCTGCTGGCTTTTAATTTTTGCAGCAGTGGGTGGACCTCCGCTTTAAGATAAAAAACCTTCTGTGTGTAGCAGCCCCCCCCCCCCCCCGACACTTACCCTCCTGATTGGCTGAGACTAAGCAGCGGCGCCATTGGCTCCCACAGCTGTCAAAGTCAGTGAGCCAATCGGGGGGGGGGGGGCGAACGGCAGCTCCATGTCTGAATAGACACAGCTTGGGTGCCCCCATAGCAAGCTGCTTTCTGTGGGGGCACTCATCAGGGGGGAGGGGCCAGGAGAAGCAAAGAGGGACCCGAGGCCTGGGCTGCTCTGTGCAAAAGCAACTGCATAGAGCAGGTAAGTATAACATGTTTGTTATTTTTATTTTTAAAACAAGACTTTACAATCACTTTTAGGGTCCAATTACATGGGGTACTTGACTGTTTATCGAGATGCACGGCTGCAAAATCAGACCTGCTTTGTCCCAATATGAAATTCAGGTGCGTGCGGGTGTGGTCCCTGAATGCACACAGGGTGAGTTTAGGAACCTGTACCCACACATGTCCTATTGGGACACAGCGGCTATGTCTGTTCAGCCACTTTCCCAATAGATTTCTATAGACTGCTGATACTGAATGAATGAATGAATGAAATACTTGTATAGCGCACAATGCGAACTGAATCGCCTCTAGGCATTTAAACAACGCCTGTGCATCCCTGTGCCATGTCAGGAAAACACGGACCTGCATGGGGCACGCACTCCGGCGCCCCATGTGACTAGACCCTTAAACTGCATGTTTATTAAAAACTAAACAGTTCACAAAGTGACAACACTGTTCCATGATTTCACTAACATTGTGTGTTAGTGTATTTAAATCTGCCAATCCCATTTAAGACTCCCCCCCACCCCCAGACTGACAAAGCTGTTGTCCAAAGGTTCTCCCCTGTGCTGCTTCATCCAGAGTGGTGGCACTCTACTATATGAGGTGTGTTACTGGCAAGATCGCCAGGAGAAAACAATGGGAAACAATGGGAAAAATATAAGAAATATTATTATTATTATATTTTTGGTTTTGGGTTTATTTTTAAGGGGTTAAGTATAAAAGGCATAACGAACTACAGAGTCCATCCATGGGAATAATTAAAAATCTGCTCATCTGCATCACATTATTATTACTGTAATATTCATTTGGGCAGGCGATGTCTAGTCCTCAATAACACTTATGAAGAATTTCATCTACCTTGTACAATATATTGCTTCCCATGCAGTATAGCCTGGTGTTGCTAGGAGATCCTCACTGATTACAGAAGCGCTGACTTCCCATCTGTTGCTCTCTAATGCCATACATCAAGTGATCCGAATTTAGAGCACAACTCCAAAAAAATGCAAACATGATCCCTTCCAGTGGGCTGTGCCCATACTAGATGGGTTAGTTGCTTCTTTAGTCTAGAGCAGGGGTCTTCAAACTGCCTACCGAGGGCCTTTGCTAGCCTTTATCTGGCCCTTGGGGCACTATTCGTCCCACTGATACCAACAACGGAGCACTATTTCTTACACCAATACCAATGATGGGATACTATTCCTGCTACTTATTAGGGGCACTACTCCTCCTCCTATTGACCACCAACCCTGAGGCCATATTTATTCTTACTGATGCTGGGCCCAGTACATGTTCTGCCCCCGCTGGGCACAATTTGGCCCTTCTAAAGTCTGAAGGCCAATAAACTGGCCCTTTGTTTGAAAAGTTTGGAGACCCTTGGTCTAGAGCAGTAGTGTCCAAACTGTGTGCTTACATTTATCCGGCCATTGGGACAATATCCCTCCCCCCACTGTCAGCAACAGTGGGGCATTGTTCCTGTCACTGACGCAAACAATGTGGGACTAGACCTCTCACTGAAACCAACTATGGCACACTATTTCTCCCACCAACACCAATGATGGAGCACTATTCCTTCCACTAATACCAATGATGGGGCACTAGTCCTCCCTCTGAAACCAATTATGGGGCCCTAAGCCTCCCTCTGACACCAATGATGGGGCCCTAGTCCTCCCACTGCCTCCACTGATGGGGCCCTAGTCCTCCCACTGACTACAATGATGGGGCCCTAGTCCTCACACTGACTCCAATGATGGGGCACTATTCCTCCCACTGAATCCAACGATGGGGCCCTAGTCCTCCCACTGACTCCACTGATGGGGCCCTATTCCTCCCACTGACTCCAATGACGGGGCACTATTCCTCACACTGACTCCAATGATGGGGCACTATTCCTCACACTGAATCCAACTATGGGGCCCTAGTCCTCCCACTGACTCCAATGATGGGGCACTATTCCTCACACTGATTACAACGATGGGGTCCTAGTCCTCCCTCTGACTCCAATGATAGGGCACTATTTCTCCCACTGGCCCTTTGTTTAGAAAGTTTGGAGACCTCTAGTCTAGGGATTAGGAAAAAAAAATTTTCCAGATAATTTTATTTTGATAACTATACATACAAACAGATAATATATCAAATAAGTTCATCAAATATCTGAAGTCATTAAACGATATAAAAGAAAAGGAAAGAAAAAAAACAAAACCACAAAACATAAACCAAACAAACCTTGCACCTCTCATATCAAATTCACTTATCATATAATAACCAACGCATAATAGGAGCATGAATACAATCTACTAATCAAATTTACTTACCTAATCCTCCACCACCAGCAGATGGCGCACCCCCATGCTCCTGCAGTGGAAATGCTGTGGGGAGTGGCCTAGCAGCAAGGAGGAGCGAAGGATCAGGTAAGTAAATCTATTTTAACAAGTCCCCTAGGGCTAAACAAGCAATTTACTTCAAGGGATGATTGGAAGGGATAATCAGATCAATGTTGGTCAACTTTCTTGATAAGAGGGGACCCAAGTATGGCCCCCAACATCACCAAAGGACCACACATAAAATTAAGTGAATATTCTGTATGAGAGACAGCAGACTCACAACAGGATATAGTCAAAGGCCATGGAAATGATACAATAGATGATCAGAGACTGTGAACATGATATCAGACATACATATATAAAAAGGGGTGATATTGCTATAGTAGCCTTTGATGTTCTCTATCCTGATGGATTTTTTTTTTATATACTATGGCTTTTTGGATGCACTTCCCTTAATGAGCGGTGTGGCACTAAGCAGGCATTTTCACTCCCATGACTCTGCCTTGGTTGGGTTTTTTTATAATATGATATCAGACATATTCAGTCTGAGACTGTGGACATAATACAACAGATGGTTAAAGACTGTGGGCATGATACAAGATATGACCAGAGACTGTGGGCATGATATCAGAAATAGTCAGAGACTGTGGACATGATACAAGAGATGGTTAAAGACCGTGGACATGATACAAGAGATGGTCAGAGACTGTGGGCATGATACAAGAGATGGGTATAGAATGTGCAGATGATACAAGAGATGATCAGAGACTGTGTGCAAAATACAGGAGATGGTCGGAGACTGTGGACATGATGCAAGAGATGCCCAGAGACTGTGAACATATAGTAATACAAGAGATGGTTAGAGACTGTGGACATAATACAAGAGATGGTCAGAGACTGTGTACAGCATACAAGAGATAGTTAGAGACTATGGACATGTTACAAGAGGTGGTCAGAGACTGCTTGCATCATACAGATGATGGCCAAAGACTGTGGTCATGATAAAAGAGATGGTCAGAGACTAAAGACATGATACAAGAGATGGTAAGAGACTGAGGACATGATACAAGAGATGGTTAGAGACTGTGGACAGGATACAAGAGATGGTTAGAAACTGTGGACAGGATACAAGAGATGGCTAGAGACTGTGGACATGATACAAGAGATGGCTAGAGACTGTGGACAGGATACAAGAGATGGCTAGAGACTGTGGATAGGATACAAGAGATGGCTAGAGACTGTGGACAAGATACAAGAGATGGTTAGAGACTGTGGACATGATACAAGAGATGGTTAGAGAATGTGGACCTGATACAAGAGATGGCTAGAGACTGTGGACATGATACAAGAGATGGTTAGAGACTGAGGACAGGATACAAGAGATCTTTGCAAAAGAGGGGGGAAAAAGTTATGAACAATGGGGACTGGACTTTTTCGTGTGGACAGGGAGTGAAAAGGAATTGAGGATGTTTGTGGATCTATTGGGAACAAATTCCTTTAACTTAAATTTCACCATGGAAATGAGTCTTTCCAGGATAACTTTCCTGGACGTGCAAATCTTTACGGATGAAGGTGGGGCTGTTCAGTCCACTCTCCATCGAAAAACAACTGCGGCAAACTCACTCCTACAGGCATCAAGCTCACACCCGTCCCCTCTGATAGCGAGTATCCCATACGGACAATATCTTCGTCTACGACGAAATTGCAGCAGTCACGAGGATTTTGTCCTAGAGGCAAGGCAGCTGAGGTTGCGCCTCCGTCAAAGAGGCTACAGTAACAAATGCCTCAAAAGGGCCTATGCACAAGCCAAGAAACAGAATAGGGCCTCATTAATACATAACCATAGACCACCAAAGACCAATAAAGAGGTCAGATTCATCACTACATATAATGAACAACATGTGCAAGTTAAGGGAGTCCTTCAGAGATATTGGTACCTTTTGAAGGGTGACCCCCTTTTAGCCAAACATCTCCCGGAATATCCGGGTGTCACATATAGAAGGTCGCGATCTCTGAGGGACTCTTTAGTACAAAGTCATTTTTCTTCCTCTGTAAGGTTGGGTTCCAGACAAACAGGTTGTACCCCTTGCCACAAATGTGGCTTTTTCCGATACCTATATGCATCAAAATCCATACGTTTACCCAATGGCCATGTATTCAAGCCCAAATTTGCTGTGACCTGTCAGTCAGTAGGGGTTGTGTACATTATGGTCTGCCAGTGCAATGCTTTCTATGTTGGAAAGACGAAACGTCCCTTCTTCCACCGCATCAGGGACCATGTGTCCCTGGTGCGTGGGAAGAAAATGGAGACTCCAATCAGCCGACATTTTGGCTTATATCATCAATTTAATGATAACTTCATGCACTTCTTTCCTTTAGAACATATCCCCCCAGGAGAAAGAGGGGGTGATTATAATCAGACTCTCCTACAACGAGAAACTAGATGGATATTTAATTTGAAAGCTACTCGATCTCCGGGACTCAATGATGCTTTTAGTTTCAAACCTTTTCTTTAACAAGTGTTAGTAAAATGGTTTTTTTTATTTTTTTTTATTTTTTTTGCGGATTACGGTGATGAATGCCATATCTGAAAGGGATTTCCTAGGTAATTTTCCTTGTGGGGTCTGTACGGGCACCCCGGGGCGGGCTTTGACTCTCTACCCTCCCTAACTGGTTAGGGGTTCAGTCAGCCCGCCCCATTTTCAATTGGGAGTCTTTTTCCCCCTCCTCTTTTTCGGCCGATTGGTTGCGAGTACCCTTCACTTTTTCCATCCTGTTGAAATCAGGAGTGTATGGTGATTGACTTATAATGTCGATTCACTCTTACCCCTGGTTACTCGCTATTTCGATGTATCTAATTATAAGATCTTGGCATTTGGCCTTCAGCCATTAGGGCTGCATGTCTCTGACTTTATATTAGGTCATTGTCAGAGTACATGGATTGATATATCATCTTCTGGCAAAAAAATTTTTTTTTTTGCCAGAATCCAAAATGGGCGTCGCGCGATATGGACGTGACCTACGTCCTTCGCGCATGCGCAATAGTCATCGTTACGCGCGGGACGGTGATCCTCTCAACAGGTGTGCCCGCAGCCCGGCGGTGACGTCAGACGCCGCCGGGCTGGAAGCACGAGTTATTAATGCGGGTCCCAGTCAGTACCATCTCAACTAGTGATGGAGGCTGACGTGGGGAGCTGCTGAACGGGCGGAGGAGCACCCAAACCTTTATGACCACACACTATTCAATTGAACAGGTAGGAAAGGAAAGGCTCTGAGGGGATCACATTGATGATCGCTTGGGGATACTCTTGCAATAGTGATTGGAACATTTGTGTTCTCTCTCTTTCTATTTTTTCTTTAGAAATCAGCATTGTTAGACCTTCTGTGCCTGAACTACACTCTATCTAATCCATGTCTGACAATACACGGTGATTGTTGATATCGGGCTTGTTGAACTGGTTCTACTTTATTTATAAATACCATCAGGGTTCTATCAGGTATGTTTGGAGCATCGATTGGGCCATTCTGATGTTTTATTTGAACTGGCCCATTACATATTTATTTCTTGTGCTTCTGCAGATCCCCAAGGGGGTTGATTGGGAGATCCCTAATGGTGCCCTCACCGCGATCTGCTCATTTGATGACAGAATAAAATAAGATAATTGGTCTTTATCCTAAGAAACAATACACAATTTAGACAAACTGTCACGACTCCAAAGCACTTTAATCTATTAGACCTATGGGGTAAGAGGCTGTGTTTTGCCTTGTTTTTCTATTTTACACTAATATATATATTTTTTTCAGATACTTCTTTTTCATAACTTTTCTCATGCATAATATTTGTATGTTAGAATGTCATCGTTATTTTATTTTATTTTACTTTTTCTTTTTACTTTTTTTTTGTTTTTTGTTTTTTGGTCTCAATTCTGTTATCGTTCTCTTTAGAGGAGAACGATATTAACTCATACCTTACAATTATGAATATGTGGGACGCCACCCAAATAAAGGGTTAATGTGTCCCCCGGTTCGGAAAATTACTATGGTATTCAACATTGATTTGCTAATTATGTCCTTATGTTCTACGTGTAGGGTGGTGGTTGCGTTCCTCTCCAGCCATCAATGATGTCTGGGAAGGAACTCCACCACTAGAGTTATTTGATCAGAATGTGTTGACCTACATCGGTTAATACTTTCTGTACCCTCTGTGATTTTGCTATGTACAAAACTTATTTATGTATATTTATTGTACTTCTTTTCTAAATCAATTAATTTGTTTATATAATTCTTGTTCTTTTGTAGAATATTATACGCTGCAATTGTCCTGAGGAAGCTCTATCTGAGCGAAACATGTAGAAAAAAACAATGCAGTTTGAATTATACACTAATGTGGTAACATATGTAGTCTTCGAGGCTCATATACCTATTTCTGTATACCCGTATTTTGTACTGTATATGTAAAATAGATGAAAATCACTTGTTTCAAATAATGCTTTTTGTACATTGAATAACATTTATAATTGATTTTAAATATTGATTGATCATACTTAGTGCCGTTGATAAAATCCCGGGGGTTGGTTACCCTCCAGTCCCCATTGTTCATAACCTTTTCCCCCCTCTTTTGCAATGATTCTTAACTGGGATGTGGCACTTTTTTCATTATTTAGATTGATATGACCTCCAGCCTTGTCATATATACATCCTTTTGTCTAGGATACAAGAGATGGTTAGAGACTGTGGACAGGATACAAGAGATGGCTAGAGAGTGTGGACAGGATACAAGAGATGGCTAGAGACTGTGGACAGGATACAAGAGATGGCTAGAGACTGTGGACATGATACAAGAAATGGTTAGAGACTGAGGACATGATACAAGAGATGTTGAGAGACTGTATGCATCATACAGATGATGGTTAGAGATGGTGGACATGATATAAGAGATGGTCAGAGACTAAAAACATGATAAAAGACATAGTTGCTGCAGAATGGTAACCTGTTTCAAAAGACAGTCATGATACTAGACTGCTAACAGGGCAATAAGGAAACATGGATTGGTGTCTGTAGGGGCCACAAGGGTGGCACACAAAGTGCCAAAGGGCCACAGGTTTGGTATCAGGGGGCTAGATAATGCTGGATGCCCTCTTGCCAGAAAATGTCTGTATCTGACCCGCAGGCTGTATCTGACCCGCTGCAACCTCTAATGCACACTGCAAGAAGCTCACAGTGTGCAGTGAAATCAGAGTAAGCAATTTCAGTAGAGGAGAGGAACCTGGGCTGGCCAAGACTGAAGGGAAGGCGAGAGGTCAGTTTTAAATAAAAATAAAGATCAAAAACATGAAGCTGTGAATGTGTCGGCCATCACTGAGGCAGAATGAATCCTCTAAGTATTTCTCCATTGATTTCCCTTCATATGTAGGAGAATTTTAAGTGTCTGACTACTGCAAGCAATCTGGATGGAAGGCGCTCGCGCCAGGGCCTGCTAATGAGATTGTGCTGCGTACAAACACAGGCACTGGGCCGGCTCGCCGAGTTGCTCTATTCATCAATCTCGCTGACAGGTGCTCAGCGTCTGCTAGAGAATCTTCTTCCCCCTCGTGGGTCCATCGCTATGGTCCAGACCAGGGGTGTTATTAGGACAAACAAAAACAGAATGTTGGAATTAAAAAAAAAATCACAGAACTCCAAAGCCGCGTACACACGGGCGGACTGTCTGGCCTACTTAGTCCGCCGAAACACATTTCAGCGGACAGTCCGCTCGTGTGTGGGCTTCAGCGGACTTTTTCAGCGTGCAGTCTGGCGGACTAAGTATTTCGGAATTTCCATAATACTGTCCGTCGGACTCGCATTTCGGCGGACAATCCGCCCGTGTGTGTGCTAGTCCGCCGTACTTTTGAAATGAGCGGACTTTTCCCGCCCGGAGAAAAGTCCGCTCATTTCGAGCGCGTCTCCAGGTAGGCGGGGCCCGCGAAGGAGACGTCGCTGGCCCCGCCGCCTGGTATGGACTTAAAGGGGAACCCCCAACGCCGAAAAAAATCCCCCAAGTCCACAACAGACCCTTGTCCAAGCACGCTACCCGGCCGGCCAGGAAAGGGGGGCGAGCGAGCGCCCCCCCCTCCTGAGCCGTACCAGGCCGCGTGCCCTCAACATGGGGGGTGCCTTGGGGAAGGGGGGGCCGCGCGGCCCCCCCACCCCAAAGCACCTTGTCCCCATGTTGATGAGGACAAGGGCCTCTTCCCGACAACCCTGGCCGTTGGTTGTCGGGGTCTGCGGGCGGGGGGCTTATCGGAATCCGGGAGCCCCCTTTAATAAGGGGGCCCCCGGATACCGGCCCCCCACCCTATGTGAATGAGTATGGGGTACAATGTACCCCTACCCATTCACCTGTAAAATAAAAGTACAAAAAAAACACAACACACGAGATAAAATACTTTATTGCACAGCTCCGGGGGTCTTCCGTCTTCGGGGGTCTTCTCGCCGGACTCCTCCGCTATCTTCTTGTAGCTCTTTTGCTAGCGGAGGAGTCCGGCTTTCTTCCTCGCCGCCGGCCTCTTCTCCCGACTTCGGGGGTCTTGTCCCCCTCTTTGGTTCTTCTGCCGGGCCACCGCGCCTTCTTATAGCTCTTTTACAGGCGGACTAACTAACAATCCGACGGACTAAGTTGGCCAGACAGTCCGCCCCGTGTGTACGCGGCTCAAGAAGTGATAACCCTTTGAGGTTCACTCATAACAGGACTGTGGCACATTTGGTGTACATCTACATATAGATACGGTGCCTTGAAAAAGTATTCATACCCCTTGAAATTGTCAACATTTTGTCATGTTACAACCAAAAAATGTAAATGTATTTTATTGGGATTGTATCTGATAGACCAACATAAAGTGGCACATAATTGTGAAGTGGAAGGAAAATGATAAATGGTTTTCAATAAATATATGTGGCGTGCATTTGTATTCAGCCTCCTTTACTCTGATATACCCCTAACTAAAATCTAGTGGAACCAATTGCCTTCAGAACTCACCTAATTAGTAAATAGAGTCCACCCATGTGTAATTTAAAGCGTATGTAACCCTTACAATTATTTTAGCCATTTTATTATTATTATTTATTATTTGTCCATCAGGGTATGTCTTTCCAAGAAAGAGTGGCCTCTTTTGTTACAGTTTGTTCTTCAGGGAGAAATAACTGGGGATCTGTCAGTCCCTCCTTTTTTTCATTTCAAAACTGACCACCTTAAGCACGGAAGCACATCAGTGTTAGCGTGGTCAGTTTGCGTCTATCTAGAGATCCAGGCATGCCACACGTAAGCATGGTGAGCCTGTGTCTCTGTAGTTAGGTCAGTAGACACTCCCCCTGGCCATTGCCGCTGCTGCAAGAAGGCTGTGACCCATCAGCCAATCACAGCCTGTCATATGCAGTTGAAGCCAATAGGGGTGCAGACAGTGGAAGATATACACAGAGAAAGGACTTACCCTCTGTGTATGTTGCTCACAGCCTGGAGCGCAGAAGAGGCAAGCTCCCGGAATGCAATGTAAACAGAGGAAGAAAGTATTCCCCATTGTGTTAGCCCTTGTACACGGACCGTGTTGTCGGATAATCCGACTGTGTGTGGGCTCCATCGGACTGTTTCCATCGGAATATCCGACGGACAAAATTTTAGAGCTGGGCTGTAAAACTTTCCGACAACATGATCCGATCGGACTTTGTCCGATCATGTGTAGAGAATTCCGATCAAAGTGCCACGCATGCTCAGATCAAATTCCTAGACCAAAGCTATTGGCTACTAGCCTGAACGTAGTCTCGTCGTAACGAAATAACGTCATCACGTTACGTAAGATCGGATTTTCTGACAACTTTATCCGACCGTGTGTATGCAACACAAGTTTCGGACAAAATCCGTCTGACAAAATCGGAAAAAATTGTCGGAATGTCCGACCCTGTGTACAAGGGCTTAGACATCACTAGTAGACATGTGCAATTTGTTTAATTACGAATTTGTTTTTTAACAAATTTTAACAAATTCGTTAATTCCGAAATTAGCAAATTTTTCAATTTCCGAAAATGCCGAATTTCCGAATATCCCAAATTACAAATTTCCGAATTTCGGATATTCTAATTTCCAGATTTTTAGAATCTGAAAATTAAAAAATCTGAAAAAAAGAAAATCAGTAAAATTCAAAATAATAACTATTTAATTATAGGTATTGGAATTTCCTTTCAAATTTGTCTGTTTGTGAACGTAACGAGTACGAATTTATCTGTAGTTACAAATTATCTGAAATAACGAATGCCGTAATAATAATAACAATAAATAACAATATTAATAATAAAACCTTTTTATTATTATTTATTATTAATTTGTTCCATTCCATTTGTTTAGATGCGGCATTCCTTATTTTGGATAACTCATAACTTCAGATAAATTTGTGTTCGTTACGTTCACTAACAGCCAAAATTGAAAGGGAATTCCAATAACTATAATTTAATAGTTAGCTATTATTTCGAATTTTACAGATTTTCTTTCTTTTTTTCAGATTTTTGAATTTTCTGATTTTTGAACTTTTGAATGTCCGAATTTTCAAATTCCAAAAATTCAGAAATTCGAATTTCTGAAAAAAAGCAAAAAAAAGAAAGAAGCGAAAACGAACACATTTTTTGTCAGTGCACATATCTAGTCATTAGCGGCCCGCCCCTCCTCCAACACTGGCAAGCCCCATCAGCCGCGACATAAAACTCAGAAGAGTCTTTGCGGTCATACATGTGTAAAGAGTAAACTAGTGCGCTCCACCTAATATGTCATAAAACAATATACAAAATTGATGCGCATAGGAAGCAGCCAGCATAAAAACAGTGATCTCTGCACTAAAAAATAGGTATATAGATTAATAAGAATGCGGCGCTACCTAAAAAGTGCTAAAACTTATAAATAAATAGTAATCCCAAATTCAATATAAATCAAATAATAACAACTAAATGAAGCATGGATATAATAAGAAATGAATCAATGTAAATCATCCAGATTAAGATACGCGTGCACGCAATAAATGTGCAACAATTAGTGAAAAAAAGTCAGTGAGAAATTATCAATCCAGTGATTAAATAGAAATAATTTGCATAGATAATCCAAATGTAAACAAGCATATAAAAAAAAAATATATATATATAAAAAATATATATAAAAATACATAAAGTGAAAATCCGTGAAAAAAAACAAATATAGTGACTATTTAAATAATCAATATACACACGTGATTGTCCATAAATAAAGTGCACTGATGACTGGTAAAATTGCAAAAAATATATAAATAAAGTTCATGCAAAAAAGTGTAAAGAATCCATTCCCAAGAGTGGCAAATCACTGCAAACTTCAGTGCTTAATGGGTGCACCAACTATTTTCCCCAGCCTCTCACCTCCAATAGCTGGTAAACAGGCACTGTGTAAAAGGGTAACTGCTGGCTTCTTAATCATTCAGTCACACTGCTCCACCGCTGTTTGTATTTCACTGTAAGGTTATATATTATATGCCCTCCCAATAGCTCCAGGATATCCAAGCCATATAAAATGGAAAAACACAGAGGGCTTTCATGTGTAGTATCTTCGCTATTTTATTGAAATAAAAGGTAAAATCCACACTTACATTCACAAATACAGCAAAGTGTGCAGCAACCGCGGACTTCCGGTTTCGGCCGTAAACCGGAAGTGATAGGTCCGACACCAAATTCCTTCCCTGACGCGTTGCGTTACAGAACGTAACTTTTTCAAAGGGAATGATTAAGAAGCCAGCAGTTATCCTTTTACACAGTGCCTGTTTACCAGCTATTGGAGGTGAGAGGCTGGGGAAAATAGTTGGTGCACCCATTAAGCACTGAAGTTTGCAGTGATTTGCCACTCTTGGGAATGGATTCTTTACACTTTTTTGCATGAACTTTATTTATATATTTTTTGCAATTTTACCAGTCATCAGTGCACTTTATTTATGGACAATCACGTGTGTATATTGATTATTTAAATAGTCACTATATTTGTTTTTTTTCACGGATTTTCACTTTATATATTTTTATATATATTTTTTATATATATATATATATATTTTATATGCTTGTTTACATTTGGATTATCTATGCAAATTATTTCTATTTAATCACTGGATTGATAATTTCTCACTGACTTTTTTTCACTAATTGTTGCACATTTATTGCGTGCACGCGTATCTTAATCTGGATGATTTACATTGATTCATTTCTTATTATATCCATGCTTCAATTAGTTGTTATTATTTGATTTATATTGAATTTGGGATTACTATTTATTTATAAGTTTTAGCACTTTTTAGGTAGCGCCGCATTCTTATTAATCTATTTGCGGTCATACATACCTCCCAATATTTTGAGATGGGAATGAGGGACACCTACTAGAAAATGTATGTAGGCATAGGATGTGCTCCCTGCCACACCCTCTTAAAGGAGAATTAACCAAAACAAAAGGTTAATTAAATCCACAAGAGCTTCTTTTTTTACCACTACTGTTCCTTTATATTGGCTTTTAAAATTTACAAATGCAGCAATTTAGAATTTAGATGAAAGGTTTAGCACTGGGAAACACTTTTTGAAAGATAAAAAGTGCATTTTATATACAATTATATAGATCAGACCAAAATGAGGGATGAACGAGGGGGAACAAGGGACAGAGGGACATTGCTCCATATCAGGCACAGTCCTTCGAAATCAGGGACAGTTGGGAGCTATGATCATGTGACCGCCGAATCAAATATATAAAAAAAAACGTATCAGAATTGTTTTCGGGAAAACACCTAACTATAAAACAAACACATATTTAATTTACTGTCCATAGAGGTGTTTTGCATAGTGTGTATTTACATACACTTTAATCAAGGTATAAATACAGCTGTTCTGTGAAGCCCTCAGAAGTTTGTTAAAGAACCTTAGTGAACAAACAGCACCAGACAGGTCAGGGATAAAGTCGTGGAGAAGTTTAAAGCAGGGTTAGGTTATAAAAAAAATATCCCAAGCTTTGAACATCTCACGGAGGACTGTCCAATCCATCATCCGAAAATGGAAAGAGTATGGCGCAACTGCAAACCTACCAAGACATGGCCGTCCACATAAACTGACAGGCCGGGCAAGGAGAGCATTCTGAAAACATGACCTGTTGGGATGTTTGGTAACTGGAGTTGAGAAACCCTGACCTATGTAATATAAATACATTTTCAGACGGAAAAAAAAAGTGTAAAAAAAGAATATTACACCTAATCGCTTTACTCCACTGAAAAAGTTTGAGCCTGCCCCACCCCCACATAATGCACATACAACGTAAACCCATGTCATATCTTTATAAATGATATTGGGTCTGGGACTGGGATTACAAGTATGATTTCTGTCTTTGCAGATGACACCAAACTATGCAGTGGAATAACGTCCTTACAGGATGTCTCCAATTTACAAGCCGACCTCAATGCTCTGTCTAATTGGGCGACTATGTGGCAAATGAGGTTTAATGTTGATAAATGTAAAGTTATGCACTTGGGGGCTAAAAATATGCATCCATCATACATGCTAGGGGGAGTACAACTGGGGAAATCCGTAGTGGAGAAGGATCTGGGGGTTTTGGTAGATCATAAGTTCAATAATAGCGTGCAATGCCAAGCTGCCGTTTTCCAAAGCGATCAAAGTGCTTTCTTGTATTAAGAGAGGTATGGACTCCAGAGAGAGAGATATAATTTCGTCCCCCCCCCTCCCTGTACAAATCATTAGTAAGACCTCATCTGTAATATGCAGTTCAGTTTTGGGCACCAGTTCTCAAAAAGGATATCGGGGAACTGGAGAAAGTGCAGAGAAGGGCAACCAAACTGATAAGAGACATGGAGGAGCTCAGCTATGAGGAAAGATTAGAGGAACTGAATTTATTCACTCTTGGGAAGAGGAGAATAAGGGGGGATATGATCAACATGTTCAAATATATAAGGGGTCCATATAGTGAACTTGGTGTTGAGATATTCACTTTACGGTCAACACAGAGGACAAGGGGGCACTCTTTACATCTAGAGGAAAAGAGATTTAATCTCCAAATACGGAAAGGTTTCTTCACAGTAAGAGCTGTGAAAATGTGGAATAGACTCCCGCCAGAGGTGGTTCTGGCCAGCTCAGTAGATTGCTTTAAGAAAGGCCTGGATACTTTCCTAAATGTACATAATATAACTGGGTACTGACATTTATAGGTAAAGTTGGAGGATAAGGAAGGATTTTTTCCCCTGCTGTAACAAATTGGATCATGCTCTGCTAGGTTTTTCTCGCCTTCCTCTGGATCAACTGTTGATATAGGATTGGGTATATGGGATTGTTTGATAATTTTTTTTATTTTTTATGGTTGAACTAAATGGACTTGTGTCTTTTTTCAACCTGACTATGTAACTATGTCAGGGGAGCCTATGTAAGATAACATTGCGTGTGCTACAGGTTACATATCTCCACACACGGTGGAGTGAGAACACTAATTCTGGGTCTATTATTCATGGTTAATTCTAAACGAATGGCGTGTAAGGGCTTTTAAAGTGTCACCTATGGAAAATATAGGGTTCCCGAAGTTGGCCGTCATCTTTATGGGCACACGCAATTTTTTAACTTGACATGTATCTATTTACTTGGTGCAACCTGTGGCTGCTTTCTAAGCCCACGTACACACGGTCAGAGATTTTGCCAACCAAATCCGTCGGATTTTGCCCGTCGGATTTAGTCCGACGGATTGTGTCCGAAACTGTTGCATACACACGGTCGGGCCAAGTTGGCGAAAAATACGATCTTTCAGAACGTGATGACGTAATTTCGTTACGATGGGACTACATTCAGGCTAGTAGTCAATAGCTTTGATGTAGGAATTTGATCTGAGCATGCGTGGCACTTGGTCCGATCAAAATGCTCTACACATGATCGGATTAGGTCCGTCCGGCCCAGTTGGTCGGGAAATATTTCCAACATGTTGGAAAATTGGGTCGGACGGAGATTCGGATGGAATCAGTCCGATGCATACCACACACAGTCGGATTATCTGACGACACGGTCCGATAAGACGCATTCCGACAGATTCTCCGACCGTGTGTACAAGGGCTAAGAAGAATGACAAACTGTAAAAGTTCAGCTGGGCTCTCACAGGAGAAAGCAAGTGAGGCAAGTGAGATGTGTGTGGTATCAACTTTTTGACTTTAACATGGTTGTAAAGTCACTGTGCCCAATTACTAGAATCCCCTCTGTTATAGGAAGCTATGTTGCACAATGTCTTTGTTTTTGTTTTTTTGCAGCACAATACCTTATCTCAGAACATCACTGTGCGCTCATGTGACCTCTTTTCTTCCCCAATCTGAGGACTACAATGGGAGGGACTGAGATTCCCCTCTTACGTCAGCCGGGAAGAGAGTGGTGGGAGGTCACATGACCACACAGCGGCCCTCTGAAATAAGGTATTGAGCTACATAATTAAAAACAAAGACAATGCAACATAGCTTCCTATAACAGAGGGGATTCTAGTAATTAGGCACAGTGACTTTAAACGGAATAGCAGCAGGAGGGGAGGGGCAGGGAGCAGATAGGCTTTCACATCACTGACTCAATAGCTGACATGTATGGAGAGAGGGTAAGAGGAAGAGCAGCAGGATGATGGAGGCACATAAACTGACCACAGTATCATGGATCAGCAGCCATGATTACCGTGGTCAGCAAACACAGGGGAACACAGGATCAACCAGGTATTTTACAGCATAGAATGGGAGAAATGACACTGCACAAGCACTATGCTGTTTATCATGTTTTAAAGGAGCAGGGTCTTTTTTAGGGTTACAACCACTTTAAATTGTTACTAAACCCAGGACCATGCATTCACTATATCTGGTCTCCCACAGTACATAGAACATGGAAATGCAATTATTTTAGTAAATATAAATTGCTAAATACCTTTTCTCATAAGCAGTATATAGCAGTCCTGTGACTTCTATCAGTGTCTGGTTAAAGTGGTTGTAAACCCTTACACACCACTTCTACCTACAGGTAAGCCTATAATTAGATAAAAGTGGTGCACCATTTAGGAGATATTCACTGTATTAGTATGTGCCGATATCATCGGCACATGCACACTGAAGAAACGGCTCGCTTGTGCCATTTCTTCAGCTGCTGGGCCATTATCGGCGCATGATAGCGACGTCATCGCAGCTCTGGCCAATCACAGCGCCAGGATTAGGGGGGGGGGGTTAGATTGCGCTATGGACCACTCAATACAAAAGGTAAAAATATATATAAATATGAAAAATTGGGTAAGAGCAGCCTCTATTTATTTCCACCCAAACGGGTGGAAAGATACTGAAAGGGGTAAGAGAGGAAATAGACCTGGCGCTATACCATATACCACTACAAATCTGTACGTGAGAACTCTGTTATGTGTAATTTTCAGCGTGCTGGCAATTAAATGGAAATCATAGAATAAAAGTCATAAAATAGAAAATGCTCATCCGAATATTACTATTAATAATACTAAAGTGCAAGTGATAGACCTGTGCATAAAGACTTTGTAATTTTCAGCGTGCTGGCAATTAAATAAAAGACATGGAAAAAACCATAAAGTGGAAATTGCTTATCCAAAAGTGACTCAAACAGTATGCTGCTAAAGTGCAAGTGCCAGTGAATTTACATGTGCCAATAGCTATATGTTATCATACGTGAATTAAAAATATGGAGTAAAACAAAATGTGTTATCTTAGAACTACTAAAAATATGGTGACTATATTTTGTTTATAAGGTGTTTTGCACAAAATATCATGCAAAGTATAATCAGGAATAATTTCGTGATGACTGACACACTGCAAAAAATAATAAAAATATAAAAATATACAAATATAAAAATATAAAAATATAAAAATATAAAAATAAAAATAAAAGTCTCTGGTGAGTGACGGAATCTTCCGTGCGTGAAGGAGAGGGAAGTGATAATTTCCAAAATTATTTCCCGTGTTCAGTGGTCACTTCTATATTATGCTCTCACCGGAAAAAGGACCCCATCCGGGGTGGATCAGCCTTCACAATATCAGCTATTGTGTCGCTCTCTGGCTTGCTTCAGATGCAATACTGGGGATCCCTCGTTTCTCCGTGAGTATAGTGTGCCACGTTATGTTAATTAAAAGAGAGGCATATCCATAGTGTGATAACGTTTAAAAGTTCATTTTTATTCACAAAAGATTAAAACTACTTACAAAAGCAGAGTTTGCAAATGCGGTTGTGTTACAGCTTTAAGACGGTTTTAAAAGTCCCGCTCAGCTTCCTGGTGTATGCTAGAGGTGTACGTCGCTTGGCCACGCCCTACGCGTTTCGTCATACAGACGTCATCTGGAGCGGCCATCTTCATACACCTTTAGCTTTATATAGGGTGTATTGTTCCTATCGCGCATGCGCGGTCAATCGCCGCCATTTTTAGTGAGGGAATACCCTCATTCTTTAGTACTGCGCCGTGTGATGTTCCTATTGCGCATGCGCGGTCAGTCGCCGCCATTTCCAGTCAGGGAATGCCCATTTAATTCGCTGCTTGTACGATGGACAATACACCGCTATGTTTGAAGCTGCAACTTGACCCACTCTATGCTCAGACTTTATCAGAGTCAAATTCTAATGCACAGGAACTAAACAATAAAACAAAACAAAACAAAAACCAGAAAACGAATGTGGAAACTGCTGTAGTGAGGAAACTAGTAGAGAAGATGGTTGTGTTAAAAAAGATATGGTTTTATTTAAACGAGAAGCTAGATAGATATTGTGTGGGGACTTGATTTAAAACGATAATAAGTTGGGATACCCGATTCTCTATTTATGTTACCGGGTCATTTAATTATGGAAAACTTATATTGAATTAAAGTGAATACTCACTATTGCGACTATGCTATAAACGTTACTTATGGAATGAGTTAAAATAGATTCTCACTATTGCAACTGCGCTATGTCAATAATTTAACAAGACGGGGCCTATTTAATACTTGGAGAAGGGAAGATTATTTATTAAAAGAAAAATTATGTTCCTATAAGGATAAAAATAAAAAAATATATATATAAAAAATATGTATATAAAAAAGTAGTCATTATTATTATTATTATGTAAGGGATTTGGCCTATAAAGGATATATGCTTTAAAAAGAAACCATTTGTATTCAGTATAAGAAGATGTGAAAAAATGTAGAAGGTATATAGAAATAAATAAATAAATAGACAAAAAAGTCTGTAAAAATGGGAAACAAGAATGCGTTAAGGGAGGACCAAATTGAGAATGCCTTGATTATTACCATATATTTTTACCGGAAATATTCTAATTTTTATTTTTATTTTTGAATAAATAACATTCGACCCAAATTCATGTGTTGTTCTTTAATTTTTAATAGAGGTGGAGTCCATCACTTATTTCCACCTTGGATTAATTATGTGATTTTACACCTTGGTTGACTACCATATGTGTCTGCTTCATGGGTGGAGGATATTTGCCCCTGATTGGTGTGTCAGATCTCCAATTGTGTTTGACCCCTGAGACTACATGTAATAATAATGGTAAGTATAGAAACTTATATAGAGAATCATGTATATGGATATGCAAGGGATGGGTTTGGAGCCATTCCCAAAGGACATGTGTCTATAGTTGCATGTAAGGGAGGGGGAAGGATTGGAAAGGAAAAGACTTTAGAAGTAATGGTAATATTTTCCGTCTTATGGTGAATAAGGAAATGTCTTACTGCCCTTTTCTTAGCAGGTATGAGATTTTTTGGTTTGTTGAATTTATTACATTCGACCTGGAAATGTTCTTAAATAAAAATTCCAAATATATTAATAGCAGATTAAAATTAGTAGTTAAAGATTAAAAATTAAAAATTAGAGGTTGGAGGTTAAAAATTGGTTAAGAAACAATTAAGATCCAGGTCTATATTCATTCCTGCAGGGTGTAAAGTTTCCAGGTTAAAAATCCACTTTGTTTCGTTCTGTGAAATTTTAATAGTCATGTCTTCTCCCCTCCAATGTCCTTTAATTTTATCAATGGTGTAGAAGATCATTTGTTTAGGATCTTGGTTATGAAAGTCTCTAAAATGCCGAGAGACACTATGTTTGTCATATCCTTTTCTGATGTTTTTAATATGTTCCCCGATTCTTACATGTAGTTCCCGTGTAGTTCTTCCTACATATTGTTTGTGGCAGGGGCACTCTATGACATATGTCACATGCGTGCTTTTGCAAGAAATCAGTTCTTTTATGGGGAATTCTCTTCCATTGGTAGTTGAGGAAAATTTTGTAGTTTTCCTGTGACACAATCACAGCGCCAGAGCTTGCAAACCTGGAAATAACTCTGGGAGACATGTCGCTGGTCACAGCAGTGTGCCGGGTGTCGCTGCGGGGGCTTCGATCTAAGGTAAGTATTCCATAATGAGCTAGTATGCGATGCATACTAGCTCATTATGCCTTTGTCTTGCAGGTTTGTTTGTTTTTCCCCTTGGGTTTACAAGCATTTGTAGGAGGAGTTTTCATTCTCTTCTGACTGGGGGCTGTATGACCCCTGAGTCTCTGTCTGAACAGTGCTGATTGGCCCTGTGCTACACACATGCAAAAAAAAAACCCTCTCTAGCAATACACCAAACTGAGCATGTGCAGAGTGCCTCCACAGCTCTGTTCTATCATGAGATGGATTGGAGACTGCGGAAGAAGAGGAGGATCAGAGAAGACAGGATCAAACAGCCTTTTTTTACACAATGCAGTGGAATTTTATTATTATTATTATACACGATTTATATAGCATCAACAGTTGACGCAGCACTTTACAATGTAGAGGGGAGGACAGCACAATTACAGTACAGTTTAATACAGAAGGGACAGGAGGGCCCGGCTCGTAGAGCTTACATTCTAAAGGGAGGGGGTGGCGGTATAAACGTTAATAGATGCGGGGAATGATTTGATGGGGGTGGCCAGGGCTGCCAACCTCCCGCATCATTTTTTACTGACAAAATTTACTGACAGACACATTTTTTTACTGGCAAACTGAGAAATGACAGAAGTCCTATTGAAAACTAACACAGTGAATATTTGAACAGTATAAACATGATATGGAAACACTGACAATACCTATAACAAAGTCATTTGCTAGCTTTACACTTAAAAAGTCAACACAGCATGAAATTATCAGCCCCTGGCAGTTGTAAAAAAAAAATCACAGATTTTCACAAACTGTCAGTAAATAACCTGGCAGTTGGCAACCCTTAGGCCCTTAATAATAACCCCTTAGGTACCACAGTGCGTATAACAAGCATGTTTTATTGCATCTACAGAATGATTTTACTGTTGTGGGTTTAGTAACACTTTAAGTGACCTCAAACCCCGACACTCAATCTGAAATGTCAGCTCAACAACTGAATTCATGGTAAATAAGGGGAACTATGAATATTTAATGCCTGCACAGTTACAATAAATGCATTTTGACCCTTGCATAAACTCCAAGTCAAGATCGGTCCTTTAAGCTCAGAGGAAGTATTTCCTGAGATTTTAATGAACAAAAGACACATTAAAATAAAAAAGCAGAGAAGAAAAACTTGTAATGCAATAACCAGCGGGACGCCGGGTATTTGTAAAATCTTTAGCAGATGAAGAAGAGGAAGCCGGGAGAGCAGAAACACAGAACAAGCAGAAATGAAAGGAACACATTAGGGCTCTCATGCTGCTGCAACACACAATAGGTAAAGGTGGAGGAAAAAAATAAGCTGACAAAGGCAGCCGACACATACGAGAAGCAGCAAATTAAGGGAAACTTTCTAAGCATTCTATAGAATGTTGTTACTGATGGAGCTTATGCCATTGGGTCCTACGGAGGCATGCTTATAATGAATTATTTATTCATCAATGTACATTGTGCTTAGAAGCACTATATTCAGCAAAAAGGAATATGAAGGTGGGGGGGGGGACTTTGACGAAACTTCAACGTGACTTGAAGCCATGCCTGTGTAACCTTGAGGTCTATGGACCTCAAGACGCATCAAAGTCTGACTAAAGTAGTGCAGGGCCTACTTTGAGACTGAAATCGGTGAGTGAATCCTCAGTAGTGCCACATCCAAAAATTGTTAGAAAAGAACTAAATACCCCTAGGAGGACTTTTTAGGCACTTATGTATTGAGAAAAGTATAGATAGATGTATGTTTGTAGAAAAGGATATTTATTTAACGGAATATATTAAAGTGGAGTTCCACCCTAAAGTGGAACTTCTAATCATCGGAACCCTCCCCCCCTCCGGGTGCCACAATTGGCACCATTCGGGGGGGGGGGGGGGTACAGATACCTATATAAGGTAGGGCCTCACTTCCTGATTCCCATACCCAAGATGGCTTTGGGTGCCGACATCGCGGACGGGCAAGTGTCCATATTTTAAAAGTCAGTAGCTGCAGTATTTGTAGCTGCTGACTTTAGATAAAAAAAAAAAAACAGCGGAACTCCCGCTTTAACCTCTTGCTTACTGGGCATTTAATCCCCCCTCCTGCCCAGACCAATTTACAGCTTTCAGCGCTGTCAAACTTTGAATGACAATTGCGCGGTCATACAGTGTTGTATGACCACGCAATTGTCATTCAAAGTACACAGATGAAATTTTTATTCTTTTTTTCCCACAAATGGAGCTTTCTTTTGGTGGTATTTAATCAGAACTTGGGTTTTTATTTTTTGCTAAACAAAGAAAAAAAAATTTTGGAATTAAAAAAAAAAACATATTTCATAGTTTGTTATAAAATGTTGCAAACAGGTAATTTTTCTCCTTCATTGATGTTCACTGTTGGGCTGCACTGATGGGCGCTGATGGGTTGCACTGATGGGCGCTGATGGGTTGCACTGATGGGCACTGATGGGTTGCACTGATGGGCTGCACAGATAAGGCGACACTGATAGGCACAGATAAGGTGACACTGATGGGCCCTGATTGGGGGCACTGTTGGGTGGCACTGATAGATGTCACTGATGGGCACTGATAGGTAGCACTGGTAGGTAACACTGATGGGCACTGGTAGGTGACACTGTGGGCACTGGTAGGTGGTGCTGGTGGGCAATGGTAGGTGGCACAGAAGCCTCTGCAGAGGCTCTCCACAATTGAGACTGATGTCCCTCACACAGCCGCTGGTGATGTTTTTTTTTCTCCTCATGCTACCAGAGTGAGGAGAAAAAATAGTTGATTACCGACTCTGTTTACATCATATGATCAGCTGTCATTGGCTGACAGCTGATTACGTGGTAAGGGGTCGGGATCGGTGGGACTGCATGGGATAACAGTCAAGCAGCTTCTTAGCCGCATCGGTTGTTATCCCAAGAAAGCCAACCGTTGGTGTGAAGGGGTTAAAATATCCACGGGCCGGGTGCACGTGAATTCATCACGTGCACTGATGGGCTGGACATAGCGGCGGCGGGCTAGGTGTGGTCCTCGGGCTATAGGTTGCTGACCCCGGGGATAGAGGAATCTGTTGGATTTTTTTCTTTCAGCCCAGCTTAATATTAGCCACATACATATCCATTTTAAGGGTTTTTTTTTTTTTTTTATCAAATCAAAACAAGATTTTTTAACTGGACACAAATGCATCTTTTTTTCTTTTTGTTTGGATACAAAAAAATACTTGATTTGATCTAAAATTATGATCTAAAAGATTAAAATGAAAACTTAAAGTAATTCTTAAAACCCCATAAAAAAAATAATAATAATAAAATGTTTTCATACTGACCATGTCACATCATTACCATGCCCAATGACAAAGCATAAAGGGCACAGACTGAGCCTACAATAGAAGGATTTGAGAACACTTGGTCCATACTTTAAAACCAAAGACTTGAATTGGTTGTAAACCTCAGAAATTAAATATGAACAAAGCATATCCCTCTATAGTGTGTACTTGCTTCAGTCCAGAGCACTGTCACTTTTGTCTGCTGCTTCGTTCCTTTGCTATCAGCACGAATCACTTGTGACAAGTATTCCTGACACCAATAGAATAATGGTGACAGGGCAGGGAGCTCCAGCTGATTGACAGACTCAGATCTGCCCCTGTGTGCTGTGTAGAGGGGGGTGTCTTGTCCCTCCAATCTGCTATCAAAGCTCTCCTCACTGAGCTCTGCAGTGTAACTTCAGCTCTCCACCCCCTTATTTCTGAATGCTCAGACAAGCTTTAAAATTCAGCACTTTGAATAGATGTAGAGAAGAAGGGGGTGCAGTTAAACAGGTACAATCTATATAGGGGGATTTGTTTCATCTCTGTGTATCATCTGAGGCCAGTCAATTCACTGAGTATATTTAAGGGTTTACAACCATGTTAATACCTATGTACTTAGAACCCCAGAACAAGGACAGTTTGCAGAGTTTCCATAGCCTGGCCGTTGGATGACACCTTGCTGCAATTTGGAAACCTCATCCCCCAATTATTCCAAGAGTTAAAGTGTTACTAAACCCGGCACCCTGCACTCACTATATCTGGTCTCCCACAGTACTGGAAATGCAAATGTATTCGTAAATATAAACAGCTAAATACCTTTTCTCATCAGCAGTGTATAGCAGTCTTGTGACTTCTATCAGTGTCTGGTAAAGCCTGTAGGAGGGGGCGTGTCTGGATGTGAGCCGAAGAGGATGTGCTTGTGAAGAGCTCCGTTTATCCTGCAGCAATCCATCACCATCCTTCCCACAGTGCACCCTGGTAAGCCTTTACAGCTGCCCTGCTTGTCCGCCATTTTGAGGCCTACGGAGCCTCCTGCATCCTCCATGCTCTGGTGCCACGATTCGCGGGAAGAGCGGTCACCCCATTCTCCCAGTAGGGTTACCACCTTTTCTTTAAGGCAAACCCGAACACTTTAGCGACGCACAGCAATTTTTTTTTTTATAGTATAAACTACACATATATTTGGCTATTAAATAACATTTCTAATCATATGAAGTTAATAACATAAGTTCCCCTTTACATCAGAGTCTGCAGAATTCACCTTTAACATCTGAATCCACAGAGTTCCCGTTTTACATCAGAATTCGCAAAGTTCCCTTTACTGTAAGGGGAGACTCTGCAGACTCTGATGTAAGGGAGAACTCTGGAGACTCTAAAATAAGGGATGCTCTGGAACCCTGATTTAAGGGGGAACACTGAGAACTCTGATGTACGGAGGACTCTGATGTAAGGGGTGCTCTGAGAACCCTGAATTACCTTAGTTTACTCACTCAGAGGCAGGAGAGAGAAGGAGGGAGACTTCAGTCATAGACAGGGATGGATGGTGAGCTCACTCATCCCTTGTAAGTCAGTACCTCTCATCCAGATGTATCTGGAAGCCATAGTCCGGTCTGAATAATGTGTCTCGGTTTCAGGCAGTCTGAAACCTGGACGCATGATTCTGAACCTGAACTGTCCAGGTGAATCCCGGACAGGTGGCAACCCTAACTCCCAGACCTGTGGCAACATTCCTGGAGGGTCTGATTGGGTGCGTGGCATCAGGGGGCTGTCGGATGGTACCATAAGGCCGGCTCCACGCACACACAGCCCACCGACATCTTTGGGCCTATGGAGCCTCCTGCATCCTTCTTGCTGTAGCGGCCGCTTCACACTCCCATCCCTGTGGCAACATCCCTGGAGGGGGCTGATAAGGGGTGCAGCATCTGGGGGCTATCAGACGTTCCCATTAGGCCTCAGGGCAGGAGCTCAGCTGTGCACTGATTTCAGGTGTCTGCCACCCCTGCATGGAAGTCTCGTTCTCCCTCTCCCGCTCTTAACGGGACAAATCCACCACCCTGCAGTTCAGCCTGAAAATCCCCAGAACACCTGCTCGTGCCCTCAAAAAGCAAATCAGTGACCAAAAAGGCGCCCGCACAGCCTGACAAGTGTCCCAGCACCATTCTGGATCAATTTAGAGCACTGTTAGCAGATATGGAACTGGCAGCGAACGCGATGGCCTCTCCACCTCTGCAGGCACCACCACAGGCAAGTGACACCACTGTTATCCTTGTGGCCATAGAACAGAGTAGAACCTCCTTACTGGTCTGCATTGATCACCTGGCTGAGGAATGTAAGCTCATCAGGGCAGATTTGAATAAAATCAGGGGCACACTTTCTGAGATTGAGTCGCGGATTTCTACCACAGAGGATCTCACTGCCCACCATGATGTTGCCCTCCTCACATTACAGCACACCGTCCAATCACTGGTGGCTAAATCTGATGATGCGGAAAACCGCCTTCAGAGGAGGAATGTCAGGGTCCTAGGTCTTCCTGAGGGGGCAAAGAAGGACTATCCAGCTGAGTTTGCGAGCCTTTCTTTAAGACCCTTCTTAACCTGACCGAGGTCCCCCAACCTACGTGGTGGAAAGGGCCCATAGAGTCCTAACTGGCCAGGGCACCCCTGGGGCTCTACCGAGTCCCTTCCTAGTGAGGTTTCTCAATTTACAAAGACCGAGATCACATGTTCAGGGAGGTCCGTAAGCATCCCACCCTTTTCTATGAACATACAATGGTGCGGAGAAGCCCTGACTTCTCCGCAGATTTACAAAGATGTCGCAAGACCTTCACTGATGTCAGAAAATGGCTCCAGGAACGAGATATCAAATATTCCATGCTCTTTCCAAGTTGCCTGCGAGTTAAACATAGCGGTTCGGTGAAGTTTTTGAATCTCCTGATGAGGCAGATACCTGGTTACTATCTCTGCAGTAATCTTTGTGCTTACTCTCCAATTTACAATCCTGGTTGTTGTTTTTGTTCCAAGGTTCGTTTGTTCATGTTTCACGGATGCTTGATCAATTCAGCATATTACAACGTGTGGAGCGATACCGTTCTCCTGCAGTGGGAGCATGCAGGGGGACCCCTTTACCCAGCTGCCTGACATCCTTCTTCAGCCTAGTGACCACCTAGCGGATGTCCTCTATGCATGCCCTGCAGTGGGGGGTAGGCTGGCCTTCCATTTGCTGACTCATGTTGTACCCACAGTCTTATCGAAAGTTGGGGCGATGCACTCTCCTGATCTTACTTTATCCTAGCTAATCTGAGCTACAGCAAAATAAATCAACATACCTTCTCTATGACACTGTGCTCACGCCGGGCATCTCTGGACTATCCGGTCGCCCACTAGATGTTATGGGATACATGTCCCCTCACCCTCGCCTGCTGTTACAGGCCAGACACCATCAGGGGTCTTCCCTGGAACTTTGAGCCTCAAGTAGGCAATTTTGTTTTGGTATAAAAGTGTAGGGAATAAACTACTAGCCCAGTTATGTTGGGGTGTTGGCTAAGTAGTTGGGAGTTTTTTGCTAAGGTTGAAACTGCTTGCTTGTCTGATTACACGGTCATGCTTATCACCATTTTATTTCCTTTTCTGCATCTCTGTTTGCTGAGGGAATTTTCTCTAGAGTAATTACTGAAAGATTTAGCAATGATCTTTGCTAACTATCTGAATTTATCACATGATGGCTATGTCTGATGTTAGACTAGTTTCCTGGAACATACGAGGCCTGAATCATAAATTGAAACGTTCCTTAATGTTCAAATTTTTAGAGTCCCACAAGCCGCATATCCTATTTCTACAAGAGACCCATCCCATGGGAAGTAAGATATTGGCTCTGCATAGATCTTGGGTAAGGAAAGGGATTACGAATTTGAAACATATCACTAAGGACGGTAAACTCATGACATTTCAGGAATTGAAAGCCCTGTACTCGATACCCAACTCACGGGAATTTAGATACTGGCAATTAAGACATGCTTTTAGGACCCAATTCCCGGAAACAATCATTTTGGGATCAGATGGGGAAACCCCTTTCCTCTCTATACCTTTACTTGATGGTAGCCCACAACATTAAACCAACCCAATCTCTGGAAAGTTGAAGATAGACATACAGACCCTTAGTGACGAGGAATGGGGCGGGGGAATTGTGTGTCCCCTTTTATCCCCTCGCTGATATAGGCAAAAGACAGATTTATTCAATCCAAATTCCTCCACAGGGCCTACTACACCCCACAGAGACTAGCCCGCATATACCCTCAGCGATATCCATTGTGCCCCAGATGTAGACAGGAGGTAGGCTCATTCTGGCATATGGTCTGGTCCTGCCTCAAACCCTATTGAAAGGCAGCCGCTGATACCTGGAGCAAGGTGAGTTGGACACAGATCCCGCTGGACCCCCTGATTCTCCTACTGAGTCACTTTGGCGATGTGCAGGAAGACAGGTACACTAATCTTTGTATGACATTCTCCCTTTTCTATGCTAGGAAGGAAATACTCCTAAGATGGAAGTCGGCAGAGCCATCCACAAGAGACTCTTAGTGCCTTTCAATAAACTCGGTACTACCCCTTTACGGGCTCACATATGAGAGCAGGCAGTGCCCAACAAAATTCAATAAGGTTTGGTCGGGGTAGATAGACACTAATGGTTAAAGTACTAAGAGTAGACCTGAAGTTTTACTCACCCTCCTTCCTCCTCTAATCCCCAGTCCAGGTATCCCCCTGGACTGGTGTTAGATACCTAGGCTGATACTGACGTAATCCTGCTTTTTATGTCTGTATGGTATTTCTATCGATCATGACATTGTAATTCAGATTTGTTCTACAGTAAACATTTCTGTTAAAAAAAACTATGACCTAAAAATTCTGGCCAAGGACCTCGCCACTAGGTTGGTCAGAGTTCTGCCTGAACTGGTTGACACTGATCAAACCGGATTCATGCCAGAAAAATCCAGTGACATCAACCTGTGAAGAGTTCTCACTCATCTGCAGCTCCCAAATTCTCATTCCCAAACCTGTGTAATGGTTGCATTAGATATTGAAAAAGCCTTCAATATGGTAATACATGAAATTAGTTCATCAGTCCTTTGGATTCGGTCCCTCCTTCTGCAAGTGGATAGATATATTGTATAAATCCCCAATAGCGCAAATCAAATTAGGGGCCTGCTGTCTGATCCTTTCCCAGTAGAGAGAGGAACCAGGCATGGGTGTCCCCTCTCCCCATTTTTGTTTGCTCTGGTCATGGAACCTCTGGCATTGGCCCTCAGGAACTCTGACTCAGTAAAGGGCATTAAAGTAGGCCCTATCACTGAAAAACTTGCTCTATACGTGGATGATCTCATGCTTTTTCTCAATGACCTGGGACCCTTCCTCTGTGCTGCTCTGAATATTATTTCAGAATTTTCAGAATTATCTGGGCTGAGAGGCAAAACTTCATGCAGACCCCTCTGTTTTACTGACCTGGACCTCCTCTGTCAGATATTTGGGCATTAACATTATCCCTAGGGTCTCTGACTTTGCTAAATTAAATCTATACCCCTTACTCACCCAACTCAAACTAAAACTTTGAGCTTGGAATAACCTGCCATTATCCCTCAAATGCCGGATGAACCTAAAATTAAATTCCTCCAAGTTTTTCTTTATGCTCTGAGGCACTCCCCAATTTGGATCCCCAAACCCTTTTTTCAAAAATTTGACTCCCGTTATAACCTCCTTTCTGTGGAAGTATAACCCCCCAGAATAAATAAATCTATACTCAAAAGGCCCTGGACAGAGGGTGGTCTAGCCTGTCTGGATCTTCACAAGTATTTCTTTGCTGCACTACTATCACGCGTCCAGAACTGGATTGCCTCTGATGATACCAATGCTGCTGTAGTCCTTGAGGCTGCACACCTCGGTTCCTACGAAGCGCTGATAAATGGTTTATGTAGGGGTGTCAGGGCATCCTTTCCTCTCACACGTTCCATGAAGGCTATGATCAGGGTTTGGCAACCTTTGGTATGTAAACTCCAAGGGGACCTTCACACTAGATGGCTGGACACCCCCTTGTGGCTCAACCCACATTTATCAGAGTTTCTGACTGTCCCAAACCCAGGGTTCTGGGCTGCTAAAGGTATACAAGCATATCTGTATTAGTGGCTCCCTTCTATCCTTTGATTCCTTTAAGGAGAAATGTGGGCTTACTAATAATCACCAATTCTTTAGATATCTTCAAATTCGCCACACCTTCACTACCCAATTTGGATCCATCCTAGTGCTTCAGCTTCAGTACAACCTTGAATCCACATTAGGGGATATCCCTCTGGTCAAACCCACCTCTACCATTTACAAAGCTTTATTACCCTCAGTCAACTCTGGTCTGGAGGATTTGTTCCCCAAGTGGCAGGGTGAGATCCTTGATTTGGATTCAGAAGACTGGGAAGACACCTGGGAGTATCCTTTTCTACAACTTATCTCTGTCAGAGACCGGTTGATACAATTTAAACTGATTCACAGGGTATATTTGCCACCCCAAAGATTATCCAAAATTATCCCAAATTCCTCTTCCAACTGTTGGAAGTGTGGTAAAGCAGATGCTGACTTTAGCCATATGTTATCGTCCTTTCCCAGGATCCAGGCCTTTTGGACAGAGGTCTAATAGGATGTCTATTATTTTATGCTATGAAGGCTTTACTCATAAAATGGAAACAACCACTTTGAATTCATGGAAATCATTGGTCAACTCAGCGGTGCCACTATACAATGTGGCCTATCTCGCCAGATGATGCCCAGCTAAGTTTGACAAAATTTGGTATGGTGTGGTTACAAACGCAACACAAAAGGATCTGGATCCCTTTGTTTGCTTACTTTAAATGTCTTGTAGCGGTGAAGACCTAATATTGCGGTTATCTGAAGGTGGACCTAGATGCGTTATCCCCAACCTCAGCATCTCTCCCTGAAGTGGTCACCTGAAGTATACAATCCATTATCCTTCCCCGTATCCTTCCAATTTGATGACACAAGTAGTGATGGACGAACTTCCGACGGGACGTTTCGCGAACGCGAAATGCGAACGGACCCAAACGTTCGCGAAACAGAACGTTCGCCGCGGGCCCCATTGACTTCAATGGGAGGCGAACTTTGCAAACCTTCATGTCGAATTTGCGGCCACGTGGTAATTATTAGGGGGTAAAACGTAGTCCCACCATCTGGACAATGACATAATACATGTATGAGGTGAATTTGGGATCGATAACAACAAGCATTTTTATTTTATTTGGGAAATTGTTCTAACAATTCAGGACTATGGAGCTAATGAAGGCAATGGAGGAGAGGGAAGGTCAGGGACCAGGGTAGGCAAAGAAGAGGGTGCAGGAGATGATCACCAGCAGCGTGACATACCGGAATGACACATGCACCGTGATAGAGGCATCTGACAGCAGCACCGTAATACAGAGCACTGACAGCAGCACCGTGACATACAGCGCTGACAGCAGCACCGTGACATACAGCGCTGACAGCAGCACCGTGACATACAGCGCTGACAGCAGCACCGTGACATACAGCGCTGACAGCAGCACCGTGACATACAGCGCTGACAGCAGCACCGTGACATACAGCGCTGACAGCAGCACCGTGACATACAGCGCTGACAGCAGCACCGTGACATACAGCGCTGACAGCAGCACCGTGACATACAGCGCTGACAGCAGCACCGTGACATACAGCGCTGACAGCAGCACCGTGACATACAGCGCTGACAGCAGCACCGTGACATACAGCACTGACAGCAGCATCGTAAGCAGCCCCAGGAGGAAGTCAGCACAGCACAGGGATGGTGTGATCCCCTCATAATAAGAACCCCCAGGAGGAAGTCAGCACAGCACAGGGATAGTGTGATCCCTTCATAATAAGAACCCCCAGGAGGAAGTCAGCACAGCACAGGGATATCATAAGCAGCCCCAGTAGAAATATGACACCGCTCAACCTCTTCAAAGAGGAGGGTAGGGGCATATAGTACGGTGTGCTTTTTTGGGTCAAGGAAGTGAGCCAAATGAATTAAGAAGGTCTGTGTGCTTGATTAAAAAAATAGTTTATAGACATATACATGGTCTACTGGTCACATGTGTTGAATTCCTCCGAGATCCATGCCTCATTCATTTTTAGAAATCGGTCACAATCCCCCCTGCTGCGCTGAACGTCCTTTCGGACAGGACACTGGATGAGGGGCAAGCCAACAGTTCGATTGCAAATTGGGCAAGCTCTGGCCAGAGGTCAAGCCTGCCCACCCAGTAGTCTAGGGGTTCATCACTCCTCAGAGCGTCCACATCGGCCGTTAACCCAATGTAGTCGGACACCTGACGGTCTAGGCGTTCCCTGATGCTGGATCCGGATGACACCTGTCGATGGGTCGGCTGAAAGAATGACCTCATATCCGAAGTCACCAACACATCTTCAAACCGGCCTCTTCTTGCAGGCGCTGTTGGATTGGTACCCGCAAATCCTTCTCTGGGAGTGGGAATTGCTCCTCTGCCAGCGCACGCAAAAGCAGAATGCAGCATTTCTCGAAGCAAGGCCTGGAAGTGCTGCATTCTGACAGCCCTCTGCGACGGCGGTAACATTTCCGCCATTTTGTGTTTGTACCGGGGGTCTAAGTACGTTGCCACCCAGTACTGGTCCTTGACCCTCATGCTTTTTATACGGGGGTCCCTATTAAAACACTGGAGCATGAAGGCCCCCATTTGCACTAAAGTGGAAGCGGTGTGGTGGCCTGGCTCCTGCTCATCATCCAGGATAATGTCGTCCTCTTCATTCTCCTCTCCCCATCCACGCACAACAGGGATCCCAGAAAGGTTTAAAGCATGCTCTTCTTGCTCCTGCTCATCCGCCCCGGCACCATCCTCCTCTGACTCCTCATCAGACTCCTGTTGTTGACTTGTCTCAGATAGAGTAGCCCCCCCTGGGAATTCATCCAGCATTGCGACTTCCTCATCTTCCCGCTCCTGCTCCTCCACAGCCTGATCAATGACACGACGCAATGCACGCTCCAGAAAGAAGGCATAAGGTACCATGTCACTGATGGCGCCATGGCTGCGACTGACCAGTTTGGTGATCTCCTCAAATGGCCGCAGAAGTCTGCATGTGTCGCGCATGAGCAGCCACTGGCGCGGTGAAAAAAAACCCAGCTCCCCAGAACCGTTTCTTTCGCAGAGTTCATACAGGTAGACGTTAACTGCACGTTTCTGCTGGAGCAGCCTATCAAGCATATAGAAGGTTGAGTTCCATCGCGTCGGGCAATCGCAAATAAGACGTCTGACCGGCAGATGGTGTCGCCGCTGAATGTCAGCAAGGCGAGCCATGGCCGTGTAAGATCTTCTGAAATGGGCCGAGATTTTCCTTGCCTGCCGCAAGATGTCCTGGACCCCAGGGTATTTGACAAGGAATCGCTGCACGACCAAGTTTAAGACGTGTGCCATGCACGGCACGTGCGTGATTTTGCCCTGTTTCAATGCGCTAAGCAGATTGGCACCGTTGTCACACACCACTTTACCAACTGTCAAATTGAGCGGTGTTAGCCACTCATCTGCCTGTGAACGCAAAGCTGAAAGGAGTGCCGGGCCAGTGTGGCTCTTTGCTTCCAGGCACAACAGACGCAGCACGGCATGGCAACGTCTCACCTGGCATGTGGAATAGGTTCTGGGGAGCTTGGGCGGTGCAGTGGAAGAGACGCTAGCAGCGGAAAAGGAGGAGGCAGCTGAGGAGGAGAGGGAGGAGGATGGAGTAGGAGGAGGAGAAGAAGAGTCAGGCCTGCATGCAATCCGTGGCGGTAAAACCAAATCTACACGGGTGCCACGGGTTACATGCTTGACGGCCGTCAGAAGGTTCACCCAGTGGGCAGTAAAACTGATATACCTTCCCTGCCCGTGTTTGCTAGACCACGTGTCTGTGGTCAGATGTATCTTGGCACCGACACTGTGTGCCAGAGATACATTCACTTGCCGCTGAACATGGCCATATAGCTCTGGGATGCCCTTCTCTGAGAAATACTTCCTTCCTGGGACCTTCCATTGTGGTGTTCCAATGGCCACAAATTTGCGAAAGGCCTCCGAGTCCACCAGTTTATATGGCAGTAGTTGGCGGGTTATGAGTTCTGACAAGCCAGCCGCCAACCGTTGGGCAAGAGGGTTATCCGGCATCATCATTTTTTTACGCTCAAACATTAGGCCCACGGAAGCCTGCCTTTTTGCAGAAAAATGTGAGCTTGGCGTGATGGAAGGTGGAGTGGAGGACAATTGTGAGGAGAGAGGAGAAGGAGAAGTAGAAGACGAGGCTGGACGGTGAGAGCCTGCAGTGTGGCTTTGTGTGTTCCGTTGCTCCCACTGGGCTCGGTGATGGCTGCTCATGTGCCTTCTTAAGGCGGTCGTCCCTAGGTGAGTATTGGGCTTACCGCGACTAACGCGTTGACTGCAAAGATTGCAGATGGCAACGCTATTGTCAGCAGCGGACACGTTAAAAAAAGCCCACACTGCGGAGCCATGTGCCGGTGTCCTGGGAGCGCCAGATGTGACCGTACATGGTCGATGACTCGCTCCTGATACATTTGCAGTCTGCTTTGTCCCTGCTGTGCAATGTAAGTCATTGCTGCTTCTCCTCCCTATCTGCTGGTCCATATCTCCCTCTGAACTCCCCTCCTCTTCCTCTCTTGTGGGCACCCACGTGACATCACTAGACACGTCATCATCAACGTCACCTTCCCCACCGCTATAAGTAGAGATCTCGGAGTAGGCAGCAACACCGGGGACCAACCTCCTCCTTGGGCTGATCTGGGTACTGGCGTCAGACTGCTGAGTAGCGCTTGTTGCTACCTCCTCTTCCTGATCCAATACCAAGAGTGGCTGCGCATCAGAAATGTCCTCTTGATATGGATCGGAAAATAATTCCAGTGACTCAAGCGGAAGGTATGTGGTGGTGGTGGTGGTGGTCGTGTTGTTGGTGGTAGTGTCTTTGGGGGTGCACATAGCAGAGAGTGAAGAAGAGGGTGCAGATCGAGAGGATGAGGAGGGTGCAGAAGAGTAAGGCTGAGCGAGCCACTCAACCAAGTCTGGTGCATCCTTTAAAGTAATTGAACGCACCTTCTGCAACTTCCCACTTTGGCTCAAGCCTGTTGCTCCTGCCCTACCCCTACCACCCCTGCGGAAGGGCCTGCCTCTTCCTCTGCATGTCATTTTTTAAATGACCCTGTGACAAAACTCTTAGTCCCTATACCGCTGAAGGACTGCTGCAGTATAGGTGAGCGGTCAGCAGTGGTGCACGTCAACCCTATCTATTGTGGACCTATAGCGGTCCTTACAGAACAGCAGACTGTACCGCACTCAAGCCTATGTACCGTAGCACCCTATACCAAGTTACCAGTCCTTATAAGAACTTTTGTGGACCAAGCAGGTTGTGTATTAGTGTTTAGCAGACTGTACGTCAGTCCCTATACCGCTGAAGGACTGCTGCAGTATAGGGCAGCGGTCAGCAGTGGTGCACGTCAACCCTATCTATTGTGGACCGATAGCGGTCCTTACAGAACAGCAGACTGTACCGCACTCAAGCCTATGTACCGTAGCACCCTATACCAAGTTACCAGTCCTTATAAGAACTTTTGTGGAACAAGCAGGTTGTGTGTTAGTGATTAGCAGACTGTACGTCAGTCCCTATACCGCTGAAGGACTGCTGCAGTATAGGGCAGCGGTCAGCAGTGGTGCACGTCAACCCTATCTATTGTGGACCGATAGCGGTCCTTACAGAACAGCAGACTGTACCGCACTCAAGCCTATGTACCGTAGCACCCTATACCAAGTTACCAGTCCTTATAAGAACTTTTGTGGAACAAGCAGGTTGTGTGTTAGTGATTAGCAGACTGTACGTCAGTCCCTATACCGCTGAAGGACTGCTGCAGTATAGGTGAGCGGTCAGCAGTGGTGCACGTCAACCCTATCTATTGTGGACCTATAGCGGTCCTTACAGAACAGCAGACTGTACCGCACTCAAGCCTATGTACCGTAGCACCCTATACCAAGTTACCAGTCCTTATAAGAACTTTTGTGGACCAAGCAGGTTGTGTATTAGTGTTTAGCAGACTGTACGTCAGTCCCTATACCGCTGAAGGACTGCTGCAGTATAGGGCAGCGGTCAGCAGTGGTGCACGTCAACCCTATCTATTGTGGACCGATAGCGGTCCTTACAGAACAGCAGACTGTACCGCACTCAAGCCTATGTACCGTAGCACCCTATACCAAGTTACCAGTCCTTATAAGAACTTTTGTGGAACAAGCAGGTTGTGTGTTAGTGATTAGCAGACTGTACGTCAGTCCCTATACCGCTGAAGGACTGCTGCAGTATAGGGCAGCGGTCAGCAGTGGTGCACGTCAACCCTATCTATTGTGGACCGATAGCGGTCCTTACAGAACAGCAGACTGTACCGCACTCAAGCCTATGTACCGTAGCACCCTATACCAAGTTACCAGTCCTTATAAGAACTTTTGTGGAACAAGCAGGTTGTGTGTTAGTGATTAGCAGACTGTACGTCAGTCCCTATACCGCTGAAGGACTGCTGCAGTATAGGTGAGCGGTCAGCAGTGGTGCACGTCAACCCTATCTATTGTGGACCTATAGCGGTCCTTACAGAACAGCAGACTGTACCGCACTCAAGCCTATGTACCGTAGCACCCTATACCAAGTTACCAGTCCTTATAAGAACTTTTGTGGAACAAGCAGGTTGTGTGTTAGTGATTAGCAGACTGTACGTCAGTCCCTATACCGCTGAAGGACTGCTGCAGTATAGGGCAGCGGTCAGCAGTGGTGCACGTCAACCCTATCTATTGTGGACCGATAGCGGTCCTTACAGAACAGCAGACTGTACCGCACTCAAGCCTATGTACCGTAGCACCCTATACCAAGTTACCAGTCCTTATAAGAACTTTTGTGGACCAAGCAGGTTGTGTATTAGTGTTTAGCAGACTGTACGTCAGTCCCTATACCGCTGAAGGACTGCTGCAGTATAGGGCAGCGGTCAGCAGTGGTGCACGTCAACCCTATCTATTGTGGACCGATAGCGGTCCTTACAGAACAGCAGACTGTACCGCACTCAAGCCTATGTACCGTAGCACCCTATACCAAGTTACCAGTCCTTATAAGAACTTTTGTGGAACAAGCAGGTTGTGTGTTAGTGATTAGCAGACTGTACGTCAGTCCCTATACCGCTGAAGGACTGCTGCAGTATAGGGCAGCGGTCAGCAGTGGTGCACGTCAACCCTATCTATTGTGGACCGATAGCGGTCCTTACAGAACAGCAGACTGTACCGCACTCAAGCCTATGTACCGTAGCACCCTATACCAAGTTACCAGTCCTTATAAGAACTTTTGTGGAACAAGCAGGTTGTGTGTTAGTGATTAGCAGACTGTACGTCAGTCCCTATACCGCTGAAGGACTGCTGCAGTATAGGTGAGCGGTCAGCAGTGGTGCACGTCAACCCTATCTATTGTGGACCTATAGCGGTCCTTACAGAACAGCAGACTGTACCGCACTCAAGCCTATGTACCGTAGCACCCTATACCAAGTTACCAGTCCTTATAAGAACTTTTGTGGAACAAGCAGGTTGTGTGTTAGTGATTAGCAGACTGTACGTCAGTCCCTATACCGCTGAAGGACTGCTGCAGTATAGGGCAGCGGTCAGCAGTGGTGCACGTCAACCCTATCTATTGTGGACCGATAGCGGTCCTTACAGAACAGCAGACTGTACCGCACTCAAGCCTATGTACCGTAGCACCCTATACCAAGTTACCAGTCCTTATAAGAACTTTTGTGGACCAAGCAGGTTGTGTATTAGTGTTTAGCAGACTGTACGTCAGTCCCTATACCGCTGAAGGACTGCTGCAGTATAGGGCAGCGGTCAGCAGTGGTGCACGTCAACCCTATCTATTGTGGACCGATAGCGGTCCTTACAGAACAGCAGACTGTACCGCACTCAAGCCTATGTACCGTAGCACCCTATACCAAGTTACCAGTCCTTATAAGAACTTTTGTGGACCAAGCAGGTTGTGTATTAGTGTTTAGCAGACTGTACGTCAGTCCCTATACCGCTGAAGGACTGCTGCAGTATAGGGCAGCGGTCAGCAGTGGTGCACGTCAACCCTATCTATTGTGGACCGATAGCGGTCCTTACAGAACAGCAGACTGTACCGCACTCAAGCCTATGTACCGTAGCACCCTATACCAAGTTACCAGTCCTTATAAGAACTTTTGTGGACCAAGCAGGTTGTGTATTAGTGTTTAGCAGACTGTACGTCAGTCCCTATACCGCTGAAGGACTGCTGCAGTATAGGGCAGCGGTCAGCAGTGGTGCACGTCAACCCTATCTATTGTGGACCGATAGCGGTCCTTACAGAACAGCAGACTGTACCGCACTCAAGCCTATGTACCGTAGCACCCTATACCAAGTTACCAGTCCTTATAAGAACTTTTCTGGAACAAGTGAGTTGTGAATGTTTAGCAGACTGCAGCAGAAGGGCAGCAGTCAAGTATAATATCCTTTCTATATTTGGAAGAAAGAATATTATACATGTACAAGCCTATTACTGTACCACTGATACCAGTCCTGAAAAGAACCTTTGTGGAACTAATAATAACAGCAAGTCTTTAAAATTACCCTCACTGCCTGACAACACTGCTTCCTTCCTGTCCCTATACAAATTGGCAAAAAAAGAGAACGATTAGTGGTTACTGGAACAGCTCTTTTGTGGACCTTGATAGTAACAGCTAATGATGATGATGATGATGATGATGATGAAAGACTAATCTGGCTGTCCCTGTAGCATACACCGTCCTTTCCCTTTCTCTAAACTAACAAAAGACACTCAGGCTGCTGCAAGAATCAGCAGCACAGCAAACCTATCAACACCTAACACCTATACCAGTCCTGAAAAGAACTTTTGTGTACCAAATAGCTAGTGGTTTATCTCTCCCTACTCCACACAGGAACCTGTCCCTATCGTAACAGAAGAAAGAATGTAAAATGGCCACCGGATCGGGTGTATTTATAGGTTAGGGGGAATGTACAAGTGTCCATGTGCTGTCATGTCTCAATTGGCTGTCCTGTATCACATGATAAACGTGTCACCAAAGGTTAAAGTTCTTGTATACATTAAACACGTAAGTCCGCCGCGGCGAACGACGGAAAAAGGCGTTCGAACGTGCGGACCGCGAATGTCGGAAATTCGCCGCGAAACGACCGCCGGGCGAACCGTTCGGCCATCACTAGACACAAGTAGTTTAAGTTTGTAGTTGTTTCTATAGAATGTATGAGATCTTATAGAACTGTTACAATGTATGTTGCTTAAGCCAGGGTATGCCCAGAGGCTTTATTATGTAACCCTCTTTTTCACACGAAAACTCAATAAAGAGTATTTAAAAAACAAAAAAAAAAAGCCTGTAGGAGGAGTTTTCATACTGCACTGAGCTGTTCTATCAGCATCCAGGACCCCTGACCCTCTGTCTGGACAATGCTGATTGGCCCTATGCTGATCACATGCACCCTCTCAAGACAAAAAAAAAACTATCTAGCAACACACTGAGCATGTACAGCCTGACTCCATAGACTCTGTCTTATCCAGACATGTTCTGGAGTCAGTGGAAGAAGAGGAGGATGTGTGCATACAGGATCAAGCATCCTTTTTACACAATGCGGAGGATTAACCCCTTAGGTTCCGCAGCGGGTATAACAAGCATGCTTTACTGCATATACAGACTGATTTTACTGTTGTGAGTTTAGTAACACTTTAATCCTAAATTATTATTTTTCTTTGTGTAAACAGATGCTTTCATTTACCAGCTCACTTACTGTGAATAACCCACACACGTGGGTGGAAAGGCATAAATTATAAATAAAATAAAGTAGTTATTGTACTTTCTGGTAACATGATAACAAATTAAATGAAAATTGCACTTGCAAATCAAATAAAATATTGGCATAATAAAGTAGACAGAAAGATGAATTAATTCCACCTGTCCCTTCTTTCCTACGATTTACAGAGGAACCGTAAGTGCTTTTTTTTCCTATGCCCTCTTACCATTTTTGCAGCAAATTGAGTGCTGTCCTACAATCCGCTGCCACACGCCAGGTCTAGCACCACCATTTTCCCATCCTACATCATCAGATCTGGCTGTCTCTTCTGGGTTATTGCAGCCAGCTCCTGATGATACACCACCAGGTCCACCCTCAAGCTGCTGGGTGTATTTACTCCTGCAGCCTCCTAAGATATGTGACAGGAATATTCCAGAAGGCTGCAGAAGCAGGGACATGTCACTCTTGCTTAGGCAACATAATTCCAGTGTAGAAAAACCTTTAGGTGTAAATAGGCTCTGAGGCCCTAGGCTGATAAGAGGGGCTCCTGATCCTTCTGTCTTTAGCTGTACAGTGCTGATGTCATCAGGAACCCATCCTACCAGCTCCTGATTGCGGTGACAGCTTGGTCACAGATCTTGGGGTGCCGATGCAGTGCCTTTTAGAACTACACAGCAGCGGCTGGGCATTAAGGTGCTCCCAGCCTGTCCTTTTAGTTCAAGTTTTAAACCAAATGTACTCCCTACTGCACATGGAAAGGGCCTTTTCCTAATATGTATGACTCTATGAGGTTGATTTCCTAAAACTGGAGAGTGCAAAATCTGGTGAAGCTCTGCACAGAAACCAATCACCTTCCAGGTGTTTCTGTCAAGGCTTAACTGAACAAGCTGAAGTTAGAAACTGATTGGTTACCATGCACAACTGCACCAGATTTTGCATTCTCCAGTTTTAGTAAATCAACCCCTATGAGGCCTCCTTCTGCCTTGTATCATAACTACTTCATCACCATTTTCCTGCTCCTATATCCACATTCAACTTTACTATCACAAAGTGTAAATGGCTATAGATCAGGGTTTCCCAACCAGGGTTCCTCCAGAGGTTGCTAGAGGTTCCTTGAGCAATCAGCAATTTCTGCCTCTCAGATAAGTTCCCACTGACGCCATTTTTTAGCTATCTGTAATGCCGCATACACGCAATCGGAATTCTCGTCGGAAAAATCTCTGATGGTTTTCCCAACGGAATTCCGACGGAATTCGGCTCAAGCTGTCTTGCCTACACACGGTCACATCAAATTCCGATCCTTTATAACGCGGTGACGTACAACACGTACGACGTGACTAGAAAAAGGAAGTTCAATAGCCAGTAGCCAATAGCTTCTGTCTCGTAGTTGAATCTGAGCATGCGTGATTTTTGGCGTGTCGGAATTGCATACACACGATCGGAATTACCGATAGAAAGTTTTTCCATCTGGAAAATTGGGAACATGCTATCAATTTTTGGCTGGTGGAAATTCGGACAGCTAAATTCCAATGGAGCATACACACGGTCGCATTTTCCAATGAAAAGCTCTCATCTGTCTTTTTCTGCCTGGAATTCCGATCGTGTGTAGGCGGCATAAGAGTGGAATTCTTCCAACTGACCATCACACTTATATTTCATTAGTTGTAGCTAATAGTTATCATATCGGTGTTGCTTTCTCATCTTAAGGCAGAGTTTCTCAACTAGGATTCTCCCAGAGGTCGATAGGGTTTCTTTGAGCAATAGGCAATTTCTGCCTCTCAGATAAGTTCCCACTGACACCATTGACCTTTTTAGCTATCTGTAAGGGGGGGAATTCTTCCACAAATGTAAGGAGTATTCTTCCCACTGACCATCACACTAATGCATCATGAGTTGTAGATATAGTCATTTTTAGCAGGGGTTCCCTGAGACTGGAACATTATTTCAAGGGTTCCTCTGTGTAGAAAAGGTCAAGATTGTATTAGTTACTGACTTTTTACTTCCAATGTTTCCTATATTTATAGACGCAATTGCTTGTTTTTGAATTAACATGTTCCAATCTTTTTTTTTTCCTTATTCGTAAAAAAAAAAAAAAAAATACAAAAAAAGAAGAAAACAAATGTACACAAAAGTACCTGAACTCATAGGAGGACATTCAGAGAAAGTCAGCCAGTTGGTTCTTCGGCCTGAAAACAGATCCAGCCTTATGACGACGCTTATGTGTCTGGAACATGGAAGTATGACAACTTGTAGGGTCACATTAGGTGAAAATACGCCAGAAAGATGAAAAATAAAGTGAAACTGTGGGCAAAATAAAAATTGCGATCCAGTCTGTCACTATCATTAACGCTGTAGTTTTTGCCTTTCTGAGTCCCCCATGAAACATAGGTTTTGATAGTTAATAAACGTGATTTTGAAATAAACTAAAATCTCTCATATTTGCCCACTATAGCCATAGTAGCCATCTTTTTCCTCTCAGCGGGGATTAATCTTTATCCACAGCTGACAGGTAATTTCTTTTTTGTATGTAGTTTATTTACTAAAACTGGAGAGTACAAAATCAGGTTCACTTCTGCATAGAAACTAATCAGCTTCCAGGTTTTATTGTCAAAGCTTATTTGAACAAGTTGAGGTTAGAAGATGATTGGTCTCTATGTAGAAGTGAGTCTGATTTTGCACTCTCCAGCTTTAGTATATAAACCCCAAAGCGTTATTACCCAATGATCCTGCCAGTAGATCTGTTATTTTTCTACTTCATTTAACAGGGCAACAATGATGTTAACTCTGCAGTAAAATGATTGAAGCATTGTCACCCTGTTGTTGGAGTAGTCTTTGATGGACAACTGAAGTTTCCAAGCTCAGGGAGCATGAGTTCTGCCCTTTGGAGCACTAGGCAGGGAACGCGGTGGACAGCTGGAGACCCAGGCCACTGTGTTGAGCTGCCGTCTGACTCTCAAGTGTGCAGCAGATCTATATATATTATAATATATATATATATATATATATATATATATATATATATATATATATATATATCACTGACCCCCGAAAAAGCTGCTGGTTTTGTTGGGCCTACCGTTACCTTCTTGACCTCGTCTCTGTCTAGAGGTTCCCGTGGTAGATGGCCCAATGAAATGCAGACACTGACACTGGATCCTCTTTTGGGTTATTTATTTTAGAAGATAACACAGTTTGTTGATAAAAAGGTAGAGAGTTAGAAAGGAAGTGCGGGTAGTTTTGGAACTGCAAAATTCATAGAATAAACAGCTGGATTCTCACAACCTCCGGATAGACCTCCTCTCACTAGGCCTAGCAGCCGGCAGGGTGTTAAGTAATGTAAAATCTCTGCCACAGACTTGGTTGTAGAACACTTGAGAAATAAAAGTCTCTGCCACAGGCTTGGTTGTAACTGAGGGACGTAGACAAATTTAGAGAACAATCATACGGGACCAGTATCTCTCAGATGGTCCGGCCATGCCGTATGAATATAGATCCACAAAGTGTCCTTCAACTGAGCCTCCAGGCTCCTTCTGAGAAACCAGCCTTATGCATGGCCTTCTCCAGAAGTGTCCTCCCCTGGAAGCTTCTCCAGTTGCTGGGCCTCTCCCTAGATGAGACGGCACCGGTCCACCTTTGAATCATTATGGCCTCATATCCATTCAGGCCTGTCCCTGCAGTTGCTTCGCCTCAGGCTATCCAGCCCCAAGGCTCGGAATTGCATGGATCCGCACCCCATGCCAGGAGGGCCATAAGGGCTGGTCAGGAGGACCAAACAGATTGAAAATATCTTCTGGACCGGAACCCTGAAGCACATGATCGCAGTACCTTAAATACCACCTCCCAGAATGCACAGCAGGAAAACACTCCCACTAGGCTGGTTCCGAGACAATGATGGTACTCAATACACCCAACTAGACTGCATTCTACCACTTGCTGGCCGTGACAGCAACACCTGCAGCCAAGGAGAACTCGGCCCAATCCAGCTAGACTGACACTGAAACCATCATTTGGCAAAATTAGCCCCAATACCTTTAGGAATATTCATTTTCAAAAACCATATAGCACGTGCTCATCAGGAACCGGCACTACAAATATATATATATGTGTATATATATATATATATATATATATATACACACACACAGTATATATATATATATATATATATATATATATATATATAAGCCTGGGGTGAAAACATTTTCTTATGACAACATATTCGGCAGTGATAGAATCTTTGTTCTGATGCTGTATGCCTCAGAACTACTAATCGCCAAGCATCATTTACGTGAATCTGCTCTTACAGTAGCCACTCCTGAAACTGTATTTAACTGATATTAATGTTATTAAGTATTTCCACTTATCTTCCATTGTATCTAAAGACTTGATAATCAACAGTGCCTCATAAAGAGCATGAACTACCTGCATTTAAATTGGTCACAGATAATGATTGCAATCTCAGAAAAAAACCATGAAGATGGAAATATGGGAGCAGTCATTGCTGACTTGAATTCCAAAGTGCAGGCTCAAGGGCTGTAATCCTGGCTGGAACAATCATGTACACATTGCATTCTGAAAAGTCTAAACACCCATCCTGGATCGGAGCTGAGTGATTAGATAGCAAAGCTGGATCACAATGGCAGCTTCTGAGTCTGCATCTATAAAAACGAGTCAGTAAAAACTCTTCCAGCACATCCAATCTCAGAGGCAGGGTTGCCAATCGGCTGTATTTTCATGGACAGTTTGTAAAACAATACTTGGATTTCTCCCATTCATAAAATTCTGTGGACAGGAGAAACTGTCCATGAAAATACATTGGTTGGCTGCAGCCGTCAGTTCAGGCTGTCTGTGGTCCTATTGGCCTTTTGGCCTTACAATTTTTTTTTTTTTTTAATTGGCAGCAAATTACAGCTTTGACCACTTTCTTCTGTTCACAAACAAATCACCAGGGATTCCCTTCATCTAATTTGGACCCTTATAATAGTGGAGGATCTGGCGTAAATGTTAATAGGGGACAACTTACAAAATAAAAAAATTTTAAAAAATTTAAAATGCCATGGGATTCCCCCTTATCCTTGATGAGGGTCTGATACAGTTTTCAAGGTGGACTCTACACAAAAAAAAAAAAAAAAGCTTGGGTTCCCCCAGAAAAATCCACACTGCAGCAGAAAGGTCTGGTATAGAAATTAGGGGAAGGGGGGACTGCAAGCCATTTTTTTTTTGGGTGGGGTTTATATGAGACTTTAAGTGTTTGGTATGAACTATGGGGGGACCGCAAGCCATTTTTTTTTGGGTGGGGTTTATGTGAGATTTTAAGTGTTTGGTATGAACTATGGGGGGACCGCAAGCCATTTTTTTTTGGGTGGGGTTTATATGAGATTTTAAGTGTTTGATATGAATTATGGGGGGGACCGCAAGCCATTTTTTTTGGGTGGGGTTTATATGAGACTTTAAGTGTTTGGTATGAACTATGGGGGGACCGCAAGCCATTTTTTTTGGGTGGGGTTTATATGAGACTTTAAGTGTTTGATATGAATTATGGGGGGGACCGCAAGCCATTTTTTTTGGGTGGGGTTTATATGAGACTTTAAGTGTTTGGTATGAACTATGGGGGGACCGCAAGCCATTTTTTTTTGGGTGGGGTTTATATGAGATTTTAAGTGTTTGGTATGAACTATGGGGGGACCGCAAGCCATTTTTTTTGGGTGGGGTTTATATGAGATTTTAAGTGTTTGATATGAATTATGGGGGGGGCCGCAAGCCATTTTTTTTTTGGGTGGGGTTTATGTGAGATTTTAAGTGTTTGGTATGAACTATGGGGGGACAGCAAGCCTTTTTTTGTTTACATACAGCCATTTATGTTTATCCCTGCTGGATTCCCGGCCAGCAACTGAATGGTACTGGGTGACATCACCGGTTGCTAAGGATGTGGCAGGTGGTGGAACCGCCCACATCCTTAACAACCATAGACAGCAGAAGAAATAAGCTGTCATATATAGTAGTGGTAGAAAAACCATTCTAATATATATATGAAATTTAGCTCCAGGCTAAATGCCGATCAACATTTACGAGTACAACAGAGGCCGCCTCTTTCCTGATAATTGTCTCAGTCTAGTTGGCTGTAACGCATCTACAGGAAACAGACATCATCAGATGAAATTTTGTTAAACATTACAAGTAAGATAAACATTATCAGGTTTACACACACGCATACAACATGTTCCGTCATTCTCAGAATTAATCTTCATTGTACTTGATATCAAACATGTTTGATTTGCCTCATTACACACAGACACCATGAAAAAACTATCCTTTAATAACCAGACAGTATGACCATACAGGTTCTGCTACGCTTTAATAATCAGCAAATAACCTGTACATACACTCTGCAATTTAAATACATTTCTATTGTCTGCATTTAAAGGCCATTTAAAGCTTTGTCAAGTATTACTGTAATGCAGTTAGTTTGCAACAGTAATTACTGAGGGTTGATTGAGGTATTTTATATTTTCAACCACCAGCACAGGAGCACAGCTGCGGCTCAAGGGCTTGTGGCCTCAGTCAAAGAGCAGGATATGTATACAGACAACGCAACTAATTGGCTCTAGCTTTTCCTGAACCCCCTCATGATACTGGGTGGTGTAATAACCATTCGGGAATGGCTATTTGTAAGCATCTGAATCTCCACCCCTAAGTTGTTATTATAGTACAGGCCTACCTCTAATGCCGCGTGCACACGACCCGACTTTTCGATGGAATAGGTTTGACGGTCTTCCCAACGGACTTTCGGTGGAGATCCGACGGACTTCATGAACGAAACGGACTTGGCCACACACGACTGGACTAAGTCCGTTCAAAAGTCCGTTTGTTTTGAACGTGATGACGTAAACAGGACTAAATAAGGAAGTTCAATAGCCAGTAGCCAATAGCTGCCCTTGCGTCATATTTGGTACGTCGGACTAGCACACAGACGAACGGTTTTCCCAATTTTTAGTCCGTCGGACAGATTTGAAACATGTTTTATTTCTAGGTCCGTCGGATGTTTTGGGGAAGAAAAAGTCAGCTGAAGCCCACACACGATCGAATTGTACGACAGATTACGATCCGTCGGACCAAGTCTGCCGGAAAGTTCGATCATGTATACGTGGCATAAGGGATAACTGTTTGTGTATTTATTCCACTAGCAAAAGTCCGATGGAGCATACACACACACACCGACCAAAAGTTCCCATTGGACTTTTGCTGGCGGAATTTCAGATCGTGTGTACAGGGCACGAGACGATCTATAAAAGATCCTGGAAAATGTTCTAAATGAAAAAAGGAGCATTAATAGTCAGAAAAGATGTTTGCATAAGAAACTCATGCAACCTGCATGCATTTCTAAAGCACAAAGCGGGGCTCAATTTTGTGCTAGAGCTGCCAATGTTCAGTCCTCAAGCCCAACCAATAGTCCCCAACTAAAGGAGAAAAGATTGATTTCAGTACCTCATATTCATTTGTTCTTGGACTTAAAGCAGAACCTCGCCCAAAAGGGGAAGTTCCACATTTCTGCCTCTCCACCCCAGCCTTCCTCTCCCATTTTGGACACTTTTTTTGGGGGGGGGAGGTAGTAAGGTACCTAGTTTTTATAGGTACCCGCTCCCACTTCCCAGCCTGTTTGGCTGCCCCTTCCCCCCTCTTTGCTGGAAGCACTCCGGGACATGTCCCAGGTCCCAGGAGGCTACAGGACCATTCACAAAGAGCAGCGCGGCTCGTGCATGAAGTGAGAGGCAGGTTCTAAAGTCACAACCAGCTTCCCAAAATTAACATGCCGGTGCCAGAGACCTGAACACTGGAGAAGAACCAGCCGAGTGAGGACACCGTTGGATCCCTGAACAGGTAAGTGTCCTTTTATTAAAAGTCAGCAGCTATTTGTTCTAGTCTTTATACATCTGAACATTACATTCATACTAATGATCAGTTTTATTATTGCAATAATTACTCATTATAGTTCCTCCACATTCCACTGTATTTTGGTGCTGTACTTTGAGTTATGTTGTACACTTTGGATTATTGTCGTTGTCAGTTGGCTCTGTATGACTATGCTTTTTGTCAATAAAAACCTTTGTAAAGTAAAAAGTCAACAGCTATAGTATTTGTAGCTACTGACTTTTATCTTTTATTTGGGGGGACGGGACTGAAGATCCTCTTTAATTAAACACATCCCGCCCAGCCTATAGCAAAATGATGGCCAGGCGTAAGGCTCTCTCATTCTGGCTGATGTCCTTCAGAACAAGCCGCTTGTCCATGCCCCCAGAGCATGCAGCACGGCGATTGGTAGTGTGGTGTGTTACTCTGACACACCCCATTCCGATCACGGTAAAGAGCCTCTGACGTAGGCTCGTTACCATGTGATTAGCTGTGTTCAATCACAGCTGATCACAGCGTCACTAGGAAGTGCTGGCTGGTTATCGGCATTCCTCTACTCATGCTGACAGAGCGTGAGTAGAGGAGAGCTGATAAGCGGCTCTCCTGACAGGGGGATCTGCACTGATAATCATCACAGTGATTATCAGTGCAGCCTCATCAACAATGTTCACCAGTGATGCCAATCAGTGCCCACCAGTGATGCCTGTCAGTGCCTTCTCATCAGTGCCACCTATCAGTGCCCATCATTGCCGCCCATCGGTGCCCATCAGTATCCATTATTGCCACCTATCAGTGCCCATTAGTGCTGCATATCAGTATCCTTCAGTGCTGCATATTAGTGTCTCCTCATCAGTGCCGCCTCTTCAGTGCCCATCAGTGCTGCATATTAGTGCCTCTTCATCAGTGCCGCCTTTTCAGTGCCCATCAGTGCTGCATATTAGGCCTCCTCATCAGTGCTGCCTCTTCAGTGCCCATCAGTGCTGCATATTAGTGCCACCTCATCATTGCTGCATATTAGTGATGCATATTAGTGTCTCCTCATCAGTGCCGCCTTGTCAGTGCCCATCAGTGCTGCATATTAGTGCCTCCTCATCAGTGCCGCCTTTTCAGTGCCTATCAGTGCTGCATATTAGTGCCTCCTCATCAGTGCCGCCTTTTCAGTGCCCATCAGTGCTGCATATTAGTGCCTCCTCATCAGTGCCGACTTTTCAGTGCCCATCAGTGCTGCATATTAGTGCCTCCTCTTCAGTGCCCATCAGTGCTGCATATTAGTGCCACCTCATCGTTGCTGCATATTAGTGCTGCATATTAGTGTCTCCTCATCAGTGCCGCCTACTTCAGTACCCATTAGTTCTGCATATTAGTGCCTCCTCATCAGTGCCTCCTAAGTGCCCATCAGTGCCACCTAATCAGTGCAGCCTCATCAGGGCACATCAGTGAAGGAGAAGACATACTTATTTACAAAATGTTATAACAAACGAAAAAAAAAAAAAATCAACATTTTTGGTCTTTTTTCATTTGTTTAGCAAAAAACAAAATACCCAGTGGTGATTAAATATTATATGAGAGCTCTATCTGTCTCAGTGTTGCATGACCGCCCAATTGTCATTTAAAGTGCAACAGCGCTGAAAGCTGTAAATTGGCCTGGGCAGGAAGGGGGTGAAAGTGCCCAGTATTGAAGTAGCTAAAAAAAACCTTTCCATTTGTTTCATGTAATTATGGCAGCACTGTTTTTTTAGTGCCTGTAGCCAGTATAGTGCTCAGGCTGAACAATGACAACTTGATGCTTCTTCCATGGCAGGGAGAGAATACAAGTAAATAAAAAAAAAAGTTAGGTAAAAGTTAGGTAATCCCCAAAAAAAGTAAGGCAGTCATATAATATATTGAAAGTGGAAAATCAGCTTGTTCCAAATGCCCACTGGTGACTGGTTCTCTTTGCATTAGCTAAACCCTCTACAATAATTCAATTTTAAATGATTCTGAAAAAAGACCATGACATGTCCGCAGTCAGACGTCCCGGCTACACACAGGCCTACGGCGCAGGCATATGGTCTGTGTCAGCACAATACATCACACAGATGTAACAGACGGAGCTGAACACCGATGACAGGATCTCAGGTTTGTGTTACATTACAAGACCAGACAAATTGAGAAAACTCCACAGAGTTTATTTTTTATGTGTCACCACAAAGATTTGTTATAAGTGGTTACTTCAAATTGATTGTAAGAAAATTAATCCCTATAGGTGCACAAATGCTGGCTGAGAATTATAAAGTAAATTTTGCTAGGCAGCTCAATGGGCAACTGTAGGCGCTCACATAGCAGGCTGACAACACTGCCGCTAATGGGGAGGCTGTGGCTTAGTGTGGTCAGCCTGAAACAGGAAGTGCTGTTACTGGCAGGATCACCAGGTAAGAAACTTTGCAACAGATTGACAAATAATTATTTTTTTAAAGTGGAAGAAAAGCCTTATGCCCCATACACACGATCGGACTTTCCGACGGGAAATGTTCGATGTGAGCTTGTTGTCGGAAAGTCCGACCGTGTGTATGCTCCATCGAACATTTGCTGTTGGAATTTCCACACACAAATGTTTGAGAGCAGGCTCTCAAATTTTCCAACAACAAAACTTGTTGTTGGAATATACAACAAGTTGTGTACATACGATCGGACTTTCCGACAACAAGTTTTGTTGTTGGAAAATTTGAGAGCCTGCTCTCAAACATTTGTGTGTGGAAATTCCGACAGCAAATGTTCGATGGAGCATACACACGGTCAGACTTTTCGACAACAGGCTCACCTCAAACATTTCCCGTCGGAAAGTCCGATTGTGTGTACACAAGACCGTTGCACAAAAGTTCACGCATGCTCTGAATCAAGCAGAAGGAGCCGCACTGGTTATTGAACTTCCTTTTTCTCAGCTTGTTGTACGTCCTGTACGTCACCGCGTTCTCACATTTGGAATTTTTGGCCAATATTTGTGTGACCGTATGTATGCAAGACAAGTTTGAGCCAACATTCTTTGGAGAAATATCCACGGTTTTGTTGTTGGAAAATCCGATTGTGTGGACGGGGCATAACACTATTCTTAAAAATGCCCCCCATCCCACCATCACACCTACCCTGCCTACTCGGTATAAAAAAAAAAGATCTGTGTACTTACCTATTTTAAATCTGTTCTGGTCCGGTCATATGATCCTGCAGCTCTGGCTCCCCTGTGTCATTGATTGGCTGCTGCAGGGGAAAAGATAGGGTGCCAACAATGGCTGGGCCATAGGAGCCTATGGGTGACACTATGGGTCCTATCATTCACAGCCATTGTTAAGCGCACAGAGGAGCTGGACCGGATTTAAAAAAATAAAATCAGAGTTCCACACAAAAGTGGAACTTCCGCTCATCTGGCTCCTCCCCCTCTCCAGGTGCCACTTTTGGGCAGGTACCCTGTCCCCACTTCCGCCAGACCTTGCCGCGGCAAGGTATAACGAAGTCCGGCTCCCTCCTCCTCCCTCTTCCTTCCTCCTCCACCGGGCCAGTAAGAGAGTGCAGTGAGCTTCGCGCAGTAGGGACCAGGCTGTGAAACCGCAGTGCTTCCTTCCAGGTTCCGTTACCGGCAATGGCGGCGGCAGCACTCGGCAGCTGATGGAAACATCAGCTGAGGTGCCAACATTGCTGGACTACAGGACAGGTAAGTGTCCTAATGTTAAATGTCAGTAGCTACAGTATGTGTAGCTGCCGGCTTTTCATTTTTGGAGGTTGAGGGGGGCGTAACTCCGCTTTAAGTACACATATAATTTTTATGCAGGATAGGTAGAAGGGGGAGGGAATGTTTTTAAGAATAGCCAGTGTTTGGCTTTTCTTCCGCTTTAAGAAAACCAAATTAAGTAAAACATAATGCCAAACACACTGAAAAGAGATTTTTGATTTATATACATTTTTCGGTTCTATTTAGAAAAAGATTGCTGCACAAATGTGACAAACATTTGCACAGATGCAATGGAAAATCACTGTGTGTTGTCTAATATGATTATTTTGATCGCCATCTAGTGGTCATAATTAAAATTTTTATTGATTGACATATTTCAGGAAAATATAGCAATATGTCCACTAGTTGGCATTAATGAATATAGGAAATAAAACTATGAGGCAAAATACTGAATTTTGTACATTTGTACAGCAAGTTTTGAGATAGATAGATAGATAGATAGATAGATAGATAGATAGATAGATAGATAGATAGATAGATAGATAGATAGATAGATAGGTAGATAAAAGTTGTAATGATGGCAAAATTCTATTTTTTGCAATACAAAAAGATAAAAACATGAGTTCCCCTTTAACGATGAAATGGGTCCTCCTCGCCACCCTGAATCATCACTCCATCTGAACATATGAAGTATTTTGTCTTCTAATAGAGCAGATCCTTTGATGATAGATTTTTCTCCACTTCGTGACAAGCTTGCCGATACATTAAGTAGGGTTATGAATATTAAAAGCTACATTCCTATTTATCACATTAAAGCTCCTCCGAGGTACACAAGGGAGGTCAAACCTCTCCATCTTTCGCCACCGAAGTTGAAAGCTAAAACATCAGGCTATAAAAGAGGGCTTAAATAATAAAACAGTGCAGTTTCCTGCTGCAGCCAATCAGAATTGATATTAGGTTTCGGGAAAGGCAGAACCCGATTGGATGCTCTTGGTTAATTAAATTGGGTTCATTAATTGAACAAATGCTTGACACACCTGAACCATGCAAACGTGCCTAAACGCATTAGTAAAGGACCCTCAGTACAATCACTGAGACATTTTTGGAAGCGACAGCAAAAAGTTCTGACTCAAAGCGGAGAAATCATTGTTGGGGCAAAAAAAGGATTTCTCGGCCCTTCATATTTCACAATTCGGTCATCCAGGCATCCTTATCAGCATGCGGTTGCCGAGAATGGCGCAGCATTTTCCATACTACAACCAGGGACTGAGTTCTGCTGCTCAGACTTTGCACACAATCCTGGCGTAATCCACAGGAAAGACCCATTTACAAATAAACTGATTATAAACCCCTGGAAGCCACATGTAATAATTACCCGTATTATCCAGAGCTGAGGCCATGAAAGGTCAATGTCTATATATTAAGTGAAGCAGAAAAAACCTCTGAGGAATCGATCCGCTGTCATTAAAGTGGAACAACAGCCACAAAAAGAGAAAGCAGTCTTTTTCAACTGCTTTAATGGCTGCTAGTTCTAAAATATCCTTCTTCTGTTGTGTATTGTCTACCTGGGTTAGAACAGAACCTGGGGCATCACTCTAGTGGCAGACCCAAGCCAATGAGTAAAATATTGAAATAAAGGATTTGGTGCTATACATGTTCATAAAAAACTTTGGACAAAGAAGAAATATACAGCGCATCAAACCTAAATGTGCACATCAATAAAATAAATTGTCATAATAGCAAGCAAAATGTCCATAAGTGATAAATCCAAACACCAAATCGAAATGCTCAGAGATAAAACGTCTAGTTCTTCCACTACGAGTGCTCAGTATTAAGATGGCCGCTCACTAGAAATGTTTGACCCCTTTTTACAGGATGGTCAAAAAATGCTTTTGAAACACCAGATTGGTTCCGCTAATAGCATAAATCCATTCAATGGTCGCTCACGATGGAACTAGGATGTAAAAAATGACTCCACAGGAGACAAGGATAAAAGTCTCATAGTGTAGTCATTTTTAATAAAGTAAAATAAAAACAGCAGCAATAATAGCAGTTACACTCACATGTTGAAGTGCCTGGCCTGCGACTAGGTTTAATCAGCGTTTGTGAGTCAGCTAATCCCCTGGGGGTGGCGTGCGTTCCACGTCTCGCTCCGGAGGGCAAAGCCTGGTATAGGTTATCAAGTAAGGACCCAGAAGTGATGGATTCTCTGAAGAATTCCTGAAGACACCAATCACGGCGAAACATATGTCGGAAGCGGAGGATCAGTCACTTCCAGGTCCTAGCTTGGTACCGCATACCAGGCTTTGCCCTCCGGAGCAAGGATTTTTACTTAATTAAAAATTAATACACTATGAGACTTTTATTTGTGTCTCCTGTGGAGTCATTTTTTACATCCTAGTTGCATCGTGAGTGGCCATTGGGGTGGATTTATGCTATTAGCGGATCCAATCTGGTGTTCCAGCATTTTTTGACAGTCCTGTAAAAAGGGGTCAAACATCTCTGGTGAGTGGCCATCTTCATACTGAGCATTCGTGGTGGAAGAACTGGAAGTTTGATCTCAGAGCATTTCGATTTGGTGTTGGGATTTATCACTTATGAACTTTTTGCTTTCTATTATGATAATTTATTTTATTAGAGTGCACATTTAGGTTTGATGCACCATATATTTATTCTTTGTGCAAAGTTTTTTATGAACGTGTATAGCGCCAAATCCTTTATTTCAATATTTTACACAGTTTAGTGATTTGTTCACTTTTAAAGGGGCAGCTGTTTGCTATATGTTCTCATCCCTATAGGGCGCCATTATTGGTACATATTTTTCACCCAAGCCAATGTGTTGAATGAGAGAAGTCTTAAAGTAGAACTTAACTCATAACTATTCTGTCCCTGCTCCTCAGGAACCTCTACCTGTACTAAGCCTATCTTTTCCTCATGCCGCTCCTCAGGAACCTCTATATGTACTAGGTCTATCTATTCCTCATGCCACTCCTCAGGAACCTCTATATGTACTAGGTCTATCTATTCCTCATGCCACTCCTCAGGAACCTCTACATGTACTAGGTCTATCTATTCCTCATGCCACTCCTCAGGAACCTCTACATGTACTAGGTCTATCTATTCCTCATGACACTCCTCAGGAACCTCTACCTGTACAAGGCCTATCTCTCCCTCATGACACTCCTCAGGAACCTCTACATGTACTAGGTCTATCTATTCCTCATGACACTCCTCAGGAACCTCTACCTGTACAAGGCCTATCTCTCCCTCATGACACTCCTCAGGAACCTCTACATGTACTAGGTCTATCTATTCCTCATGACACTCCTCAGGAAGCTCTACCTGTACTAGGCCTTTCTCCTACTCATGCCGCTTCTCAGGAACCTCTACCTTTACTAGGCCAAGCTCTTCCTGATGCTACTCCTCAGGAACCTTGGCCTGTACTAGGCCTATCTTTTCCTCATACCGCTCCTCATATTTTTTTTTTTTTGGGGGGGCGTTCGATGGCCCCACCCTTTAAGGCCATTTTCAGCTATACAAGAATGATGTGTCCTGCTCCTGCAGCCGCCTGAGCTACCTCGTCATAAATCGCAGGAGGTTGCTGGAGACAGTACCCAGGCAGATCTGGAGTGTGTTTATTTGGGCCAGGATGCCTGAACCTGTAAGCCCTTGTACAGATGGTCGGAGATTCGGATGGAATGTGTCATATCGGAACGTTTTGTCAGATAATCCGACTGTGTGTGGTCTCCATCGGACTGTTTCCGTCGGAGTATCTGACGGACCAAGTTTTCCAACTTGTCCGTAAAATTTTCCGACAAAATGCTCCGATCGGACATACTCCGGTCATGTGTAGCCTACTCCGACGGACAAAGCGCCACGCATGCTCAGATCAAATTCCTAGACCAAAGCTATTGGCTACTAGCCTGAACGTAATCCCGTCGTAACGAAATAACGTCATCCCGTTATGTACAATCGGATTTTCCTACAACTTTGTCCGACCGTGTGTATACAACAGTTTCGGACAAAATCCGTCGGACAAAATCCAACGGATTTGGTTGTCAAAATGTGTACAAGGGCTAAGAGGCAGTCAGCTGACAGGACCAAGTTCATGGCAAAGGACACAAGCTGTGGCACCTGAACAGTGGATGGCTATAGGAGGACACTGGATTTGCTTAACAGGTGAGCATGCAATTTGAAGAGAACCAGACATACCAAGTGAAGGTTTTTCAAGTCACTCACAATGAATTGACAGTGGCAGCAAATGGTAATCTTTAGACACGATGGCTTCACCGACCAAATCCAATTAAAAAACATTACCCACACATAAACAAAATGTTTTTCTAAATTTAAAAGCAAGGTGTCATAAAGCTGAATCAATCAGCACCCATTCACAAAGTCCAAATCTTGTCCTGAGCCTACAGCTTCCATACAATCAATAATAAAACACAAACATCACCGACATCGGATGACTCAAATATATATTTTTTAACACTGAACCATGTACATTTGTAGTGGGTCTTTCCATGTAAAGGTTATCTGCTCTTTTTGCCTAAGTCAATGGTCTCAAAACTGTGGCCCTTGGGACGGATGTGGCCCTTTGCTGGCTTTTTCCAGCCCTTGGGGCACTTTTCCTTCCACTGGTAGGTGATGACAAACAAGAGAATATACTTACCATATACCTTGCTCCAGCGGCAGCTGATGTTCTCCTCCCTTGTCCAGTTGTTCTGGAATGTGGACGGGTCCTCGCTGTCCTCCTGTCCAATGAAGGATGGCTGGTCCTGCATTGTATGGGATGATGTCAGAGAGCTGCAGCTGGTGAGGAGATGAAGGGAATAGGCTTTGGGGCGCTGGTCACACAAAGAGGAGGAAGCCCCTGGGAGTGAGGACTTAAAGCGGGATTCCACCCTAAAGTGGAACCTCCGGTGATCGGATCCCTCCCCCCCTCCGGTGTCACAATTGACACCTTTCAGGGGAGAGGGGAGTGCAGATACCTGTCAAAGACAGGTATTTTCACCCACTTCCGGGCATAGACTCCCGTGGGAGTCTACGCCATTTACTGCCCTGCCGCGCTGTCTGCTGGGACACACACGGGTCCCAGTGACAGTGCGGAGATTTCCTATTGCGCGGCGCGGCTCGCGCATGCGCAGTAGGGAACCGGGAAGTGAAGCCGATTCGCTTCACTTCCTGATTCCCTCACCTAGAATGGTGGCGACAGCAGCCGAGAGCCGAGCGATCGATCGGCCTCGGCTGCCGGCATCGCTGGAACCCGGGACAGGTGAGTGTCCATTTATTAAAAGTCAGCAGCTGTAGTATTTATAGCTGCTGGCTTTTAATATTTTTTTTTTTGGTGGAATCCCTCTTTAAGCCCCGTACACACGATTGGAAATCCCGCCAGCAAAAGTCCAATGAGAGCATTTGGTCGGATATTGCGACCGTGTGTATGCTCCATCGGACTTTTGCTGGTGGAATTTCCGCCAGCAAAAGATTGAGAGCAGGTTCTCTATTTTTACGACGGAAAAAAGTTCCAATTGCAAATTCCGATCGTCTGTAGCAATTCTGACGTGCAAAATTCCTACGCATGCTGGTAGACAATTCGATGCATGCTTGGAAGCATTGAACTTCAGATCGTGTTTACGCGGCATAAGGTTTTTCACCTCATTCATCATTCTTCCTTTAGGCAAAACTAGCAGTTATAACCCTTGCAGTGGGGAGGGGAGACCGCTAATTAGTAAAAGTTTTAGTTTTTTTCCAGGAGTCCAGCTTTAATAAAGCAGTAAAGCTAACAATCCATAATGTCCAATCACAATTCAATTAACTGCTGACAGACAGTGAAAGACAACCTTTGATTGGCTGCTGAATTTTTCATTTCATGCACTGTGTCCTTTTTCTAAAGTCCATAGCAAACTCTCAGTCTGGTTTAAAAAAAAAAAACTTGGACGGGAGGTTATCAGATAGTCCATTCGTTGGTTGCAATAGCATAACTACCAGCATGTTGACTGGCACAGTACACTGAAACCTCAATTAACCTCAAAGAAAGCTGAGACTTGTAGTTCCTCCATTTCTGGATTGTCTAACAGGTGGCTGGGCATCTCCAGTCCTCAATAAACTTAGAGACAATACTTATTTTACCTTTTTACAACAGACATCAGTATGTCGGCATAAAGAGCAATAGTGATGTACAAGGTGTGGGAGAAACTGGATTTTACTTCTCCTTTTCAGAACACTTTCCCTGATTGATGAATGTATTTATATACTGCAAGAAAAAGACAACAGAGTGCAAAAACCCATAGCAACCAAGCAGATTCTCTGTAATTCCAGATGTCTTCTGGTTGTTTGCTATGGGTAACTGAATTTACTGTACATATCAGTGCTGCTCCTTGTCTTGAATTTTTGGTAACCCATAGAAACCAAGCAATTTTCAGATGTCTGCAGTCCCAAGGACTTCAGTCTGGTGGCTACGAGTTACTGAACATATGTATCAGTGCAGCTCTTTGCCTTGAATTCTTGGTAACCCATAGCAACAAAGCAGATTTTAGATGACTTTAGTCCCAAAGACTTCAGTCTGATTGCTATGAGTTACTGGACATATTATGTATCAGTGCTGCTCACCTTGTGTTTTGGTAACCTATAGCAGTGGTTCTCAACCATGTCCTCAAGTACCACCAACAGGCCATGTTTGCAGGTTTTCCTTTATCTTGCACAGGTGCTTTAAATCGGAGTCAATGGCTTGGTATTTTGGGCAGCTATTTTATCTAAGAGAAATTCCCAAAACATGGCCTGTTGGGGGTACTCAAGGACAGGGTTGAGAACCATTGACCTATAGCAACAAAGCATATTTTGGATGGCTTTAGTCCCAAGGACTTCAGACTGGTTACTATGGGTTACTAAGTGTACATATTGGTGCTCCTCCATGCTCCCAACATTGCTATACAAAGTGCAGTAACCCATAGTGATGCTCCTTGCCTTGTGTTTTTGGTAGCCCATAGCAACCAAGCAGATTGTATATGATGATCCTAGTCCCAAAGACCCCAGGCTGGTTCCTGTAGATTACTGAACATACATATCGATGCTACTCCTTGCCTTGACTTTTTAGTAGCCTATAGCGACTACGCAGATTTAAGATGTAAGTAGCACCAGATGACATCTGGTTATTGGGCGTTCCATGTATAGAGTTAGGTTTCTGGTTGCTATGAGTTAACATACATATGAGTGCTGCTCCTTGCCTTGTGTTTTTGGTAGCCCATAGCAACCAAGCGGATTGTATATGATCCTAATCCCAAAGACTTCAGGCTGGTTGCTGTAGGTTATTGAACATACGTATCAATGTTACTGCTTATCTTAAGTTTTTAGCAACTAAGCAGATTTGAGATGTAATTAGCCCCAGATGACATCTGGTTGGTGGCTGGTTGGTTGCTATGGGTTACTGAACCTATGTATGGATGCTGCTGTTTATCCTGTGTTTTTAGTAACCCATCGTCTGGCTGGTTGTTATGATTTACACTGCTCCTGCCCTTTGTGGTAACCCACAGCAACCATCACCATTTACTGCTCAGCCTGCTGATGGAAGGCGACCGTTTTGAGTTATTGAGCATTCCATGTATAGGCTTATTCAGTAAACCAGCGGACTGAGTATGCCAGCAGTTACTCCCAGCCACCGTCGTTCACTGCAAAGATCTGGATGGTCTGTAGGCAAATCTGAGAATACCCTGCAAGTCCATCAATCCTGGGAAACTTCAAGTGACACCACAGAGCGCCGCCGCCACAAACCCAACAGGCGGTCATCAACGCCACGTAGCAAAAATCAGGGAGCAGCGATGACAATATGAATGGAGACCACCCTAACTTTGAAAGTAGTGCAAGTTTAAGGCCAAATAGCCAGAACCGGCCTCCCCCCTGGCATGCAACTGGAGCATGCAAACCAGGCAGGACCGGCAGGGACCCACCGCTCAGGGAGACTGATTATAAATGAAATAAAATCACATACCTACGGCCTTGACGTGCAATGCTGAGAAGATGCTGTGTCTGCCTGATGGAGGGCTCAGCCCATTGCTTGCTTCACAACACTGTTGCTTCCATCTTCTGGTCTGCAATGGGTGAAGGGAGATGCGGGGCGAGGAGCGGGGATGGATGGAAGGGGATGAGTGCAATGCAAGGTGCACACTGCTTACATAGACGTCTCCCCCCCTCCAGATACAGCCGTCTCCTGATCTCAGCCTGCCTGCAGCCTCGCTGGGTCCTAACTCCTCCTTCCTCCTCGTCTCTGGTGCTGATGATGCTCTTCGTTCCTCCAGCTACATCCCTCTTCTGCCTTGTAGGAGATTGCTTGCCTTTTATATGTGGTTTTTCTCTTTGAGCTTCATTCCCACGCCTGTAAAAAAAAAAAAATCCCCCCAAAAAAACAAACATGTTTACAATAATTTTTTTTTCTTTTTTAGACAAATCTGAACGCAGCTGCATAATTTTTATTAGAAATTTTCATACCGGTGCACAAACCGATCAGATCCGCAACAAAAAATTAAAAAATCTGCATCTAAGAATAAATACGTGAACATATAAGTCAAACGCATATGTAGCAAAAAATGAAAAAAACAAACAAATATTTAGTGATATTACACAGAAACTTTTGTGCTAAAAAAAAAGAAAAAAGACAAAAAACACGCATAATGAGATCAGTAAAATGTTTACGCCCATGTGATTGCAGGCTTTCGTAGTTTTTTGGGGTTTGTGCACATGGTAGGCTTTTTGGTGCATTTAAGGAAATGCAGTGTATTAAAGGATGCATAAAGTACACATTTTGTATCACCTCTGGCAGTTTATCGCTTAACTATGTACTATTTCAGGTTATTTTACTGGACTTCAAATTTTTTACCTTTTCGCCGCCAGAGGCATTTTTTCAAAAAAATAATATTTTAGGACTGAAGATTACACAAAATCCTCCCCTCACCCCCCAAAAAAAAACATAAAATATTTTCTGCAAGCAAACACCCTAGAGAATAAAATAATGGGGTTTCCAAAATTGTCACACGATATTACCGCAATTGCAAAATTTCAGTAAAAAAATACTTTAAAAAAAAAAATGTTAAATTTAGGGCTCACAAACGCAGTAAATTACCCAACTTTTGGGTAAAATATAAAAAGACTGTGTTGCACTGAGTAAATAGATACCCAACATGTCAGACCTTAAATTTGTGTGCACCTGAGAAATTACATACAAACTTCAACGTGACAACGTTACAAACTTCAGCACCCTATATTTTTAATAGTCAACACTAAGTTATCAGTTTAGTGTTACGGAGGAGGACTGGTGCTATAAATATTGCTCTCACTCTGGCATGCGCAGCCGTGTGTAACATGTGTATTGCAATCAGCGGTTTGATTATAGGCACCCCCGATGCGTGCATTTACGTTCATACATGCATATTCGTGGGGGGGGGGGTGTTCTGAAAAATTCTTTGAAGGGGGGGATTTTATGTGCTTAGGTGTAACGATTTTTTTACCCAACTTTTTTTTCCCATCACATAGGGGACAAAAAGTCCCCTATCTGATGATTTTTTTTGGTGACAGGTTTTCTTTAATGAGACATGCAGGGTCTAAAAGATCCTGCATGTCTCCCCTGAGCTCCACTGAATACAATGCAATGCAGTTCATATTGCATTACATTTACCATAGTATGCTGGCCGGCAAGGCAGGACTTAGGGTGGTGGGGGGCCCCTGGGCTTGAGTCACTTTCGGGCCCTACCTTCTATACATTACCGTATTGATCGGAGTATAACACGCACCCCAAGTTTAGGAGGGAATTTTAAGGAAAAAAACTTTTAGGAGGGAAGTTTAAAGAGAAAAACTTACATTTAAATGCCCATCAATGCAGCCTTATCAGTGTCCATCTGCAGCCCTGCCCAGCCTCGGTGTTATATCCATCATAGGGCGGGACTGGGCATAACTGTAAGCGGACCCGAGCCAATTACACTCGGCTATGTATCTCGGCAGGGCCCACGGGGCCCCCTATTGGGCGGGTCCCATGGGCTTGAGCCCAGTCAAGCCCAATGGTAAGTTCAGCCCTGCTGGCCGGGGACACTGAGGCGGACCCGGACGTGATGTCAAACATGTCGTTTTCCAGGTCAGCAACAGGGAGGAGACGAGAGCTCCCCTCTACCTGGCGGCAACTGCTATGTCGGTCCCATGCCCACATATGGGCAAGCGGAGGCCGGACACATGGCAAGGGTGTGCGTGGGGGGCGCCATTACCAGAGGTGAGTGGAAGCAATTGGGCAGCAGCGCAGCCACCCTAATGCTTCCATCTGACAGGCAGCAGTCTACTTGTCAGATTTACACACAATCCCGATTGCTGTTAAATTTCAATAAAAACTGGAAAATTTTAGTAAAAATAGAAGTTTTGGCTAGAACCATATCCACACAATGCAAATAGGATGGCGGTCCAGCGGGCAGTTGTTTTACGGCAGTTTGGAGCATTAGCATACCCTGTTGGACACCTTATGGGACTACCTATCCTTGGACTGTATTTTGGGATATGTGTGCTATAATATGTCTGGTTCCCTAAACCCCTTGGTTGGATGACGGGGCCCTATCCCGACTTTCTATGACACAATTTTACACAATTGGCCCAACAAGACCACTACTGGTGTCCTAAGTGTAACTGTCCTTCTTGAAAAGTTAATTCTAATTAAGAGTTCATTATCTCTGTTCGTGACGGTCCCCGCCACCTGTTTGTGGGCCTTGGTGCCCCTGTGCCCACCCCCAGACTCTACTTTGCTGTGCTCATGTGATCCACTGCAATATGAGTTACTCTACCTTGCCTTATTGAGTCCTGAAGAAGCCATGCTATCAGCGAAACGTTGACCTGGCAGACTGGTTTACCAGAAGCATACAGCTCTACGAGGGATTCAAGGATACAAGCCTTAACGGCACCAGATAAAAAAAAAAAGTCAGTATTCAAAACTCCCAAACTTGGCATTTTGCATATTTTAAGTGCAAAGGAGGGATTTGGGGTCTTATAGATCCTAGATCCCTTCATAATAATACCTGACCTGTGACTATTGTGTCCATAAGGGATGTTTATTATTGCATTCACAATATCTGGTCCCCCACAGTACACAGAACAAGGAAACGCAATTATTTTAGTAAATATAAACTGCTAAATGCCTTTTCTCATTGGCAGTATATAGCAGTCTTGTGGCCTCTCCCTCTATCAGTTCCTGTTAAAGCTTGTAGGAGGAGTTTTCATACTGCACTGAGCTGTCCTATGAGGATGCAGGACCCCTGATCCTCTGTCTGGACAGTGCTGATTGGCCCTGTGCTGATCACCTGCACCCTCCTAAGAAAAAAAAATCTCTAGCAATACACACCAAACTGAGCATGTGCAGAGTGACTCCAGTAACTCTGTCTTATCTGGGCATGTTCTGGAGTCAGTGAAAGAAGGGATGGATCTGTCCATGCAGGATCAAGCAGCCTTTTTACACAATGAAGAGGATTAACCCCTTAGGTTCCACAGTGAGTATAAGAATCATATATAGATATATATAAAACAGGATGAAACGCTCTTGAGGTGCCAGGCGAATCCCCGTATCGGTCAACACAGTTCCTGGGAGTCTCACACTCACAGGGATCCCAACAGATGGCATTCTGGGTCCCATGGTGGGCGACATTACCGGAACTCTAAACATCTTTTTCTCTTCCGCAACAAGGCACAACCTCCTTCCTCTCTCTCTCCTACGACACTCTCCCGGCGGTGCCTCGTGTAGGGAGAGGAAATAGGCAAGACTCCTCCCACTTGCTCCTCTGGTCCCCCAACTCGCAAGCTTTTTCCAACTCCACCCACAGTTTACGCGGCAACAGTGGATGTCAATAATTTTTTCACAAAATTGCGCAGTTCCAAAAATTCAACCCTCTACCCTGTAGTTACCGCGTGTACAGTTCTTTCATTGTGAGGGGTAACGACATATCCCGGACCTGAGCCCCCACATGTAGCACTGACCCCCGAAGGAGCGGCTGATTTGCTGGGCTTACCGTTACCTTTACCTCGTGTGCGTCTAGGGGTTTCCTGAGGTAGATGGCCCAAAGAATTGTATAAACTGACACTGGATCCATGTTGGGATTTTTATTTGCAAAAGAAAGTAGACAAAACACAGTCTCTCAATGAGGGTTAGAGGGTTCAGGTAGAAAGTCCAGGTACTCTTGGAACTACTCAAAATAGGAAGTCTCTCCCTATAGAAATCCAGAGAATAGCCACTCACAACTGGATTTTCACAGCCACCAGATAGACCTCCTCTCACTAGGCCTAGCAGCCGATAAAGTGTTCAGATAAAGCGAAGCCTCTGCCACAGACTTGCATATGGAACGTTTGAATAAAGTCTCTGCCACAGACTTGTTGTAGAACACTTGTAGTAAAGTCTCTGCCACAGACTTGTAGAACACTTGTAGTAAACTGAAGGACGTAGACAAATTTAGAAAACCCCTTATACGGTACCAGTATCTTGCAGCCAGTCCGGTGATACTGTATGAGTGTAGATTCACTTGGGGTCTTTCAACTAAGCCTCCAGGCTCTTTCTGAGAAGCCAGCCTTCAGCGTGGCCTTCTCCCGAAGAGTCCTCCCCTGGTTGCTTCCTCAGTTGCTGGGCCTCTCTACAGATAAGATGGCACTAATACACCTAGCCAGCCCCAAGACTCGGAATTGGATGGATCCGCACCCCAGGCCATGAGGGCCATGGGGGCTGGTCAGGAGTACCAGGACCAAACAGACAGAAAAGATCTTCTGGACCGGAACCCATCATGTGCTCAGTACCTTAAGTACCCTCTCCCAGAATGCACAGCAGGATGACACTCTCACTGGGCTGGTTCCGAGAAAAATGGCCCAGCTGAACTACATTCTCACACTTGCCAGTGATGACAGCGCCACCTGTGGCCAAGCAGAACACAGTCCAGCTAGACTGGTACTGAAACCATCATATGGTATAATTAAACCCAAAACCAAACTGCGGTTCTAGGAATTTTAAATAGAGAAAAACACATAGCACGTGCTCTTCAGAAGCCAACGCTATATATATATATATATATATATATATATATATATGGATGAAAAGTTAATTTCTCATTACTAAAGTAGTTTACAGAATTTACTTTATAAAAAATCCTTTTCGTAATTGAGAGCATAAAGTTAACAATTTGTTGTTAGAAAATCGGCACTCTCAATTTATTTGTAAATATTTTTTGCCACACTGTGCTCAAAAGATTGCCTACCCCTGTCTTAGGCCCCTTTCACATGTGCAGATCCGTTCTCATCCACCTGCTCAGCAGGGATCGATCCGTTGATCCCCGCTGAGCCAGCAGATGACAAGTCCGTCTCTGTGCAGAAACTAACCTGTCAGATCTCCGCTCTCCTCTATGGGGTGATTGGATGAAAACGGACAGCCTGTCTGTTTTCATCCGATCCGATCCACCAGTCGGATGGAAAATAGAGTTTCCATCCATCTGGTTTTTGCAGAGCGAAACGGGGCGGATCGGATGTCAGCGAACATATCACCGCTGACATCCGTCGCTCCATAGAGATGTATGGAGCGACCGTTCAGGTCTGCCTGAAAAAACTGACAGGCGGATCTGAACGGTCCGCACATGTGAAAGGGGCCTTAGACAGAGATAAGGAGAAACATTGTAACACTTACTCCTTTTAGAGCTAAGGGGAGAAATTCGGTCTGTAAATGAGGGAAGTTTAACCTCTTAAAGACTAAACCATTTTCTGACATTTGTTGCTTACAAGTTAAAATCAGTATTTTTTGCTAGAAAATTACTTAGAACCCCCAAACATTATATATTTTTTTTAGCTGTAACCCTGGAGAATAAAATGGCGGTTGTTGCACACTGTATTTGCACAGCGGTCTTTTAAACACAATTTTTTGGGGAAAAAACACACTTTAATAAATTAATAAAAAAACTAAACAGTAAAGTTATGCCGCGTACACACGATCAGACTATCCGGCAGACTTAGTCTGGCGGACAAACCGCCGGACTGTCTGAACGAGCGGACCTGCCCACACACTGGACTTTTTCAGCAGACTAGGTCTGGCGGACTATCCACCGTATAGTCCGCCGGACTATCCGCCGTACTTTTGAAATGAACGGACTTGCCCACACACACAGAGGCAAGTCCGTTCATTTTGAGCACGGCTCCAGGTAGCCGGGACCAGCGAAGGAAGCGTTGCTGGCCCCGTCACCTGGTATGGAGTTAAAAACGGCGTGGGGGTCCCCCCTAGGTCCATATCAGACCCTTATCCGAGCACGCTACCCGGCCGGTCAGGAAGGGGGGTGGGGACGAGCGAGCGCCCCCCCTCCTGAGCCGTACCAGGCCACGTGCCCCGGGGGTGCTTTGGGGAAGGGGGGGCCGCATGGCAAAGCACCTTGTCCCCATGTTGATGAGGACAAGGGCCTCATCCTGACAACCCTGGCCATTGGTTGTCGGGGTCTGTGGGCAGGGGGCTTATCGGAATCCGTGAGCCCCCTTTAATAAGGGGGCCCTGGGATACCGGCCCCCCACCCTATGTGAATGAGTATGGGGTACAATGTACCTCTACCCATTCACCTGTGAAAAAAAAACCACAAGGGTTAAAATAGTTTATTGCACAGCCCAGAGGGTCTTCTTCCGTCTTCGGGGGTCTTCTCGCCGGACTCCTCCGCTATCTTAGCTAGCTCTTTTACTAGCGGAGGAGCCGCCGCCCTCTTCTTTCGACTTCGGGGGTCTTGTCCCCCACTTCAGTTCTTCTTGCCGGTCTTCTGTTGCCGCCTTCTGTTCTTCTCTTCTTGAGCTGTTGCCTCGTCGCTGTCTCCGGTCACAATGACAGGCACGCGGCGTGCGGCGACTTATATAGGGACATAGCTGGATGATGTCCCTGGCCATTATGATGTCACAGTCCCAGCATCCTCTGGGACTGTGACATCATAATGGGCGGGAACATCATCCGGCGATGTCCCTATATAAGTCGCTGCACGCCGCGTGCCTGTTTTTTTTTACATTTTTTTCACAGGTGAATGGGTAGGGGTACATTGTACCCCATACTCATTCACATAGGGTGGGGGGCCGGTATCCGGGGCCCCCTTATTAATTAATTAATAAGGGGGCTCATGGATTCCGATAAGCCCCCCACTCACAGACCCCGACAACCATCGGCCAGGGTTGTCGGGAAGAGGCCCTTGTCCTCATCAACATGGGGACAAGCTGCTTTGGGGTGGGGGGACCACATGGCCCCCCTTCCCCAAATCACCCCCTCATGTTGAGGGCACGCGGCCTGGTGGGCCCTCAGGGGGGGCGTTCACTCATCCCCACCCCCTTTCCTGACCTGCCGGGTAGTGTGCTCGGATAAGGGTCTGATATGGACCTGGGGGGGACCCCCACGCCGTTTTTTCAGCGATTCCTCCTTCGCTGGTGCCGGCTACCTGGAGCCGCACTCAAAATGAGCGGACTTTTCTCTGGGAGGGAAAAGTCAGTTCATTTCAAAAGTACGGCAGACTAGCACACACACAGCCGTATTGTCCGCCGAAATGCGAGTCCGGCGCACAGATTGATGTGCAAAACGACTTTCTTAGTCTGCCAGACTTTTGAGTAAAAAAAGTCCGCCGGAGCCCACACATGGGCGGATTGTCCGCCAGACTTTTCCACCGGATTGTTTGATCGTGTGTACGCGGCTTTAGCCCAACTATTTTTTTAATCTGAAAGATGATGTTACGCCACGAGAATCTTGATCTTAATTCTAAGCAAAAATATTGTGATTCTCATTTTGACCAGAATTGTGCAGCTCTAATATATACACTGAGCAAAATTATAAACACAACAAACACTTTTGTGTTTCCTCCTATTTATCATGAGCTGAACGCAAAGATTTATGACATTTTCTATGTACACAAAAGGCCTATTTCTCTCAAATATTGTTCACAAATCTGTCTAAATCTGTGAGAACTTCTCCTTTGCCGAGATAATCCATCCACCTCACAGGGGTGGCATATCAAGATGCTGATTAGACAGCATGATTATTGCACATGTATGCCTTAGGCTGGCCATAATAAAAGACCACTCAAAATGTGCAGTTTTACTATATTGGGGGGTCCGAAAACCAGTCAGTATCTGGTGTGACCACCATTTGCCTCACGCAGTGCAGCACATCTCTTTGGCATAGAGTTGATCAGGTTGTTGATTGTGGCCTGTGGAATGTTGGTCCATTTCAATTCAATGGCTGTGCGAAGTTGCTGGATATTGGCAGGAACTGGAACACGCTGTCGTATACGCCGATCTAGAGCATCCCAAACATGCTCAATGGGTGACATGTCCGGTGAGTATGCTGGCCATAAAAGAACTGGGATGTTTTCAGCTTCTAGAAATTGTGTACAGATCCTTGTAACATGGCTCCGTGCATTATCATGCTGCAACATGAGGTGATGGACGTGGATGAATGGCACAACAATGGGCCTCAGGATCTCATCACTGTATCTCTGTGCATTCAAAATGCCATCAATAAAATGCACATGTGTTCGTTGCAATAACTCCACCGCCACCATGGGCCACGCGATCCACAATGTTCACATCAGCAAACTGCTCACCCACACGATGCCATACACGTTGTCTGCCATTTGCCCTGTACAGTGAAAACTGGGATTCATCCATGAGGAGAACACCTCTCCAAAGTGCCAAACGCCATTGGATGTGAGCATTTGCCCACTCAAGCCGGTTACAAAGACAAACTGCAGTCAGGTCGAGACCCCGATGAGGACGACGAGCCGGTCCCTGAGACAGTTTCTGACAGTTTGTGCAGAAATTCTTTGGTTATGCAAACCGATTGTTGCAGCAGCTGTCCGGGTGGCTGGTCTCAGACGATCTTGGAGGTGAAGATGCTGGATGTGGAGGCCCTGGGCTGGTGTGGTTACACATGGTCTGCAGTTGTGAGGCCGGTTGGATGCACTGCCAAATTCTCTGATACCCCCTTGAAGTCGGCTTATGGTAGAGGAATTAACATTCAATTCATGGGAAACAGCTCTGGTGGACATTCCTGCAGTCAGCTCCCTCAAAACTTCCGACATCTGTGGCATTGTGCTGTGTGATAAAACTGCACATTTTAGAGTGGCCTTTTATTGTTTCCAGCCTAAGGCACACCTGTGCAATAATCATGCTGTCTAAAGTCGTGACATCGCTTTCATGTTTTTACATAGGAGAGTAGATCGAAGCCGTTTCCGGCTTCATTCCAGTCTCAGCCTAGCTGGCGGAAGTGTCGGATCGTGGATCAGGTCTCCCGGTGGGACGGGAGGCGCTGGAAGAGCGGTGGAATACAGCGGAAGGGGGGGAGGGGGGGTCATACCCTCCCGCTCCTTTAGGATAACAGCTGAGCGGCTTTTAGCCCCATCGGTTGTTATCACTAAAAAGCCAACCGCCAGCTCTACAAAACCGCCCTGAGTTGATGCCTACAGCAGTATAACCCCTTCAAGCCGAGGCCGTGTATGTGCATATGGTCAGCGATAAGAGGCTTTTATTGTCTAAACCGCTGGCAACAAAAGTGAGTAAACCCCTGGGTGAAAATGTCCAAATTGGGCCCTACGTGTCAATATTTTGTGTGGCCACCATTATTTTCCAGCACTGCCTTTACCCTCTTGGGCATGGAGTTCACCAGAGCTTCACAGGTTGCCACTGGAGTCCTCTTCCACTCCTCCATGACGACATCACAGAGCTGGTGGATTTTAGAGACCTTGTGCTCCTCCACCTTCCGTTTGAGGATGCCCAACAGATTCTCAATAGGGTTTAGGTCTGGAGGCGTGCTTGGCTAGTCCATCACCTTTACCCTCAGCTTCTTTAGCAAGGCAGTGGTCGTCTTGGAGGTGTGTTTTGGGTCATTATCATGTTGGAATATTGCCCTGTGGCCCAGTATCCGAAGGGAGGGGATCAGGCTCTGCTTTAGTATGTCACAGTACATGTTGGCATTCATGGTTCCCTCAATGAACTGTAGCTCCCCAGTGCCGGAAGCACTCATGCAGTCCCAGACCATGACACTCCCACCACCATGCTTGACTGAGACACACTTGTCTTTGTACTCCTCACCTGGTTGCTGCCACACATGCTTGACACCATCTGAACCAAACAAGTTTATCTTCGTCTCATCAGACCACAGGACATGGTTCCAATAATCCATGTACTTTATCTGTTTGTATTCAGCAAATAGTTTGCAGGCTTTCTTGTGCAACAACCCTAGAAGAGGCTTCCTTTTGGAACGATAGCCATGCAGACCAATTTGATGTAGTGTGTGTCTGAACGCTGACCCCCCCACCCTTTCAACCTCTGCAGCAATGGCACCACTCATACATCTATTTCCCAAAGACAACCTCTGGATATGATGAACCTGTCCTGTTAAACAGCTGCTAGGTCTTGGCCACTGTACTGCAGCTCAGTTTCATGGTCTTGGAAATCTTCTTATATCCTAGGCCATCTTTATGTAGAGCAATAATTCTTTTTTTGATTTAGGGTATCCCCGCGCTGTCGTCAAGGGCCTAAACTATTTAAAAGGGTAGGTTGCAGCAAACAATTTTTTATAATTCTTTTTTTGAGATCTTCAGAGAGTTCTTTGCCATGAGGTGCCATGTTGAACTTCCAGTGGCCAGTATGAGAGAAAGAGCAATAACACCAAATTTAACACACCTGCTCCCCATTCACACTTGAGACCTTGTAAGACTCACGAGTCACGTGACACCTGAGAGGGAAAATGGCTAAGATTACCCAGTTTGAGCATTTTCACTTAGGGGTGTACTCTTCTACTTTTGTTGCCAGCGTTTTAGACATTAATGGCTGTGTGTTGAGTTATTTTGAGGGGACAGAAAATGTACACTGTTATACAAGCTGTACACTCACTATGTCTATGGACGCCAAATGCTGGACTGGGGAGCGCCCCTGTAAGGTAACCCCCCCTGGGAGAGCGTTTCTCCTAGGGGGGTTATACGATGTGGGGAGGAGCTGATAGCATCGCCAGGGGACCCCAGAAGAGGATGATCTGCACAGTGGAAGTAAGTATGACATGTTTGTTATTTAAAAAAAAAAAAAAACAAGCCTTTACAATCACTTTAAACGGGAATTAAACCTTCCTATCACTTTCGGCCAATGAAGGCCTCTTGGCCACTGTTTGATCTTCAACTGCCATGATGGTGCACATGTGACCAGTTATGCTGTGAACACACAACCGGACTTTCTGGAAGAAAAGGTCTGACGGTCTCCCCGATGGATTTGTGACGGAGTTACGATCGGACTTCCGAAAGAATGGACTTGCCCACACACGAACGGAATACAGTCATATTTGGAAGGTCGGATCAGCATACACACAAATGGTTTTCCCGGCATTAGGCTTCATTCACACCATGGGTTCTGCAATTGCTCAAAAAAAAAAAAAAAAAAAAAAAGAACAATGGTTCTCTATGTGCCCTGTTCACACCATGCCTTGCTGATTTTTTCCTGTACAGGAATCTGCAGCCTGTATGCAGTTTTCTGCACAGGAGAAAATACTGAATGACATCAACATGGTATAAACTGTTGTCTCTGCTCCCTGCAAGTGAAATCTGTGTGGTTTTCTCATCAGTTTTAATGCACGTATGGTGTGAACAAGCCCTTATGACTCCAGCCCTTCGGCACATCTGCAAAGGAGATTTCTCATGCATGCGCAAAGACAGCAAAGATTTGGGATTTTCAAAATAGACAGTCTTTGTGAATGTCTGGGAAAACTGGACTGTGTCATTCTCTCCTAGAAATGTGAACGCTAAAGCACAAATAAATGGTCAAAAAAAAATTATGCTGTGAGAGAGGGAAGTGGGGGGAGGCAGTGCACTATTGCATGTACACTAGGGTGAAGGTCTGTTTTAATTTTACTTGTTTTGCCAGCAAAGTTATTTCTCTATTAAGAGGGAATGCCAGGCATGGAACCAGTGTGTCCTCTTCCATAGACTCTGGGCACCATCTTGGTATAGTGTCTATTTGGACATTGAATTCACCCAATCTTAGACACTGGGCACACTGCTGTAGCACCCTCTAGTGTGCCAAATTGTACATAATTGTTACGAGTAGGTAAACTGACTTTGCTGAGAGCCAGGCTGGGGTTGAATCTAGGTCAGGGCTGAGTGACTCAGGGAGGCTGGATGACCTCTGGCACATCCCCCTACTTGCTGGAACCTTGGAGAAGCTTCCAGAAACATGGGTGGGAGGTTAGGAGGATCAGCTTGGAGTACTGAAAAGGGCCTCAGCCAATCTCCAGCAAAATGAGCTGGCAAGTGGCAGGCCATCTCATAAATATTCATGGGTCCTGCCAGCGGGGCAGTCGGTTGGAAGAAGAAGAAACAGTACAGAGGAGGCTCTTGAGGGTGCCCCCTGGTCGGGGAGGGGGGTGACCTCTGGCCTGGGGCTTGGTTGGGGGCTCGGGTGCTGGAAGGACACTCTACAACACATGGATATCCTTCCTGGAGGCATGGGAACAAGTGTAAGGACAGCGGGAGAGAGTCGGCATGTCCAGGAGTTCTCTAGAAGTCAGCCGGGTGAGCTAGTGAGTGAGCAGTCTGTGTGGACTGTGGTAAAAGTGTCAGTCTGGGAGGACTAAGGAGAACTAGCAAAGAGGGCTAGTGAAAGGCATACTTGCCAATTGTCCCGAAATTCCCGGGACGTTGCCGGGATTCAGATCTTTTTCCCGGTTTTCACGATTCCCGGCAAATGTCCTGGGAAATCCTAATTTTCCAGATTTTTCACTGTCACTAGAGTTCCACAGCTGGTGGAGCCAATGCTGCCATTTTACAGAAGACCAGAACGCCGAGAACAAACAAGAGGCCGGGTGGCTGCCAATAGCGTGATACCTGATGTAAGGGGGGCTCCATTGGGGATACCTGATGTAAGGGGGACACCACTGGGGGATACCTGATGTAAAAGGGGGCCCCACTGGTGGACACCTGATGTAAAGGGGGGGTTCCACTGGAGGACACCTGATGTAAGGGGGACACCACTGGGGGATACCTGATATAAGGGGGGGCTCCCCTGGGGCACCTGATGTAAGGGGGACTCCGCTGGGGACACCTGATGTAAGGAGAGACTTTGCTGGGAATGCTTGGTGTAAGGAGGGACTCTACTGGGAATGCCTGGTGTAAGGAGAGACTCTACTGGGAATGCCTGATGTAAAGAGGGACTCTACTGGGAATGCCTGATGTAAAGAGGGACTCTACTGGGAATGCCTGATGTAAAGAGGGACTCTACTGGGAATGCCTGATGTAAGGAGGGACTCTGCTGGGGACACCTGATATAAGTGGGGACACCTGGGGACACCTGATGTAAAGAGAGACTTTTCTGGGAATGCTTGGTGTAAGGAGGGACTCTGCTGGGGACACCTGATGTAAGGAGAGACTTTGCTGGGAATGCTTGGTGTAAATAGGGACTCTGCTGGGAATGCCTGATGTAAAGAGGGACTCTACTGGGAATGCCTGGTGTAAGGAGGGACTCTACTGGGAATGCCTGATGTAAAGAGGGACCACGCCCAATATTTAGCTTAAACATGCCCATTTTTCGCCTGTTTCCCCCACTACGTCACACCTACACACGAATGCCCTGCCCCTAATTATAATAAGACTCCGCCTACAGACCAAAAAGTGTCCCTATAAATTTTACAATGTTGGCAACTATGGAAAGGGGGCAGCTGCAACCAAGTGCTTGAAGAAGTGGTGCTGGGATCAGTAGTCACAGGAATGTAAACTGGACACTGGACTTTGCTACATAGCCAAAGGGGTCTCGGGTTCCCTGCCTGTAAAGAGCTCTGCTTTGCCAGATTTACCAAAAGTGTCCCAGTGTGTTTTTTTTTTTTGCAATCAAGTGGAATGCTGGAGGAAGAGAAAGGATTGTATATAGACTGTATATAGGAGAGTTGTCCCTGAAGTTGTCTGAAGTCAAGTGGGCATTCCATAAGACATCAACTCCCCATCCAAGTTTTACCCCCTCAATAAAAATACAGAAACAAGAACTGGACTGTTGCCTGACTCAAGTATGCCTGTGGAAAGTTGGTGTGCCTGGCTGTGTAGGGTGGGGGATCCCAGTTCTATGTGCGGCTCCCTAGGGGGCCCGCTACACAGTATATAGCCCTTCCTGGCTTTCATGGTGAGACCTGCAGTGTGAGAAGTGCGCAGCTCCCAACTTTCTGAGATGGGAATTAGGGACACCTATCAGCAAAAGTATGCAGGCATAGGACACACCCCTGACCACGTCCCTTAAAGGAGAATTGTACAAAAAAAAAATGCGTTAAACGCACACGTGCAGTGCTGGGAAACACTTTTTGATAGATAAAAAGTGCGTTTTATATACATCTATATAGATCAGACCAAAATGAGGGACAAATGAGGAGGAATGAAGGACAGAGGGACATTGCTCCAAATCAGGAACAGTCCCTCCAAATCAGGGACAGTTGGGAGCTATGGAAGTGTGAGTTACGATCTATACATAGATACCGTTTGCTGGATATGGAGAGATGGGTCGGGTGTGGGGAGAGATTCCTGTGAAGCAGGGATGGAATAGGGATGGCCAGGATTACCCCTGGCGACCTCTGTGACTTTGTACCCTATAGCACCAGAACAGCACCCCACTTTATGCCAGTCAAGAGGACCTACTAAACAAGCACTGCTCAAGCATGATGCTGCCTGTAAATTTTGCAAATTTGTACTGACTTGTTACAGACCTCTATGGTACCTTATTGTGCATACAGTAATTTGGGATTATTACTGAATTGCTGTACATGAGCACTTCTGTGGCACTGCAAAAGTCCTGTTTCAAAGGCCTTTGCTGGAAGCAGCAATCTATGTTGCTAGATATGGGGCAGGTGGGCTGAGCCATTGTAAGTAAAGTAATCACAACCCTAGATTTTCTTAGAAGCCCAGACCAGACCTCAGTAAATTTTTATCAGAGGCTTCTTGCTCAGGTTCTGGTCAACAGGCAGGAAAACCTTGTATTTGTTCTTGCTCATTTGGTGCCCTCTTGTGGAGAAATTAGGGAAGCACACAGCTCCACCACATTATGGCAGCATGCCAATTAAAGTATATGTAAAGTCAAGCACCAAAATCTCATAGAAATTTTCACGTTACTTGAATTAAAAAAGTTTTGTTTTTTAATCTGCAGTTTTTATTTAAATAATTTGTTATTCCATTATTTGAAAACAATGAAGAGTTTTGAAAAAAAAAAAGCAAAGTGAAACCCCTGCTAAACATGTTTATACTGTAAACATGTGTACCAAAAAAATGGCGCCTTGTGGCGATGAGAACATATAAACAAACAGCTGCCCCCTTTAAAGTGAAGAAATCATTAAACTGTGCAAAATTATAAAATAAAGGATAAGGCACTATACATATTCATATAAAAGAACTGCCACAAAGAAAACACTGCATCAAACTTAAAGTGGAGGGCCACCCTGAAAAATAAAAATACATTAAAATTTAGCAAAAAATCAGAAAAAAAAAATGAAATTTTAAATTTTTTTTAATTTACCAGAAATGCCTGTTGCTAGGCATATCATTTATTATAAAATAAAGGATAAGGCACTATACATATTCATATAAAAGAACTGCCACAAAGAAAACACTGCCTCTTCCTCCTCCGTGGTGATCTTCGGTCTTCTCTCCTCCGTGCGGCGTCTTCTGGGTAATAGGGCACTGTGTGTTCTGGGAACTGTGTGTCCCACAACACAGCACGCCCCATTCACAAAACGCTGTGCGACTCGCGCATGCGCAGTAGGAAACGGGCAGTGAAGCTGCAAGGCTCCACTGCCTGTTTCCCTTAGTTAAAATGGCGGCGCCGGGACCCGAGAGCCGAGGGAGGGGTCAGCCTCGGGGCGGCCGACATCGGGGGCCCCCTGGACAGGTAAGTCTGCATATTAAAAGTCAGCAGCTACAGTGTTTGCAGCTGCTGACTTTTAAAAAATGATTTTTAAAGCTGGCTCTCCTCTTTAAATGTGCATATTAATGAATGAGAGAATAAGCAAGCATAAAGTCCATAAGTGAATGAATCCCAACACCAAAACGATATACTCTGAGACAAAACTTCTAAATCTTCCACCACAAGTGCTCACTGCTCAGTACGAAGATGGTGTGGAGTTCTGGCCAGCAGGCTTCCCTCTGCCAGTGAATGCCGCGGTCTGGATCTCTGCCCACTATGCATGCTCCCAGAGCCCTAGAGCCATGCTATGGTCCGCCCAGGCTCCTCCTGCTGCCTCTTCCCCTGTTTGCCTCCCTGTACCCGGCCGGGCAGGAGCTGCAGTACTTCCCACCTCTGTCCCACGCTTGCGGGTGCCCACCGCTGCTGTACCTGGGTCCGTCCTCACTCCCCTAGCGCGCAGGGGGGTGGGGGCTTGGGGGAGGTTCCACAGAGATCCTCCTATTCATCCGCTTCCAGGCCTCCTAGGGTTGCCACCTGTCCAGGATTCACCCGGACAGTTCGGGTTTGGAATCAAGTGTCCAGGTTTTGGACTGTCTGAAACCCGGACACATTATTTAGACTGGACTATGGCTAGGGTTACTGACTGCAGTTGTCTCAGCTGAGAGTGTCTGTTACATTTTTTCACACTGCCCAAAGCCAACACTAACAAACCTCCCCCCCCCCCAAACACATACAGAGGGCAGAGGAGAGAGGGCTCGAACTGCACCTCTTCCCCCCACCTCTCTTTGTCTGCACACACTCCAATCCCTGGCGCTGTGCCTCAGAAAAGGAAAGTGGGGGCCGGAAATTTGAAGTCTGGCAGCCTCAGATCCATCTGGATGAGAGGTGTTGACAGCCAAGGGGTGAGTGAGCTCACCATCCATCCCTGTCTGTGACTGAAGTCTTCCCCTTCTCCCTCTTGCCTCTGAGTAAGTACACCAAGGTAAAACCCCTTACATCAGAGTTCCCCTTTACACCAGAGGCCACAGTGTTTCCCCTTACATCAGAATCTTCTCCATACATCAGAGTTCTCAGTGTACACCCTCAGTATTCCCAAAGCATCCCTTATGCTAGAGTCCCCAGAGTTCTCCCTTGCATCAGAGTTTGCACAGAGTCCCCCGTTACAGTAAAAGGGAACTCTGAGTTCAGATGTAAAAGGGAACTCTGTGGATTCTGATGTAAAGGGAGACTCTTGTTATTAACTTCATATGATTAGAAATGTTATTTAGTAGCAAAATATATGTATAGTTTATACTATAAAAAAAAAAGTGTTCGGGTTTGACTTGAAGAAAAGGTGGCAACCCTAAGGCCTCCCCATTCTCTAGCACACCACCCGGGAGTCTCTGCAGGGTCCTCTTCAGCTGCCCATTCACATCTCCTCTGATTCCTCTGCTCTCCCAGCATCTACACTGCTGTCCCCGGCAGCTCCTTCTCTCCATGCGCCCAGAAGGGCGGGAGATTTGAATATGCCAGTGCACACTGCCTCACCTGTGCTGTCTGCTTCGCATCTCCCTGCACCCGGCTGGGTGGAAGATCACCATGCCTCACCTATTGCCCACCCATTGCCTCTGTCTCCTGACTGCCCGGGTCTCCCTGTGCCCAGCTGGGAGGGAGATGGCCACTCCACACCTGCTGCCCACTCCTTCCAGCTGACTCGTGCCTACCAGCATCTCCCTGCACCCAGCTGGGTGGGAGATTCACACAAGCTTCCTGCCACCACACCCCAGCCTCGGTCTGTTGCACGGCCTCATCTACCAGTGCCTGGCAGGGTAGGAGATTCCCACTCCATTCCCAGGATGTCGACTGCACCTATCACGGGTCCTCTGTCTGGAGTCAGCGATTGCTCTTGTTGCTGTTCGGCTGCTGTTCTTGGCCACCCGGGCTCATCAGGGTCGGTGGTCGGACCTCTGCCTCTGGACCTCTCCTTCTGTCATCACCCACCTGCTTCGCCAGGTGCCACAACTCCTCTAGCAGATGGACATCACACACCTCTGCCAGCCCCTACTGCCCATCTGGATCAGCTGCTGGTCGCCTTTCTTCAGCTCTGTCTCCACACATCAGTGAGTATGACTGTGATTTCATTTGGGGTAGGTCCAGTGATGCTGCTGGATCGGGTCAGCCAGACGAATGCATAGTTGTGGTCATAAAATCGGTCTTGTCCCACGTGGGGGTATCGGGTCCAGCGGTTAGTTCAGGTTCTGTTGCAGGTGGTGCTTTGTGGGTGGTTTACCCGAATGGCATGCACCTGTCAGAGGAGGTAAAGGACGAGATCTGACGTTGCAAATTTATAGATTTTTCTAGCGCTAGTCCCTCGTGACAGGGATACGATCGACAAATCTTGTTTTGTTGATTTTGCGGAGAAGGGCAATAAATAAAAAAACAGATAAAATGGGTAAAAAGGCCTTCGCGCTACTATTTAAAGTGTAAAATCACAAAAAAATTATTTTTAAAGTGATAAATATATGTATAAATGTGATAAAAAACCTCATATAGACAAATGAAGTGAATAAACGCACTTAAATCAAGCAAGTGTCACTAAAACGTGTAAACGTGCAAAATAGCAATTACAGTGCTAATAACTGCAGCTGGACCTAGTAGTATTCACACAATACCAGTACTGGAAAATAAAATAAATAGTGGTCCTGCGCAAATACAAAATATGATGATAAATGTGCTAGTGCATAAATAAATAAATATACAAAAAGGTAGTTAAAAAATCTAGTCCATATAGCAAGTCCTTAGGTATATTCAACGGCACCAAAAGTATTCTGATAGACTCAACTCAGAGAGGAAGTGGTTAAAACATATTCATGTAGAAAGGAAAGGATATGGGCTCCCAGAACTCTCACCTCTACTTTAAAGTGGGAGTCCGCCGGGAGTCCGCATTTTTTTTTTTTAAAAGCCAGCAGCTACAAATACTGCAGCTGCTGACTTTTAAAATAGTGACACTTACCTGTCCAGCGCGCCCGCGATGTCGGCACCCGAAGCCGATCTCTCGATCGTCTCTCGGGTGCTGCCGCCGCCATCTTGGGTATGGGAATCAGGAAGTGGAGACTTTCGGCTTTATTTCCCGGTTCCCTACTGCGCATGCACGAGTCGCGCTGCGCAATAAGAATGGACCCGCTGCCTCTGGGATCTGTGTGTTTCCCAGCAGGCAGCGGGGGACCTTCGGAAAGGGGCGTCAGCGCCCACCAAGAGTCACTTTGAGGGCTTACAATGTTGTGGCAAAACCAACACCTTGTTCCGCCATTTCTGCATAGAGCATATAGGGCAGGCCCCTACTTTCAAACATCCAACTTACAAACATCTCCTACTTGCAAACGGAAGGAGACAACAGCAAGTGAGATGAAAAAAGATGGACGACAAAACAAATTATACAGGGGTGATAACCCTTCCCTATGTTTTCCAAAAAGCTTAAAAATAGTTTTTTGGACTGGAGCTACACTTTAAAAATGTACCAGTTCAAAATTACAAACAGATTCAACTTAACACAACAAACCTACACAGTCCCTGTCTTGTTTGCACCGCCTGTATACTGCTGTTCTGAGTATATAGGGCCTGGGGGCCACACACATTTCCTTTTTTTAATATGGGTACAGGGTTCCCCTTAATATGCGTACAAGACCCAAATAGGCTGGTAATGGGCAGGGAGGGCTACCCATGCCATTTTTCTCAATGATTTTCAACCATATTGCAGGAACCAGATATAACATTAAAACCGCAAGCAGTTTTAAATGGTGTTATTTACGTTTAATGTCATTTTGTGCAGGGACTTTTCTAAACACGGGAAAGACGTGGCACTTCACAGGCATCCTACAGACACCCCCCAGGCACGATATTTAAAGGAATATTTCACTTTTTTTTTTTCACTTTAATCGTCATTAAAATCAGTGCTCCCGCCAAAACGGCCGTTTTTAAAACTTTTTTTTGCATTGACCCATGTCCCCTGGGGCAGGAGTCAGGTCCCCAAACCCTTTTTAGGACAGTATCTCTCATATTAGCCGTTAAAATTAGCACTTTTCATTTCAAACGTTCGAGTCCCATAGACTTCAATGGGGTTCTAACGTTCGTTCGAATTTGGGGTCCGTTCGAAAATTTTGGTGCGAACCGAACCGGGGGGTGTTCGGCTCCTGCCTATTCAGAGGCAGTTGGGTGCTTTTTTCAGCTGCCCCTGAACTCATCCATTGTTATCTTATGTGTACATGTACACAGGTTCGTTTAATGTTGTTTTTAGGCAGTTGCGTTTAGAGTCTTATGCAGCCACTGTGCCCATCTTATGCAGCCACTGTGCCACATTGAATGCAGCCACTGTGCAGCATTGAATGAAGCCACTGTGCCTATCATATGCAGCCGCTGCGACATCATATGCAGCCATTGTGCCCATCAAATGCAGCCTCACTGTTCCTCATCAAATGCAGCCTCACTGTGCCCCATCAAATGCAGCCTCAGTCTGATTGGGAACTTATTGGAAAAGCCCTCAACATTGCCCTTAGAACACTTGTCCAATCAACAAGAAGCATTTACATGCAGCGTGCTAACTGAGTCTTACTTACCTTACAGGCAGCTCTGCTCAGGCCGTGTGTTCCACAGAGCGGCCAATGACACTTCCAGTTCACCACTAGCATATGGAAACCAGAAGTAACCACTGCAGTTAACTAGAAGAACAAAGCCTCTGCCCGTAGTAATACTACGGGCGGAAGCTGTCCGGCGCTTTGGAATGCGCCACAAAGCAGGTCAAAAGCCTGCAAATTAATCGCCTCATCTGCAATCTCATGATTGAATTCACGTGGTGCTTCCCATAGTGCACTGTGTCCGGCAACCAGTTAGGTGCTATTGTCACATAACTGGGTGTGCCCCAAGCCCACCCTTTTTTTAAGCCAATTAGAGCCTCAGTTTGGCACCCTGCATGTAGATTAGGGGCCAAGCGCATGAATTAGGAGGGTGGCGCCCCATATGGAGCAGACGCCACGGAGTAATAGTTTAGTAATCTTGTCGTCTTTTGTTTTGTAAAGTGCTGAGCAAACTGTTCCTGCTAGATATATTGTGTAAAATAATATAATAGTAATAATTACATTACAGAGAATTTCCAAGAACAATGGCCACTTCTGGCAGTCCATCAGTGTTTTACAATGAATTGCTGTTTCCAGTCCTCCGTGAAGCAATTTTCGTGCTCCTGGAATTAAAAAGAAATAATACAGTATCTAATAGAGTGTGTTTTATGTTTTGTAGTTATTGTGTTTTATTTGTGCAGTTTTGTTGATGGATACCATCACCAGTGCCAGATACAAGCCTCAGAGCACACTTATTTGACGTTTGCTTCATTTAACGAGAAACTACCAGATGATGGATGGTAATGTTGTGTAGAAGGAGGGAAAGAGCTGACTATAAGTTCAACTCTAGTTCTTGAAAATTCAATGTTTAGTAATTAAGGAATACAGGGAATGTGGGCGATGTTCCTTTTTTAGTTATGAAGGTTTTCATTGTGAAGGCCTAACCCCTTTTAGTTTCTGTGGGGACAAGTTAAATTTTTTTCCAGTTTTAATTATGTCCATTGTGAGTTTTTTCCCCACTTCCTGTTCCTGTGACAACCAAAGGAGAAATGGGGGTAGATTGTAGATGTCGGCAAGAGGGGCACAGACAGCAATAAGCAAAAAGTCCTCATCACAAAGCTGACACATCAGAATAAAGAGCCTTGTTTAAAAAAAAAAAGCAACACTTTTTTTCTGCTGAGCCTAATGGGGTTTAAAAATGAAGCCCATATGTCTAAAAATAAATGTAGCACCCTCTAGTGTGGCTTGAGTGCTAATGTTAGGATTTTTGTGTTAACCGCTTAAGGACCGCCTCCTGCACATATACGTCGGCAGAATGGCATGGCTGGGCACAAGCACGTACCTGTACGTTGCTCTTTAAGTGCCCAGCCGTGAGTTGAGAGCGCGCCACCGGCGGCGCGCTCCCGACCCGGTCATGAGCTCCGTGACCGTGGCCACGGGACCAGTGGACCCGATCGCCGCTGGTGTCCAGCGATCGGGTCACAGAGCTGAAGAACGGGGAGAGGTCTGTGTAAACAAACCTCTCCCCTTGCTTCCTACTGTGGCTGTCACTGATCGTCTGTTCCCTGTTATAGGGAAAGACGATCAGTGACATCAGACGCCAAGCCACGCCCCCTACAGTTAAAAAAAAAACACACACACACTTAACCCCGCCCCCTAGTGGATAACCCCTTCACTGCCAGTGACATTTACACAGGAATCAGTGCATTTAAATAGCACTGATTGCTGTATAAATGACAATGGTCCCAAAAATGTGTCAAAAATGTCCGCCATAATGTCGCAGCCACAATAAAAATCGCTGATGGTCTCCATTACTAGTATAAAAAAAAAATATTAATAAATATGCTATAAAACTATCCCCTATTTTGTAAACGCTATAACTTTTGTGCAAACCAATCGCTAATTGCGACTTTTTTTTACCAAAAATATGTAGAAGAATATGTATCGGCCTAAACTGAGGAAAAGAAAAAAAAATTTATATATTTTTTGGGGATATTTATTATAGCAAAAAGTAAAAAATATTGAATTCTTTTCAAAATTGTCCCTCTATTTTTGTTTATAGCACAAAAAATAAAAACTGCAGAAGTGATCAAATACCACCAAAAGAAAGCTCTATTTGTGGGAAAAAAAGGACGTTGATTTTGTTCGGGAGCCACGTCGCACGTTCGCGCAATTGTCAGTTAAAGCAACGCAGTGCCGAATCGCAAAAAGGAGCCTGGTCCTTTGTCTGCAAATTGGTCCGGGGCTTAAGTGGTTAAGCTGGATACACACTATAAATTTTTCTTTAGATTTTTTCCATTAGATTTACCAAAACCATATAATATGGGGTCAGTCCTAAAACTTAGGTAAATTCAGGCTTTGTGGGCAGCGAAGTCTTTGTGTTTTTCTGGGTCAGGGTTGAGTGACTCAGGGAGTACTGGTATGACTCAGCAACAGCATCTCTGGTGACTCCCCCTGCTTGCTGGAAACTTGGAGAAGGTTCCAGAAGCAGTTGGGAGGGGTCTAGGAGGAACTATCTAGAGTCAGATGTGTTGGCAGGGGGCAGACCCCCTCAAATAATCTGGGTCAGCCCAGCTGGGGAGTGTGGAGTTTGGGTGGAACATGGAGATAAAGTGTTAGGCTGTCGGAGGCCTTTGAAAGGAGTCCCCAGTCAGTTCAGTTTCAGGGTCTTGACAATCTTCTTATAGCGTAGGCCAGTGATGGCTAACCTTGGCACCCCAGATGTTTTGGAACTACATTTCCCATGATGCCCTAGCACTCTGCAGTGTAGTGGAGCATCATGGGAAATGTAGTTCCAAAACATCTGGGGTGCCAAGGTTCGCCATCACTGGCGTAGGCCATCTTTATGTAGAGCAACAATTATTTTTTTTCAGATCCTCAGAGAGTTCTTTGCCATGAGGTGCCATGTAGAACCCCAAAACTGACCAGGATGAGAGACTGAGAGCGATAACACCATTTTAACACACCTGCTCCCCATTCACACCTGAGACCTTGTAACACTAAAGAGTCACATGACACCGGGGAGGGAAAATGGCTAATTGGGCCCAATTTGGAAATTTTCACTTGGGGTGTACTCACTTCTGTTGCCAGCGGTTTAGACATTAATGGCTGTGTTGAGTTATTTTGAGGGGACAGCACATTTACATTGTTATAAAAGCTGTACACTCACTACTTTACATTGTAGCAAAGTGTCATTTCTTCAGTGTTGTCATATGAAAGGATAGAATGAAATATTTACAAGGGTTGTACTCACTTTTGTGAGATACTGTTGTAGCGGCGGCTCCTAAAGAGCACGCGCTATGCATTTTTCAAAGTTAAAGTTATGCTTAAACTGCAGTTTGGTTTGGGTACAATTGTCTAAATTTGGATTTCAGCATCAGTCTGACTGGACTATGAGATGTTCAGCCTGGCCACAGGGGGCACTGTCTCTTCTAGCAGGCATGGAACTATGGTCTGGTTAGGTGCTTAAGTTACTCTCTCTCGGAGTCCGCCCAGTGGGAGTGGCGCTCTTGCTGTGCTTTCTGGGGGAGGGTACTTAAGATGCGGATGTCACGTGGTTCGGGGTTCCGGTCCAGAATGATGTACTGACTTCATGGTCCTGGTCCTCCTGACCAGCCCCCAGGAAGGCTATGGCCTAAGGATCCACCCGATCGGATCCACCCAATCTTTTTGTCTCGGGGCTGGCTAGCCCGAGGCAAGGAAACTAAAGGAGGATTCTGAGCTGGTTGGGTGCCGTCTCCAGTTTGGGAGAGACCCAGTAACTTCAAGCATTCCAGGGGAGGACTCTTCAGAAGAAGACCACGTACGGGTTGGTTTCTTAGTAAGAGCCTGGAAGGGCTGAAGTACCCAAGAGAATCCGGTCTCGTGGATATCGCCAAGCTGGCTGAGAGATCCAGGTATCCTACGAGTGTTCTTCAAGTTTAGTTTCCCTACGTGTTCTACAACGTCTGTGGCAGAGACATTATCTTGTATGTTCTACAACAACGTCTGTGGCAGAGACTTGTTCCTGAGTTAAGCACCTTGTTGGCTGCTAGGCCTTGTGAGAGAAGGACTGTCCAACTTGAGTGATCATCCAGCTGCGAATGGCTATTCTCTGGATGGAGTCAAAGTAAGCAAGTTCTTTAACGTTTTGACTTTGACATTAAGAGTACCTGAACTTCCTTTCCAACCCTCTGATCCCAATTTAAGAGACTGTTCATTGTGTACGTTTTGCAAATAAAATCCATTCAAGTGGATCTATTGTCAGTCTCTCGAGTTACTGGGCCATCTACCACGGGACACCCCTAGACGTGAAGCGAGTAAAACAGAAGGTAACGGTAAGCCCAAATCTAACCAACAGCTCCTTCGGGGGTTAGTGCTACACTGTATATCCTCTATACAGATCTTAATTTTAATCTCATTTAGAATACTATGTCCAGTTCCTGAGACAAAATATTGATAAGATGGATCAAGGCTAGAAATATGCAACAAAAATGGTTAGAGATCAAACCATCCTGACCTCGCACTAGTGGGTGGAAAGTTCAAAACCTTAGACAATATTTTGTTTACAGAAAGTGTAGATGATGATTGGAACAGACTTCCAGCAGAAGTAGCCAGTCAACGGTGAATTTATACATGCTAGGGACAAACATAGATTTGTACTCAGACAAAAAAAAATTAAACAATAAAATTTGGCAATCTTGATGGATAACTTGATCTGTTTCTGACATTATTCTTCTATGTTTCTTTTGGCTGATAAATTAGAACAGTCCTTTTCTCGACCTAGGGTTCCTACAGATAGTTGCTAAGGGTTCCTTGACCAATGTCTGCCTCTCAGAAAAAATCTCACTGATATCAATGATCTTTTTAAGTTAGCCCTTGTACACACGGTCGGAGAATCCATCAGAATGTGTCCTATCGGACCGTGTTGTCGGATAATCAGACTGTGTGTGGTATGCATCGGACTGATTCCATCGGAATATCCGTCAGACCCAATTTTCCAACTTGTTGGAAATATTTTCCCACAAACTGGTCCGATCGGACATACTCCGATCATGTGTAGAGAATTCCGATCAGACAAAGTGCCACGCATGCTCAGATCAAATTCCTACACCAAAGCTATTGGCTACTAGCCTGAACGTAGTCCCGTCGTAACGAAATAACGTCATCACGTTCTGAACGATCGGATTTTCCGACAACTTGGTCCGACCGTGTGTATGCAACAGTTTCGGACACAATCCGTCTGACAAAATCCAACGGATTTGGTTGGCAGAATGTCCGACCGTGTGTACAGGGGCTAAGAGGGAGATTTTTCCCAATGACCACAAACGTAAAGCATATGTACCCTGAGCTGTAGCTATAGTAATTATTAACAGGGGTACCCTAAAATCAAAACTCCATTTCAAAGGTTCCATGTTAGAAAGTTTGTGAAAAGCTGAGTTAAAGTGGTTGTATAGTCAATTTAGGTACTTTTACCTACAGGAAAGCCTATAATAAGGCTTACCTGTAGGTAAAAAAAATATAAAATACTAGCTCATTACGCCTTTTCCTTTGCAGGTGAGTTAAAAAAAAAAAATTCAGCGGGTATACAACCGTTTTAAAGAGAGACTTCATTCTAAGGTTGCAATGTCACCTGTTAACCATTAGGTGGAGGAATAAGCTAGCTGGAATGCCCATAGTGGAGATATTGTCTAAATCAATGCAAAGGAAAAGTTGAAGTGAAAACTGCAGTGACTCATAGCAGTCAATCAGCTTTCATATTTACTAAAGTCAGGTCATTGATCAATTCTAATTGGCTGCTGTTTTTGGTGTTTTGCACTTGCACTTGCGCTTGGTTTTGCTGCGGGTCTTCAATATATGTCCACAGATCAAGAAACATACCTGACAACGCAGTGCACTGCAATGTTTGTGTATTCACGTCTGTGTATTACTGGATGTTGAAGAATCAGTTGTGTTGTTTACTCCATTGACTTGCCCATTAGTAATAAATAAATGTGCCCCATATTACATCTACTATACACTTTGTGTTACAAATATGCATGAATACGTGCATGGATGGTAATGCAAATGGGACAATGTGAATAGGCCTTAAATTACATACATACAAATATTTACAGTATGCATTTTCTTATTTTCTGCATTTTTCTTGTGGAAGAAAAATCTCAATGGTTATATTTTACTATATAAATGTAGTTACTCTATCATAGGCTCGCTGTGCATTTTCTTTTGTTACTGTGCTGTTTGTTGATAAAGTCACTGGCTTTCTGTTATTTGCCCTTACTATTTGTTAGCATGTGTCTCTCAGTAGGCCTATGTCCCTGCCTTCTCCTCCCCGGCACCTGGTGTTAGCAATTTATGGGGGTTCATAGCCACTTCAGCCAAAAAAGGAGAAATGGTCCTGGGTCTGACCTCTTTGTAATATGGTGCCTAAATGGGGAGCGGTGTCCCCTAAAGCCAAGACAAGAAAATAGGGATCTGACACCAACCTAATGCCATCGCAAAGCTAGTTTATTACAAAATTTATTTATTCTGCATCTATTCTGGTTATGTCCTTGAACATGATCCTGTGGCATCCCATATTATATATAGCTGAAGTGTATGGACACCTGACCATTACACCTATGTGAGTTTGTTGGACATCCCATTTCAAACCCATGGGCATTTTATATGGACACAGCCCCCTTTGCAGCTACTACAACCATAACTCTTCTGGGAAGGCCTTCCATGTGTCTGTGGGAATTTGTGCCCATTCATTTGTTAGGTGAGGTACTGTTGTTAGACTATAAGACCTGACTCACAGTCAGGCATTCCAGTTCATCCCAAAGGTACTTAGTAAGGTTGAGGTGAGGACTCTCTGCAGGCCACTCAAGGCTTATGCCACCAAGCTACCCAATTCAAGTCTTTATTGACCTGGCTTTGTGCACGGGGGCACAGTCATGCCGGAAAAACAACTACAACATCTACAACATGTAGTGCTGTCACCTAATACATGAAGATATAGGTTGTGAAGAAATAAATATCAATAAAAATGTGAATAAATACATAGTAAAACATCTGTGTGGATATATGAATAAATAAATAATAGAAAAAAAAAATACAATTGATGAAAGTGCTTAAATATGCATAAAAATTCATATATTTTTTTTAAATAACGTCCACTACGCATTTAAAAGTGACTTGATGATCTGAAGAAAGTCCAATATCCAATAACGTGAATTGTTCCACCTATAAAGGAAGTATAAGCTGAAAAGAGTGCAGCAACACTGTCCTCAGTACACCACCACTGTGCACCAATCACAAGATAATCACACCACTGCTTACCAAAGGTTAGACCTCATAAGCTAACAATTCTAATAGCGCTTCAAGGCGAGATCCCAAAATGGATGGATGGATGGATGGTGGATGCTTAAACTCTCAGGCCAGGCTTTCATCTATTTTCTCAACTCAGGTTAAATCACGCCGAGGACACCCATATAGCCAAACAATCATACATACCATAAAAAGAGGAGTGTAGTAGCATATATCTACTTTTATTTTAAAACCAGGCAATTACGTATAAAAAACAATGTACAGCTTTTCACAAAGTCTTGATCAATCACCCTGGCGGGTGTGATGATGTCACCGCAGTCGCTCTGCCCTATGCATTTCGTCCAAAAGGATGTCTTCACAGGGACACACTCTTCCTGTTATTTTGTTTTTTAAACCAGAGTTTAGAGTTACTTTAACCACTTCATCCCCAGAAGGATTTACCCCCTTCCCAACCAGAGCTTTTTTTGCTATTCTGCCCTGCGTCGCTTTAACTGACAAATGCACGGTCATGGGTCATACGATGTTGTACCCAAACAAAACTGACGTCCTTTTTTCCCCACAAATGAGCTTTATTTTGGTGCTATTTGATCACCTCTGCGGTTTTTATTTTTTGGGCTATGAACAAAAAAAAGAGCGACAATTTTGAAAAAAAAGCAATATTTTTTACTTTTTGCTATAATAAATACCCCCCAAAAAATCGAAAAAAACTAATTTCTTCCACAGTTTAGGCTGATATGTATTCTACATATTTCTGGTAAAAAAAAAAAAATCGCAAGAAGTTTATATTGATTAATTTGCGCAAAGGTTATCGCGTCTACAAAATAGGGGATAGATTTATGCCATTTTTTATTATTAATTATTTTCTTACTAGTAATGGTGATGATGTCAATGTTGTCACTGCAACATTGCGGCGGACAGATCGGACACTTTTGACACTATTTTGAGGCCATTGACACTCATACAGTTCTGTCACGTTGCTAGGCAGAACAGGGAAATGCAACGGCATGCTCCGGCGTGCATGCACCCGCTAGGCGGCAGATCCGAAAGGACGTATGGGTACGCCCTTTTGCGCACCCGTGCCATCCTGCCAATGTAAATTGGCGCGCGGTGGTCGGCAAGTGGTTAAGGAAACAAAAAAGATGTGGATATCAATAAGTTTTCCAGTAAATTTTTTACTACTGAACAGAGATGTGTTTTGGTGGTGCAAACAAGGAAGGTACATATTGCTTTTTTTTTTTTCTGTGGGGACACATCTCTTGCTTCTCCTAGTAGAGGTAGTACCCATTTGTGTTTTTAACTTGTAGAAGTTAGCAGCCAGTGCTGGGTTTGCTCTTTAGAAAGCCCAGCATGCTATCGGTGGTACATTATATTAGAATAGCTATACTTATACCAAACTTAAAGCGGTTCTTTCGCCATGTTTGAAAAAAAAAAGTCAGTAGCTACAAATACTGTATCTGCTCACTTTTAATAAAAGGACACTTACCTGTCCAGGGATTCAATGTTGTCCTCACCCGAGCCAGTTCGTCCCTGGTTTTCCGGTTCCCGGCATGTTTGCTGTGGGCAGCCTGCTGTAATTCCTTGCAGCTTCACTGCCAGCTGCCCATTGCCCTACTGCCCTTTATGAATGGTCCTGCAGCCTTCTGGGACCTGTGGCATGTCCCAGAAGGTTGAGGTAGAGAGGAAGGGGAAGAGAACGTCTGGTGGATCACTGTGGCGATCTGATAGGAATGGGGAGTGGGTATCTGTAAAAAATCAACTTCTTCCCCCCCAAAAAGTGCCAAAAATACAATGGGAGTGGGGAGGAGGGCACCCTTTAGGGTTAAGTTTAGTTTTAAGCCTTGCAGCTGCCCCCCTACCCCTGTGCTACTGTTACCGGCCTCAAAATTTGAATTAAGAGAGCCGATGATTGTAGACGCCATGAGATAAGGTGATCAGCTTGGCGTGGACTGCAAAGAATCACACAAGCAGCATGAGATATGACCACTGACTTTATGGCTGGAAGTAGTTTAATTTTTACATAACAATACATCTTTTACATTTTTATAGTCACATGTTTATAACCATTAACAATATATAATACCGATTTTAACTAAAGTATTTTAAAATGTAGTTACAACAATGAACATTACTATATTTTAATAACATATATATACCTGTTATTCAGTGTTATAGATAATTATCTTTACCTCTCTGGTACACTTTAAGTGTGCAATAATCATACTGGCAATGCATTGCTTTAATACAGATATTATCTCGGTAGTACCCTTTTTTAACCACTAGATGGTGCACATTGCATGTCTGTATGACGAAATGCATAAGCTTTACATACAATAGTTTCCCATTTTAATAACAGTTTTCAACATGTGCTTTATACAGCTATGCAATTTTCCATAAATCAGGTTTAAATATACCTATTTAGAACGGTTTAGTGCTTATAATAGACATTTGTTCTGACTAATGCAGTATTTTCATGTTTTTATGCCCTTTTCACTTGTTTCTCACACATGCTGCTCTAAACTTCTAATTGCAGAAAAACTATAGCATAAAATCTGCTGAGACTTTTCCTGCATCTGCTCAAGATGTTTAGGAATTTTCTATCACAGGTTAATACAGATTAGGAACGATATAGAGTACATACCTGCAAAGAATCACACAAACAGCATGAGATATGACCACTGACTTTATGGCTGGAAGTAATTTAATTTCCAGTCACCTGGTATGTGGCCTTATATAGACTCTGTTTGTGTACCTTCTCTGCCATCTACTGGTTATTGATAGAATAGCAGGGAGGTATTTCTTTGCTTAGATATAAAATAAAATAAAATTACATGTACTTTGCTTTGGGGTGTCTGTTTTGTGACCATATAAACCCCAGTCCGTCACACTACCCATACCTCCTTTAATAACCTCAGAACAGTGGGTGATCTTTTAATCTGTGGCACTTCTTTAAGGAAAAATTATATTTCAATTACACTCTTTTATATTTTTATTGTACAGCACTCAGCGGGGACTGGCCACCCATGCAATTTTCAGCTCCCCTGCCTTTAATTAGCTCCGTAGTTACTAATAAGATGACAGCTCAGAGCACTCAATGGAAATGCTCAACCCCAGTTCTTATTAAAATACAACTGCCTCAGTTTGGCAAGCTTCCCTGATGGAAGGCATTTACAGGCATCATGAAAGATGATTAAATAGCAGTAATAACTGAACATGAGGCATGACTAATGAAGGAGATTAATATTTCATCTATGATTGGTTAAAAGAACTAACGCACTGAGCATGTCAGTATATGTACTGTGTGTTTTATCATCCTTTCATTTAATTTTTTTAATTTTTTTTGCACAAGATATTCACGTCTTGATTGAAATATTTAAAGGGTAAGTCCACCCAAAAGGGTGAGGTGTAGTAGACTTGGTCAACCCCTGGCATCTTTTATGTCTTGGATATTCCAACAGTCAGATAGCCCTGGTATTATTTAGACCTCTGTTCCTGCCCACCTAGGAGTTTTGTGTGTCCTACCTCCTCCTGTTTTTCACATAATATAAAGTTATTAAGAGGGACCTACCTGGAGCAAGGACATAACTATTGCCATAGCAGAAGATGTGACTTCATCTATGGGGCCCACTAGATGGCAAAGTATGGAGATAGCAACAGCACAAGGCAAATACAATTGCATGAAATAAACATAAGCAAAATGTGAGAGCCTGTATGCAAAATGACTATGGAAGCAATTAGCACTCCTATATCAGCAGAAAACTTGCATTGAAGATGGAAATTCGAGACTTCTCAAAGAAGAATTCCAGGTATGGATATTATTACATAGTTAGGTTGGTGCAGCTTGGGAAATACACACATGCTTACCATGACCACTCACATTTAGAGGGACATGGAGCTCTGGAAAGTTTTTATGGAGCCTTTATTCACACAATTGTTTGACATTTTTTTTTTTTTTTACCATGAAATGTTTAATATAAATTTTGTATGCAAATTTTAATGTCTAATGGACTAAAGGAAAATCCACTTTGCACTTGGAAGTGCAGTTGCTGTACATCCGAGGGGGACGTGGAAAGAAAATAAAAAACAGCATTTTAGCTTGCACATGATTGGATGATAAAATCAGCAGAGCTTCCACTCATTTCAGATCTAACCCTTAGATTTAGAGCGACTGCACTTCCAAGTGCACTTGCAGTGCAAAGTGGATTTGCCTTTCGTAAATAACCCCCAATGAGACACAGTGCTGCACTATTTGGAAAACAATACTGAATTTGGTGTGGTGTATCACTGTAAAGCTGCATACACACGATCAAACAATCTGGTGGAAAAGTCCGGCGGACTCAAGTCCGGCAGACCATCCGCCCGTGTGTGGGCTCCGGCGGACTTTTTTTACCCAAAAGTCCGGCGGACTAAGAAAGTAGTTTTTCACCTAAATATGTTCGCCGGACTTGCATTTCGCCGGACAATACGGCCGTGTGTGTGCTAGTCCGGCGGACAATATGGCCGTGTGTGTGTGCTAGTCCACCGTACTTTTGAAATGAACGGACTTTTCCCGCCCGGAGAAAAGTCCGCTCATTTTGAGCGCAGCTCCAGGTAGCCGGGACCAGCGAAGGAGGCGTCACCTGGTATGGAGTTAAAGGGGAAGCCCTACTCTGAAGAAACGGTCCCCCTCTAGGTCCATATCAGACCCTTATCTGAGCACCTTACCCGGCCGGTCAGGAAAGGGGGTGGGGACGAGCGAGCGCCTCCCCCCTCCTGAGCCGCACCAGGCCGCGTGCCCTCAACATGGGGGGGTGCTTTGGGGAAGGGGGGGCCGCGTGGCCCCCCCACCCAAAGCACCTTGTGCCCATGTTGATGAGGACAAGGGCCTCTCCCCGACAACCCTGGCCGTGGGCTTATCGGAATCTGGGATACCGGCCCTCCACCCTATGTGAATGAGTATGGGGTACAATGTACCCCTACCCATTCACCTGTGAAAAAAACACAAAAAAAGAAACACAACACACAAGGTTTAAAAATAATTTATTGCATTTGCATATTGCATATGCTCTTCTTTGAGAAGTCTGTTATAGGAGGAAGTAATTTATTATAGTGCTGATTGTGATTCTTTCACAATTTATATTAGCTCTGGCTGTATGTTTAGGGTCGTTGTCCTGCTGGAAGGTGAACCTCCGCCCCAGTCTCAAGTCTTTTGCAGACTTTAACAGGTTTTCTTCTAAGATTATCCTGTATTTTGTTACATTAACTCTGACCAGCTTCCCTGTCCCTGCGCAAGAAAAGCACCCTGCTGGGTAGAACAAAAAAATGGCTTTTTATTTCATTTAAATTTTATTGCTTTTAAATGTAAATGTGAGATCCAAGTTCTTTTTGACCCCATGTGATCTCACATTAACCAGTTCCAGACCACCCCACGTACATATACTGCAGTAGGGTGACTAATTTAGAACCGATCACTCATCAGGTCCAGGCCACTGATTTATGGTCCTGGACCTGCTGATCGGTTCTGACCAATGGACAAACTTCCTATGCCTGTTTAATGTAAACATAGGCACAGGAAGTGATGCAATTTTGGTTCCAGAGAGGGGGGAGAGAGCATCTCACTGTGAGTACACCAACACTACACTAACACCAGTACACTTAGGCACATATCCCCCCCCCCCCCCCAGTTAACCCTTTCACTCCCCACCACAGTGTCACCAAGTGTAGTATATATATTTTTTACTGATCACTGTGTTGGTGTCACTTGTGATGCTAAACAGCGATAGGGCAGTTAGTGGTAGGCCCAGATAGGTTTAGGGTAACCCATATATATTCCCTAACAAAGGTTTAACCCCTTGATCACCCCCCAGTTAACGTTCTCCTCCCTACTCCCTGTCACAATGTCATTAGTATAGTGTACAGATTTTTTTTCTGATCACCGTATTAGTGCCACGAGTGACGCTAGTTAGCTATTTGGAATAAGTTAGTGTCAGCATCAGTTAGGTGTGAGCGTCACTTAGCGACAATCCCAGACAGCGTCAGATTTTACCATTTTGATTGCCAGTAAAACATACACATATTATATACCTCCATTACTAGTATAGTGTCTGAGCGGATCAATATCTTTGATCAGATCAGAACTATACTAGCGTCCCCATTAGTATAGTGTTCCCAAAAATACGGCGTTAGCAGGATCAGCCCGACACCTGCCAGCACCTGCCAGCACCTGCCAGCACCTGCATTTAGCCCCTCCACCCAGCCCACCCCACCCAAGTGCAGTATCAGAAGATCACTGTCACTTCCAAAACACATCATACAAAACCGCAGTGTTTAGCAGAGTCAGGCCTGATCCCTGCTAGCACTAGCAGTTCATTTTTTTATATCAATTCAAGCATTCCTCTGACAACCAGGTGCTTTTTTACCTGTAAGACGCACTAGTTACCTATAAATTTATCGGCCAAAATGTCAAACGAAAGGTGCACTACAAGATACTGAGCATGACAGATGAGAGCAGGGAGTCCTCACTGTCAGATTCAGGCTCAATATTTGAACCCGTAGAGAGTGGCACCCCGACAGATAGCTCTGACGACAGAGCAGTTAAGGCCAGGCGTAGATCTGTATTGGACCAAAGCAATTTATATGCTGGTCAATTAATCGCCCAAAACCCAAATTCACCCCTTGCCAGACAATTTGGCTGGAGCCTATAACTGTTCCCAAATTTAGGACCTTTCTGGGCCTATCCCTCAACATGGGCATTAGTAAAAAGAGTGAGTTGCGGTCATATTGGTCCACTGACCCAATGCACCACATGCTCGTGTTCTCTGTTACAATGGCTAGGGCTATATACGAGCAGATATTGCGGTTCATGCATTTCAGTGATAATGAACTCTGTCGTCCCTGGGGTGACCTTGAAAATGATGTCTGCATTGATGAGTTCCTGCTTACATTTTCTGGCCATCTTGTTTTCAAACAGTTTCTCCCCAGCAAGCGTGCCAGATATGGGGTCAAGATGTATAAGCTCTGTTACAGGGCCACAGGCTATATATGGAGTTTTCTGGTTTATAAGGTAAAAGATAGCAGCTTGGAGACCCCCAACTGCCCAGACTACATAGGGAGCAGCAGTAAGATTGTTTGGGACTTGGTGTCACCCTTATTCGGAAAGGGTTGCCATTTATACGTGGACAATTTTTATTCAAACGTGCCACTTTTTAGACCCCTCTATCAATCATGTTTGGTGCATTTGGCACTGTGCGATCTAATAGCCGGGGGTTCCCCCAACGGCTTGTAATTGCCCAACTTAGTCAGGGGGAGAGAGCCTGCTTGAGGTCCAATGAATTACTTGCAGTGAAATGGAAGGATAAATGGAACATTTTCCTTCTGCCTTCCATTCACCCAGATATGGCAGTCCAAGCTACTATGGCGACTGATGTTGCTGAGAAGCCCCTCTGTGTCCACGACTACAACCTTAAAATAGGAGGGGTGGACTTCATTGACTAGGTGATGGGGTCGCACTTAGTTGCTGTAAGGCCAGAGTAGATAAAGTTATAATAGAAAGGACTTGTGGCATAAGCTTCTATAGTTGGACATACATACCAGGACAGTTCAAACCCCCTCCCCCCCCCATGACCCCATTTCAGAAATTAGTCACCCCAAGCTATTTGCTGAGAGGCAAGTTGAGTCCATTGAATATTTTATATTTTGCCACAAGTTTGGGGAAATTATTATTTTTTTTTTTTTAAAACAAAGTTGTCACTAAATGATATATTGCTCACATATGCCATGTGTATATGTGAAATTACACCCCAAAATACATTCTGTTGCTTCTCCTGAGTACGGGAATACCACGTGTGAGACTTTTTTTGGCAGTCTAGCCACGTACAGGACCCCGAAAATGAATCATCATGTTCAGGCTTTCTAAGGGTGTAGATTGTCGATATCACTCCTCACTACCTATCAGTTTCGGACGCCATGAAATGCCAAGATAGCACAACCCCCCCCCCTTCCCAATCCCCCAAATGACCCCATTTTGGAAAGTAGACACCCCACAGTACAGTATTTGCATGGGGGGTGATTTACGAAATGCAAATCCACTTTGCACTACAAGTGCACTGCAGTAAATTCGAGGAGTACATGTAAGGAAAATAAAAATTAGCATTTTAGCTTGCACATGACTGGATGATAAAATCAGCAGTGCTTCCCCTTATTTCAGATTTACCCCTCAGATTTACAGCAACTGCACTTCCAAGTGCAAAGTATAGTTGCCTTTTGTAAATAACCCCCATGGCGAGTATTTTGCAGCTCTCGTTGTTTTGGAAAATGAAGAAAAGAAATAAAAGAAAATGTATTTTTTAATTTTTCAAAACTTTGTGACAAAAAGTGAGATCTGAAAAATACTCAACATGCCTCTCAGCAAATAGCTTGGGGTGTCTACTTTCCAAAATGGGGTCATTTGTCATTTTGTGATATCTTGACATTTCATGGCCTCCGAAACTGTGATAGATGGTGAGGTGTGAAATCAACAATTTACACCCTTAGAAATCCTGAAGTCTCACACATGTGGTATCCCCGTATTCAGGGGAAGCAGCAGAATTTATTTTGGGGTGTAATGTCACATATGTCCATGTCATATGTGAGCAATATATTATTTAGTGACAACTTTGTGTAAAAAAAAAAATTTAATTTTCCCGAAACTTGTGGCAAAATATTAGCTATTCCATGGACTCAACATGCCTCTCAGCAAATAGCTTGGAGTGTCTACTTTCCAAAATGGGGTCATTTAGGGGGGTTGTGCTATCTTGGCATTTCATGGCCTCCGAAATTGTGATAGGTAGTGAGGAGTGAAATCAACAAATTACGCCCTTAGAAAGCCTAAAGACGGTGATTGGTTTCGGGGTCCTGTACACGGCTGAGCTCCCAAAAAGTCTCACACGTGTGGTATCCCCGTACTCAGGAGAAGCAGCAGAATGTATTTCAGGATGTAATTCCACTTATAACCATGGCATGTATGAGCAATATATAATTTATTATTATCATTTTTTAATCACTTGTGACACAAAAATAAAATCTTCAATGGACTCAACATGCCTCTCAGCAAATTCCTTGGCGTGTCCAGGGGTGTGTCCTATGGCGGCATACTTTTGCTGATAGGTGTCCCTCATTCTCATCTCAAAAAGTTGGGAGGTATATATATATATATATATATATATTTTTTTTTTAGTTGTATGATTTAGTGGTGAAAGTTATTAGTGCCCGGGTCCCCCCAAGTTTTGACTGTAATATCTTATGTTTCCCCCTTATATATCAATCTTAGAGTTGCCACTAGTTTGAGGAAGTGTAAGAAAGATGAGGAAAAAGAAACTTCATGACGTGTTTGTAAAAATAACCTTTAGAGCAGAAATGAAATGTAATGTTTTGAGTGGAGCACAGAAGAGGAAAAAGGCTGCAGAGGAGAAAGAGAAAATGTGCAAACTTTGTGCAATCGTGTGTGATTGTGTAGACAGGTCCCCAGTGCACTGTATTGCCCGGGGGCCTATAATGCTCTTAAGATGGCACTGAGTACAGTGATAAATTAACAAATTAGACACGTTCTTTTCCAAGCAGTGCAAAGGCAGCCAGGAACACAGCTACAATCCATTCACACCATTTCAGTAATCGTGTGTGTGTGTGTGTGTGGGGGCCACAAAGTAAATTGGTAGCGCAAGTACATAGGCAGTTCAGACATCCACAGCCGGGGACCATGAATAAACTACAGTATGGAGGGTTTGGCTTTACTCACTGGTCCCCATTGAGAACAAGTCCATGCACTCTGTGCAAGGAAAAGTAGTCCAGCACCAGCAGCCAGTCCAGCAGGGAAGGCTTCAGGGCAAACAGCCCCCTAAAGCACACAGCTCTACTTTCCTTCAGGGAAGATCAAGTCTGAACAGGTTCCAGCCTATTTACTTCCTCTCTGACCACCTATCGGGACCCCCCCCCCCCCCAAGGATTGGCCAGAGGGCAGTAAATATTTAGGTGGTAGATTTGCATTTCCCTTCCTGAATTCTGGAAGGTTCTCAACAGAGATAAGGGGAAGTAATCAATCTCACCACCCTGAAAACCATGAACAGACCCAAGTAGTGTTTGGCTACAGAGCAAGCCAAACTCTACATTTTCCTAGCATCTAGTGTAGAAGGGTAATACATATATTCCATGCAACCATGATATAAACATATAATATCATAGAAACAAATATGAGAAAGTAAAACATATCCGAAAAATCCAAAATCTACACAATGTGATATAAACATGATACAAAGTTCATGACAATTCCAAAATCCAAATAAACAAAACATCTTCTTTATCAATGAAGTTAATCCAATGTTTTTCACCTTTATGTACCTTCACCAAATGGAAATGTACTCACCAGCAGTTGTGTAGTGGAACTAATCAGCTCAACCTCCCTAAAAAATATATAATGATTAAGAAATAAAGAACACTTTATAAGGTGTGTTCACTTACAACCAGGGGTCAAGTCCTGGGGAAAAAAGTGTGGGAACTCCCACCCAAGATCCACCCCCCCACCAAAAAAAAAAAAAAAAATTATACGCTCATATGCAGGAACGCTTCAAAAGTGGTATTTTTCATCCAATTTTCGTATTGTGTGTATGAAGATTAAAGCGGCACTCCACCCTAAAGTGGAGCTTCCGCTCATTGGAGCCCTCCCCCCCTCTAGCGCCACAATTGGCACCTTTCAGGGGGGAGGGGGGTGCAGATACCTGTACAGTACAGGTATCTGCACCCACTGCCGGCATAGATATCTGCAGAAGGTACGCCCCTTTCTGCAGAATCTACGCCCCTTTCCGAAAGTCCCCCGCTGTCTGCTGGGAAACACACGGATCCCAGAGACAGTGGGGACCATCCTTATTGCGCAGCGCGGCTCGTGCATGCGCAGTAGGGAACCGGGAAATGAAGCCGCAAGGCTCCACTTCCTGATTCCCATACCCAAGATGGCGGCGGCAGCACCCGAGAGGCGATCGAGAGCTCGGCTTCGGGTGCCGACATCGCGGGCGCGCTGGGTGGGTAAGTTTCATTATTTTAAAAGTCAGCAGCTGCAGTATTTGTAGCTGCTGGCTTTTAAAAAAAAAAAAAAACGGCGGACTCCCGCTTTAACTGTTAGTACATAAAAAAAACAATCCTCAATAAACATAGATATGGTATTCTCTGAATAATCAGCATTCATTCAATTGTGCTTCCATGCAAATGTGAACATCATGTTCTGATCTTTATTGGGGAATGTTATTTTGTATATAGAGTGTTTATGTGGTGAGTTTACACTTTACATTGAACAGAGTTTGGATAACACAGGGTTAAACGGAAAGGTCATAAATGAACTGCACAATATCTGGACAGAATGCTTGGGGAGATAGTGATGTGTTCCTGCTTAGGAGATGTATGTTAGCTTGGGGGGGCTGCAAACTCTGCAGGGCTCCAACACACACTCGCTGCTATTCTAACCCTTCACATATTTCCACATAAACTTCCCTCCTGGCATTAAACTTTGCCAGGTATTGTGCTTAGCTTACCACCCCAAACTGATGTTCCTCCCTCAGCTCACCTCTCTCCCTGCATGTCCTGTGAGCAGAATAGCTGTGCTCCTCCTCTGGGTTCTCTCATCATATGGCACTGAAGATAGAGGAGGGGGGATTCAGCGGGACACACAGAGCAAGTATGCAGGAGACTGGGGGGGGGGGGATGGAAAATAAGGAGGGGCCGGCGGGGAGGAGCGCAACACGAGAGGTCTCACTAAATACAATCTCTTAGCAGCAGGGACCTGATCTACCCGTCAGCTAGCTGTGATTGACAGGTAGATCGAAGCGGAAGCTGTCATGGGGCCCCCTACTGGCAATGCCTGAATGCTCAGGTGTGCGGCACTTACTATTGTGAGCTGTGTCAGCGGCTGCTGGTGTAGCACCTGCCACACAGCTCGCATACTTCAAAGTCTTCCAGGACACGGCTTCTAACGGGAACTAACGGGGGTTCCTGTTGTGGAAAAAGTACAGGAACTCTGTTCCCATGCGTTCCCGCAGGACTTGAGCCCTGCTTACAACCACCATGTATTGATACTAAAAAGCAGTTGTGACTTCCAAATTATAGGCAGGTCAAAAAAAAGATTCTCCCACTCTACAAGACTCTGGTCCGGCCGCACCTGGAGTATGCCGTCCAGTTCTGGGCAACAGTTGTCAGGAAGGATGTACTGGAACTGGAGAGAGTACAAAGAAGGGCAACAAAGCTAATAAAGGTACTGGAGGACCTTAGTCACGAGGAAAGGTTGTGAGCACTGAACTTGTTCTCTCTGGAGAAGAGACGCTTGAGAGGGGATATGATTTCAATGTACAAATACCGGACTGGTGACCCCACAATATATAAATACCGGACTGGTGACCCCACAATAGGAATAAAACTTTTTTGCGAAAGGTAATTTAATAAGATATATGCAGCCATTCACTAAAATTAGAAGAAAAGTGGTTTTACCTGAACCACTTCCCATCCCAGCCATTGTAATATCAAGGCCGCAGGAAGACTCAGTCCCTTCGGGCGTCCATCATATGACGTCCTCAACTTCCCTGCGTTGTAGGGGGCCCGCCGCATCACTTGGGAGCCGATGCTCATGCCAGGCGGCCGCAATGTCTGCTGGGCACCCACGATTGCTTCTCAGAGAGCAGGAACGTGGATCTGTGTGTGTAAATACAGATCCACGTTCTGTCAGGAGAGAGGAGACCGACCGTGTGTTCCTGGTATATAGGAACACCGATCAGTCTCCTCTCCTCATCTGTTCCCTCCCCCACAGTTAGAATCAATCCCTAGGTAATACATTTAACCCCTTGATTGCCCCCTAGTGTTAACCCCTTCCCTGAAAGTTACACAGTAATCAGTGCATATTTATAGTGCTGATCGCTGTATAATTGTCAATGGTCCCAAAATAGTGTCAAGTGTCCAATGTGTCCGCCACAATGTCGCACTACCAATAAATAAATCAATAACCAATTTTTAGGCGCTATAACCTTTGCACAATCCAATCAATATACTCTTATTGCGTTATTTTTGGTAAAAAAACAAAAAAAAAGGAAGAAGAATACATATCAGCCTAAACTGAGGAAGAAATTGTTTTATTTATTTTTTCAATAGGGATATTTATTATAGCAAAAAGTAAAAACTATTGTGTTTTTTTTTTCAAAATTGTCAGTCTTTTTTTGTTTATAGTGCAAAAAATAAAAACCGCAGAAGTGATCAAATAGCACCAAAAGAAAGCTCTATTTATGGGGGGGGGGGGGGGATGATCAAAATCATCATCATTCATTTGGGTACAATGTCGCAAGACCGCAAAATTGTCGTTTAAAATATTACAGCGCTGATGATGTGGAATTGTCTTCCACAGGTGGTGGTTTCAGCAAGGAGCTTCGATAATTTCATACAATTGTTAGATAAGCACCTGAACGACCGCAACATACAGGGATATACAATGTAATACTGACATATAATCACACACGGACATGATGGACGTGTGTCTTTTTTCGGCCTTGCCTACTATGTAACTATGTAAAATGGGTAACTGGAAATCGCATCTCCTCTCCAGTATCCATCCAGCACCATGAAGTTTATGTAAACTGTTCTGAGTGTCTGTCCATCCACCTGACAGGAAACCAAGGAATGGCCAATGCAACACGTGCCAACTGTTAGGGTCCGAGGAGGCTCTCTTTTTCCAGGGGTGGGGGGTCACTTACTTGGCACTGCCGCTATTAACAGAATACCTTGTAATATTTTAATGAGTACAAGGTATTCTCTGATTAGACATGGTGGAGAGGAGGGGTAGTGGCATATTGATCTCCACCTTGTCCATTACATATGTCTTGCATCCACTGAAAAAAAAAAAAAAAGAGAAGGGCATCCTGTGAATGGTGGCAGTGCCAACTAAGGAAGCCCTTATAGTCAGTGTGCAGTGGGGGTCACAGTAGTGATTGCCAGTTTCATGTTATTGGTAATGTACATTATCACAAATAAAAGTAGAGCTGCTAGACTTCTAAAAGTTCAGAGTGAGTTTTATTAAGGTTATCTGGTACCACCTACTCGCTTACGCATTTCACTTCACTTGGAGCTTAGTCAGAATAACTCTTGTACCAGACAGTAATAATAAAACTCATTCTGGGCTTTCAGAATGAAAGAAGCTCTACTGTCACGGGCCGCTTAGAGCCAGCAACCATCGGTTGGTGGAGCAGGAATGGAAGGCTTGGGATTCTCTGTAGAATGAGATACATTATATTACCAAAACTATTGAGACACCTGCCTTTGCACGCACATGAACTTTAATGGCATCCCAGTCTTAGTCCGTAGGGTTCAATATTGAGTTGGCCCATCACTTTGCAGCTATAACAGCTTCAACTCTTTTGGGAAGGCTGTCCACAAGGTTTAGGAGTTTGTCTATGGGAATGTTTGACCATTCTTCCAGAAGCGCATTTGTGAGGTCAGGCACTGATGTGGACGAGAAAGCCTGGCTCGCAGTTTCCGACAGGTGTTCTGAGGTCAGGACTCTGTGCAGGCCAGTCAAGTTCCTTCACCCCAAACTTTTTCATCCATGTCTTTATGGAACTTGCTACGGACATATGCATGCTTACTTTGGACCAAGCAGAACCAGTGTTCAATATACAATTAAGATCACACCTAGAGTTCAGCTTTAACAGCAGAGGTTAAACTGCTTATTTATATAGAAGGGTAGTGGCCATAGGGCATGTTTTTTTTGTTTTTTTTTCATGTGAATTGTAACACTAATAAAAACTGGTTAATAACGTCTTTAACAATCCTCATCACTACATTTACACCAGGCCGACAACAGCAATAAAATATTAATCTTTGCTAGGTGACTGGAGGAATGTACAGTATGCAGATTTGAATGTCAGCCAGAAAGGAGGGTGTGTGCGGTAGATTTACTGCATTTTTTTTACAGTATTATTAGAAGAGAGACATATACCTAATTAAAGAAAAGCCTTTGACAAAGTAACACGTGACCTCGAATGACACGATTAATATGATGAACAGGTCTCAAATAGGTAAGTTTCGTTTCTTTTCCTGTTCCCCCTACACAAAACAAGTGATTAATCAGTGTGTGTGTGTGTGTGTGTGTGTGTGTGTGTGCTTTATGGGGCCTCAAATCAAACTGCAGACTGATCAACTTTGTTAATCAGTCTGCAGTTTGTTTTGAGGCATCCCCTCCAAGAGCTTGCATACTATTGATGTTAGGCTAACTTGGCCCTTTTTTAAATATTGGCTTTTCTCCAGTCACCTGGTACCATTCCAGTCAGTAGACTGTTCGTAAAAAATTAGGAACAATGATCTGGCAATTACTTGACTGATTTTCTTAACCACTTACGGACCACCCGCCATGATTATACGGCGGCACTTTGAAGTCAAATATTGTTTGGTATGGAAGCAGCTAGCTGCTAAAACCCCGGTATCTACTTCTTCAGCGGGCGGTCCGCTTTCAGATAAAAGTAGTCTCAGCGGCGGATTCGCCGAGAGACCACTTTTATCGGTGGCGGGAGAGGGCCCCCCTCCTGCCGCGCTCCAGTGCCCTCTGCCACTTAACGGAGCCGCCGGTAGAGGTGGAGGCGATCGGATCCTGTACCCTCTGTAGTATGGAGCTCCATACCATTGCAGGGCCGAAGCTTTGTCAAAACGCCACTTCTGCCCATAGCTCTTAAAAGGGACATTTTTTATTAATTTATTTTCATTTTGTTTGTTGCATTTTTTGTGTAAATATGAGTGTAGCGCCAGCTCCTGAAAAACACGTGCTATGTGTTTTTGAAATTTAAGGTTACACCTGAACTGCAGTTTGGTTTGGGTACAATTGTTCTAAATTTGGATTTCAGCATCAGTCTGATTGGACTATAGGATGTTCAGCCTGGCCACAGGGTGCACTGTCTCTTCTGGTAGGCATGGAACCACAGTCTGGTTGGGTGCTTTAAGGTTACCTTCTCTGGTAGCCTGCCCAGTGGGAGTGTCACTCTTGCTGTGCTTTCTGGGAGAGGGTACTTAAGATGCGGATGTCACGTGGTTCGGGGTTCCGGTCCAGAAATATGTTCTGACCCCATGGTCCTGGTCCTCCTGACCAGCCCCCAGGAAGGCTATGGCCTGGCGTGCGGGTCCACCCGACTTGTTGTCTCGGGGCTTGCCCAAGGCAAGGAAACTAAAGAAGGATTCCGAGGTGGTCCGGTGCCATCTCCGGTAGTTGAAGAGGCCCAATAACTTCGTAGCTATCCAGGGGAGGACTCTTCAGAAGATGGCCACATATGGGTTGGCTTCTTAGCAAGAGCCTGGTGGGGCTGAAGTACCCAAGTGAATCCAGTCTCGTGGGTATCGCCAGACTGGCTGAAAGATCCAGGTATCACACACGTGTTCCACAAGTTTTAGTTTCCTGCATGTTCTACAACAACGTCTGTGGCAGAGACTTGTTCCTGAGTTAAGCACTTTGTTGGTTGCTAGGCCTTGTGAGAGAGGGACTATCCAACCTGAGTGAACATCCAGCTGTGAATGGCTATTCTCTGGATTTAGTCAAAGTAAGCAAGTCTTTCATTATTGACTTTGACATTAACCTCTTCCTGCCCGCCCTATAGCCGAATTACGGCTATAGAGCAGGCGCTTTCGTCCGGGAGGCCGTCCCTGGACGTCCTGTTGTTTACTTCTGCAATGCGCGCCACCGCGGGCGCACATCGGGGAAGTTCTGTGTTTGCCGTGTCCCCCGGAGACAGGCAAACACAGATCGCTGTAAACGGCCAATCACAGCGGCCATTTACAGTGTGATCGGCGTGTCCAATGTGAGATGATCTCATATGTAAACATATGAGATCATCTCTCAGCGCTGCTATCCCTCCTCACACAGACAGCGTGTGAGAGGGGAGAGATGAACGGCTGCAGCGGCCGTAAGTGTAAAAAAAAAAGTTTAAAAAGTGCCATCCGCCCCAGTGCCATCCTCCCCCAGTGCCATCCTGCCCCAGTGCCATCCACCCCAGTGCCATCCTGCCCCAGTGCCATCCACCCCAGTGCCATCTGCCCCAGTGCTACCTGCCCCCAGTGCCACCTGTTAGTGCTATCTGTCCCCAGTGCCACCTGTTAGTGCTATCTGTCCCCAGTGCCACCTGTTGTCAGTGCCACGTATAAGTGCCATCTGTCATCAGTGCCACGTGTCATCAGTGCTACATAGTGCCATCTGTCATCAGTGCCACATATTAGTGCCATCTGTCATCAGTGCCACGTATCAGTGGCATGTGTCATCAGTACCACCTGTCAGTGTCACATGCCATCTGTTGTCAGTGTCACGTGTCATCAATGCCACTTATCAGAGCCATCTGTCATCAGTGTCACGCGTCATCGGTGCCACGTATTAGTGCCATCTGTCATCGGTGGCACGTATTAGTGCCACGTATTAGTGCCACCTGTCATCAGTGCCACTTATTAGTGCCATCTGTCATCAGTGCCACGTCTCATCAGTGCCCCGTATAAGTGCCATCTGTCATCAGTGCCACATATTAGTGCCATCTGTCATCAGTGCCACATGTCATCAGTGCCACGTATAAGTGTCATCATTGCCACGTATCAGTGCCATCTGTCATCAATGCCACGTGTCATTGTCCTGGTGCTCCAGGGCCTTCAAAAGTGTAATAGGTAGTCAACAAGTTAGATGTGTAATTTATGCTCCTAGAACACATGATGGCGCTCCCTGCATGTTAGGCCTCTCTATGTGGCCAGGCTGTGAAAAAGTCCCACACATGTGGTATTGTAATACTCAGGAGGAGTATACACATGCCATGTGAGAGAAATAACCTATTACAATGACAATTTTGTGGAAAAAAATAAAAAAAATGAAAAATCTTAATTTTGCAAAGAATTGTGGGAAAAAAATGACAACATCAAAAAGCTCACCATGCCTCTTACTAAATACCTTGGAATGTCTACTTTCCAAAAAGGGGTCATTTGGGGGGTATTTGTACTTTGCTGACTTGTTCGGGTCACAAGAAGCGAGATAGGCCACCAGTACATCAGATGTGATCAATTTCCTGCGATTCGCACCACAGCTTGTAGACTCTCTAACTTTCACAAAGACCAAATAATATCCACTAAATTGGGTTATTTTTACCAAAGATATGTAGCAGTATAAATTGTGGCCAAAATTTATGAAGAAAAATTACTAATTTGCATAATTCTGTCACAGAAACAAAGAAATATGCGTTTTTTTCAAAATTTTCGGTCTTTTTTCATTTATAGCGCAAAAAATAAAAACCCCAGAGGTGATCAAATACCACCAAAAGAAAGCTCTATTTGTGGAAAAAAAAAGGACAAAAAATTAATTTGGGTACAGTGTTGCATGACTGAGTAATTGTCATTCAAAGTGTGAGAGCACCGAAAGCTGAAAATTGGTCTGGGCAGGAAGGGTGTTTAAGTGCCCAGTAAGCAAGTGGTTAAGTCACACAGTACCTGAACTTTCTTCCTAACCCTCTGATCCTATTTTAAGAGACTGTTCGTTGACTACGTTTTTTGCAAATAAAAATCCCTTTATGCGGATCCGTCGTCAGTCTTTAACCACTTTCAGACCGGACCAATTTGCTGGTCAAAGACCAGACCACTTTTTGCGATTCGGCACTGCGTCGCTTTAACTGACAATTGCGCGGTCGTGCGACGTGGCTCCCAAACAAAATTGACGTCCTTTTTTCCCACAAATAGAGCTTTCTTTTGGTGGTATTTGATCACCCCTGCGGTTTTTATTTTTTGCGCTATAAACAAAAATAGAGCGACAATTTTGAAAAAAACGCATTATTTTTTACTTTTTGTTATAATAAATATCCCCCAAAAATATATAAAAAAACATTTTTTCCCTCAATTTAGGCCGATACGTATTCTTCTACATATTTTTGGTAAAAAAAATCGCAATAAGCGATTATTGATTGGTTTGCACAAAAGTTATAGCGTTTACAAAATAGGGATAGTTTTATAGCATTTTTATTAATAATTTTTTTATTATTTTTTTTTTTACTAGTAATGGCGGCGATCTGCGATTTTTATTGTGACTGCGACATTGTCGGGGACCCATCGGACATTTTTGACACATTTTTGGGACCATTGTCATTTATACAGTAAACACTGCTATATAAATGCAGTGATTCCTGTGTAATTGACACTGGCAGTGAAAGGGTTAACCAGTGGGTGGCAGTGTAGGGGTTAAGTGTTCCTAGGGGTGTGTTACTAACTGTGGGGGGGTTGGGCTTTCATTTAGTGTACACTGATCTCTGCTCCAATCACATGGAGCAGAGATCAGCGTCACTAGTTGCTAGGCAGAATGGAAAAATGTTGTTTATACAGCATTTCCTCCATTCGGCTGCTCCGTGAGACGATCGCGGGGATGCCCGCGGCGATCGAGTCCGCGGGTCCCGCGACCGAACTCACGGGGGTCCCGACCAGCGCGGGAGCGCGCCGCCGGCGGCGCGCTCCCGATGGCAGGGCGGCATCGAATATTGGACGTACATGTACGCCAATATGCCTGCCCGTGCCATTCTGTCGACGTACATCGTCGTGCGCTGGTCGGGAAGTGGTTAAAGTTACTGAGCCATCTACCACGGGAAACCCCTAGACACAAGTCGAGGAGAAGAAGGTAACGGTAAGCCCAATCAAACCAGCAGCTCCTTCAGGGGTTAGTACTACATGAGATCTGAGGTCTTTTTGACCCCAGATCTCATATTTTAGGCCCCATGTACACAGGACGCTGAGGCAAAGTTCTCTGAACGAATTTATTTGACACGTTTAAAATGCCCATTTAGCCGCGTTTGCATGCCACGTTTAGCCACGTTTAACCACGTTTGCGTCTAGAAGAGTTTATTAAGATTACCTAATTTAAGACCCTCTCCAAGCTCAAAAAACATTGTAAGTTAACTATTTCAGCCATTTTGACGAGAGTGAGTGGCAGCAGCAGAGAGAGCAGCTGTATACTTGTATTTGCCTCTATTTCTTTGCTTTCTTTGCAATGGATCCCATATTGAGCATATGTGAGGAAATGCTCCTGACATTGCTCTTGATGAGACTAGAGCAACGTAGAAAATTGCGTGAGAGGTCCAGAGTCAGAGTTCATCGCTATTGGACCCCTCCTTTGATTGTGCAGTGAATGTTGGCAGGATATTTGTAAACATGTAAATACAGCTGTGTACCTACCCCGACAAATTTTTTAATTTCACACGCATGTCCATTGCCACATTTGACCTCCTACTTGAAAAAGTATTACCCAATTTGAATACAGCAATGCCAGTGGTGTATTGCATTGCATCAAGGGCTATATATGGTCTATGAATCATCGCACGTAATTAAAACATTTTTAACAATTTTTTTAATGTTTTTTCATTGTTTTCCATCATTTTTTTTTCTTTTCAGGTCTAAAATATAGGGTACCTTTAAAAACGCTTATAAACTAAAACGCGTCTAAATACCGGCACCGCGTTTAGCCGCGCTTGGAGTCTGAAACGTGGAAATCTTCGGCATCTGAACCCATTTTTTTGCTTCCATAGAAACGCTGTTAAATGCAACTGCATAAAAATGGCAATAAATGAGACTGTGTACATGGTCACATAGGATAACATTGAATGAGTTCAGGGGCAATTGAAAAAAACGTCCAACAGCGTCCCGTGTACATGGGACCTTAGAGGTCTTGTCATGCTTTTTTTCTATTATAAGGGATGTTTACATTCCTTGTAAGAGGAACAAAAGTGACACAATTTTTGTAACTCAAAACATGCAACTTGTAGAATTTTTTAAACGTTGCATATGGAGACTTTTAAGGATAAAAGTATGTGGCCATTTCACAAGCGGGCGCAATTTTGAAGCATAACATGCTGGGTATCAGTTTACTCGGCGTAACATCATGTTTCATAACTTTAATAACTTTGATAACTTTACTGTTGTCTTATTTTTTTAATTTAAAAAAGTGTATTTTTTTCCAAAAAAATTGCAACGATCGACATTTTATTCTAGGGTGCTAGAAAAAAAAATTAAAAAGATAATATATATATATATATATATATATATATATATATTGTAAGGGATCTTCCCGGGGTAGGGTGTGTTTGGACACAGTTCACAGCAGACTTGGAATTTATAAAGCAGATCTTGGCGTTTATTCGTGGTACAAACAGTCCAGCAAACAAAATATACAGCAACACCGTGCTTTCTAAGTACAACAAAAATAAAAGTCCTAGCCCGGCTGGGCGCTTACTAACAGGTTCTGCTCACCTATCTGACACTTACAAACACAGCGTCTTTCGCCTGGATATCGCAGGGTGAGTTTTAGCTCCAGCAGTGGCTGTGCTTGCAGCTTCCTTCAACACACAGATTGTTCATTCCCTGGCTGAGAGCAACCACCTGCAGACCCTGCAGTGCCTTTAGCTTCCCAGGCTAATTAGGATCAAAGCTCACCTGATCCCAAACCCAGAACTGGATCGGGGGATGTGGAATGACAGGTCCCTCTACCAAACCTACCTGCCATTCCATATAAACCCAGGCCCGGCAAAATTAAATAACAACTCAGCAGCATATCGCTGCTGAGAAACTGATCCATCCTGGATTTACCATCTCACACTGTGTAGCAACCTAGGTGAGATGTACACCCCCTCAACCACTTCTCCAGTGACATGTCTACATATCCCCCCCCTCTTTTTCAGACCGGAGGGCTGAGCCTTTTGTCCCCACAGACAACTCACCCTCGACAATGCGTCAGCATTTGCCTGTAATTTCCCTGGCCTGTGTTCCACAGTGAAATTAAAGTTTTGTAGGGAGAGAAACCATCTAGTCACTCTTGCATTTCTCTCCTTGTTTAACTTCATCCATGTTAGGGGGGCATGGTCTGTCACCAACTTGAATTTCCTGCCTAGCAAGTAATACTTTAACGATTCTAGGGCCCACTTTACTGCCAAACATTCTCGCTCCACAATGGCATAATTTTTCTCGGCCGGGGTTAGTTTTCTACTCAAGTACGTCACTGGATGCTCCTCACCATTCACTACTTGTGAGAGTACTGCACCTAAGCCTGTGTTAGAGGCATCTGTCTGGACCAGAAATTCTCGCCTGAAATCGGGGGTAACTAACACAGGTGGTTGGCACAAGGCAGACTTAAGGCTTTGGAAAGCCTTCTCGGCCTCTGGGGTCCACGTGACCATTGCTGTCTTTCCGCCCTTTGTCAAGTCAGTTAGTGGAGCAGCAACTGAGGCAAAGTTCGGCACAAATCTACGGTAATACCCCGTAATACCCAGGAAAGCTCTAACCTGTTTCCTTGTCAGGGGTCTAGGCCAATTCTGTATTGCCTCAATTTTATTTAGCTGTGGCTTAATCAACCCTCTCCCAATAATGTAGCCCAGATATTTGGCCTCTTCTAGGGCTAGAGCACACTTCTCGGCATTTATGGTCAACCCCGCATCACTTATGGCATCCAACACGGCCTGTACCTTACAGAGGTGACTTTCCCAATCAGGGCTAAAAATGACCACATCATCGAGGTAGGCAGCTGAGTAATCACGATGTGGTCGCAGAATCAAGTCCATCAACCTCTGGAAAGTTGCAGGCGCTCCATGTAACCCGAATGGCATCACTACATACTGGAATAGCCCATCAGGGGTGGAGAATGCAGTTTTCTCTTTAGCCTCACCAGAAAGTGGAATCTGCCAGTAGCCCTTTGTGAGATCGAGAGTGGTTATGTACCTGGCGTTACCCAACTTCTCAATCAACTCATCTACCCTGGGCATAGGATACGCATCGAACTTGGAGATCTCATTCAACTTTCTGAAATCGTTACAGAACCTCCAAGTTCCATTGGGCTTTGGGATTAGCACAATTGGGCTGGACCATTCACTCTGTGACACCTCAATTACCCCCAGAGCAAGCATACGTTTTACCTCGGCAGATACGGCTTCCCTACGTGCCTCCGGTATCCTATAGGGCTTAAGGTTTACTCTGCTTCTAGGCTCAGTTTCAATGTGATGATGGATGAGGTGTGTACGCCCTGGGAGGTCAGAGAACTTGTTTTTGTTTTTCTGTAAAAATTCCTGAGCCTCCTGTTTCTGTGACACTGATAGAGTATCCCCTACCTTGACTGGAGGGATTGGTTGTGACAAATCATTAACAGTATTTGTCGCCACCAAGGATTCCCTGTCTTTCCAGGGCTTGATCAAGTTTATGTGATAAACTTGGAAAGGCTTCCTTCTACCTGGTTGGTGCACCTTGTAGTTCACCTCACTGATCTTTTCAACAATTTCATAAGGACCTTGCCACTTCGCCAAGAATTTACTCTCAACAGTGGGGACTAGTATAAGGACCCTATCGCCTGGGTTGAATGTCCTGATTCTTGCGGACCGGTTGTAAATTCTACTTTGGGCCTCTTGAGCCCTCTGGAGGTGTTCCCTTACCAGGGGCATTACAGTGGCTATACGGTCCTGCATTTGTGCTACATGCTCAATAACACTCTTGTATGGGGTGGACTCATTCTCCCATGTCTCTTTTGCAATGTCCAGTAGACCCCTAGGGTGATGACCATAGACCAACTCGAATGGTGAGAACCCTGTGGACGCTTGGGGCACCTCCCTAATAGCAAACATGAGGTAGGGTAATAAATGATCCCAGTCACGACCATCTTTTGCCACCACTTTCTTCAACATATGTTTCAAAGTTTTATTAAATCTCTCCACCAATCCGTCCGTCTGGGGGTGGTACACAGAGGTACGGATGTGTGAGATTTTAAATAGTCTGCATAATTCCTTCATTACTTTCGACATAAATGGCGTACCTTGGTCAGTTAGGATTTCTTTGGGGATCCCAGTCCTAGAGAACATATAAAACAACTCACGTGCAATTGTTTTAGATGCAGTGTTTCTTAAGGGTACAGCCTCAGGATAGCGGGTCGCATAATCCAGGACTACCAAAATATACTGGTGTCCTCTAGCTGACTTTACAATGGGACCCACTAAATCCATGGCAATACGCTCAAAAGGCACCTCTATAATAGGGAGCGAAACCAAAGGACTGCGAAAATGTGACACTGGGGCACTAACCTGACATGTGGGGCACGACTCACAGTATTTTTTAATGTCATCATATATGGCCGGCCAAAAAAACCTCTGGAGAACCCTCTCTCGCGTTTTGTCAGTCCCCAAGTGTCCCCCAAGAACATGGTTATGTGCCATGTCAAGCACCTGACGCCGGTACGGCTTAGGTACCAGAAGCTGTTCCACAATCTCATCTTTAACCTTATTGACTCTATAGAAAAGATCATTAGTCACCGAAAAATGTGGAAATCTTTTTTCAGCATCTGGTTCCTGAGGTACCCCGTTCATAACAGCAACCTGCTCTCTCGCATTTTTGAGAGTGGGGTCCTGTAATTGTGCAGTCCCAAAATTATCGCTAGACACCTCTAAGTCTAGTATATTTTGCTCAGTGGGAGGAGCCTCCTCCTCCCCAGCCAGGACCTGCAAAGGAAAACAATCATTTTCATCCTGCACATTTTTATCATTCACAGTGGACAAGGCAACCCCCTTAGAGGTATCCTCACTCCTTTTGGGGATTTTTCTTTTTTCCCAAAGAGCCCAGAATAATGGAAAATCGCGCCCCAATATTACATTATGCATGAGGTTTTTAACCACACCCACTTCATATTGTACGGTGCCTTGTTCAGTCCCGACTTTAGCCAGCACTATAGGGTACACTTTTGTATCACCATGTATGCACACAACACTCATATGCTTTTTAGACTCTAAGTCCCCAGTCACCAGGCTAGCATGCACCAAGGTTACAAGGCTTCCTGAGTCCATTAACGCTTTAACAGGAAAGTCATTGATTGTGATGTTGCAGATTTGCGGTTCAGTCTCTAGTCCAGGAACTGCAGCACAAGATGGTTCCGCAAATAGCGACTGACGCCGGCTAGCGTCACATTCCATGGGTTCAGAGGTAAGAGGGCAATGGGCAGACACGTGTCCCGCCTCATGGCATCTCCAACACTGGATAGGGCCTGGTCTCTTTGGCAAGGAGTCCTTTTCAGAGCCCCTTAGCCACCCGGGACCATCACCAGTCTTTTGTCCCTGAGACACCACTTGAGCCCTTTTCCCCCCATCAGCACCCCTCCACACTCCCCCAATAGATGGAAGTCTCTTACCAGCTGACGGCACAGATCTGGCGCTCCGGGGAGGTGAAGATGCTGCAGGAACATCACGGAGGTAGTCCTCAGTCGCCTGGAACCTCTCCACAAGGTTGACAAGTTCGTTTGCGTTCCTAGGATCACCTTGTCCCACCCAGCGTTGCAGGTCAGTAGGAAGCGCTCGGAGGTAGCGATCCATCACGACCTTCTCTAGGATTTGTGCAGGAGTAGAAGTGTCTGGCTCCAACCACTTTCTTGCCAAATGGATTAGGTCATACATCTGGGACCTCGCTGATTTGTCCAGACTGTAGCTCCAGTTGCGTACCCTCCGGGCACGGACTGCAGTAGTAACTCCTAGTCGGGCAAGTATCTCCTCTTTTAGCCGAGTATAGTCCTTAACCTCTTGCTCACTGAGGTCATAGTAGGCCTTTTGAGGTTCACCTGTTAAATAGGGCGCAATTACCTCTGCCCACTCAGCGGCTGGTAACTTCTCTCGCTCAGCCACGCGCTCAAATACTGTTAGATAGGCCTCAACATCGTCCTCAGCAGTCATCTTTTGCAGCGCTTTCTGCACAGTCCTTCTCCCAAAAAAAATCTCTGGAGCGGCTCCCTCCATTGTGGGTGGATTAGCAACCACAGGCGCCTCTCGATTTACTATCAGGTGCTCGATAAGTTGTTGTTGGCTTTGGCGCAAAGCTTGCAACTCTTCCTTATGCATCCGCTGTTGTGCAGCCATCATCTGCTGTTGTGCAGCCATGGACTGTTCATGTCGTCTATTGGCCTCTGTCTGAGCCTGCTGTTGTTGCAAACTCACTTGCATAAACTGCTTCAGCATCTCCTCCATGTTGCTGGACTGTTTTTGGAGTGTAGTTGCAGCTTTCACCCAGGACATCAGCAGCTGTAGCCAAGTCTGTCCACACCGTTGCCCCTAGCAACCGCGTTGCCCGCTACCTCCACCAATTGTAAGGGATCTTCCCGGGGTAGGGTGTGTTTGGACACAGTTCACAGCAGACTTGGAATTTATAAAGCAGATCTTGGCGTTTATTCGTGGTACAAACAGTCCAGCAAACAAAATATACAGCAACACCGTGCTTTCTAAGTACAACAAAAATAAAAGTCCTAGCCCGGCTGGGCGCTTACTAACAGGTTCTGCTCACCTATCTGACACTTACAAACACAGCGTCTTTCGCCTGGATATCGCAGGGTGAGTTTTAGCTCCAGCAGTGGCTGTGCTTGCAGCTTCCTTCAACACACAGATTGTTCATTCCCTGGCTGAGAGCAACCACCTGCAGACCCTGCAGTGCCTTTAGCTTCCCAGGCTAATTAGGATCAAAGCTCACCTGATCCCAAACCCAGAACTGGATCGGGGGATGTGGAATGACAGGTCCCTCTACCAAACCTACCTGCCATTCCATATAAACCCAGGCCCGGCAAAATTAAATAACAACTCAGCAGCATATCGCTGCTGAGAAACTGATCCATCCTGGATTTACCATCTCACACTGTGTAGCAACCTAGGTGAGATGTACACCCCCTCAACCACTTCTCCAGTGACATGTCTACAATATATATATATATATATATATATATATATATATATATATATATATATAACTGTATATATATATATATAACGTTTGGGGGTAATTCTCTAGCAAAAAAAATATTTTAACTTGTAAACAAGAAGTTTGAAAATAGGCCTTAAAGCAGTTAAGGACCCTCGGGTGCAAGCCATCTGGTCCCGGTGACTTGTTAAGTTTTTCAAGTCTATTTCTAATTCTGTCCTCTGTTTGCCATGAGGGTGCTTCCTGTGACGCGTCATGAGGATAAACATTGCAGTTTTGGTAACTGAAACCCCCCGATTCCCTTGTGAAGACTGAGAAGAATAAATTCAATACCTCCGCCATCTCTCAATCCTTAGTACCCAGATTCCTTTCATCATTCTTTATGGGACCAATATGATCTTACCTCCCTTTCTTACTATTTATGTACTTAAAGAATTTCTTGAGATTTCTTTCTTACTCTCCTCCGCTATGTGCCTTTCGTGTTCTATCTTAGCCGCCTTGATTGCACCCTTACATCTCTTGTTGCATTCTTTGTTTTATGCATTTTTACATTGGAGTTAAGCCACCCAGGACATTTATTAGTTCTTTTAAATTTATTTCCCATTGGGATGCACTGGCTAATGCCCTTATATAATATGCTCTTAAAGCAAACCCATTTCTCCTCTGTGTTCTTTGATCCAAAGAGTTTATCCCATTTTGTATCTTCTAGCAAGGCTCATAGTTTAGGGAAGTTGGCTCTTTTAAAATTCAGTGTCTTTGTATTCCCTTATGTTTCCCGATTAGTGTGATTTATACTACAACTAATTGACGCTGTTTCCTAAATTGCCCCGTATTTCCACATCCGTGATCAGGTTTGTATTGTTGGTAATTAGTAGGTCTAGTAACGCTTCTAGTTGGAGCATCTATCATCTGACCCATTAAATTGTCCTGCAAGATGTTTAGGAACTGGCGAGCCTTAGATGATGGTGTGGTTCCCTCCACCCAGTATATATCTGGATAGTTAAAATGCCCCATTATGATAACACTTCCCATCCTTCCTGCTAATCCAAATTGTGATAGGAGATCTGTCTCCCCTTCCTCCCTCAGGTTAGGGGGCCTATAGCATACTCCCAGTATTATTTTCCTCTTAGCTTCATCCCTTTGGAGCTCTACCCATAAGGATTCCACCTCCTCCCTTGCTCCCTTAGTGATGTCATCTCGCACATTCACTTGTACATCATTTTTGATATACAGGCATACCCTCCCCCTTTTTTACCCTCTCTATCCCTGCGATATAGGGAATACCCTTGAATGGTTGCCAGCCAATCATAAGAGCTGTTGAACCAAGTCTCTGTAATTCTGTCACAATCAAAATCCTCCTCATACAACAGTCCGATAGACTCCTAGCATTGGTGAACATGCCACGTAGTTTAGACCGGTCGCATACTGTCTCCTTATTGAGTGTTCTGAGGTTGTAAATAGGACTTGTTACTATACTTACCTCGGGTTTAGGTGCTTTAGTCGACCTACCAGTAATGCCCCCGATACCCCAATACTACTACTGGAATATGTTCCGCGCTGACTATCTCTACCTCTGCACCCTCCACATGTCACCTAGTTTAAAAAACCCTCTAACTTGTCAGCCATCTTCACCCCCAGCAGATCTGCACCCTCCTCATTTAGGTGCAGTCTGTCCCGTCTTTAGAGCTGGTGACTGACTGAGAAGTCGGGCCAGTTCTTCAGGAACCCAAAACCCTCCAAGGACCTCCAAGGTAGTATTCTCAGATATACTACCGGTACCTTGAGCCACACCAGAAAGGCAGAGGGAGATTAGGGAACTAAACAAGTGGCTGAGGAGCTGGTGTAGTAAACACCAGCTCTTTAGCCTTGTTTAGTTCCCTAATCTCCCTCTGCCTTTCTGGTGTGGCTCGAGGTACTGGTAGCATTTCTGAGAATACTACCTTGGAGGTCCTAAGTCCCTAAAATTGTTTTTTTTAGGACACTCTACCTTCCTCTGACTTTTGTCATTGGTGCCAATGTGCACCATGACAGTTGGGTTTTCCCCAGCCCCTCTCAGCAATCTGTCCACCAGATCTGTGATGTGCCGAACCGGAGCGCCCCGTAGACAACATACAGTTCGGCGCTTCAGGTCTTTGTGACAGATTGCCCTCTCTGTCCTTCTAAGAATTGAGTCCCCTGAAACCAGAATCTATCTATCGTTTCCCTTGGCTTTACTCCCACCCTCACTAGAGGAGTTATCCACCTGGCAGCTAGGGGAGTCACTCAGCTCCAGCAGTGGTGGTCCCTGACTGGTTTCACCAGTGTCACTCAACTGGGCCTACTTATTGGGATGTTCCAGCCCAGAACCGGCCTCCCTGGCACTTTTTCCTCTACCCTTCCTGACTGTCACCCATCTACTCTGCTTTGGTGCCTGCCCCTCTTTATCTCCATCCACCTCTGTGCTGGCACCTGCTGGGTACGATCTCAACTCTCCTTTAGTATGGAGGGTCTTCTCAGTATCGACAGGTGCTTCCCTAGATTCAGAACCTGGGCTTCCAGGGAAACAATGTTCTTACATTTTGCACAGCAGTATTCGCCCTCAAGGAACGCATACATGCTGCAAGATGTACACCGAGTCGCAACTCCATACCTGCCGGGCATCGTACCTACTAATTTTATAGGGATTGAGGAATTTACCCTGTCCAAATTAACTAACAACTAGCTTCCTGACACTAATACTCAACAATACATGTCCAAAGACATGCTGGTAGGTTAATTAGACCTTGTCTGAAAAAATTGGCCTTAATATGTGTATGTGTATGTCAATGTTGTATGTGTTTGTAAGCGTGTCAGGACCTTACAGGGTAAAGGCCCATGCAAAGCCGCAGATGGACTCTGGTAGCAAGAAAGCACCCTGAGGCGATTCAGTTCGCATAGGTAGCACTATACAAGTCATTCATTCATTCATTCATACACAGGTACTCAACAATACAATACACAGGTACTCACAGTCCACGGCATTCAGTCTACGTGCACTCTCAGCACTCGTGTACTCACAGTCCACGTGCACTCACAGCCCATGTACACACAATACTCCGGTACTAACAATACACACACACACTACACAGGTACTCACAATACACACATAATACTCAGGTACTCAGAATACTCACACAATACACAGGTACTCAACAATACACAGATACTCAACAGTTTCTCAGTCACTTAGCAGCACTCAGATACTCGGCCACACTCAGGTACTCAGTCCCTGTCACAGTCTCTTATAGGCTTTGACAGCACCTTTAGTCTCCCTCGGTCAGCCTGCCTCTGTGCTCCCGCTGCTTCACCGACTAACTGTCACACACTCCCCCCTCTGGTCTGTGGTTTTACTTACCCACCCCCTCTCCTGACACTCCCGGTCTCCGGTCTTGCTACCCGGTCTCTGGTCCTACTGATTTACTGCCCGCCTGCTTCTTGTGTCAGTCTCAATGGATGTCACTGCCCCAGTCACCCCACTCTTTGCTGAAATGCAGTGCTGCATCCGCTCATGGACGCAGATCTCGCACCGCCCTTCTCTGCCTCAGTGGGGAGAGAGGTGTCACTGTCCGTAGTTCTCCACACTCAGCTCCCCACACCATGCTGCTGCAGTGTCTGCCCTGCAATGTACTTCTGCATTTCTCCAAACAATGCCACCTTGGCAGGGTTGGTTCCGGACCAGATTTTGTGGTCCACTTGTGTCCACCAACAAGTGGGATAATTAAAGCAGGACTGGAGCAGGAGATTGCTCTTGGCTTGTGAGTCAGGAAGCTAAAACCTGAGAGAGCTACTGATGTGAAATTTGCTTTGTGAGAGAGAAAAAGGTTTGCATTATCTTTGTTTTGTGGGTGACTGGGAGAAGCCCTTCACCTGTGAATTAGGAACCTGAAATGTAGGATTTATTTTCTGTTTTTGTTTATTTGATTTCCATGCAACTTTTTATATAAAACTTGCTACAAGTCAGATTTAAAGTGGTTGTATAGTATTTTTTAGAAGTTTAACCTACAGGTAAGCCTATAATAAGGCTTACCTGTAGGTAAAAAAAAATCTCCTAAACCTGTATGTATATTCCCTTCGCAATGCACCGCTGACTGCAGCGGCGCATGCACACAGGGGCTTCTCGGCTGAAAGTCCGGCAGACACCGCACCCTGCCGGAAAGAGATCTCCCACGCCCTTCACGGGAGTGATGATATTGCTGTTCCGGCCACGCACAGCGATGGATCCGCGATACCCGGAAGACACGCAGACGGAACATGTCAGCTCCCTCAGCGTGGTTCGGGCGAGATGTCGGGGCCTCGTTCTAAGGTAAGTGTTTCATAATGAGCTAGTATGCGGTGCATACTAGCTCATTATGACTTTTCCCTTGCAGGTCAGAAAAAAAAAAACGTCAGCGGGTTTACTTCCACTTTAAGAAAAACCTACCGTCTGGACTATCTTTTTCCCAGGGAAGGTGATACATACACAGTAGTATCCCCTTAAGTTCCCCTTAAGTAGTTCACAAAATCTTGAATATATTTTGTCTTTATATGGATCGTTTGGCAGGAAAGCTAATAAATCACATTAGAGTTTAACCTACTATTGCATACAAAGGATTGCATACATCATCAGACTTCTAAGGTTAGGATAATGCCCATCTGCTGCTAGTGTTCTCCTTAACATACAAAGAAACATGTCAGCTGAAGTAAGCCAAACACGCCTACAATTAAAACTGTCGATTAGATATTAGCATCTAGAAATTATGCCAGTACAGTGCTTCTGTCACGTACCTTGTGGCTGAGCCTGACATGCAGAAGGAGGCCTCTCGGACAGCCCCGACTCGAAAACCACTGATGTTGTGACAGTGGTCGCAGGAATGCAGGTGCCCGTGTTGTCTCTCTGCTGGATGAAGAGATGAGTGGCATGTTTGTCACCAGAGTTGGATGATAAGCTGGAACTGATGCTGGCAGATAGCAGATCTCTGGTTGGAAGATAGTGATAGCAGCAATAGCGACTGGAAGCGTAGTCGGATGAGCCAGGTCGGTAACAGATGGGCAGATGCAGGCCAGAACAGCAGGCGAAGGGATCTTCAGGGTACAGGCAGGAGTCTGCAACACAGGATCAGGCAGATATCAGAAGGCAAAGCAAAGTGTAGAATAAGCCAAGGTCAAGGTAGGCAGCAATCAAGCGAAGTCAAGGGCAAGCCGAGTCGAACACAGGAATCAACAGGATCAGATGCAGGAATAGAGGAATCTTTGCAGACCAAACTGCAAAGGACTAGTGCAGCTTCTGCACTTATATAGGCCATTGGGTGCCAATGCGACAACTACCGCTCACTTCTGCGCACACCTGTGCGCGATCGTGTGTGCGTGCTTCTGCACATGCACATGCTCACTGGTGAACATCTGTTCACAGCTGGATGGGTATCAGCCAGTACACACCTGCACACTCATGTGCATCTCAGTGTTACTGCCAAATGTTCCTGACAATCTCTTAATATAATGGATGCATACGTTAACGCTGAACTTGGTGCAGGTGAAAAGACACACATTAAAAGCTAAATTAATTGGGGACTGATAAACAGGCATGCACCTATATGGTTAATACAGAGAATTATTTCAGATTATAACTACCTATCTCTCACAACAATACTATGTGACTCAAATAATAATAAAGAAATTTAGTGTGATCGTGGAAAAATAGGATCACCTTTATTATATTCACATAAATTTATAAAATGCATACATATGGATCTCCCCAACTAATAGAGATGTCCAATATATAATATATGTTATAACACTTATCATTCAACAAAATAAAAGGAGCTTGCAAGTATAGAATGATACAATTTAGACCCAAATAATAGAAGTTATGTGACTGTTCAGAACAAACAATGTTATATATCTATTATTTATCATTGCCCCTTAAATCTCCTGCTTGGAAAACACAAATATGGTAGCCTCAAAAACCAAGTGGGTCTGCAAACAATAAGTCATAGTTGCAAAATGTATCCTGAAAAAGTATGGTATAAAGAGTTTCATACTTGAAATTATCACTAATGTGCAAGTTGATAGAATATGCAGTCAATAATTTCCAAAGTTATAACTTGGATATCTGGTAAAGTTACATAGTTACATAGTTAGTCAGGTTGAAAAAAGACACAAGTCCATCCAGCTCAACCACAAAAAAATAAATAATAATAATAATATCATACAATCCCATATACCCAATTCTATACCCACAGTTGATCCAGAGGAAGGCAAAAAACCCCAGCAGAGCATGATCCAATTTGCTAAAGCAGGGGAAAAAATTCCTTCCTGATCCCCCGAGAGGCAATTGGATTTTCCCCGGATCAACTTTACCTATAAATGTTAGTACTCAGTTATATTATGTACACTTAAGAAATAATCCAGGCATTTCTTAAAGCAATCTACTGAGCTGGCCAGAACCACCTCTGCAGGGAGTTTCTTATTTTTCAGCTATAGCAAAGGTATTTATTTTTTATTTTTTAGCACTTAAAGAGGAAGTAAACCCTTCCAAACAACTTGGACCTATAGGTAAGCCTAGATTAAGGCTTACCTGTAGGTCCAAGCAATATCTCCTAAACCTATATGGTTTAGGAGATATTTGCCCGAAAATGGGCACCGCTGTCTACGGCGCATGCGCCGTAGACAGCGGCGCGCAGGCGCACTAAATGTGGCAAATCCAAGAATGGATTTGCCTAATTTGTCGACTCCCGTGCGCATGCGCGGGAGTGACGTCATCGCGGCTTCGCCGTATGGCAGCGGCGGAGCTGCGAGACGCGACTCCCGTGCGCATGCGCGGGAGTGACGTCATCGCGGCTGCGCCGCTGTGATTCGTCGGAGCTGCGAGACGCCACCAGCAACATGGATGCGGCGGACTACAGGGGACAGCGGCGACTTCGCTGGCTCCTGTGTCAGGTAAGTGACACATAATGAGCTACTATGCGATGCATAGTAGTCCAATATGCTTTACCTTTGCAGGGAAAAAAAGAGGAAGTAAACCCATCAGGGTTTACTTCCTCTTTAATATATATATATTTTTTGGGCACATTACTTTTGGGTACAGGGTACAGCGATGGGAACCACGTTAGCCCCACCATATGTGAACCTGTAGTAAAATAGCACAGTGCTTCAACTCATCCAACTTATCATACTATCAAAAGAGCAGCACCTGTGCCCAAACCACAGTTGCGCCAAATGTTGAACAGCATCTGGTTAAAAAATGTCGGCAATCAGGCATTCCATGCTCATAAAAGCTTCTTTATTAAAGCTCTGCCGAGAGTAACAAGATTCTATAGAAAAAGTGTTGATGCGTTTCAGCCCGCATGGGCTTTTAACCATATGACTAGAGCCCACCGTCTGAAACGTGTGAACACATTTTGTAAAGGACTTGTTACTCTTGTTGGATCTTTAATAAAGATGTTTTTTGAGCATGGAATGGCTGAATTACCTATTTTTTATATAATATGCAAACCTGTACCCAGTGAAATGGGAACGTATATAGTATGTACCTGCTCAACATTGGTTTGTGGCACAGGTATGTAGATTAAATCCTCCTTTTATAAAAAAAGGTATACCGCAGTTGTTGATGAACTTTGTGCACCAGTTGAACCAAAACAGGTTCAAATTGAGATTCACATTATCATTTCATAGTGCAAAAAAAGTCCTTTTTGGATATTATGATTTGAAGTGCAAATTTTTTTTTATTTACTTCTTTTACTTCTTCAGAAAACTGGTGGTGGGCAATACAATTTTATAAGCAGATAGTGCATATTTGGATTCTGTCGTTAGAACCACTCAGGATGGACAGTGCCTCAGGAATTCAAAGCAGATTTTCTGGGAGAATGCCTCAGTTAAAAAGGCTTTACACATAAACATCTCATAAAAACATATAAATGTGTTGTATTATCTGATACAGATAGAGAAACAAGTAAAGACAAGGACAGATTACTAGATAAAACAACTAGGATTATTATTAGTTTTCATGCCAACATACACAACTAAAAGAGGTCATGCATAAACTTAGGCTTTGGGTGGCAAAATTTTGATCTTATTTCTAATGTGGTGTCATTCAGCCCAGTGCTTACTTTTCATTGAGAGCTAAAATTGCACAAAGGGACAAATGCCAGTTATTGTAAGATGAAAGAAACGTACACATGTGGCCCATGTCCTATGTATCATACATCAAAGTAAGGCTCTATTGCAGGGGTCTCAAACTGGTGCATCAGTGGTCTCCACCCTCCCCAGCACCAGGGACCGGCCACACGGAAGACGACCCCTCTGCAGGCTGGGTGGGGGGAGCAGGGCAGCCATCAGAAATGTTTGGGTCCCTTACACAGCTTTATCCCTGGGCCCCCACCGAGCCTGACCACCAACATTCCCCAGGGCTTGCCCATGGTCCATCCTTCCGAATCCACACACCGGCCACCTCACCAGTACACACTCAATCCTGTATATATGTTAGCCTTCTTCACACCTGTATATATGGCAGCCTCCCCCCTCATACACCTGTATATGTGTCAGCTCCCCCACACTTGTATATATGAAAGCCCCCCCAACCACATTTATATATTGCAGCCCCACATGTACACAAACATGTAAACACACAAGGTACTGGCCCCTCCCTGTACACAAAACGCCCCCCTCTATTTCCTTCACAGCCCCTACTTGTAAAGAAGACCTTCCTACCTGATCCCAGCTCGTTTCACAAAGCTGACATGTTGCTGGCACAGAGAAGCACAGTACACGAGAGGTGCACATGCATATAGTAGCCAGAGGTGGCAGTTAACAGCTTGATGTTGGAGCTCAATGCCACAGAGAGCAGAATGAGCCAAGATCAATTCTGTACCGCACATCACAGTTTCCCTTCACCCCAGGGCCCCTTACAGTTGTAACGGCTGTACCCCCCTGTTGCCTGCCCTGGGGGGAGTAATATGGTGTGGGGAGTGGGGTTGGGTGGGTTTTGCAGCCTGTCACCTCAACTGCTACTCATATATTTATTTGTATCTGTATTTATTTATTATGAGTATGATTAATTATTATTATGAGAAATTATTGAAACTAAATATATATATATTTTTTTTTTTAAATCTTTCTTTCTATTTGTTTGGCTGATTACAAGTGCCCTATTTAACATGGTTGAATATCCTCATGTAATCAGCCAAACAGATAATAATAAAGATAAAAAAATATATAATAATAACAATGAGTGACATGACCACAGGGAGGGAAGGGAGTGGTATTGCTGGGAGAAGGGGAGTGGGCGCCCTCTGGTGGGCGGAGAGTGGCAGTGCACTAGACCCACACAGACTCCTCACACACGCAGCCCATGAAAAGAGCCAGGGCCAAGGTGGCAATGCAAGTGGACGCAAATTAAAATTGAGCCTCACTTGCCTTTCATCCCTGCTGTGCGGCTCGACTCCCAACAGGAACCTGCGGCCCAGAGGTTGGGGACCTCTGATATACCTCATAAATTGTGAAAGTTTTTATGTTGAAAAAACAAAATGTCAATTCAAAATACATTTTTTAATCTTGGATTAAGCTTCAAGAAACCTAGGTTCTAGTTTTGCATGATACATGATTTTTTAACATGTAAAACAACTTTAGTTCCTTAGGTAGGGTCCATGATCCAAAGGGGTGATTTTGACATAAGATTGCTTCAAGTCACTGGATTTATGATTTAATGGCAAACAGATTTTGTGGACTCAATGATGCCAAAAAATGCTTTATGTTTGTAAACTATTTTAGTTTTTGCCATATATATATATATATATATATATATATATATATATATATATATTTTTTTTTTTTTTGTATAACCTGCATATGTTTGTAAATTATGCATATTTTTGTAACCCCCCTATCTCTACCTACTTCCTTGCTTTTTTGTTTCATCCATTTCTTCCATGATTTTTTCCACACTTTCCATTTCCTAAATTGAGAAACTGATTTAATTCAAATGAAATAAAACCACTAGTATCTCCTACTGTTCTATACTGTGTTTTGGTATTTATAGTAACACTTTAATTACAGTCTCCTCTTTATCTATGGTTATGGGTGTCTATGTTACGATATTTTGTATATTTTTTGAGTTTATATGTTACTGGCTAATTCAATAATGGCAAAATGTGTAATAGTTACATTACATGATCCATTTCTGTAAGGCCTCTTTCACACTGGGGCGGGAGTGGCGTCGGCGGTAAAACGGCACTTTACCGTTGTTTTTTCAGCAGTCTTCGCCCACTTGCAGGGCGGTTTTACCCCCCTGCTAGCAGCCGAGAAAGGGTTAAAAACACAGCAATACTGCAGCAGTATAGCTGCGCTGCCCCATTGATCTCAATGGGCAGGATCGGTGTACACACCGCTCCTTCATCGCCCCAAAGATGCTGCTAGCAGGATTTTTTTTACCTTCATGCCAGCGCACCGCTCCGGTATGAAAGCCCTCGGGGCTTTCACAAGCGCACTTTTTTTATGAAAAAATAAACTTTTTTGAATTAAAAATAAGACAACAGTAAAGTTAGCCCAATTGTTTTATACTGTGAAAGATAATGTTACGCAGAGTAAATTCAAAATTGCGCCCGATCGTGGAATGGCAACAAACTTTTACACTTAAAAATCTCCATAGGTTGCATGTTTTGTGCTACAGAGGAGGTCTGAGGTTGGAATTATTGCTCTCACTCTACCGATCGCGGCGATACCTCACATGTGTGGTTTTAACACCGTTTTCATATGCGGACGCAACTCAGGTATGCGTTCCCTTCTGCATGTGAGCTCGACGGGAGGGGACACTTTTAAAAAAAAAAAATCTTATTTATTTTACCTTTTATTTTTTATTTTTGCAATGTTTTAATAAAAAAAAGTGTCACTTTTATTCCTATTACAAGGAATGTGAACATTCCTTGTAATAGATAAAAAGCATGACAGGACCTCTTAAGTATGAGATCTGGGGTCAAAAAGACCTCAAATCTCATATTTACATTAAAATGCAATAATAAAAAAAATAAAAAAATAAAAAGACCTTTAAGAGCTATGGGTGGAAGTGATGTTTTGACGTTGCTTCCACCCTGCAATGTTATGGAGACGGGTGGCCCATCTTCCCCTCACTTGTCTCAATGCCCAGCAAGGGTGAAGATCCGATCGTCTGCGCTGCTGCCGAATGCTCTGGTAAGCGGCAGAGGGTACCGGAGCGCTGCAGGAGGGGGGCCCCCTCTACCGCCACTGATAAAAGTGATCTTGTAGTGAATCTGCTGCAGAGACAGAGAGGATATCAGGGGTTATGGCAGCTAGCTGCTGCCATAACAATGATATTCCTCTTCAAACCTAGGACGCATATTGTCGTGCAATGGTCCGGAAGTGGTTAATACAAGCAGTGTAAATACTTGAATCAGAGCAGTTTCCTTTACAGCAGAGTTTAGACTAACTGAGGAGGGAGAAGCGGCGCAATGAAACAATTAGTTATGCTGCAGTGCTAATTATGCTGATAGGAGGAGAGAGAAAATGAAAGTGAAATTAGATCGAATGTTTGCTGCTTTTCAATTCACTGTCCAATCACAGGGTGGGTGTGTTGCTATGGCTATTTTAGTGATTTTTACATCACAAATATATGAGATTTTGGTTACCATGTATTGTTTTTAAAAGCTATTCATATATTTTTCATCTTCTAATTAATCCACTGGGTTTCATGGAGCTCACAGAACAGGAAGTGATGTTGTCAGGAAGTAGAGAGAGGGAACAAAAGGCTCAAACTCAGCCATGTGCTGAAGACAAAGAGCAGGTACTTTGGCAAGGCTAGGAGAAGTGAGGAGCTGTTTGGAAGGGATCCTGGATACAAAGGAAGACAACTCCATATCACCAGGAAGACTGAAAGAATGAACGTTACTTGGGGATAATGCTAAATATACAACCCAAGTTAAACAACTTTTAGTGTATCCCTGTTCCTATTGCATTCATTGTCATACAGTATCTCACAAAAGTGAGTACACCCCCTCACATTTTTGTAAATATTTGTAGCGGTGACACTTTGGACAAGGTGTCTGCTATGTACAAATTTAGTTTTTTCCTCAGAACAGTAAAGGGGTTCTGAGGGTTGATTGTGTAGGTTTGACTTTGGCATCAGTTTGGCTGGGCTGTGTTAGAGTTCTACCTGGTCATGTTCACAGTTGGTGCACATGACAGGCCCAGAACCAGGTCTGGTTGGACGCTTTAGGTATCCGCGTTCCCTTGAACCAATCAGTGGGTGCGGCTGGCCCCGCTGAGGAGTCTGGGGAAGGGTACTTAAGATGTTGAAGTCACGTGTTCAGGGTTCATTCAAGAGGCCATAGCTGCCTGTTCCTGGATCTGGACCGGGGTAGCCCCGCAAAGGGTCATGGGAGCATGTGCCACCCCACAACATGGTCAGTTTGACTAGCCCCATTAGACCTGCATGGTCTGGGGTAAGGATCCGGCTGGTCCGAGGAGCAGTAACTGAAGGAGGATTCAAGACGTCCAGGTGTGTTCTCAACTTGGAGGGGCACCGCAGCCCGTGTAAGCGATCGGGGGAGGACTCTTCAGAGGAAGGCCAACAAGCTGGCATCCCAAGAAGTGCCTGGTTGCTGGGTTGTCAAGGACATTAAGGAATCCACACTTTTCCAGTGCTGCCAGTGCCAAGGAGACAGCGAACGTTCCAGGTACTGAGGAAAGGTTCCTTTTCATTTTTGGTTGCAAGCTTTATTCAAGGTCAAAGACTTTGTAAGTTCCGGATCAAAGTGCTGACTGCCATTATCTCTGGCTAGAGATTTGTTCAGCCTTGAAGCGCCCAGCTGCGAGTGGCTACTCTCTGGGTTGTATTAGAAACGTTCTGATGACTAGCAGTTCAAGGTGCCTGAGTTTCTTCACCCTTGCCCTCTGTTCCCATAACGAGACTGTGTTTGTTGGATGTTACCCCTGCAAATAAATACCTTTCTAAAGGACTTTTATGGGGTCAGCGTCCAAAGTTGTTGGGTACTAACCCTGGGAACCCCTAGACGTGGAAGAACAAGCCAACCGGAGGTAACCGGTAAGCCCAAAAGTCAAGGCCGCCCTATCAAGGGTTATGGCCGCTACATATTTCATTATATCTTTTCCTGTGACGACACTGAAGAAATTACACTTTACTACAATGTAAAGTAGCGAGTGTACAGTTTGTATAAATGTGTAAATTTGCTGTCCCCTCAAAATAACTCAACACACAGCCATTGAAATATTTACAGAAGTGTGAGGGGTGTACTCACTTTTGTTAGGTACTGTACTACTGTACATTTTTTGTTAGATACTGTTAATTTGCTAGGAAGGATAGATAGCTTGTGCATGTGTATTTTGTAAGCATTATTTGTGATAATCTAGAAGTCGTCTATTCTTTTCCTAAAATTGTAAGCTTGTAGCTTGTAGGTACAGCATGTTATGTTTAGTAAAGCAAAACACATTAATACACTACAGAGCTTTTATTGATTTCTTGCTTTTATAGCAAAGAACCATAAAAGACACAAAGTGAAACATAGGGGATCGACAAGAACTGTAAGTGTTATTTAAAGTGGACTTCACCTAAAAAAGGGAAGATCCGCTCATCTTCCTCCTCCCCTCTAACACTTTTGGAGGATTTTTCTTCTGGGAACAGGTATCTATTTCTGATGGGTACCTGCTGCCACTCCTCAATGGCCTCCCAGCTCACAATGTCCTGGGACATGTAACATAAGACTATAGGATCACTGAGAATGGGCAGCTCATCTCACACATGTGCACGGATAAGGCAGGAAAACACCAGGAAGTTGCAGCCGACTTCCCACAAGCAAGACGGCGGTGTCGGGGGGCGAAGAACCAGCCTGAATGAATACAGCACTGGTTCCCTGGGCTTGTAAGGGTCTGTTTATTAAAAGAGCTCCTATTGAACTGCAGCAAAGAAAATTTAGGTCTCCTGCCTTTCCACACAGGGCAGAAAACACACATTCTTTGACTGGTAAAACTGCTCCCCTATAATAATCATAGTATAATAAAGGACATAGGGGAACCTCGGCTATGAGGAAATGTTAAAGGAGCTGAATGTATTCTTCTTTTAGCAGAGAAGGTAAAAGAAGACCCAAACAGTGGGACAAAAAAAGCAAACAGAAAGGACAATGGACTATGGTTCTACCCATTGGCTGCTACATCATTAGATTGTTCCTTCTGACTAGCAATGATAGGGAGGTATAGAAAACTAGTCAAGGTCATGTTGATCAGCCTTCGAGGGATATAAAAAGACAGAAGGTGACTCAACTTGACAGCTAAGTCAGTGAAATATCAGTTTTAAATAGAGAAGGTTGGTCAGTGGGATGAAATTATTTTAGCATCAAATAAATCTCTGGGAGACCCCACAATCTTCTCCTTTGCCCTGGGGATATTCTATCCCCCTGCTCAAGACACAGGTTATCTATCTCTATTATACTCTTTCCCTGGTGCATGATGACCATAGATAAGAGGATTTCTCTTTCTTTTTGTGCTTCACCCTCCCCCTTCTGCTAGGGAGTGTTACATAGTTAGTAAGGTTGAATAAAGACACCAGTCCATCTAGAGTGAGTGTCTAAAATTGTCCCTATCCCTGCACATTGTGTCTCATCAAGATGCTCATCCATTATATATAATTTATTTAAGGTACCCATATATTGCTGTCAATTTACACAGTGCACCACACACGCACACATTGGTCCCCACACCCAAAGAGTCCACAATCCAAGGTCCCAAACTCACATTAATATACTAGGGCCAATTTTCGTACAGGAGCCAATTAAACTACCAGCATGTCTTCGGAGTGTGGGAGGAAACCAGAGTACCCATAGGAAACCCACACAGGCACAGGGAGAACATGCAAACTTTAAGAGGAAGTAAACCCTGATGAGTTTACTTCCTCTTTCATTCCCTGCAAAGGCAAACATAATGGACTACTATGCATCGCATAGTAGCCCATTATGTGTCACTTACCTGACACAGGAGCCAGCGAAGTCGCCGCTGCCCCCTGTAGTCCGCCGCATCCATCTTGTTGGTGGGGTCTCGCAGCTCCGCCGCTGTCATTCGGCGAAGCCGCGATGACGGCACTCCCGCGCATGCGCGCGGGAGCCGACACGCGTGGCAGCTCAGTCGCTGAGAATGCCGCGCTCAGTGCGCCTGCGTGCCGCTGTCTACGTAGACAGCGGTGCCCGTTTTCGGGAAAATATCTCCTAAACCATATAGGTTTAGGAGATATTGCTTGGACCTACAGGTAAGCCTTAATCTAGGCTTACCTGTAGGTCAAAGTAGTTCGTAAGGGTTTACAACCACTTTCAGGCAGGTAGTGTCATGGTTGGGATTTGAACCAGTGACCCTTTTTACTGCTAGGTGAGAGTGCTACCCATTACACCACTGTGCTGCCCAGGGAGCTTCCCAAAACCAGGATCTCTGTTTTATTAGGAGGACAACATTGGCCGGAGTGGATTAATGACTTTAACCGCACTCTCAAAAGACCCCCTCCATGGATAACAACAGGCTCCCCATTGTTCCTGGTAGAAAGAATTGTCAAGCCTACATACTTCTCATGCCCCTTTCTCTGACCCTTAGCCTTTCATATACACAACAAGCTCTACAAGTTTATAAGCTATTAATAATTGTGTTTGGGAAATGCTGATTTGTAATTTCTAAGTTATAATCTCTCATATTGCAGTCTTGATTCTAACCTTAGTCTTCAACGATATGTACTAGTAAATATGCCACCCAATTGTATTTCAGTGTTATCAGTTACATCAGAAAGGCCCAACTGCCCATTACTCATTTGTTGCAAGAATTTCTGTTCACAAGATGTTGGCAATGTTCACGTTGTATGAGCTGTTTGCCCATCTATCAAACCAAATAAAATATGTTTTTGGGAAAAAAATTTAATAAATTGTAACGTCGATGAAAACTGGTTAATAAAATGATTTACAATCCTCATCATTAAATTTACACCAGCCTGACAGCAGCAATAATGTGTTTATCCTTGCTGGCTGATTGGAGGAAGATGTGTAGATTTAAGTGTCATCCCGAGCGGAGGGTGTGTGCCGAAGATTTACTGCATTTTTTTAAGCAATTAGAAGAGAGAAATCTAGTTATACTTGTAATTAAAGGATAGTCCTTGACAAGGTAAACATGTGGCCCCATCTGACACAGAGGATTAATATGGTGAATGGGTCCTTAATATTCTAATACTTAATATTTAAATTGGATGATAATATTACATGGATGGGGTTGAGGAAGGCTGTATTTTATAAATGCTGGGAAAGTTCTCACACATTTATCAAGGGACACACATACAGTCGTGCTCAAAAGTTTGCATACCCTGGCAGAAATGGTGAAATTTTGGCATTCATTTTGAAAATATGACTGATTATGCCAAAAAAAAACGTCTTTTATTTAAGGATAGCGATCACATGAAGCCATTTATTATCACATCGTTTTTTTAATCTTTTTTAAATCAAAATGATAACAGAAATCACCAAAATGGCCCTGATAAAAAGTTTACATACCCTGGAATGTGTGGCCTTGGTACAGACACAGAAGGTGGCACACACAGGTTAAAATGGCAATTAAAGGTTAATTTCCCACATTTGTGGCTTTTTAAATCACATTTAGGGTCTGTATATAAATAGTCAATGCGTTTGTTAGCTCTCACGTGGATGCACTAAGCAGGCTAGACACTGAGCCATGAGGAGGTAGGATAGAACAGTCAAAAGACCTGCATAACAAGGTAATGAAACTTTACAAAGATGGAAAATGATATAAAAAGATATCTAAAGCCATAATACCGTTTGCAATTTGCGAGAAGCCATGTGGAGCAGTGGTCATCAACCCTGTCCTCAGGGCCCACTAACAGGCCAAGTTTTATGTATTACCTTGGAGAGATGAAGACCAAAATACTGCAATCACTGAGCAGCAAATGATATCACCTGTGATGTATTTCAGTTTTCTTGCAAACCTGGCCTGTTAGTGGGCCCTGGGGACAGGGTTGATGACCACTGATGTGGAGGACACAACAAACATGTGCTCTGGTCAGATGAGACCAAAATTTTACTTTTTGACCTTAAAGCAAAACACTGTGTGTGGCAGAAAACCAACACTGCACATCACCCTGAACACACCATCCCCACCGTGAAACAAGTTGGTGGCAGCATCATGTTGAAGGAATGCTTTTCTTTAGCAGAGACAGGGAAGCTGGTCAGAGTTGATAGGAAGATGGACGGAGCCAAATACAGGGCAATCTTAGAAGAAAACCTTAGAGTCTGCAAAAAACTTGGGACTGAGGTGGAGGTTCACCTTCCAGCTGGACAACGACCCTAAACATACAGCCAGAGCAACTATGGAATGGTTTAGATCAAAGCATATTCATGAGTTAGAATGACCCAAAGTCCAGACCTAAATCCAATTGAGAATCTGTGGCAAGACTTGCAAATTGCTGTTGACAGACACTCTCCATCCAATCTGACAGAGTTTGAGCTATTCTGCAAAGAAAAATAGGCAAACGTTTCACTCTCTAGATGTGCAAAGCTGGTAGAGACATCCCCAAAAAGACTTGCAGCTGTAATTGCAGCAAAAGGTGGTTCTATAAAGTGTTTACTCAAGGGGGCTGAATACAAATGCACACAACACGTTTCAAATATTAATTTGTAACAAAAATTTAAAACCATTTATCGTTTCCCTTCCACTTCACAGTTATGTGCCACTTTGTGTTGGTCTATCACATAAAATCCCAATAAAATACATTTATGTTTTTGGTTGTAACATGACAAAATGTGTAAAATGTCAAGGGGTATGAATACTTTTTCAAGGCACTGTAATTTAATAGTTCGCTATTATTAGTTAGTTTGTTATTCTTTCAAAATGTATGATTTTCTGTCTTATTTTCGGATTTTGGAATTTACGAATTTTGGAATTTACGAATTGTGATCATAATGAATGGCCTGAAAAACAAAAAACAAAACAAAAACGAATGAAACAAAAACAAACAAATTTTTTGGCAGTGCACATGTCTAGTATTTTATTGCAGATGAGACATTGCATAGCAATAAAAAAAAACCTGCTTGCTTGCAGTGAACAACAGTGAAGTGCTTTAAACAAGGCATTGCTATAGGTGTAGACCATTTACATATCTCTCAAAGCCTGGTAAAAAAAAACTCAAGCAGAGGCATAGTCAAAGAACAAGACAAAGGTCTTTAATTAGTGGTGGTAAAGATACGGATGGCAGCAGGAGTGACACAAGGAAATATTGGCTGGAGAGCACAATAATCTGGCAAATAGGAAGTGCAGCGACATGGCTTAAATCAGAAAGTTCATGGTGGACAAGGAGTTCAAAGTCTACAAGCAGCAAGACTTAAGGCAAGGCTGTCTAAGCAATCAGACAGGGCACTGTCCAGCATCTCAGGTGGCTCATAGAGAAGAGTCACTGCCAGACACAGCAGAGGTCCCAGGTTCCGGTCAAGGCCCTGACAATATATGAGGAAATATAGCTAAAGTTATTCTTCTTTGAAAAAACATGATATTTTTCTCCTCACTGTAAAATTTATTTCTCTGAATTAATTGAAGACACAGCCTGGCATGAATCTTGACTGTAGTGTTATAGTGACATGTTCAGTAGTAGGACAATAGGTAAAGAAAAAAACAATAAGCACCACCTATGGGCATCCCCTACTTGTAGCCAACCCCCTCATCTGCTATAGGCAGCTTAGTAACAAAGCAGTATAGAAAACATCCTCAGATTGGTGGGTATAAGAAAAAGATCAAATTTTCTCTTTTGTTCATGGAAGGACACAGCCCGGAAAGAATCTTGATCATAGTGATGTCCCAAAATAGTGACCATAAAGGGGTGGTAACCAGAACCAAAACACTCAACCTACAAATAATTCCCCAGAAGGGAACAAAGAAACTCAGCTGCCTGTTATCTACCTAGTGTCCTACTTCTAAAGGCAGCACTATAACCCTACAGTCAACATTTTTTCTGTGTTCTTCAATGAACATAAGAGAAAATAAATTAAAGAAGACCTGAACTGTGGAAGATGTGCCACAAAAGGCAAGCAAATGGCACTTTGTCTCTGTTGATAGGGGTAGGGCTTTGTTATCTCTTCTCTTAAACAAATAATAACAGGGAACAGCACAGTAGTGCCATCAAATCTCACTTCAGATCTTGGGAGACTAGTAACCAGAGGAACGGTGTTTAAAGAGGAAGTAAACCCTGATGGGTTTACTTCCTCTTTTTTTCCCTGCAAAGGTAAAGCATAATGGACTACTATGCATCGCATAGTAGCTCATTATGTGTCACTTACCTGACACAGGAGCCAGCGAAGTCGCCGCTGTCCCCTGTAGTCCGCCGCATCCATGTTGCTTGTGGCGTCTCGCAGCTCCGACGAATCACAGCGGCGCAACCGCGATGACGTCACTCCCGCGCATGCGCACGGGAGTCGCGCCTCGCAGCTCCGCCGCTGTCATACGGCGAAGCCGCGATGACGTCACTCCCGCGCTTGCGCACGGGAGTCGACAAATTTGGCAAATCCATTCTTGGATTTGCCGCATTTAGTGCGCATGCGCGCCGCTGTCTACGGCGCATGCGCCGTAGACAGCGGTGCCCATTTTCGGGCAAATATCTCCTAAACCATATAGGTTTAGGAGATATTGCTTGGACCTACAGGTAAGCCTTAATCTAGGCTTACCTATAGGTCCAAGTTGTTTGGAAGGGTTTACTTCCTCTTTAATGCTGCGTACATACGATCGGAAATGTGACCATGGTTATGCTCCATCGTTCTTTTGCTGGCGTAATTCCAGCCAGCAAAAGATTTAGCACATGTTCTCTATTTTTCGGTCGGGAAAAGTTCCAGTCCGAAAATGTGCAGAAAATCCCAAAAATCATGCATGCTCGGAAACAATTCAATGAATGCTCGGAAGCATTGAATCTTATTTTCTTGGCTCGTCATAGTGTTGTATGTCACCGTGTTCTTGACGGTCGAAAGTTCCGAGAACTTTTGTGTGACCGTGTGTATGCAAGACAATCTTGAGCGGAATTCCGTCGGAAAAACCATCCAAGATTTTTCAGATGGAAATTCTGCTCATGTGTATGCGCCACTAGATTCCCACTGCAGATATACAGCTTGAGACTGCAGGCACAGGAGTGCTTGGATACCTTCGCATATTAACATGTAGGCTGCTATGTTTCAAGAGGAGTTCTAGGAATAAGGTACATTTTTCAAAGTACTGTTTAAGTGCAATTAACATTTCTAGATGTGCCATGTAACATACATTTTAACACTTAAGACTTTTTAAGTTCAGGTCCACTTTAAGGGGGTTGGGGGGGTGACTACTTTATATTAGTAGTCCATGTATTGAAATTAGCGAAAAAGTTCAGTCCTAAAGATCATTGCAAAAGACACAGGGGCATTTTTTTAGTGGAAAAAATATTGAAGCTCTACAGGATTATTTACTGTAAGCCCTTGTACACACGGTCGGACATTCTGACAACCAAATCCGTTGGATTTTGTCCGAAACTGTTGCATACACACGGTCGGACAAAGTTGTCGGAAAATCCGATTGTACATAATGTGATGATGTTATTTCGTTACGATAGGACAACGTTCAGGCTAGTAGCCAATAGCTTTGGTCTAGGAATTTGATCTGAGCATGCGTGGCACTTTGTCCGTCGGAGTAGGCTACACATGATCGGAGTATGTCCGATTGAAGCATTTTGTCGGAAAATTTTACAGACAAGTTGGAAAACTTGGTCCGTCGGATACTCCGACAGAAACAGTCCGATGGAGACCACACACAGTCGGATTATCTGACAAAACGGTCCGATAGGACACATTCCGTCGGAATCTCTGACCGTGTGTACAAGGGCTTAGAGCTGTGAAAATGTGGAGATCTTCTTTGGAAAAGCAATGAATGTGTTTCCAGGTAAACAAATATAAACAGCTGCTTTTACTTGGAAGTATTAACTGTGTACAGTGTTGATCCAGGGAGTATGTAGTTGCCTTTGGTTGTCAGAAAGTATCTTCTCTGTTGAAGAAAATTGGACTATGCTTTATCTATGATCAACAAATAATATGGAAAATTGGTGAAAAGGTTTCTATTGACCAAAGTAAGACTGGCCATACACCATTAGAACAAAAAAAAAGTCCTTCTTCCATGCTATTTACCATGGGTAGATTGGGTATTTGGCCAAAAAGTATCCACCTAACTCCTTTTATTTTTTAAGGAGGGGGCTGACAGGCCCACCCATTAAGTGAATGTTGCCTGGTTCATCCAAAACAAAATTCAAACAATGTATGGCCAGCTTAAATCTAAAAAACATATGAGAAACAAACCACATCTAAATAATAAAATATTCACATATGATAAATCTATTTTTTGTGTTCGAACCAACACTTTGGTAAAATCTTGGCTTACAGAACATACAACATGGACCTTACTGAGTTATATAAAATTGTCAAAAGAATCTATAAAGATTAGTCATGTTAATTCAAATTGCCATGTCAGATCAATTACAAGTATCTGGGTGAGCCTGTTGTGCAGCAATTACTGTTCTATATACCTAATAAGCAATATTGGAGCATCACTGCATTCATTCAAAGACTGGACAACACAAGGAGCTTTCACATGCGGGTTGGAACGTACTGCGTCAATCCGGTGAGTATTACATTTTTAAGTTATAGTTACAAGGGTTACTTTCATTATAGGGAAAATAAATCATATTAGCCCATGGCCATTTTCAGGCTGCCTTTAAAATAGAACAGTTAAATGTATTTACACTACCTATTACATATTGGATATTTGTGGACATCTGCATTTAAACGTTCAATATCTATTACAGGGATTTATATTTTGGGGGTCATTTTTCTTTTGGTTGTGATTTTTAGGTTTATAGATTTTGTTTCTAATATATATATATATATATATATATATATATATATATATATATATATATATATAAAGTATGTATAAGGGGGCAAACTCATTTGGTATTGGCACTGGTAAAATCATGCACAAGAGAGGAATACTAAGGAACAGTCTGCGTAAGTTTATCCTGCACTCTTATTCAGTACGAAATCAAACACAGCGAAGGAGGTCTTGGCACAACACGTCCATGGCATAAAATGAAAAAAAAATCTGATTCTCTGAGCCTCTAAGTAAACTCAGATCATTTCCTGACTAACGGGGTGGCAACTACCAGGTTCCCTAAAACAAGCAAGGCACTCATGTACCTTTTCCATATTCTGGCAGCAGTCAGCCTTTTCACCCAGCAGCAGTCTCCCACAGCAGAGAGAGTCATGAACATCAGTCAGCTCATATATAAAAAGGCCCATGATCAGCTGAGACTAATAATGAGGTCTGGCTATCAGAAAAGATGTGACCTAAGACTGCAAGCTTTATCCCAATCAAAGACCTTCAAAGCCTTCTGGTTTGGATCTGAGAAACCAAAATTGTGTTTTTTTTCATATCGGTCACAACCCCCGGAGCCCCTCAACATATGTAGATGAGAAACCTAGATGACACATGCCACCGCTCCATAGAGTTGAATGGAGTGTCCGATCAGGTCCGTCTGAGAAACTGACAAGCGGACCTGTTCGGACAGCCTGCGTGGAAGGGGCTTTAGAAGCCGATTAGCTACCATGCACAGCTGCACCAAATTCTGAGTGCTCCAGTCTTAGTAAATCTTCCCCATTGTAATTGAATGTTATTAAAAGTTACCTTTCCTTTTCAAACTGCAGCTCTGTAATTTTCTGTAAATATGGCAACCTCGTGTACAGAACATCCCCACCTCGAGAAATGTTATTCCCTGCTGGTGTGATTGGCTTACTGATTTTCCCAGAAGTCTGTAATAAGATACAAGTCAGATTTTGGGCATCCCATGCAACAGAAATTTCATTTTTGATGAGATATTCCTGAATAGAGATCTTAATCTCAAGTTCCCTGTTCTTTCAAGGACCTGTGGAATCAACCTTCAGATGATATGAGTTCCCAAATAATTATTTTATTTTTGTCACCGTGGAGAGAATACCTTTATACGCATCAGTGTATGCTTTAATCTGATAGCTATCAGGAAGCCCTTTTTATAAGGTTTCTTATCAAAAGCAACATGTATATATGGCACCTCTCCTTAGCTACATACACATGACATACCAATGGCAAATCACCCCCTATCATATCAACATCTTACATATTACAAATATGCCAGATACAGGAAAGTCCCCAACTTGTTGATTACTTGAAAAAAGTTTGTTTATCACACAAGCTGAAGCGGCCATCTTAACTACTTATATAAAATGTAGAATGCATCCACACATTAATTATTATCATGCTTAATACAAAATAAATTATCATTATCTATATATACTATTAAAAACTATATTTTTAATGCACTGTCAATGTTAGAATATATAGAGTAATATTAACCCCAATTAATGTATAGTATGATATGGATAGTAAGGATCATGTACATATATTCTGTCCCTGCACATTAATTCCCTCCTTTGATCATTACTGATCATATTTATTCGTTTCTTACACATAGCTGTGAAAAAACCCTCAAATCTTCAACTGTATTGCTTAATGCATCTTAATTATTGATCGCACATTAGCAATTACAATACACTCATAGGATGTGCAGTTTAGTAGACCCACACATAACCATCAGGAAGGCTGCAGAGAATGTTGAGATTCTCTAAATTCCAACCCCTTTGATCACCTGCTGATCACCAAACCCACCTCCTTTTTAATTTTCATATACTGCTAGAGGGACCTTGCAGCATGAATACCAGAGGTGGCAAAACCCTGAGATGTTGTTACCGCCATTACTCCTGAAGTTCAGCTGCACAGGTGTGGTTTTCCACTCTCTGCATGCTTTTGTCCCTTAGTTTCCCATCAGCAGATGTTACAACAGTTTCCTAACTTGTCTATAAGTGGACAACATCCAATCCCTCTTTACTGGGACATATAGGTAGGCTAAACCTATCTACATGTCGGAGGATTGCCTCCAACCGGGGCAGGAACACAGCGAAGGGACGTTGGCCCTCTGCAGTCACACCAGCAAGCATTTATCTTTATTGTTGCATTTTCACACTTTAGCAATCGCAATGATTTCACACGCTAGCTAATGTAAAGAAATAGATTTCTGTCTTAAAATTGTTGACCCATATGTTACCCCTGAGTTCCCTTGTTCAGACACATGGTGACCATCTTTTGCAATCCCATCAAGAAAAAATTAAACCCGGTGTCATTTAGATGCACTCGGTCTGCTCCAAATAAGCGTGGGTCTCGTGCATTAATCAAAACCCAATAGTAATAGACAAACTCATTAATTTTACATAGAGCCCTGTAACACTCCTCCACCTCCTGTGCATGCCTGATTCTGTGATCTCTCCATAAAGGCCGGTTTATGATTTGTGAAAAAATGTGCGTATTTGGAAAGTTTTCTCTCATCCACTGCATATCTTCCTGCATTTTCTTTACCAAACCATTCACCCGCCCCTTTCTATTCACATTTCCTCCTAGGTGTACTATGGTGGCAAATGGTTGTGGATAATTGAGAGGTGTCTCTCCCTGCAGAACCCATCTCAACTGTCGCCAATTCATCCCTCCATGACCCATCTACCAAATTCTAATCTCTTCTTCTGGAAACCCCACATTTTCCATATTTAGCCACATGGATCTAGAATATGCCAGAGATCTGTATGAATGTCCAACAATTATAATGTCCTTTTTGACTCCTACGGGGCTTTGAGACAATCCTGGAGCTTCTTTGGCATAGTTGGGGTAAACAGGGTAGGCCGCGTCGATCCACCACTAGTGGATGGTAAATCACTCAATGCAGACACAATCCACTCTACTTTAGGAAACATAGGAAGAAACCTTGTGATTGAACGGTCTCGAATAGCATAAAACAAAGGCTTTTCATGTTTTTCAAAGTCATCATGGTCAGGCCTGCTCGTTTCTTCAGGAGTTGTGGATGAGGGTGGCACAGGTACCAATGTAGGCACCTGGGGAAAGGTGTCAGCAAGGAATGCATCAATGATTGTGTCAAAGGACCCCTCAAAGATTGGTGACAGATTAGGCATATAACTTTCGTCTCTCCTGCTTGTCATTGTTCCTTTGGAACAAAGTGACAAACATATCTGAGTTTTGAGTTTTTCTTAGATTTAAAACTTTTATAAATCTTTTTGCAAATGCACAAGCTTAGTTTATAGCACAGGAGCAAGCACATTATCACTACTAACACAATTCCTCCTATTTTCAATAATCCTATCGGAAATGTTTTAAAGATTTCACCAATTCCCTTAAACCAATTAGATGGTTTCAACCAGGATGTCCATGACAACACCCCCCCCCCCCCCCCCCACTTAGACAGATCTAAAGTATAGTCAATGATTCCAGGTACATCACCCTGTAATTCCTCTGCTGCTGATGGGTGGGCATTGATCTCATAGCTATTGTCAACCATATAGGTACAACATTCCTGTTTTATTACTGTACATAATACATAATACTCCTTGAGATGCAAACAGAATGTCTAAAACAACATGATTAGCAATCACCTGCCTTATTATTTCTATTAACTTCTCTGCTTTGTCTTTTAATGCTGCTAGGACATGACCCAACATTATATTAGTCACATTTGCATAACTACAGTATTTATTCTATTTGCCATCTCATGTCCCCATCCAGAAAAGGATGGAGCAGAAGTCCAAGCTTTAAATGCCTCCCCAAATACTGACAGGGCCAAATTAAGAACATCGTGGGCCTGGTGCTGAGGATTTTGGTGGGGTCTTTCATAAACAATAAATAAATAAAAATGCAAACTATTTTTTGTTATAACAAATTAAATTAAAGAGCGAGAGGGGGGATGAGAGAGAAAGGGGATGAAAGAGGTGTGAGGGGTAAAGGAGGGAGGATGAGAGAGAAAGGGGGGATGAGAGAAAGATGATGCACATGAGCATGTGTGGGAATGACATCAACGCAGCCTGGACAAGGAAAGTGACTGAAGAACCCAGACGGAAGACCGGGTGAAGATGGAAGTGCCCGGGCCCCACCGGATTTATCACAGCACAGCACTGGAGGGCTCAGTCTGGCAATTTAAGTGTGCCCTAATGTGCTAATATGTTGTGCATACTTGTACATTAGGGCATAACCTACCCCAGGGCCTCTAAAAAGTAGTAATGTTAGAAAAGTTTACTACCGCTTTAATATCACAGGAGCCTCTCATGGGGCCGCTACTGACCCTGTGGCCCTTGGGCAGTGCCTAAGTGCATAGTTGTCAACATTTCAAAAATATTTTCAGGGACGTTTTTTTTACAAGTGCTACATTTAGAGCAGCTGACATCCCCTATGTTCCTCTATACATCACAATAGTAATTACAAAATTAAATAAGTACTAATAATGGGGCAGAACAAATATGAGGACTGTGAGATTTCCTTTAGTTGAACTAACAAAAGTGTGTCCATTCTAGAGCTGGTAACATTGAGGATATTCAGTATAATTTTAAAGAACAGTTTTTGTGGGCAAGAGGCATAGGGGAGGAGTATGGATGGTATAAAAGTGGGAAGTATGTGCAGGTGAGGGAGAGGAACGTGGAGGGTCTAACAGTGGGCACTATGTACATGAGAGGAGTGCAGAGGGTATGGCAGAAGGCACTATGTACAGGAGAGGAGTGTGAAGGGTATGACAGTGGGCAGTATGCAGAGGCGGCTCTAGACTTTCTGAGGCCTTAGGCAAAACTTAGACATGAGGCCCCACTCACGCCCATAATGGGAAAAATATTATAAAAATGATAAAAATTAACTGTATGAATGCATATATTAACTTAATTCCTATGAACTATGAATTCACCGTTTCTATAAATTTCTCTAGCCAATTATTCTTTAATCAAATATCATTAAACATAGGGTGGGTGGGTATATATGTTACACGCACACAGATATAGATCAAATTGTGCAGCTGCCTACTCATTATCCTTTGTGCTGTCTCATAAATGTGAAATTAATTTGTCAACAAAGTATAAAACAAAAAAAAAAGTAATTTTACAACATATTCTAAAACATAACCTGTTTAATGCAACAAGTCCAATCCAGCTAAGGAGCAGTCCCAGCTGAGGGATATAGTCATAGTCCAACCCAGCTGATAGACATAGTCCGACCCATCCAATCCAGCTAAGGGACAGTCCCAGATAAGAGACAGCCCAGCTAAGAGACAGTCCAATCCAGCTAAAGGACAGTCACCGACCTCACATCCATGATACAAGAGATGGTCAGAGACTGTGTACGGGCAATAATACAGGAGATGGTCAGAGACTGTGTGTGGACAATGATACAGGAGATGGTCAGAGACTGTGTGTGGACAATGATACAGGAGATGGTCAGAGACTGTGTGTGGACAATGATACAGGAGATGGTCAGAGTCTATGCAGACAATTATACAGGAGACGGTCAGAGACTGTGCAGACAATGATACAGGCAAGGGTCAGAGACTGTGGACAATGATACAGGAGATGGTTTTATTATGGTAATGACAAGCAAACTCTTACCTGGCTAACATGGTATCAAACGTTGGAGCCACTGACAGGGTGCTGACAGACAATCATGCAGGAGATGGTCATAGACTGCGGAAAATTATACAGGAGATGGTCAGAGACTGTGTGTGGACAATGAATCAGGAGATGGTCAGAGACTGTGTGTGGACAATGAATAAGGAGATGGCCAGAGACTGTGTGTGGACAATGATACAGGAGACGGTCAGAGACTGTGTGTGGACAATGATACAGGAGACGGTCAGAGACTGTGTGTGGACAATGATACAGGAGACGGTCAGAGACTGTGTGTGGACAATGATACAGGAGACGGTCAGAGACTGTGTGTGGACAAGGATACAGGAGACGGTCAGAGACTGTGTGTGGACAAGGATACAGGAGACGGTCAGAGACTTGCAGAGACAATGATACAGGAGACGGTTTTATTATGGTAATAACAAGCAAACTCTTACCTGGCTAACACGGTATGAAAAGTTGGAGCCACTGACAGGGTGCTGACAGACAATCATGCCACAAAGATGCAGGAGATGGTCAGATACTGTGCGCAGATAATGATACAGGAAATGGTCAGAGACTGTGGGCGGACAATGATACAGGAGCCACTGTGCCATCAAAAGCAGCCACCGTGCCAGTAATCGCAGCCACTGTGTCATCAAACACAGCCACTGTGTCATCAAACGCAGCCACTGTGCCCTCAAACGCAGCCACTGTGCCAAAACGCAGCCACTGTGCCCATCAATTGCAGCCACTGTGCCCATCAAACTCAGCCACTGTGCCCATCAAATGCAGCCACTGCGCCATCAAACGCAGCCACTGTGCCATCAAACGCAACCACTGTGCCATCAAACGCAGCCACTGTGCCCTCAAACGCAGCCACTGTGCCCTCAAACGCAGCGACTGTGCCCTCAAACGCAGCCACTGTGCTCATCAATTGCAGCCACTGTGCCCATCAAATGCAGCCACTGCGCCATCAAACACAGCCACTGTGCCATCAAACGCATCCACTGTGCCATCAAACGCAGCCACTGTGCCCATCAAACGCAGCCACTGCGACATCAAACGCAGCCACCGTGCCAACAAAAGCAGCCACCGTGCCATCAAACACAGCCACTGTGCCCATCAATTGCAGCCACTGTGCCATCAAACTCAGCCACTGTGCCCATCAAATGCAGCCACTGCACCATCAATTGCAACCACCATGCCATCAAACTCAGCCACTGTGCCCATCAAATGCAGCCACTGCGCCATCAAACGCAGCCACTGTGCCATCAAACGCAGCCACTGTGCCCTCAAACGCAGCCACTGTGCCCTCAAACGCAGCCACTGTGCCCTCAAACGCAGCCACTGTGCCCATCAATTGCAGCCACTGCGCCATCAAACACAGCCACTGTGCCATCAAACGCAGCCACTGTGCCCATCAAACGCAGCCACTGTGCCCATCAAACGCAGCCACTGCGACATCAAACGCAGCCACCGTGCCAACAAAAGCAGCCACCGTGCCATCAAACACAGCCACTGTGCCCATCAATTGCAGCCACTGTGCCATCAAACTCAGCCACTGTGCCCATCAAATGCAGCCACCGTGCCCATCAAATGCAGCCACTGCGCCATCAATTGCAGCCACCGTGCCATCAAACTCAGCCACTGTGCCCATCAAATGCAGTCACTGCGCCATCAAACGTAGCCACTGTGCCCATCAAACGCAGCCACTGTGCCATCAAATGCAGCCACTGTGCCATCAAACGCAGCCACTGTGCCATCAAACACAGCCACCGTGCCCATCAAATGCAGCCACTGTGCCCATCAATTGCAGCCACCGTGCCCATCAATTGCAGCCACCGTGCCATCAAACTCAGCCACTGTGCCCATCAATTGCAGCCACCGTGCCATCAAACTCAGCCACTGTGCCCATCAATTGCAGCCACCGTGCCATCAAACTCAGCCACTGTACCCATCAAATGCAGTCATTGCGCCATCAAACGCAGCCACTGTGCCATCAAACGCCGCCACTGTGCCATCAAACGCAGCCACTGTGCCCATCAATTGCAGCCACTGTGCCATCAAACACAGCCACCGTGCCCATCAAATGCAGCCACCGTGTCTTCAAACTCAGCCACTGTGCCCATCAAATGCAGCCACTGTGCCATCAATTGCAGCCACCGTGCCATCAAACTCAGCCACTGTGCCCATCAAATGCAGTCACTGCGCCATCAAATGCAGCCACTGTGCCAGCAAACGCAGCCACTGTGCCCATCAAACGCAGCCACTGTGCCATCAAACGCAGCCACTGTGCCCATCAAACTCAGCCACTGTGCCATCAAACGCAGCCACTGTGCCATCAAACACAGCCACCGTGCCCATCAAATGCAGCCACTGTGCCATCAAACGCAGCCACTGTGCTCAATAATTGCAGCCACTGTGCCATTAAACCCAGCCACTGTGCCATCAATTGCAGCCACCATGCCATCAAACACAGCCACTGTAAAGCATCCTCAGTAAAGCAGATGAAAAGTTATTTTTAGAATGTGTGAAAATAAAACTGTCTTGTCAATGCAGAGTTAATATGGCCTTTGGACTCTTAGATTTGGTGGGGGTGCATTGTTGTTAGGTTTTTCATATATATATATATATATATATATATATATATATATATATATATATATATATATATATATATATATATATATATATATGAAAAACCTATATATAAACTGTACCTGATGATCCTGCTCCTCGCCTTGGTGACAAATTGGTAAAGGCAGCAGGACTCAGTTGGAGAAGCAACACATGATGTTCTAGCTCTGCCCTGCAGTGCAATCTGGGAGTTGTAGTCTCTGCAGAGCACAGGCACCAGACGGCCATGTTAAAGTCTATGTGCCTGTGCTCTGTGGGAGAACTACAATTCCCGGCATGCAATGGGGCCGCCGTTAGGGGAAGGAAGGGCTAGGACTCGGAGGACAGCGCTGCTGCTATTGGACACACAGGCAGCCTAAGCCATGCATATTAGACAGTCGGACATACTCTTATCACCCCCCTCATCCACCGCCGCGGAGCTCACTCTGTCTGCAGCTGTGTGCAGCGCGCCCGCCGCTCGCTCACCCCGCCGTTTGAGAGACACTCCACACAGCAGCAGACAGTGCAGCACAACACCTCAGAGACAAATTAGGCAATCGCTCGATGGCGAGGCCCTTCCTGTGGGCGAGGCCTAAGGCAATCGCCTAATTTGCCTAATTAAAGAGCCGCCTCTGGCAGTATGCACAGCAGAGGAGTGTAGAGGGTATGACATTGGGCACTATGTATAAGAGAAGAGTGTGGACGGTATGACAGTGAGCAATATGTACAGGAGTGTGGAGGGTATGACAGTGGGCACTATGTACATGAGAGGAGTGCAGAGGGTATGGCAGAAGGCACTATGTACAGGAGAGGAGTGTGAAGGGTATGACAGTGGGCAGTATGCACAGCAGAGGAGTGCAGAGGGTATGACATTGGGCACTATGTATAAGAGAAGAGTGTGGAGGGTATGACAGTGAGCAATATGTACAGGAGTGTGGAGGGTATGACAGTAGGCACTATGTACAGGAGAGAAGTGTGGTGAGTAGGACAGGAGGCAGTAATTACAGGAGAGGTGTGTGGAGGGAGGGTATGACGGTGGGCACTATGTATAGGAGAGGAGTATGGAGGGTATGACAGTGAGTAGTATGTACAGGAGAGGAGTGTGGAGGGTATGACAGTGGGCACTATGTATAGGAGAGAAGTGTGGAGGGTATGACAGTGGGCACTATGTATAGGAGAGGAGTATGGAGGGTATGACAGTGAGTAGTATGTACAGGAGAGGGGTGTGGAGGGTATGACGGTGGGCACTATGTATAGGAGAGGAATGTGGATGGTACGACAGTGGGCACTATATACAGGATAGAAGTGTATGACAGCAGGCACTATGTACAAGAGAGGAGGAGTGTGTAGGATATGACAGCGACCGTTATGTGTGGAGGGTATGACAGTGAGCAGTATGTACAGGTGAGGAGGATGAAGTAATCTGGGAAGGAAAAATGTAAAGGTTTGTGGAAGGATGTTTAGGGACTACGTAGTGGTTAAGCGGGCCATACATGGATTGAAATTACACCAATTAAGCAGAGACTAGCCATAGTTTTTTTTTTTTTTTTAAACAAATTTTTATTGAAGTATACATAAATATACAGAAAAATACGACTTAAAGCCAAAATAACAGGAACCGTTTTGACAAGCTATCACATTACAACTTATACAAAACATGTAGTAACAGCCATGTATTATGCATGCTAAGACCAGGAATACATTAGACAGTTTGAGAAGTATAAGGACCTATACTATATATGTTGTTTATAAAAAAAAAATTCGTTTTACTAATGGGTAGAGGGGAGGGGAGCAACTCCACCCGGACACCCCGAAAGGGAGCTGGACTGTGTCCAAGCGGAGTCAGGTTCCTCCCCCCACCATAAGATCCTGTTAGTCTCCTTACATCCTGTTAACCAACATGTAGAACAAAGGCAACGGTTTTGAATCCGAGTATGCAGAAAAGAACGGCCTCACTTAAGCTAGAAGTATGGAGTAGCACAATAAGGAAGTAAACATTTGACACCCTGTGAGGCTCAATAATGTAAACCGTAAGATGCGTGAGAGTAACCACAACCGAAGACCACCGGGATCTATCTCCACAGTTTATCCATATCTTAATAGGTGGTGTATGAGACTAGCCATAGTTGATCTATGTATGGGCTATCTGGTTTTACACAAGTCAACCTATTAACCGACTTGAGTACAACCAGCCTGTCAGGTTTTCCCCAAAACAATCAGTGCTGCCAGCTATAGTTAGCAACACTAATCATTGTATTCACTGGCAGAACACAATAACACTGCGGGTGTGATTGCCCCATTCACAGGTCAGCAGGTGAGAGGGTGTGTGAGGACAGGCTGGGGAGAGATACTAGTCAGTCCCTGGGTAGGCACTGGTTAGTATCAGAGCCAGATACACACAGGTTACATACGCCACCATCGTTAGAGGGAGAGCAATAATTCTAGCACTAGACCTCCTCTGTAACTCTAAACATGTAACCTGTAAAAAGATTTAAAGCATCGCTTAATACACACAAAAAAATCGTGCTAACTTTAGTGTTTTTTTTTTTTATGAATGAAACAGTTTCTTTCCAAACAAAAGTTTGAAAAATTGCTGCGCAAATATCACATAAAAAATTGCAAAGACCACCATTTTATTCCATAGGGTGTCTGCTAAAACAATATATAATGCTTGAGGGTTCTGAGTAATTTTCTAGCATAAAAAAATGATGATTTTTACATCTAGGAGAGAAGTCTCAGAATGGGCCTGGGTGGCAAGGGGTTAATTATCATAAGTAATATACAAATAATTATTATAAGCTCTGTGAGTTCATCCTCTCCGTCTGCTGCAGAGTGTTCCAGCTTGTATTTATACTGGCCGCTCTGTATGTAGCTTCTGACAGGCTGTGCAAGGAGCTCTGTATGTCCGGAACCATAGATGATAGCAGCCCCATATTTTAACCAGTGCTGGAGTGGGTCTTCAGTTACCTATCCCCCAAATATGGGGTCTCTGTGACTCCTGATCGCTGAGCTACAATCCTCGAAGTCAATCTTTTTTTTTGGGGCAAATGGGCCTATCTTGAGAAAGGGGCCTGGAGCTGCAGCTCCAATAGCCCCTATGTAAATCTGGCCCTGAATACTGATATGTTATACTTCTGTGCAATCTCAGTCATAGCATCTAAAGCAGCTTTTATTGAGTATGCCTTACTCTCTGTAGATCTTTTATGCCTACTACCTTGACATTCTCTTAGCAGATTGGACATATTTACAGGTCTAGTAGCATAGATAATTATTGCTATTATACATGTACTATTGGCCTTGAGAGGCAATCTTTTCCTTGCCTTTTGACCACACACAAATTAGTATGGATTAGGCAAGACTCTTGTTGCAATTCCGACTCTACCATCTCTTTCAGTGTTTATATATGTCTCATTACACTCATACGGTAAATTCATAGCCTTTAGGGCCGGTTCACACAGCGAGGCGCGGCGAGGCGTCTCCGACTTGCCTCGCCGCGACCTGCGGGGACCTCAGCGGCGACTTGCAGAGGACTTCTGTATAGAAGTCAATGCAAGTCGCCCCCGAAGTCGCCCCGAAGTAGTACAGGAACCTTTTTTCTGAGTCGGAGCGACTTGAGTCGCTCCTCTCAGAACGGTTCCATTGTACAGAACGGGGGCGACTTGCGGGAGCGAGGCGAGGCGAGCCGTGTCGCCTCGCATCGCCTCGCTGTGTGAACCGGCCCTAAGTGATTGCTTCAAGGTCTTGTCAAAACAATTGGAGCAATCATCCTCCTCACACATTGACACATAGTTTGATTTAAGATATAATAACACCCATTCAGAAAAACCTGGATCTCACCTGGTTCTTTATAATAATCTGTTATACCCACTCTAAGTGCCCGTTCACACTACCGCGACTTGTCAGGCGACTTAGTTGCCTGACAAGTCGCGCTCCGTTCTGTACTATGGAACCGTTCTAATAGGAGCGACTCAGGTCGCTCCGACTTAGAAAAAGGTTCCTGTACTATTTTTGGGGCGACTTCAGGCGACTTTGCATTGACTTCTATATAGTAGTCGTTTTGCAAGTCGCTGCTGAAGTCGTGTGCAGGTCGCATCTGTGAGTCGCGCTGCAAGTCGTGTCGCCCCTGTGTGAACGGGCACTAATTGTTCCATTTAGGATGATACTTTTTCCTTTACCCAATATGCATTGGATAAACAAATCCTCTTCCTTAGCTATTTTTCCTTGCTGTGTAGTTAACTCCCTATTCGTAGATCTGTTTATCAATAAGGCATGATATAAATCAGGACTTGTCACTGCCATAGCAATTATGAGTTTGTGAAGTACACTAGGGGGAATCATAGTACATATTCAACAATCTGAGATATTAAATTGAGTACTGATCACCTCATGCATTTGGATCACCTTATTCAAGAAGGTTTGGCTTCCCACACATATCAGCCCCAGGACTAATACCACCAGGACACCATTCCATGCGCTCATCTTCCTCCTCCGCAGGAGATTTACTCTGAAACTAAAAGGACACAAGTAATATTTTTCCTAAGCACCACATGCTAAGATCCAGCGCCCCCTCCAAGGCCTCCATTCCTTAACCACTTCCCACCACTTCCCACCCGGCCAATGCACATATACGGCCGGGTGGGAGCCGTCTACTTCTGATAGGACGTTCAGGAATGTCCTTCAGAAGGAGCGGGATCGCGCGCGCGTGTGCCCGCGCAGCGGTGCGATCCCGATGTGCTTGTGTCACCCGGACACGGCACATCTCAGATCGGCAGGAGGGCTCTGTAATTGGCCCTCCTGATCACATGATGGCCGTGTCCAATCACGGCCGTCATGTTATGTAAACAAACAGCCGGTTGCTAGGCAATCGGCTCCTCCTCTCCTCACACAGAAGTCATCGCTGAGGAGAGGAGAGCAGATCGCTGCAGCTGGCTGATGATCAGTGAGTATGAGCTGTTTTTACAGCTTTTTACTCACTGATCACCAGTCTAGTGTAAACACAAATCACCACACAGTAAACACACCACACAGTATAAACACAATGTCCCCACACATGTCCCCAAAACATACATGTCCCCAAATAATAAAAACACATGTCCCTAATAATAAAAACATGTCCCCCACATATGTCCCACTAAAATCACGTGTCCCAATGATTATCTGCACACATATGTACGTGATCACCTGCACACATATGTACATGAACATTTGCGTACATATGTCCGTGATCACACAAACCAGCTATTATACACTTTTTTTTACCAAAAACATGTAGCAGAATACATTTTGGCTTAAATTTATGACAAAATTTGATTTTATTGGATTTCTTTTAAAATAGAAAAAAGAAAATATTGTTTTTTTTTTTCCAAATTTCTGCCTTTTTTGCGCTTATATCGCAAAAAATAAAAAACGGAGTCGTGAATAAATACCACCAAAATAAAGCTCTATTTGTGCGAACAAAATGATAAAAATGTCTGAAAGCGCTAGAGCGATAAAAGCTGAAAATTGGGCTGGGAAGGAAGGGGGCGAAAGTGCCCTGTATTGAAGTGGTTAAGTTAGACTGATTGTTCAGGTACCACAGCTTTATGCACGTGCTTACAGTCTGACACATGCACCCAAACATCTCTGCTTTCAAGCTTTACAGAAGTTGGGGTCACCATTACTACACAATGGGGCCCTGACCACCTAGGCTCGAGACCTTTCCTCTGGTGCTTCTAATGCCGCGTACACACAATTGAACTTTCCTGCAGAAAAGGTCAGATATTACGATCGTGTGTGGGCTTCATCTGACTTTTTTCTTCAAAAATTCAGATGGACCTAGAAATAGAACATGTTTCAAATCTGTCCAACGGAATCAATTTCTATTGGGAAAACCGTCTGTATGCTGGTCCGACGAACCAAATACAGCGCAAGGGCAGCTATTGGCTAGTGGCTATTGAACTTCCTTTTCTAGCCCCGTCGTACATAATCACGTTCAAAAAGAATGGACTTTGGTCCGTTTGTGTGTGGGCAAGTCCGTTCCTTCAGAAGTCCGTCGGAACTCCGTTGAAAATCCGTCGGAAGACCGTCTGACCTTTTCTGCCGGAAAGTCCGGTCGTGTGTACGCGGCATTAAGCATCACCTGGTTGTAACTTGTGTGTCCCTTCAAAATCATCTGGATCTGGAAGTGAAGCATAGATCTTAATGTGTAACTGCTTAAGGTGTAAATCCTATTACATACTCAGTGAGCGTGCCATAGGATTTAGCTAGGGCCTGTGGATAGTACAAACCTGTCTTTGGCACTGATCCAAAAAGTATCTCATAAGGAGCTATCTTTTCTTTTTGTCTTGGAGTAGTCTTCAAAGAGAACAATGCAATTGGTAATCCTTGTAACCAATTCAATCCTGTCTCAGATTTGAGTTTTTTCTAACTGTGCTTTCAACAATCCATTATATTTCTCTACCTTACCACTTGCAGCAGGGTTATATGGTTTCAATTTTGAAAGCTGTCAATACGTCATTATCTGACCTATGAAGTGTTTTCCCATATCACGCTCTATAGTTTCTGGAATTCCATACCTGCATACTACTTCTTGTATTAATTTCTTAGCTGTTGCTGTAGTAGCACTTGCCTTTCCCACAGTAAAACTTCCAACCAGCCAGAAAAAAACATATTCATACATCCCTACTTTTGGCAACTGTATATAATCTATCTGCAACCTCTGAAATGGGTATAAAGGTCTTGGGATATGACCAGATGGTGTTTGTACCTTTTTTTCCCCCGGGTTATATTGTGCGCAAATCAAACATGCTTGACAAAATTGTTTTGCCATTGTTTCAATACCTGATGCAAACCATATTTTTCAAAATGGAATCAACCATTCTGATTTTTGCCAACATGAGAGGGGAGATGCGCCATAGAACATAGGGCAGAATACATAGAATGAGGGGCACACAGTCTCCCATCCTCCTGATGCCAAATACCTCTTTCATTCTGTTTGCATCAGGCCTTTTGCCATTTGCTTATTTCTTTTTGGGATGCTGCATCCTGTAATTTCTTTAGTGTCTTCTCCATATCAGGTGTACCTTTTAAGAAACACACCTTTTTTTTCCGTTCATCTAGAGGGAACAAAGCAGCCTTTTTAGCATATCTGTCTGCTCTTTGGTACCCTATACTGATAGGATAATTTATTTTAGTATGGGCCTTTATCTTTACTACAGCAATAGCATCTGATAAGGTAATAGCTTCCAACAAAGCCATTATCTGGGCAGCATTTTTATAGGTTTCCCTTGGGATGTTAAATAGTTCCTACTTTTCTACAAAGCAGCAAAGTCATTCCAGGTCTGTCTTAATGCATGGGCACCCCTGGGTACTGCCCAGGGGCCCCAGGTGCAGGGGGGCCCCATGATAATCTTGCATATTACATTGTGCTTGTCAATTGTCCTTGATTTGCCAGGACAGTCACACTTTGTTCTAAGCTGTTCCATGATGGTTGTGTCCCAGAACCTGTATGGTGCCTTTCTGATCCCAGTATTGTGCCCTCCTAACCCCCACTCCCCTGTCTTGTGTCTTTCTACCTTCCCACCTGTACTGTACCCTTTATGTTGATTAGTCTTTGATCTATGGCATGTTTTCTTATTGTTTAAAATGTTTGTTATTGAAGATATTAATAAATATACACTATATTGTCACTACATTATCTTCAGGACACTGTCTATCATTCCCTTAACTGACACCCATCCACTGACTCTTCTAGCTGAAGGGGGCGGCCCTCACTTGACAGGCCCCAAAGACATAGATCTGTACTCACAGTAGGCAAACTCAGATCCTTCCTGGTGTCTCCCTTCCAGTCAGCTCTGCAGGACCTCTGGATTCGGTTTCTCTCTCTAGGCCCCTGGGTTGACCACCCAGAGCCACATGCCCTCCTCCCTGGGGAGAGGACAGCCGCCCCTTCCTTCCTGGACTCTGTTTACTGGCCCAACTAACTCTGAGCACATGTACTCTGGCTCCAAGCATCTCCGAGTGGTCTCCAAGCGTTTCCAAGTGTCTCTGGCCCCCTGCATCTCTGGCCACATGAGGTATTGCATAGACCAGCTGTGACTGTAGAACGGATTATCTGAGTTTCCATTATTTCCTATGGGTAAATTCGTTTTAAAATACGAGTGCTTTAGATGACAAGCATGCTTCTGGAACAAATTATGCTCGTAATCCAAAGTATTACTGTATATATCTATATATATATATATATATATATATATATTGTAAGGGATCTTCCCGGGGTAGGGTGTGTTTGGACACAGTTCACAGCAGACTTGGAATTTGATAAAGCAGATCTTGGCGTTTATTCGTGGTACAAACAGTCCAGCAAACAAAATATACAGCAACACCGTGCTTTTCTAAGTACAACAAAAATAAAAGTCCTAGCCCGGCTGGGCGCTTACTAACAGGTTCTGCTCACCTATCTGACACTTACAAACACAGCGTCTTTCACCTGGATATCGCAGGGTGGGTTTTAGCTCCAGCAGTGGCAGTGCTTGCAGCTTCCTTCAACACACAGATTGTTCATTCCCTGGCTGAGCAATCACCTGCAGACTCTGCAGAGCCTTTAGCTTCCCAGGCTAATTAGGATCAAGGCTCACCTGATCCCAAACCCAGAACTGGATCGGGGGATGTGGAATGACAGGTCCCTCTACCAAACCTACCTGCCATTCCATATAAACCCAGGCCCGGCAAAATTTAAATAACAACTCAGCAGCATATCGCTGCTGAGAAACTGATCCATCCTGGATTTACCATCTCACACTGTGTAGCAACCTAGGTGAGATGTACACCCCCTCGATCACTTCTCCAGTGACATGTCTACATATCCCCCCCCTCTTTTTCAGACCGGAGGGCTGAGCCTTTTGTCCCCACAGACAACTTACCCTTGACAATGTGTCAGCATTTGCCTGTAATTTCCCTGGCCTGTGTTCCACAGTGAAATTAAAGTTTTGTAGGGAGAGAAACCATCTAGTCACTCTTGCATTTCTCTCCTTGTTTAACTTCATCCATGTTAGGGGGGCATGGTCTGTCACCAACTTGAATTTCCTGCCTAGCAAGTAATACTTTAACGATTCTAGGGCCCACTTTACTGCCAAACATTCTCGCTCCACAATGGCATAATTTTTCTCGGCCGGGGTTAGTTTTCTACTCAAGTACGTCACCGGATGCTCCTCACCATTCACTACTTGTGAGAGTACTGCACCTAAGCCTGTGCTAGAGGCATCTGTCTGGACCAGAAATTCTCGCCTGAAATCGGGGGTGACTAACACAGGTGGTTGGCACAAGGCAGACTTAAGGCTTTGGAAAGCCTCCTCGGCCTCTGGGGTCCACGTGACCATTGCTGTCTTTCCGCCCTTTGTCAAGTCAGTTAGCGGAGCAGCAACTGAGGCAAAGTTCGGCACAAATCTACGGTAATAACCCGTAATACCCAGGAAAGCTCTAACCTGTTTCCTTGTCAGGGGTCTAGGCCAATTCTGTATTGCCTCAATTTTATTTAGCTGTGGCCTAACCAATCCTCTTCCAACAATGTAGCCCAGATATTTGGCCTCTTCTAGGGCTAGAGCACACTTCTCGGCATTTATGGTCAACCCTGCATCACTTATGGCATCCAACACGGCCTGTACCTTACAGAGGTGACTTTCCCAATCAGGGCTAAAAATGACCACATCATCGAGGTAGGCAGCTGAGTAATCACGATGTGGTCGCAGAATCAAGTCCATCAACCTCTGGAAAGTTGCAGGCGCTCCATGTAACCCGAATGGCATCACTACATACTGGAATAGCCCATCAGGGGTGGAGAATGCAGTTTTCTCTTTAGCCTCACCAGAAAGTGGAATCTGCCAGTAGCCCTTTGTGAGATCGAGGGTGGTTATGTACCTGGCGTTACCCAACTTCTCAATCAACTCATCTACCCTGGGCATAGGATACGCATCGAACTTGGAGATCTCATTCAACTTTCTGAAATCGTTACAGAACCTCCAAGTTCCATTGGGCTTTGGGATTAGCACAATTGGGCTGGACCATTCACTCTGTGACACCTCAATTACCCCCAGATCAAGCATACGTTTTACCTCGGCAGATACGGCTTCCCTACGTGCCTCGGGTATCCTATAGGGCTTAAGGTTTACTCTGCTTCTAGGCTCAGTTTCAATGTGATGATGGATGAGGTGTGTACGCCCTGGGAGGTCAGAGAACTTGTTTTTGTTTTTCTGTAAAAATTCCTGAACCTCCTGTTTCTGTGACACTGATAGAGTATCACCTACCTTGACTGGAGGGATTGGTGGTGACAAATTATTAACAGTATTTGTCGCCACCAAGGATTCCCTGTCTTTCCAGGGCTTGATCAAGTTTATGTGATAAACTTGGAAAGGCTTCCTTCTACCTGGTTGGTGCACCTTGTAGTTCACCTCACTGACCTTTTCAACAATTTCATAGGGACCTTGCCACTTCGCCAAGAATTTACTCTCAACAGTGGGGACTAGTATAAGGACCCTATCGCCTGGGTTGAATGTCCTGATTCTTGCGGACCGGTTGTAAATTCTACTTTGGGCCTCTTGAGCCCTCTGGAGGTGTTCCCTTACCAGGGGCATTACAGTGGCTATACGGTCCTGCATTTGTGCTACATGCTCAATAACACTCTTGTATGGGGTGGACTCATTCTCCCATGTCTCTTTTGCAATGTCTAGTAGACCCCTAGGGTGATGACCATAGACCAACTCGAATGGTGAGAACCCTGTGGACGCTTGGGGCACCTCCCTAATAGCAAACATGAGGTAGGGTAATAAATGATCCCAGTCACGACCATCTTTTGCCACCACTTTCTTCAACATATGTTTCAAAGTTTTATTAAATCTCTCCACCAATCCGTCCGTCTGGGGGTGGTACACAGAGGTACGGATGTGTGAGATTTTAAATAGTCTGCATAATTCCTTCATTACTTTCGACATAAATGGCGTACCTTGGTCAGTTAGGATTTCTTTAGGGATCCCAGTCCTAGAGAACATATAAAACAACTCACGTGCAATTGTTTTAGATGCAGTGTTTCTTAAGGGTACAGCCTCAGGATAGCGGGTCGCATAATCCAGGACTACCAAAATATACTGGTGTCCTCTAGCTGACTTTACAATGGGACCCACTAAATCCATGGCAATACGCTCAAAAGGCACCTCTATAATAGGGAGCGAAACCAAAGGACTGCGAAAATGTGACACTGGGGCACTAACCTGACATGTGGGGCACGACTCACAGTATTTTTTAATGTCATCATATATGGCCGGCCAAAAAAACCTCTGGAGAACCCTCTCTCGCGTTTTGTCAGTCCCCAAGTGTCCCCCAAGAACATGGTTATGTGCCATGTCAAGCACCTGACGCCGGTACGGCTTAGGTACCAGAAGCTGTTCCACAATCTCATCCTTAACCTTATTAACTCTATAGAAAAGATCATTAGTCACCGAAAAATGTGGAAATCTTTTTTCAGCATCTGGTTCCTGAGGTACCCCGTTCATAACAGCAACCTGCTCTCTCGCATTTTTGAGAGTGGGGTCCTGTAATTGTGCAGTCCCAAAATTATCGCTAGACACCTCTAAATCTAGTATATTTTGCTCAGTGGGAGGAGCCTCCTCCTCCCCAGCCAGGACCTGCAAAGGAAAACAATCATTTTCATCCTGCACACTTTTATCATTCACCGTGGACAAGGCAACCACCTTAGAGGTATCCTCACTCCTTTTGGGGATTTTTCTTTTTTCCCAGAGAGCCCAGAATAAAGGAAAATCGCGCCCCAATATTACATTATGCATGAGGTTTTTAACCACACCCACTTCATATTGTACTGTGCCTTGTTCAGTCCCGACTTTAGCCAGCACTATAGGGTACACTTTTGTATCACCATGTATACACACAACGCTCATATGCTTTTTAGACTCTAAGTCCCCAGTCACCAGGCTAGCATGCACCAAGGTTACAAGGCTTCCTGAGTCCATTAACGCTTTAACAGGAAAGTCATTGATTGTAATATCGCAGATTTGCGGTTCAGTCTCTAGTCCAGGAACTGCAGCACAAGATGGTTCCGCAAATAGCGACTGACGCCGGCTAGCGTCACATTCCATGGGTTCAGAGGTAAGAGGGCAATGGGCCGACACGTGTCCCGCCTCATGGCATCTCCAACACTGGATAGGGCCTGGTCTCTTTGGCAAGGAGTCCTTTTCAGAGCCCCTTAGCCACCCGGGACCATCACCAGTCTTTTGTCCCTGAGACACCACTTGAGCCCTTTTCCCCCCATCAGCACCCCTCCACACTCCCCCAATAGATGGAAGTCTCTTACCAGCTGACGGCACAGATCTGGCGCTCCGGGGAGGTGAAGATGCTGCAGGAACATCACGGAGGTAGTCCTCAGTCGCCTGGAACCTCTCCACAAGGTTGACAAGTTCGTTTGCATTCTTAGGATCACCTTGTCCCACCCAGCGTTGCAAGTCAGTAGGAAGGGCTCGGAGGTAGCGATCCATCACGACCTTCTCTAGGATTTGTGCAGGAGTAGAAGTGTCTGGCTCCAACCACTTTCTTGCCAAATGGATTAGGTCATACATCTGGGACCTCGCTGATTTGTCCAGACTGTAGCTCCAGTTGCGTACCCTCCGGGCACGGACTGCAGTAGTAACTCCTAGTCGGGCAAGCATCTCCTCTTTTAGCCGAGTATAGTCCTTAACCTCTTGCTCACTGAGGTCATAGTAGGCCTTTTGAGGTTCACCTGTTAAATAGGGCGCAATTACCTCTGCCCACTCAGCGGCTGGTAACTTCTCTCGCTCAGCCATGCGCTCAAATACTGTTAGATAGGCCTCAACATCGTCCTCAGCAGTCATCTTTTGCAGCGCTTTCTGCACAGTCCTTCTCCCAGAAAAAATCTCTGGAGCGGCTCCCATCACCACAGGCGCCTCTCGATTTGCTATCAGGTGCTCAATAAGTTGTTGTTGTGCAGCCATGGACTGTTCATGTCGTCTATTGGCCTCTATCTGAGCCTGCTGTTGTGCAGCGATCATCTGCTGTTGTTCAGCCATGGACTGTTCATGTCGTCTATTGGCCTCTGTCTGAGCCTGCTGTTGTTGCAAACTCACTTGCATAAACTGCTTCAGCATCTCCTCCATGTTGCTGGACTGTTTTTGGAGTGTAGTTGCAGCTTTCACCCAGGACATCAGCAGCTGTAGCCAAGTCTGTCCACACCGTTGCCCCTAGCAACCGCGTTGCCCACATTCTCCACCAATTGTAAGGGATCTTCCCGGGGTAGGGTGTGTTTGGACACAGTTCACAGCAGACTTGGAATTTGATAAAGCAGATCTTGGCGTTTATTCGTGGTACAAACAGTCCAGCAAACAAAATATACAGCAACACCGTGCTTTTCTAAGTACAACAAAAATAAAAGTCCTAGCCCGGCTGGGCGCTTACTAACAGGTTCTGCTCACCTATCTGACACTTACAAACACAGCGTCTTTCACCTGGATATCGCAGGGTGGGTTTTAGCTCCAGCAGTGGCAGTGCTTGCAGCTTCCTTCAACACACAGATTGTTCATTCCCTGGCTGAGCAATCACCTGCAGACTCTGCAGAGCCTTTAGCTTCCCAGGCTAATTAGGATCAAGGCTCACCTGATCCCAAACCCAGAACTGGATCGGGGGATGTGGAATGACAGGTCCCTCTACCAAACCTACCTGCCATTCCATATAAACCCAGGCCCGGCAAAATTTAAATAACAACTCAGCAGCATATCGCTGCTGAGAAACTGATCCATCCTGGATTTACCATCTCACACTGTGTAGCAACCTAGGTGAGATGTACACCCCCTCGATCACTTCTCCAGTGACATGTCTACAATATATATATATATATATATATATATAGTTGTGGTTAATATTGCTCTATATATTCTAACATTGATAGTGCATTAAAAATATAGTTATTAATAGTACATATAGATAATGATAAGTTATTTTGTATTAACAACTTCCCGCTGGGAGGGCGTACATGGACGTTTCAGTGGTTATACCCAGATGATGCCTGCCCCCATAGGCATCGACCTGGTATCGTTCTCCTCAGCCGGCGATACCCTGCACTGTAAGAACAATCATAGCGGCAGTACACCCTCCGGTGCTTCTGCCAGCTCGATGGCTGGAGAAGGAATCCACTAGTGCTGGAAGTTGACTATAGAGATTTCCGGGGGAACAGATGGCCCCTCGTCATCTCTATAACTCTAAGAGGCCTGGGAGGGCCAGCATGATGTCACGCCCGGCCTGGCAGTTGTAAATACTGGAAAGGCGAGATTGTCATGTTTTTTTTTCTCTCAGGCTTTCCAGCCTGGAGGAGAAATTGACCCCACATCTCTCCATAAAGAGCACGCACTATTCCTATTACAAGGGATGTTTACATTCCTTGTAATAGGAATAAAGGTGATCAAATTTTTTTTTTTAAAGGGAAAGTGTAAATCAAAAAATGAAAATAAAATAAAACAACTCAATATTGAACCCTACGGACTAAGACTGGGATGACATTAATGTTCATGTATTTATAAAGTCAGGCGTCCCAATACATTTGACAATATAAGGTATCTCTAACTGCATTATTTACAAGAGCTCTGTTCTTGGATACAGGAACCCTTTAATCAGGAGGTGCAGTCTTTGCATAAATGAAAATTGGTGCAATGACCAAAAACATAATAAAACATAATAAACATAAAAAAACAAGTCAAGTTATTTACAAATATTTTTTTTTTCTTTTTCAAGGCTCGGAGATGCCGTGAAGATTGCAATGAAGAAGCTCGCCCACCCACTGTAATGATACTAAGCTTGTTTCAGTAATCTGTTTTTTTTTTCTTTTTGGTTACATTTTGGTTACATTTTGGCTCTTGGGTTTAGGTACACTTTGTTGATTTTTGTTTGGCAGAATATATTAGAATATTACATAGTGTACCCTAATCATAGCTTGAGAAGTTGATCAGTAGAGTTAGGTCGAACACCCCCCCCCCCCTCCCCCAGTTCGATTTGTGCCAGAACTCTTGAACATTGCCAAAGTTCAGACCCAAACTCTGAACCCCATTGAAGTCTATGGGACCCGAACTAGAAAAATCCAAAGTGCCCACTTTGAAGGCTTATATGCAGGTTATTGGGCATAAAAAGTGTTAGGGTGTTTCGGGTACTGCCGTAGGGGACATGCATCAATGCCACTTTTTAAAAAAAAGATCATTTTTAAAGGGGCAGTGATTTTAATGATGCTTAAAGTGAAACAATAAAAATGATAAATTACTTTAAATATAGTGCCTTAGTCTGTCTGTAAAGTGGCACATCTGTACCATGTATAGAACCTGCTGCAGCAAAACTGACATTTATAAAGAAAATTAATTACATTTAAGATGCTGGCAATACAATACCATTGTAATAGAAAATATGTATACAAAAAAACATTGTGGGGGTCCCCCCCAATCTATACCAGGCCCTTGGGTCTGGTGAGGATTTTAAGGGGAACCCTACACCAACATTTTTAAAAAAATGGCATGGGGTTCTCCCCAAAATCTATACCAGACCCTCATTCGAGCATGCAGCAAAGGGGAGGGGACAAGCGAGCGCCTCTCCTCGTAAACCATACCAGGCCACATGCCCTCAACATGGGGTGGTGCTTTGGAATGGGGGGCTCTGCCCCCCTACCCCAAAGCACCTTGTCCCTATGTTGATGGGGACAAGGGCCTCTTCCTGACAACACTGGACTGTGGTTGTGGGGGTCTGCAGGAAGGGGGCAGACCCAGATGTGAATGTATATGGGGTACATAGGGGGGCTGGGATCTGGGGGCTCCCTTGTTGATGTGGGCTTACAGATTCCGATAAGCCCCCTGCACATGGACCCCCACAACCACAGCCCAGGGTTGTGTGAAAGAGGCCCTTGTCCCCATCACCTCCTTGCCCCAAAGCACCCCCCATGTTGAGGGCATGTGGCCTGGTATTGTTCAGTGGGGGGGTGGGGGTGCTTGCTCCCCCCCTTTCCTGGCCTGCCAGGCTGTATGCTTGGATTAGGGTCTGGCATGGAGTTTAGGGCGACCCCACACTTTTTTTTTAAATTTTGGCATGGGGTTCCCCTTAAAATCCATACCAGACCTAAAGGGCCTGGTATGGATTGGGGGACACTCATACATTTTTCCATTGACGGCAATGCCCGTTGACACCTGAAGACTCATCTGTAGTTAAGGACGCAGCAGCGGGCTTCCCGGCCCACTCCTTACCAACCAGCTTAACAACCAAAGTGAGCCAGCGAGCACTCCACAACTTCGGATATTCGCCAAACAGGAGAACGGGCAATGTTTGTGCTGAATTTTTGCTCGGTTCAAAATGTTCACCCAACTCTCTTGATCAGCCAGTGTAGAAATCTTTGAATGGTTTTGCATCAAACAGGCAGCACTGAGATACTTTATTCATGACTATGGTGTAGAAGCATCCATAAGAAAATGTGTGATCTTACGGTGAAAATACTGATATATAGAATCCAGAAGGGTATTAAAAAGATACAGTAAGGTTCTTAATACTAGGTCAGTTCAAAAATGTAATTATTATTATTATACAGAATTTTTACAGCGCCAACAGTTCGCACAGCACTTTACAATGTAGAGGGGGACAGCACAACTACAATACAGAAGGGACAGGTGGGCCCTGCTCGTGGAGCTTAAATTCTAAAGGGAGGGGGAAATTGTACGAAAGGTAATAGCTGCGGGGGATGGTCTGATGTGGGTGGCTCAGATAGAGTTCTTAGGTGGGTATGGGATAGGCTTCCCTGAATAAATTAGTTTTCAGGGTTTTGCTAAAGGTGGACAGGTTAGGGGCTGACTGGACTTAGGCCCCTTTCACACTGGGGCAGTGCGGGTGTCGGCGGTAAAGTGGCGTTATTTTTAGCGGTGCTTTACAGTCCTTTTAGCGGTGCTATTCGTCCGCTAGCGGGGCGGTTTTAACCCCCGCTAGCGGCCGAAAAAGGGTTAAAACCGCAGGCAAAGCTCGGTTGCAGCGGCGCTTTGCCAGCGATATAGCTGCGCTGCCCCATTGATTTCAATGGGTAGGAGCAGTTTAGGAGCGGTGAATACACCGCTCCTTCACCGCTCCAAAAATGCGGCTAGCAGGACTTTTTTTTACCATCCTGCTAGCGCACCGCTCCAGTGTGAAAGCCCTCTGGCTTTCACACTGGAGTGAAAGGAGACGCTTTTTTCAGGCGCTATACAGGTGCTATTTTTAGTGCTTTAGCGCTTGAAAAACGCCTCAGGGGGAAAGGGGCCATACCGGGGCAGGGAGTTCCAGAGGATGAGAGAGGCTCTGGAGAAGTCCTGGAGGCGATCATGAGAGGAGGTAACAAGGGAGCTAGAGAGCAGGAGGTATTGGGAGGAAAGGAGAGGACAAGTTGGGTAATACTGTATCTGCAGATGAGGTTGGTGATGTAGCTGGCGGTGATGTTGTGGATTTATTACCTTTTTATGTACTAATGCATAGAGAGATTAAAGGGTGATCTTTAATATATATCTGAAGTTCTGATTTAACTGTGTGTAGTTTCAGTGTGCTGAGACAGGAGATATTTGGCACCCTCCAAAATGGTAATCTAACTTTTCTTACATACTGTACCTGTTTTTGGTAAATAAAGTTGAATAAGTAGGAAATTAAATGTCATAAGTAAGCGTGCACAGTTATAATAATTTAAGACTGAATATTTTGATTTTTAATATATAACTGAATAAAAGGGTATATTTAATATTTAATGTATGCAGTGTGTCAGCAGGGGGGAAGGGGCCATAATTAAAAAGGAAACCTTGTTATTTATGTGCAAAGGACAAGGATAGAGAAGGGGGTTTATTATACTATGCTTATGTAGCAACCTCCTAGTTAGGCCGCTAGGATGTTAGGAAAATTAACTTCTTGGCTCCTCTGTAATCAGTAGAGCAGCTGGTGATTGCTTTTAGCTGTTCTGCATCTCACAGGCTGCCTGTTTGATTGCTCTCCCCTGCTTTTTAGAAGCTTCTGGAACATAGGAGGTTGGGCAAATGGTAGCCTGAATATTTATTGTGACAATCCCTGGGGAGACGGACGCAGTAGGTGGCTTGCACATAAATAGTCTGAGGCCTGGAGAAGCCTGGCTTATCCTGCTGGAGGAGTTCCCAGCCTAAGGGGCACTGCCCCTCCAGGCAGACTGCTGAAGAGTGCTGCATGTTCATTGAGGTCCCAGATGTGGCATAGCTGGGGGGCTAAAATCCCTTGCTGAAGCTATTTAAGAAACTTTCACCTAAGGTCCTGGTCTGGAGAGCTCATTGAAGAGTGCCCAATGAAAGTATGATAAAATATCAAATATCTATAGCTGAGGTTGAAACCTGGGCCTTCGGTGACATGGTGGAGAGAAGCCTGATGAACTACCCCACCTATCGAAGGAGTTGGCAACAACTGATCATAGTATTATTGTGTTTATATACTGTATATGTACTATAGAGCTTGGCTTTAGTTTTCTTCCTGATGAAGCGGGCAGCTAAGCATAACTAACACGATTGTCGGCTTTACATGTGTTGTGTTTTTATCATCTTTATGTGAGTAGTTTGTGTTTGAACACAAAAATGTAATTGTATACGTGAGCACTTTGATCTTTTCTTTCTACCCATGACCTGAGATTGTGAGAGAAGTTTATGGTCCGTGATAACCCTTTTGATACCTGCATGCATGACCACCTGTTTGCACAGGGGTCCATGCCATAAGGTGAGAGTTATTAGTTAGACCGGAGGTGGAGGGATTTTCACGCTACTGTGGAAAAAAAAAATTGCTTACGTCAGAGCTACAGTTTGAATTTAAAACGTTTGTGTGAACTGTGAAGTTAAGTCATGGATTGTGGAAACTAACTAGTGTCGGGTGATTGTATATAGTGTATACCACATTTACCACTGACTTATGCAGAGTTGCAATGCAAGGAGATCAGATAAAAGTAGTTGGATCTGTATGTGCGTTATAATTAATTGAAATTAGTCGATTAATAGATTAAAAAAAAAATCGATTAATCGAACACAAAATTTTTAATCAGTAACAGCCCTAATATTTTATCATAGTTCAAGTGGTCCTGTCAAAGTCCTTAACTTTAGATTTCAGGGTTCTTTCTTGTGCAGATTATTTTCTAGGATGTGGCACTGGACACTTTACATCCAATATTTAGAAGTACCCTTTGGGTATTCCTTCCTCCCATCCATTATTTTTTTAAATGCCCAGTGTAAGCTGGAATGGGTCTGACTGTCCGAGTTCATTGTGAGGCTCAACCTCTCCATCACTGAAGAGTGTCCGTAATACTGGGAGGAGGCATCTGGTGATTCTGTGACATTGTGAGTACTGACCTGAGCTCTGGGTCCTAGTGACTTGTGCTGTATTCCTTTGGGTGCAAGAGTCAACGGTAGTTCTGTCTGGATAGCTTCTAAAAAGGGACCACCATCCTTATTTTCTCCTGCATAGAGACTGTTCAGGGAGGCTTAGCAAAGTGGGGTATCCTCCTGAGAATATTCAGTAAATCTGCAGTATCCCGTATCACACTACACCACACCCAAGGTCTTTGGCAATACAAAAGCCTAAAAAGACTTTACCTAGACCAGTGATGGCAAACCTTGGCACCCCAGGTGTTTTAGAACTACATTTCCCATAATGCTCATCTACACTGCAGAGTGCATGGGCATCATGGGAAATGTGGTTCCAAAACATCTGGGGTGCCAAGGTTCGCCATCACTGACCTAGACTGATTATTGAGCCAAGATTGATTGAAATATTGACGTGTGCCTGACTGCCTCTGCACTAATCTTTGGAATGAACCAGATAAATTACAACGGCTCCTTTGGGGTAGCACTACATTGCCACATTTCGTGAAGGCATTATTTCTACATACTGTATATTGGACATGTGCACTGCCAAAAAGTTTTTGTTTTTTTTCGTTTCATTTGTTTGTTTGTTTTTCGGATCGTTTGTTATGATTGATGTTCAGTATTTTGAATTCATAACTTCGGATAAATTCAAATAAATTCCATTCCATTCATTTAGATGCAGTATTCATTATTTCAATCATTTGAAAACTCGAATAAATTCTAATTCGTTACATTCCATTAGTTTAGATGCGGAATTTGTTATTTTTGATAATTTGTAATAATTTGAAAATCCGAAAATTTGAAAGAACGAAAATGCGAAATTCAAAAATTCGAAAGAACGAAAATCCAAAAAATTCAAAAATCCGAAAGAACAAAAATCTGAAAATCCGAGGATTCAAAAGAACGAAAATCCGAAAATAAGAACAAAAATCCAAACATAAAAAAGAACTAAAATCTGAAAGTTCGAAAATCTGAAAGAACAAAAATGTTGTTTATTTATATTATAATTAAAATATTTTGTTTATTAACCATTATTATAGTATTTTATTATTATTATTTTTTAATAATAAATAATAATAAAAACTATAATAATCCAAAATGATTTGTAACTTAGGATAAATTCGTATTTGTTATGTTCACTAACAGTGAAATTCGAAAGAAAATTCCAATACCTATAATTTAAAAGTTTATGACTATTATTATAGTTTTTATTATTATTTATTATTAATAAATAATAATAAACTATAATAATGGTTCATAAACTTAGATTTTAATTATAATAGAAATTATCCAAATATTTTTTGTTCTTTTGAATTTTGGAATTTTACGATTTTCGTACTTATTTTTGGATTTACGTTCTTTCTGAATTTCGTTCTTATTTTCATATTTTTGTTCTGATTTTCCGATTTTTGTTCTTATTTTCCGATTTTTGTTCTTATTTTCCGATTTTTGTTCTTTCTGATTTTCACATTTTTATTCAAATTTTCACATTTTCGGATTTTTCGAATTTCGGATTTTTTAATTTTCAGATTTTCATTCTTTTTAAAAATGTGTTTTTAGAAAAAATTTGTTACATGGTCTTTCCTTTTCCAAATTGACGACTATGCCTAATTGTAACGAAGAACGAATTGGGAATGAAACAAATTGCACGTTTACTGTATATGACTCTTAAAATGAGAAAGATAAGATTTAGTTATTTCATTGATAGGCTACCCTTCATAGCATATCCTTTAAGAATTCTGTTTATTACTCTTCTAGTGTGGTCAATGCCTGAAACCATGGAAAATCTTCCTCATCTGTGGTTTGATGTGCGCCATCGCCACTGCCGTTGGAGTCTTGACCACTGTGTTTGTTTTAATGGACCGATTTCCAGCAAATACCGTTGATCCCAGCGTTCAGGCTACAGCCCCCTCCACAACACAGCCCAGTGATCCGAGGAGTTGCTCAGAATATGTTTTTTCTCTCTCGAAAATAAAGGTAGGGCAAATTCACTTTATTCCCAGGGTGGAACTGGCCCATTACACTGTGTTTTGTTTTTGTGATTTTTGACAATGACTTTATCACAATGATTTTTATCTGATAATGACTGCATGTATGCTAAGAGTAAATTGGTTATAGGAACCCAAATGAAAACTGAAAATGATGTTTTATTGACTTTGCTAGACAACAAACATTTTTTAACCCCTTCTATACCGGGCACTTATACACCTTCTTGCCCAGACCGATTTTCAGCTTTCATCGCTGTCGCACTTTGAATGACAATTGCGCGGTTATGCAACACTGTACTCAAACTATATTTTTATAATTTTGTTCCCACAAATAGAGCTTTCTTTTGGTGGTATTGATCACCTCTGGGATTTTTATTTTCTGCTAAATAAATAAAAAAAAGACCGAAAATTTGGAAAAAAATACTTTTTTTTGTTTCTGTTACAAAACTTTGTAAATAAGTAAGTTTTCTCCTTGACTGATGGGCACTGATGGGGCTGCACTGATAAGGCGGCACTCAATGGCACCAATGAGGTGGCACTGATGACGTGGCACTGATGACGTGGCACTGATATTTTGCACTCATGGGGCACTGATAGGTGGCACTGATATGTAGCACTGATGGGTACACATAGGTGGCATGGATGGGCACTGATAGGTGGCAAGGATGTACATTAATGGATGGTACTGATAGATGCCAATCAGTGCCAAACAATAATGCCTGCCAATCAGTGATGCCCATTGTGGGCACTGATTGGCATCCGTTGTGGGCACTGATTGACATCCCTGGTGGCCATGTGTGGTATACATGATGGTGACTAGTGGTGGCATGCCTGGTGGTCCTGGTCAGGTGTCATCTCTGGTGGTTCAGTGTGGGCATCCTGGGGGGATGGCTGCACTGATAATCAATCAGCATAAACCCCCCTGTCAGGAGAGCAGCCGATTGGCTCTCCTCTACTCCTCTACGTCTGATGGACGCGAGTTAGGAAAGTCCGATCAACGGCTCTTCCTGTTTACATTGTGATCAGCCGTAATTGGACATGGCTGATCACATGGTAAAGAGTCTCCGTCAGAGACTCTTTATCGAGATCGGAGTTGCAGTGTGTCTTACTGACACACCGCAATAACGCGATGGGGGAGCGCACAGCAGCTTAATATCCTGGCGACATCATATAACGTCCGGTCAGGATATCGCAATCACTCTGCCGACGTCATATTGCTATATGGCGAGCGACAAGTGACTAAAGTACTGCACATGTGAAATAAACTCAGAAAAACATGCTGCATATACAAGCGAAATCATCTTTTGAACAGCTTAAAACTAATTATGAAGTCACCTAACAATGCTAAAAAGTCAGATAAAAAACACTAGTGCACCTATCATAGCACACATTAATATATTTAAATAAATGAAATAACTATAATGAAATTGAAAGTAAAAAAAAAAAAAAAAACACATCTTTCTTTCCTAGTTGAAAGTAGTTATAAACCCATAAATACATCCAGTGAAGTGACTGGTCTTAGGTGATACACAGAGATTAAACAAGTCCTCTAACATAAGTTGTACCTGTTTAGCTGCAGTGTTCCCTTTGCTACAGCTATTTAATGTCCAGAATTTATAAAGCTTGTAAGGGCTATGAGAAAGCAGGGTGTGGGAGCTGAAATTACATGCTGGAGAGAAGGGACACCCCCCTCACTCGGCACACAGGACTAGAGCTGAGACCGCCAATCACAGGCTGTGTGCTGGAGATCCTTTCCCTGTCACCTTTTTCCTCTCCTGGAGTCAAAAAAACTTTTAAGAAGTGATTGAAGCAGATAGCAGAGGAATGAAGAAGCAGAGATGATACTTTGTACTCTTAATTGAGACACTCTATAGAGGGATATGCTTTGTTCATATTTCATGTCTGAGGGTTTACAACCTGCTGCTCCTATGTTCATGTGATCTAGAGCCAAGGCAAAAGTTCCCATCCTCTTAGGCTACCATTAGTAAACTGCACAACATCTATTGGATTTATCCAAACAGACCCTGAAGATGTTTAGCAAGACATTGTCAAGTTAGCCAACCAGAAAAATTAGCATGAAGCTAACACAAGTTAAACTAGAAAATGCATTTCCTGGAGAAAATGCGTGGGGATGCTGAATAGCATCAAAACTGCCCCATCATATTGCCCCCATCAAAACTGCCCATCATATTCCTCTATTATAAATCAGTATGTGGTGTGGCTGTGCTCTCCCCCACTGCCCATCCCTGTGTATAAGAAGTGTTGGTAACCATGGAAACAAAACAGACAACAAAAGCCTGGCTGCCCTAAATTTAATGACATTTTCTGAAATTATCACTAAACTTAAACAGCTTTTTCCACAAAAACTGTAAAAGATATCAAGATATAGCCAGATAGCTGAATATTTTGTGAAAATTTTAAAGTTTGTTTGGCGTCTGTAGGTGAAAGTATGAAGGAGCTGAAACCTTTGGCAGCGGAAGAAGATTTTACGGATTTTAAGCATGCTCTCATTGACTTCAATGTTAAAAAAAGTATTAAAAAGCTTAATATTTTAAAAAGTATAAATAGTAGAAAAAAAGTTGAAGGATAGCACACATCGACTGAAAGAGCTGAACATTTTAAAAGTGGAATGGCTTTAATAGCTGAAAGCAGTCCCACTAATAACAATGTTCCCTATACTGTTGGGCTTGTCTGCAACAACCTCCTGTTTCTGAGGGCTCCAGCAAACTGCCCAATATCTGCTCTACATCTCTGTTCAACAGTGTGTGTTCTGCCCCACTTCTATGTCCTGTTTCTATATTGTATTGAACTGCATGGGTTATTATTGTTATGTAGTATGCTGACATCTAGTGGAGGTGTTGGGCCCTAGAACTTGTTTACTATATGATTCTGGTTTCTACCTCTGTTTTTCCCTTCTGTTAGTTAGATCAGTCCTATCTAGACCCTCCCCAGTTCTTCCATGTTCCTTCAATCAGTGTTATGCCCCATACACACGGTTGGTTACACACGGTTGGAATTTCCGACGGAAAAAGTCAGATCGGATTATGTTGTCGGAAAATCCAATCGTGTGTGGGCTCTATCAGACTTTTTCTGTCGGAATTTCCGACGGAAAAAGTTTGAGAGCTGGATCTAGAATTTTCCAACAACAAAATCCGATCAGACTTTTTCCGATCGTGTGTAGAGAATTCTGACGCACAAAGTGCCACGCGTGCTCAGAAAAAATTTGGAGACGAAAGCTATTGGCTACTGGCCTCAACGTAGTCCCGTTGTTTGGTATAACGTCACCTTGTTCCGAACTATCGGATTTTCCGACAACTTTGTGCAACCGTGTGTATGCAACACAAGTTTCAGCCAAAATTCGTCGGAAAAAATCAGACGGATTTTGTGGTTGAAATGTCCGACCGTGTGTATGGGGCATTAGTACTTTGCAAAGACAGGGCTTGGGAAAGTCAATGTCTTCTAAAGCCTCGTACACACGATCAGATTTTCTGACGAGAAATGTTCGATGACAGGCTGTTGGTGGTAAATCCGACCAAGTGTACACTCCATCGGACAATTGTTGTCGGACTTTCCGCCAACAAATTTTGGCTAGCAGGTTTTCAAATTTTCCACGTACAAATTTGTGTTGTTGGATTTTCCGAGCGTGTGTACACAAGTCCATCGGACAAAAGACCAACGTACAAACACGCATGCTCGGAAGCAAGGACTAGCCGGAGAATTAACATTTGTGACGTGGCAAATTATGAAATCTTGAAATACAGCGCACATTCTCTTCTTCTTTAATGGGATAATAATGAAGCTGCTTGGTTATACTGATGGAGTTATTGCAAAAAAAAAAATATTTTTTATTATTTGTGCAAGTTACCACAACACCATTATCCCATAGTTTTTAAGATCAAAGATACAACTATGTTGGTGTCCCTTGTTAATTTTACATAGTTTTTTTTTTTAAATGTAACTGCTTACTCCCAAACTGTCATTTGAAGTAAAACACATAGCCAAGTATTATTCTACACCTTTTTTTTTATTGTGCATCAAAAAAAGAAAACAAATAAAATTAGACATGCTATTTGCCAATAGCACTTAACCAAAAAGTGCATTCTATGCATCCAAAAATATAGAAAATATACCAAATCAAATCATTATTCAACCAAAAAAAATTATGTCAAAGCAATAACTCCAAGTCCAATAATAAATAACATGTTATCTGTTCTGATTCCGCAACATGGCTGGTTGACTAATGGCCGTTCAGAAATGAACTCGTGAAATGAAAAGCGTGAAATGAAAAGCGCAAAATTAAAAGTGTGAATCAATAGTAGAAGGACCCCAAAGGGTGGCACTAAAGAGCTGTAAAACAACGTAGTACGTCACTACGTTTGTGATTGTTGGCCAACAATTGTGTGGCCGTGTGCATGCAAGACAAGTTTTGGCCAACACCCTTCCGACAAAAGTCCACGGTTTTGTTGACCAACAATCTGATCGTGTGTATGCGGTTTTACACTTCAAAAGACTGGAAAAACATCCTGCAATTAGCCGAAGTAAAATTGCAATTGGATTCAACTTCTGTGCCTTATAGAAGAGTTAAGCTTCCTGCGGATGGTGCCAAGTCAGCGGGTGATCATACTGTTTGGACAGACTGGGTCTAAGGGGGTATGTCAATGCATAAAGAGGCATTTGAAAAAGAACAATGTGCAACCTAATATTACAGAGGTTACCTTGACTTGACTTTTTAACAGTGTAAAAAAAATGTTTAATTATATTACTTGGTATATTTATATTGTTTTTCTACTTTCCATAGAATGAGACATTTGAGGGAGGTGGGATACAATGTGCGAAATACAGAGAGAACCATTTGAATTATACAAGTTTAGAAGAGCTCATTTTTGGAACATCCATCCATAACCATCAAGCTGGAATATCCTTGTGTGTTTTATATCTAAAACCCGGGGGGCTACGTGTCCCACACTGGAATCTGCAGGCCAATGTTCATGGGTTTGTCATCCAGGTAACTACAGAAATATATGACTGAACAACTGTAAATAGATGTTATTTTAATGAAAATTAAAAAAAAATATTCATGGCACAAATGTAGATTTGCTATATGCAATGCAAGATCCACTGCTTGTCTTTGTTAAAATAAATTTGTATCTACTGCTATATCTGTATCACATATATCTATCATAACATACAGGAGACTCAGTTCCCTAAACTGCGGCCCTTTGCTTGCCTTTATCTGACCTTCGAGGGACTATTCCTTATTCCTCCCACTGACACAACAATAGGACAATAATTCCTGCACTGATATCAACAATGGTGCGCTATTCCTCAAATGACACCGACGATGGGGCGCTATTTCTCCCACTGACACCAGCAATAGGACAATACTTTCTGCACCGATATAAAAAATGGGGCACTATTCTTCCCAGTATTGTAGTTTTCTCTGGATTTTGCTATCGCTGGATGTGGCTCTGTAGTTTGGAGATTCCTAATGCCGCGTACACACGAGCGGAATGTCCGACAGAAAAAGTCTGACGGAATCTTTTTATCGTATATTTTTCGACTTTTTTTTTTCAAAAATTCTGACGAACCTAGAAATAGAACATGTTTTAAATCTTTCCAACTGAACCAATTCCTATCGGGAAAACCACTAGTTTGTATGCTATTCCGACGGACCACAAACGACACATGCTCTGAAGCAAGTACGAGACAAAGGCTATTGACTACTGGCTATTGAACTTCCTTTTTCTAGTCCCGTTGTACGTGTTGTGTGTCACCACGTTCTTGACGATCGGACTTTGGTGTGGTCATGTGTACGCAAGACAGTTTCAGTGTAACTCAGTCGGAACTCCGTCGGAAAAACCTTCAGAGTTTATTCCGACGGGAAAACCGGTCATGTGTACACGGCATAAGAGTCTTGGTTGGGATGGGATCTCCAACCCTGTGTCCGGGTGTTGCGGACAGCCAGCAGGGTGTGTGCCCAGGTGCACACAGCCCATATAACACTGGACTGGTGAGAGCAGGAAGTTGTGGAAGTTGGAGTGTGAGTAGTGGCTGCTATTTAGATTCTGAGCCCTGTCAGAGAACCTGGTTGTCTCTGTCTGACACTACATCCCTGGTAGGGTTGCCACATCATCCCTTTAATCCAGGACACATATTAATTACACAGGTTCTGAGGCTGATTTAATCAAGATAAGGCACCAAGTGAGTTTAATTGCCACATTCATTAGCCAAAGAACCTGTGTAATTAATGTGTATCCTGGATTAAAGGGATGATGTGGCAACCCTAATCCCTGGTGAGGGGGGAACTTCTTGTCTGAAGGACTGCGAAGGTCGGGACGGCTACACGGGCTTGGGAGACCAGAAGAGGGTCTGGGAGGCTGGGAGAGCCAAGGTGGCTAGCAAGTCCAAGGGGGCTGGAGTAAGTCCTGAAGTTTTGGAAACAGTGAGCAAACCCAGGGGGGCTGAAGAATCTTGTTAAGGCCAGGACTAGGCCTGCACAGCATGGTACTGCAACCAAGGCTGAGTGAACCTTGAGAGCCAGGTGGCTTGGCAGTTTCATTTGTTGCATTGTTGGAGAAGAACCCCTGTGTGGGCAATCTGTATAAACTTTTATTTTGTTCCTTTTAATAAAAATAGGCTGCTACGCCCTTAAACCTGATAACTGATTGCCGTTGACTCGCTGTAAAAAAATGCATCTATCAATGAGCTAAACACCCCCAATATCACAATCTCCAAATGAGATTAACATGCCCACCCCCATAATTATATCAAAATAGATATATGAAATCTTTGCAGAGGGCCCTGTTGTGTAATGTACTTTGTGATTGCAATATACTAACATTGCAATAGGAGGCGCTCTTCTCTCACGAGAGTACATTCTCCTTATACACATGCACAGGGATGGTCAGTAGGGCTCTGATAACTAGCTTCTTGTATGCATTGTGATATCATGAACATAGGCTCATCTATTTAGGAACTTGGCATACATGAGTTGACACCCTTTTCTAAGCATGTAGTAGAGAGTAAAGGGGAAGGTGGTGGGGAAGTTTGTAGTGGTGTTTCTTGTCAGCTTTGTCAGCTCTTTAGTGTGGAAATGGCCAGCTTGGTCAGGATTATGGTGTTCCGTAGAGCAAATATGTTTCTGCATTAGTTTTAAGTGCAAGTAATGCCGTCCATTAACATTGACATTACCAAACGTGTTCTTGATGTTGTTATGGATGGCAGCAATTTAGAAATAGAAAAAGTAGAAATGCAATTGCCTTTATTGTTATGGCAAAATTAAAATTTGCAACAAAATTATATTGCCACTACTCACCCTAAAAAACATAAACTCAATATACATTACGCTCACAGAATACAAGAACGAAATTATCAGACAATAATTTTAATGGTAGGTTTATTTTAACAGTGAGTGAGAGAATAACAACAAAAATATTCAAAACGCATTTTAAAAAGTTACAAATTGATTTTCATTTTAATGAGTGAAAAAAGTATTTGACCCCTTCGCAACTATGACTTAGTACTTGGTGGCAAAACCCTTGTTGGCAATCACAGAGGTCAGACATTTCTTATAGTTGGCCACCAGGTTTGCACACATGTCAGGGGGGATTTTGTCCCACTCCTTTTTGCAGATCGTCTCCAAGTCATTAAGGTTTTGAGGCTGACGTTTGGTAACCTTCAGCTCCCTCCACATATTTTCTATGGGATTAAGGTCAGGAGACTGGCTAGGCCACTCCAGGAACCTAATGTGCATCTTCTTGAGCCACTCCTTTGTTACCTTAGCCGTGTGTTTTCGGTCATTGTCATGCTGGAATACCCATCCACGACCCATTTTCAATGCCCTGGTTGAGGGAAGGAGGTTCTCACCCAAGATTTGACAGTGCATGGCCCTGTCCATTGTCCTTTTGATGCAGTGAAGTTGTCCTGTCCCCTTAGCAGAAAATCACCCCCAAAGCATAATGTTTCCACCTCCATGTTTGACAGTGGGGATGGTGTTCTTGGGATCATAGGCAGCATTCTTCTTCCTCTATTCAGTTGTTCATTAGAAAACTAAACATGTGCTTTCTTGAGCAGGGGGACCTTGCAGGCACTGCAAGATTTCAGTCCTTCACAGCATAGTGTGTTACCAATTGTTTTATTGGTGGCTATGGTCCCAGCTGCCTTGAGATCATTGACAAGATTGTAGTTCTGGGCTAATTCCTCACATGATCATTGAAACGCCACGAGGTGAGATCTTGCATGGAGCCCCAGACAGAGGGAGATTGACAGTTATTTTGTGTTTTTTCCATCTGTGAATAATCATACCAACTGTTGTCACCCTCTCACCAAGCTGCTTGACGATGGTCTTGTAGCCCATTCCAGCCTTGTGTAGGTCTACAGTGCTCTGCTAAAAATTAGAAATCTACAATTCATGATACATTAGTGTGATGGTCATTGGGAAGAATGGTCCTTACACTTGTAGTCATTGGGAAGAATGGTCCTTACACTTGTAGTCATTGGGAAGAATGGTCCTTACACTTGTGGTCATTGGGAAGAATTACCTCCTTACAGATAGCTAAAAAGATCAATGGGATCTTGGGAACAGTGGGAACTTATCTGAGAGGCAGACATTGCCCAATGCTGAAGGAACCCCTAGCAACCTCTGGAGGAACCCTAGTTGAGAATCACTGTCCTAGGAAGTGCTTTCTAACTGTGGGGGGAATGCTGTGACTGGAGGAAAACAGAAACACAAGATCTCCATCTTCTTCCCTTGCAGAATGGTGGTTTGCCTTCTTTACATAGGCAGGCCGCGGTTCTGCCTCTCCTGTGAATGATCGGTGAGACACGGCGGCCATCGCAGCCACCAGACCCGCTGATTGGCTCCCACTGTGTCCAATCATAGTGGGAGCAGGGCTCCGGCAGCGTGTACATCTCAGACCTGAAGAGAGAAATCACGTACAGGTATGTGATTTTGCGCTTAGGGGCAGCCCTGCCGCATTATATGTACGTGGGGTGGTTCTAAAGCGGTTAAAGTATAGAATGTATTAAGGTTAAACAAATGACTTGCCTTTAGAACCACTTTAATTCAAATAAATGATGACCAGGATGAGGTAGAATCATTCCCTAGTTTTTCTGCTCTACAAAAGCAACAAAACTTATACACTATATTACCAAAAGTATTGGGACACTGGCCTTTACAGGCACATGAACTTTAATGGTATCCCAGTTTTAGTCCATAGGGTTCAATATTGAGCAGCTTCAACTCTCATGGGAAGGCTGTCCACAAGGTTTAGGAGTGTGTCTATGGGAATTTTTGACCATTCTTCCAGAAGCACATTTGTGAGGTCAGGCACTGATGGGAACGAGAGGGCTTGGCTCGCAGTCTCCGCTATAATTCATCCCAAAAGTTTTCTATCGGGTTGAGGTCAGGGCTATACTATATTGGCAAAAGTATTGGTACACCTGCTTTTACACGCACATGAACTTAAATGGCATCCCAGTCTTAATCTGTAGGGTTCAATATTGAGGTGGCCCACCCTTTGCAGGTGTTCTATCGGGTTGAGGTCAGGACTCTGTGAAGACCAGTCAAGTTCTTCCATCCCACACATCCATGTCTTTATGGACCTTGCTTTGTGCACTGGTCCAAATCATTTGGTGAAGGGAGAATAATGGTGTGGGGTTATTTTTCAGGGGTTGGGCTTGGCCCCTTAGTTCCAGGGAAGGGAACTCTTAAGACAGTGGTCATCAACCTTGTCCTCAGGGCCCACTAACAGGCCAGGTTTGCAAGATAACTGAAATACATCACAGGTGATATAATTTGCTGCTCAGTGATTGCAGTATTCTAGTCTGCATCTCTCCAAGGTAATACATAAAACCTGGCCTGTTAGTGGGCCCTGAGGACATTGTTGATGACCACTGTCTTAAGGCATCAGCATACCAAGACATTTTGGACAATTTCATGCTCCCAACTTTGTGGGAACAGTTTGGGGATGGCCTCTTCCTGTTCCAACATGACTGCACACCAGTGCACAAAGCAAGGTCCATAAACATAAGAATAAGCAAGTCTGGGGTGGAGGAATTTGACTGGCCTGCACAGAGTCCTGATCTCATCCAATTTTAGAGTGTATTGTAAGTAAACATTTTACAATCGTTTTTCCTTTGTTTTCAAGGGAACAGTGTGGGTCGGTATAATAGGAGAAGAGGAATCAAATATAACTGGCAATGTTGTGACATTCACAGTTACATGTGGCCAGGTGTTCTTTGTGCCCAGGCTCAGCATACAATGGATAAAGAATATTGGGGACACAGAGGCCACTGTGGCTCTTTATTTTTCAACTTCTGAGGAATTCTTCACCACCGAACTGGATGTGCTGTTTTCTGAAACTGATAAGGATATACTGATAAGGACACTCAGGGTAAGTCATCCTTTGCCACTGGATATTCTAGTCTAGATTTGTCAACTGTTAAACCTCACAGTAGCAAAAAGGTAAGGTTACCAGTACCTACAGTATTCAGGTTTTCATACTATCACCATATCTAAGACCACTTTTTAGTTCAGAGCTATATAGAGACCTATTTCCTGAGACTCAGGACACCTGCTAAGGAGTAGAGATAAATACATAGACCAGTGTTTTTCAACCTTTTTTCAGTCAAGGCACCCTTTAACCACTTCAGCCCCAGAAGATTTGGCTGCTCAATGGCCAGGCCATTTTTTGCGATATAGCACTGCATCGTTTTAATTGACGATTGCGCAGTCGTGCGACGTTGTCCCCAAACAAAATTTACATCTTTTTTTTCCCACAATTAAAGCTTTAATTTGGTGGTATTTGATCATCTCTGCGGTTTTTATTTTTTGTGCTATAAGCAAAAAAAGACTGACAATTTTGAAAGAAAACGAAGCTAATATTTTCCTCAGTTTAGCCCGATATGTATTCTTCTACATATTTTTGGTAATAAAAATCACAATAAGCGTATATTGAGTGGTTTGCGCAAAAGTTATGGCATCTACAATATAGGGGAAAGATTTATAGCATTTTTATTATTATTTTTTTTTTTACTAGTAATGGTGGTGATCTGCGATTTTTATAGGGACTGCGACATTATGGCGGACAGATCGGACACTTTTGACACATTTTTGGGACCATTGGCATTCATACAGTGATCAGTGCTATAAAAAATGCACTGATTACTGTGTAAATGTCACTGACAGGGAAGGGGTTAACAGTAGGGGGCGATCAAGGGGTTAACCGTGTTACCTAGGGAGTGATTCTAACTGTGGGGGGATGGGACTGCCTGAGGAGATTGTTGTTCATACTTAGTTGGAACAACAGATCGCTCTCCTCACCCCTGACAGAATGGAGATATGTCTGTTTACATTAACAGATCTCCGTTCTGTCTCTGTGTGGAGCAATCGTGGGTACCCAGTGGTCGCGATGACCAACTGGCATGCGTATCGGCTCTGGCGGTGTGTGAGCGCCCCCAAGTGGTCAAAAGGTGAACCAACGTACAGCTACACCAGTTCGCCCAGAGGGGACAACCTGCCACAGTATAACTGCGGGGCTGGTCGGGAAGGGGTTAAAGCTCTTGAATCTGAGTCATCTTGAGTCACCCCGTTCTAAAATGTAAAAAAAACGAAACGAATCGTTTTACATAAAATAGTAACATCCACGTAGGACACCCAACATTAGAGTTGATTTATTCTTCTAAAAAACACTGGTACTGAAAATGTTTCCATCATTTCTCTTAAACCTTGGTTTCGCTCTCTCACTCAGATAATGTGACCCCAGTGCTGATAGAGAGGGTCAAACAAGATGCTGTGTAGGCCCCTGATGTCCTCCTTATCAATCGATGATGTCATTGGTTGTTAGGATGCCGGAAGCTGAAGGTTTCCATGGTGCACACTGAAAACCTATTAACTAAAAGAAAAAAAAAACGTCATCCATCTGCTGGCTTGTATACAATTTTTGGGCAATTTTTAGGCATATTGTCAAAGTACCCCTGCAGAAACTTGAATACACCCTGGTTGATAAAGGCTGACATAGAATAAAAAAAACACAGTGTAAATATGGTAAGTGACCCTGGAAAAGCCAGTTTTGGTAGAGAAAAGGCACCTGATAGCTTAGAGCAGGTAACCCTATAGAGCCACTGGAGACAGGTAGGTTTTGCCCACAAACGGAAGAGGGCTCCTTTGTGGAAGATAAGGTGTGTGGCAATGGTCACCAGAACAAATAGAGAGGGTGTACAACCTATCAACAGTTGTACAAATATAATAGTTTGCTTTCCCTAATATACATATATTTATTTATGCTCTCTACACAGAAATAAGGTTTCTAAAAAATAACATGCATTATTCTGAATATTTACTGTCTTATGTGTGATTAAACACTATTTTGTCAAGACCTTTTGACGTCTTTGCATAAAACCAGTAAACCACATGGGGAAAACATACCAGCTGTGCATCCAATGCAGCACCACAAGGGTTCTTTGGGACTCTTACGTCCATTTTTATTATATATGGATCAGATGGGTGCAGTAGGAGCTAGATATGGCCCACATCTGTCTAGCTATCAAATACACAGAGTGAATAGGTATTTTTACTGACTTAAAGTAGGCTCCCATCAAACCCAGCACACTTCATGCAGAAACAAATGGAAGGGTGTTCAGGAAACTCATCTCCTATCCTGTGGACTAAGGTTGTTCCTTTGGAAGGAAAACATGTGCCAGGGTCATGTCCAGGACAAGGTCTAGATGTTCCAGTTGGTATGATGGCTTCAGGGTCCATTTCTTGAGATTGAAGACCCAGTCAAACTCCTGCAGGACTTGCACTGTGTGCTGTACATTAGCTCACAGAAGAGCTAAGACTAGGGCCAGCACCTTCATGAAAACTTGCGGTCCCATGGCTAAGCCAAAAGGCAGAACCACAAACTGGTGTTCATCCTCGATTGGCATGCATTCCAACTGCTTATTGCAGGGGAGTTCAGCTAACCAGCATTCTAGCAGTACTTGCCTCATGTTCAATGGCATTAGGCACAAAAGTTGTTGGACAGACTCTCCCAATCCATCAAAGCAGAAGCGCAATGCTCCTAGGGCAAGCTCCAAGTGCTGTCTGGCCCATGAGCCAAACTGAAAGGCTACCATATACTCTGCCCATACTAGAAGAGCATGACACACTCCCATGGATGCAGTGGCAAGTTGCACGACCACACTGGCCCCGCAAAAGGAGACCTTACAAAGAAACTCAAGTTTTAATCTGCATGGGCCTTAAACACCAGTACATCATCCAACACTACAGGAAGGGCTCTATTTAAATAAGACACTGCAGAGTCCACAGAAGGGAATTTTTGCAAAACACTCTTCCATTGGGTATTATATAGTTACATAGTAGGTGAGGTTGAAAAAAGACACAAGTCCATCAAGTCCAACCTATTGTTCCCCAGTATCTGTTGTGCCTCAAAAAGCAGGGAGACAGCAACAGGGGACCCCCACAATAGAGACTATAACTCATTTGGGGAGCAGAGCTGGAGAACTGGCTCAGTCTTCACCTTATCCAGAAGAGGCATATCCAATAGAGTCTTAGGGAGAAGACCACAGCCCTGGCCCTGTAAAGCACCCCACAAGCTAATTCACAGATGCAACCACCTGTCAAAGTGAGCACCACAGATGGGATCCAGTGCCAAATCAGCTAACAGGTAGTCTTCTTTGACTGGGGTCTGGGTATTCTGCCTCTGGAAGGGAAACATCAATAAGTACCAATCTGGAAAATTGCCACTGCTATAGAGTACTGAGGATCAGCAGAGGAAGGCAGTTCAAGTAGAAATTCATACAGTAATGCCCCGTACACACGAGAGGGATTAAGTCTGACAGACCTCCAAAGGAGTTCCGACGGAGTTCTGGCGGACTTTTCGACCGAACGGACTTGACCACACACCATCACACCAAACTCCGACGGAGTCGAACGTGATGACGTACGACTGGATTCGACGTAGGAAGTTCCTAGACAGTAGCCAATAGCTGCCCTAGCGTCGGTTTTAGTCCGTCGGAGTAGCACACACACGAGCGGATTTTTCAAAGGGGACCGGGTCCGGCGGAGTTCCGTCGGGAAAATTTAAAGCATGCTTCATTTCTAAAGTCCGTCAGACTTTAGCTTCGCTAAAGTCCGTTGCAGCCCACACACGATCGGATAGTCCGCCGGACTCAGTCCGTCGGAGTTTGGATGTCGAAAAGTCCGCTCGTGTGTACGGGGCATTAGGAAGAAAAGGTTTTCTCCGCAGAGAAAGAAAGGTCCAACAGCTATGGACAGTAACAAAATGGGGAGGCAAATCCAGGCGTCAGATTTATAGCTATTCACTCCTATTGCTGTCAATCAAATTCTGTGATGAGAGAAAGGGAGTCGAGGCCCTACCACTCTGTCTTTGTCAATAGATGCAGACAGGGTGGCTCGGGAGCAAGCCTGCAAGAGTGCCCCCATAGAAAGTGGCTTTCTTTGGGGGCACTCGGCAGGTGGGGAGGAGCCAGGAGTGCTGGGGAAGAGGAGGATCAGGGCTGCTCTGTGCAAAACTATTGCACAGTGCAGGTATGTATGGCATGTTTATTATTTTATTTAAAAAAAACAAAGCATTACAATTACTTTAAGAAAACAAAACCAGCAAGCAACAAGCAGTATAACAAAAGCAGCAAGAAACAAGCAGTATAAAATCTGAAAGCAACAATCAGCATCACAAAAAACACACACAACAATCAGTTTAAAAAAACTAAGAAAACCAGTAAACAATAAACAGTAGAACAAAACCAGTAAGAAACAGACAGTATAAAACCAGCGAGCAATAATCAGCATCACAATATTACCAAGCAACAATTAATATAACAAATCTAGCAAACAACAAGCAGTATAAAAAAAACAGCAAGCAGCAAACAGTATAGAAAAAAATTAGAATCACGCTACCCATACGATTCTAAAAATATAGAATCAAAGATAACATATATAAACCACCTATTGTACAAATAATGTAAAAGAATCCTGTGCATATCATAACAGTGAGTGAAAAATTATGATAAGGATCAAAAATTTATAAAAATCAACAATTAAACTAATTATTGTGATCCAAAAAATGATGTCCATAAATTGTGAATCAATAAAAATGAACATGAATAATAGTGAAAAAAGGAAATAAAACACACATATAGTCCATAAAGTGCACTAAGTAAACTGATTAAGAATCCAAAAATTTTGAACGAATGAATATACACCAGTGCACTGGGAAATAAACGTCCATATAAATATGAAAAAGCCGTCTTCAAACTCTATGAGCAGGAAACCGCGTTCAATCCACCACCAAACCAGCAGGAATAAACTCTTATGCCCTGTACACACGGTCGGACATTCCGATGACAAAATCCGACGGATTGTGGCCCAAACTTGTCTTGCATACACGCGGTCGCACAAAGTTGTTGGAAAATCCGATCGTTCAGAAGTGGGTGACATACAACACATACGACGAGACTATAAAGAGGGCAGTAGCCAATAGCTTTCATCTCGTAATTTATTCTGAGCATGCGTCGCACTTTGTCCGTCAGAATTGTCTACACACGATCGGAATTTAAACGATCGGATTTTGTTGTTGGAAAATTTTAGATCCAGCTCTCAAACTTTGTGTGTCAGAAATTCCGACTGAAAAAGTCAGATGGAGCCCACACACGATCGGATTTTCCGTCAACACGATCTGATTGCACATTTTCCTTCGGAAACTCTGGCCGTGTGTACAGGGCATTACCCAATCACCATGATCCCCCATAATAGAGGATCAGCGAATGCATGTAATAGATCACAGCTTGGCTCCAAAAGACAGCAGGCTATTTGTGGATTCCTCTGGTCACTCTCTTCATTTCATCCGTGATCAGAGATCCAGCGGCTGCCTGCCCTGACCTTCTCCACACTTCACCATCCTCCAGATCCATGTGATGGTCTGATTGGCCCTGAGGTGGTTGTTAAGAATCCGTGATTGTGCCTGCTGTCTTTTGGAGCCATGCTGTGATCCATTACATGCATTCCTTGATCCTCTGTTATGGGGAATCATGGTGATTCAGTAATGCCCCGTACACACGAGCGGACTTTTCGACATCCAAACTCCGACGGACTGAGTCCGGCGGACTATCCGATCGTGTGTGGGCTGCAACGGACTTTAGCGAAGCTAAAGTCTGACGGACTTTAGAAATGAAGCATGCTTTAAATTTTCCCGACGGAACTCCGCCGGACCCGGTCCCCTTTGAAAAATCCGCTCGTGTGTGTGCTACTCCGACGGACTAAAACCGACGCTAGGGCAGCTATTGGCTACTGTCTATGAACTTCCTACGTCGAATCCAGTCGTACGTCATCACGTTCGACTCCGTCGGAGTTTGGTGTGATGGTGTGTGGTCAAGTCCGTTCGGTCGAAAAGTCCGCCAGAACTCCGTCGGAACTCCAGCGGAACTCCGGCGGAACTCCTTTGGAGGTCTGTCAGACTTAATTCCTCTCGTGTGTACGGGGCATAAGAGTTTATTCCTGCTGGTTTGGTGGTGGATTGAACACGGTTTCCTGCTCAGAGTTTGAAGATGGCTTTTTCACATTTATATGGATGTTTATTTCCCAGTGCACTGGGGTATATTCATTCGTTCACAATTTTTTTGATTCTTAATCAGTTTACTTTGTGCACTTTATGGACTATATGTGTGTTTTTTTTTTACTTTTTTCACTATTATTCATGTTCATTTTTATTATTAATTTATGGACATCATTTTTCGGATCACAACAATTAGTTTAATTGTTGATTTTTATAAATTTTTGATCCTTATCATATTTTTTCACTCACTGTTATGATATGCACAGGATTATTTTACATTATTTGAACAATAGGTGGTTTATATATGTTATCTTTGATTCTATATTTTTAGAATTGTATGGGTAGCGCGATCCAAATTATTTTCTAATTTCTGTTTTTATATTAATGTTATACGTGAGAATTGCAGCTCCCCACTGAATGGTTGGAAATAAGTTCTCCAGCCATTTATTTAGTTTATTTAGCACAGTTTCTTTTATCCTTTTTTCAGCAAACATTATAGCAATATCAGCAAGCAATGCAAAGCCTATTCTGCAAAACATTGTGAATTCAGCAGTTTGAAAATTCAGCTTTAGACAATGATAATAATAGCATGATTTAATTCTTGGTAATGATCCGCACATACCAGTACGGAGCTGGCAAGCAGATTCTTGCCGTCACGTTATTCAATGATGAACATGTTTTCCGAGGTTTTATTGCTTAGAACATTGTACTTGCATGCACAAAGTTTTGTGTCTATAATGTTAATTTCCTCTAGATGGCACATGTGTGCTTACTTGTTCATTTATTTCCCCCATCATGCATTATTACATCTCACTTCCTGTTTTGTTTTGTTTTTTTGCAACTAAAAGAAAATTGTACAGTGCTGTTTTCCCAAGGTTTAAAGTTTATTTTTTTGTGTGTGTGTGTAAAGTAAGCCATCTGACTATGAAGCTTCAAGATACAAACCCCTCTCTTAGCTCACAAGCAGGCAAAAGTGGTATGTAGATGTATTTCTGTCTAGTTATGAGTTTCAAGTCATGTTTGTTTTAAATGTAATTCCCCGTATGTCTGATGATTTATCCTCTTTATTTAGTTCTATGGCCGACATTCTCAACCAGGGTTCCTCCTGAGGTTGCTAGGGGTTCCTTGAGCTGTGGCTGTCAACGGCGATATGCCGCGAGTGGCAGCTCCCGTGCGCATGCGCAGGAGTGACGTCATTGCGGCTTCGCCGAATGACAGCGGCGGAGCGGCGAGACCCACCGAGAAGATGGATGCTCCGGACTGCGGTGAACAGCGGTGACTTCGCTGGCTCCTGTGTCAGGTAAGTGACACATAATGGACTACTATGCGATGCATAGTAGTCCATTATGCTTTACCTTTGCAGGGAATCAAAGAGGAAGTAAACCCATCAGGGTTTACTTCCTCTTTAAAAACATGTTTTTCAGAAAGCTGTTTCTGTAAAACCCACGGTAGATAACATTTTCAGAAATTTAAAAAAAATTGTGATTCTAATACAAAGAGAGTAGAGTAGGCAGCATAAGCCCATATCTACCTTCCTTGCACTTCTCTGCTATCTTAAATTGCCTCTGGAGACCAATGGAAATTTTATGCAAATGTCAATTTGCTGAAAGTTTGTTGGCATTACACTTGGGGTTTCAAAAGATTAGTTGGGAGCAATGGGCCCCATTATTATGGATTTAGTTAGTTTTTGCTGCTATTATACAAGACATCTATTTGCTTTCACTTGTTGTTAAGGGTGCTGGCGGGTGCAGGCACTACTGAGTCCAAAACAACCAGTCCAATATGTAACCAGTGGTGCCACCAACCCCATTCATTTGCATGGCTGGTCATGTAAGCAAAAGAGGGGTTAAATTTAAAAAAAGGCACAGATGCCCCCCCCACCCCCCATTCATATTGGCCAGTGATGGCGAACTTTGGCACCCCAGATGTTTTGGAAGTACATTTCCCATGATGCTCATGCACACTGCAGTGTAGTGGAGCATCATGGGAAATGTAGTTCCAAAACATCTGGAGTGCCAAGGTTCGCCATCACTGTACTAGGCACTTCAGGTCTGGTATTATTTTAAGGTGGACCTCACAAAAAAAAGTCAATGATGTAATCAGGAGTGAAGAGACAGGACAAGATTTGTCAGGGGACAGCTTTTTTTTAAATGATTTCAGCAGGTCGGTAAGCATCATAATTGACAAGGATCTACATCGGTGGATGACATGATTGATGTCGGATGTGCATCATTGAATTTTTTTTTTTTAATTCTAAACTTGTCAAAAACTGTTTGTGTTTTAATTTACACTTTACATTTTGTTTTTACCCCTATGCACCCCTTACTTATCACAATAGGGTGCAGTGGCAAAGCTAGACATTCTTTCACCCAGGGCAAAGAATCAGTTTAGCGATAGAGAGTGGATAGAGAGTGGGGGAAGGAAAGACCAGGACAACAAGTGCCGGGGAAGGTTATGTCTTTCTGATCATATGATCAGCCTCTCCGTTCTGAGGACCATGTCTGTATTCAGCCCGCCCGCATACTGCACAGCTAGCCAGGGAGAAGAGGTGAGCGCTGGGGGGGGGGGGGGGGTTGTGGTGGTCTGCTAGCGGGAGGTAGAGATTCAGGAGGATTGGTACCAGCTGTGGTGCCCCCCCCCCTCAATGCCGTGCCAGGGGCACACGTACCCCTGCTCCCATCCCTAGTTTCGGCCCCGGGGAGGCGATATCTGGAAGAACCCTTATTGTTAAACAGGGCTTTCCGATTCTGATAACCCCCCTGTACACAGACCCTCACAACCACCAGGCCAGGGTTGTTTGGAAGAGCCCCTTGTCCTTATCATAAATCCATGGTGGATTGTTCGGGAGGGACCCCAAGTTTAAAATCCATACTTGACAGGTTTAGTATAGATGAGGGGAACCCTGGCCATTTTGTTCACACACAGAACAGCCGGAGCTGTTATTTTGCCGGCAATTGAATCACATTTTGTTCTTTGGAAATGTCAGTTGAATACATTGCACTGGTATTTCACTTCACTGATTAAGGGCAAACCCCTAGCATGTTATTTAAAGAAATGTTGCATCGCTGCTCCATGGCATCCCTGAATATAATTTATTAAATGTATTCTTTAACTGAGTTTCTTTAAATAGTCTCTCAGCAATTCTATTTTTCAGATGGGCATGTACAGTATGTAAAAAAAGTGAGTACACCCCTCACATTTTTGTAAATATTTTATTATATCTTTTTATGTGACAACACTGAAGAAATGACACTTTGCTACAATGTAAAGTAGTGAGTGTACAGCTTGTAAAACAGTGTAAATTTGCTGTCCTCTCAAAATAACTCAACACACAGCCATTATTGTCTAAACCTCTGGCAACAAAAGTGAGTACACCCCTAAGTGAAAATGTCCAAATTGGGCCTGAGGTGTCAATATTTTGTGTGGCCACCATTATTTTCCAGCACTGCCTTAACCCTCTTGGGCACGGAGTTCACCAGAGCTTCACAGGTTTCCACTGGAGTCCTCTTCCACTCCTCCATGACGACATCACAGAGAGGGGGAGGTTAGAGAACTTGTGCTCCTCCACTATTAATTTGAAGATCCCCAATAGATGCTCAATAGTTTTTAGGTCTGGAGACATGCTTGGCCAGTCCATCACCTTTACCCTCAGCTTCTTTAGCAAGGCAGTGGTCATCTTGGAGGTGTGTTTGGGGTCGTTATCATGTTGGAATACTGCCCTTTGGCCCAGTCTCTGAAGGGGGGGGGGGTTCATCCCCTGCTTCAGTATGTCATGGTACATAATGGCATTTGTGGTTCCCTCAATGAACTGTAGCTCCCCAGTGCCGGCAGCACTCATGCAGCCCCAGACCATGACATTCTCACCACCATGCTTAACTGTAGGCAAGACACACTTGTCTTTGTACTCTTCACCTGGTGGCCGCCACACACACTTGACACCATCTGAACCAAATAAGTTTATCTTGGTCTCAGACCACAAGACATGGTTCCAGTAAACCATATCCTTAGTCTGCTTGTCTTCAGCAAACTTTGTGGGCTTCTAGGACGGCATTAATGCAGACCAATTTGATGCATTGTGTGGCGTATGGTCTAAGCACTGACAGGCTAAACCCTCCACCCCTTCAACCTCTGCAGCAATGTTGGCAGCACTCATCCTTCGATTTCCCAAAGACAACCTCTTGATATGACGCTGAGCACGTGCACTCAGTCTCTTTGGTTGACCATGGCGAGGCTTGTTCTGAGTGGAATCTGTCCTGTTAAATCGCTGTATGGTCTTGGCCACCATGCTGCAGCTCAGTTTCGGGGTCTTGGCAATCTTCTTATAGTCATCTTTATGTAGTGAAACAATTCTTTTTTTCAGATGCTCAGAGAGTTCTTTGCCATGAGGGGCCATGTTGAACTTCCAGTGACCAGTATGAGAGAGTGAGAGCATTAACACACCTGAGACCTTGTAACACTAAATGCCCCGTACATAAGATAGGATTTTCCGACGGAAAATGTTTGATAGGAGCTTGTTGTCGGGAATTCTGACCATATGTAGGCTCCATTGGACATTTTCCATCGGAATTTACATCACACAAAATTTGAGATCTGGTTCTCAAATTTTCCGACAACAAAATCCGTTGTCGGAAATTCCAATCGTGTGTACACAATTCCGACGCACAAAGTGCCACACATGCTTGAAATCAAGCAGAAGAGCAGCACTGGCTATTGAACTTAATTTTTCTCGGCTCATCATACACGTTGTACGTCACCGCGTTCTCGACGTTTGGAATCTACGAACAACTTTGTGTGACCGTGTGTATGCAAGACAAGTTTGAGCCAACATCCGTCAGAAAAAAAAACATGAATTTGGTTGTCAGAAAACCCTATTGTGTGTACAGGGCATTACAAGTCACATGACACCGGGGAGGGAAATTAATTGGGCCCAGTTTGGACATTTTTACTTAGGGGTGTACTCAATTTTGTTGCCAGCGGTTTAGACATTAATGGCTGTGTGTTGAGTTATTTTGAGGGGACAGCAAATTGACACTGTTATACAAGCTGTACACTCACTACTTACATTGTAGCAAAGTGTCATTTCTTCAGTGTTGTCACATGAAAAGATATAATAAAATATTTACAAAAATGTGAGGGGTGTACTCACCTTTGTGAGATACTGTAGGTTGTCCCACATAGTCATTGCTTTGCTAGGACCTACAGTAATATAGGACTATCCAGGAACCACCTTCTTGGTACCGCAATCTCCCCATAGCACATGTAAACCTGTATCATCCACAGGACTGCACCCAATATAGGGGGGTGTTAAAAGGTCATTTCTTGTAAGGAGAGCCTACACTAAGCCCTTGTACACACGGTCGGACATTCTTGATTTTGTCCGAAACTGTTGCATACACACGGTCGGACAAAGTTGTCGGAAAATCTGATCGTTCAGAACGTGATGACGTAATTTAGTTACGATGGGACTACGTTCAGGCTAGTAGCCAATAGCTTTGGTCTAGGAATTTGATCTGAGCATGCGTGGCACTTTGTCCGATCGGAATTCTCTACACACAATCGGACAAAGTCCGATCGGATCATGTTGTCGAAAAATTTTATAGCCCAGCTAGAAAACTTGGTCCGTCGGATATTCCGACGGAAACAGTCTGATGGAGCCCACACATGGTCGGATTATCCGACAACACGGTCCTATTGGACATTTTCTATCGGAATAACTGACCGTGTGTACAAGGGCTAAGAGGATACGTTATCCCCTTCCTACAGACAAAAAAAAAACCCAAAAAATACTTTACTGTTTTTAAAATATAGCATTTTGTTCATTTGTGTCTTTATAGCCCCTGTCTGGATTGGATTTCATTCAAGATTTGAAACAAGGCATTTCTCAACCTCAAATAATTACTCTGGGTTCCGTCCAAGGAGTATACCCCCAATCTCCAGCTAACATTGTCTCAAAGTATTTCTTGGACATGGAAGGTAAGAAGAACTGAAATGTTGTAATTACTGTATAACCCAGCATGCAGGACAAAATAAGTCAATGCATACAGAATAAGAAATGATACTGAGAATTACATCCAGCATACAGGAAGTGCTACTGTGCAACATCCATACATACAGTATAAGATATTTAAAGCAGTATTAAACCCAACAACAGAAGGTAGTATATTGCAGCTAGTGATGGCCGAACGGTTCGCCCGGCGGTCGTTTCGCGGCGAATTTCCGACATTCGCGGTCCGCACGTTCGAACGCCTTTTTCCGTCGTTCGCCGCGGCGGACTTACGTGTTTAATGTATACAAGAACTTTAACCTTTGGTGACACGTTTATCATGTGATACAGGACAGCCAATTGAGACATGACAGCACATGGACACTTGTACATTCCCCCTAACCTATAAATACACCCGATCCGGTGGCCATTTTACATTCTTTCTTCTGTTACGATAGGGACAGGTTCCTGTGTGGAGTAGGGAGAGATAAACCACTAGCTATTTGGTACACAAAAGTTCTTTTCAGGACTGGTATAGGTGTTAGGTGTTGATAGTAGGTTTGCTGTGCTGCTGATTCTTGCAGCAGCCTGAGTGTCTTTTGTTAGTTTAGAGAAAGGGAAAGGACGGTGTATGCTACAGGGACAGCCAGATTAGTCTTTCATCATCATCATCATCATCATCATCATTAGCTGTTACTATCAAGGTCCACAAAAGAGCTGTTCCAGTAACCACTAATCGTTCTCTTTTTTTGCCAATTTGTATAGGGACAGGAAGGAAGCAGTGTTGTCAGGCAGTGAGGGTAATTTTAAAGACTTGCTGTTATTATTAGTTCCACAAAGGTTCTTTTCAGGACTGGTATCAGTGGTACAGTAATAGGCTTGTACATGTATAATATTCTTTCTTCCAAATATAGAAAGGATATTATACTTGACTGCTGCCCTTCTGCTGCAGTCTGCTAAACATTCACAACTCACTTGTTCCACAAAAGTTCTTATAAGGACTGGTAACTTGGTATAGGGTGCTACGGTACATAGGCTTGAGTGCGGTACAGTCTGCTGTTCTGTAAGGACCGCTATCGGTCCACAATAGATAGGGTTGACGTGCACCACTGCTGACCGCTGCCCTATACTGCAGCAGTCCTTCAGCGGTATAGGGACTGACGTACAGTCTGCTAATCACTAACACACAACCTGCTTGTTCCACAAAAGTTCTTATAAGGACTGGTAACTTGGTATAGGGTGCTACGGTACATAGGCTTGAGTGCGGTACAGTCTGCTGTTCTGTAAGGACCGCTATCGGTCCACAATAGATAGGGTTGACGTGCACCACTGCTGACCGCTGCCCTATACTGCAGCAGTCCTTCAGCGGTATAGGGACTGACGTACAGTCTGCTAAACACTAATACACAACCTGCTTGGTCCACAAAAGTTCTTATAAGGACTGGTAACTTGGTATAGGGTGCTACGGTACATAGGCTTGAGTGCGGTACAGTCTGCTGTTCTGTAAGGACCGCTATCGGTCCACAATAGATAGGGTTGACGTGCACCACTGCTGACCGCTGCCCTATACTGCAGCAGTCCTTCAGCGGTATAGGGACTGACGTACAGTCTGCTAAACACTAATACACAACCTGCTTGGTCCACAAAAGTTCTTATAAGGACTGGTAACTTGGTATAGGGTGCTACGGTACATAGGCTTGAGTGCGGTACAGTCTGCTGTTCTGTAAGGACCGCTATCGGTCCACAATAGATAGGGTTGACGTGCACCACTGCTGACCGCTCACCTATACTGCAGCAGTCCTTCAGCGGTATAGGGACTGACGTACAGTCTGCTAATCACTAACACACAACCTGCTTGTTCCACAAAAGTTCTTATAAGGACTGGTAACTTGGTATAGGGTGCTACGGTACATAGGCTTGAGTGCGGTACAGTCTGCTGTTCTGTAAGGACCGCTATCGGTCCACAATAGATAGGGTTGACGTGCACCACTGCTGACCGCTGCCCTATACTGCAGCAGTCCTTCAGCGGTATAGGGACTGACGTACAGTCTGCTAATCACTAACACACAACCTGCTTGTTCCACAAAAGTTCTTATAAGGACTGGTAACTTGGTATAGGGTGCTACGGTACATAGGCTTGAGTGCGGTACAGTCTGCTGTTCTGTAAGGACCGCTATCGGTCCACAATAGATAGGGTTGACGTGCACCACTGCTGACCGCTGCCCTATACTGCAGCAGTCCTTCAGCGGTATAGGGACTGACGTACAGTCTGCTAAACACTAATACACAACCTGCTTGGTCCACAAAAGTTCTTATAAGGACTGGTAACTTGGTATAGGGTGCTACGGTACATAGGCTTGAGTGCGGTACAGTCTGCTGTTCTGTAAGGACCGCTATAGGTCCACAATAGATAGGGTTGACGTGCACCACTGCTGACCGCTCACCTATACTGCAGCAGTCCTTCAGCGGTATAGGGACTAAGAGTTTTGTCACAGGGTCATTTAAAAAATGACATGCAGAGGAAGAGGCAGGCCCTTCCGCAGGGGTGGTAGGGGTAGGGCAGGAGCAACAGGCTTGAGCCAAAGTGGGAAGTTGCAGAAGGTGCGTTCAATTACTTTAAAGGATGCACCAGACTTGGTTGAGTGGCTCGCTCAGCCTTACTCTTCTGCACCCTCCTCATCCTCTCGATCTGCACCCTCTTCTTCACTCTCTGCTATGTGCACCCCCAAAGACACTACCACCAACAACACGACCACCACCACCACCACCACATACCTTCCGCTTGAGTCACTGGAATTATTTTCCGATCCATATCAAGAGGACATTTCTGATGCGCAGCCACTCTTGGTATTGGATCAGGAAGAGGAGGTAGCAACAAGCGCTACTCAGCAGTCTGACGCCAGTACCCAGATCAGCCCAAGGAGGAGGTTGGTCCCCGGTGTTGCTGCCTACTCCGAGATCTCTACTTATAGCGGTGGGGAAGGTGACGTTGATGATGACGTGTCTAGTGATGTCACGTGGGTGCCCACAAGAGAGGAAGAGGAGGGGAGTTCAGAGGGAGATATGGACCAGCAGATAGGGAGGAGAAGCAGCAATGACTTACATTGCACAGCAGGGACAAAGCAGACTGCAAATGTATCAGGAGCGAGTCATCGACCATGTACGGTCACATCTGGCGCTCCCAGGACACCGGCACATGGCTCCGCAGTGTGGGCTTTTTTTAACGTGTCCGCTGCTGACAATAGCGTTGCCATCTGCAATCTTTGCAGTCAACGCGTTAGTCGCGGTAAGCCCAATACTCACCTAGGGACGACCACCTTAAGAAGGCACATGAGCAGCCATCACCGAGCCCAGTGGGAGCAACGGAACACACAAAGCCACACTGCAGGCTCTCACCGTCCAGCCTCGTCTTCTACTTCTCCTTCTCCTCTCTCCTCACAATTGTCCTCCACTCCACCTTCCATCACGCCAAGCTCACATTTTTCTGCAAAAAGGCAGGCTTCCGTGGGCCTAATGTTTGAGCGTAAAAAAATGATGATGCCGGATAACCCTCTTGCCCAACGGTTGGCGGCTGGCTTGTCAGAACTCATAGCCCGCCAACTACTGCCATATAAACTGGTGGACTCGGAGGCCTTTCGCAAATTTGTGGCCATTGGAACACCACAATGGAAGGTCCCAGGAAGGAAGTATTTCTCAGAGAAGGGCATCCCAGAGCTATATGGCCATGTTCAGCGGCAAGTGAATGTATCTCTGGCACACAGTGTCGGTGCCAAGATACATCTGACCACAGACACGTGGTCTAGCAAACACGGGCAGGGAAGGTATATCAGTTTTACTGCCCACTGGGTGAACCTTCTGACGGCCGTCAAGCATGTAACCCGTGGCACCCGTGTAGATTTGGTTTTACCGCCACGGATTGCATGCAGGCCTGACTCTTCTTCTCCTCCTCCTACTCCATCCTCCTCCCTCTCCTCCTCAGCTGCCTCCTCCTTTTCCGCTGCTAGCGTCTCTTCCACTGCACCGCCCAAGCTCCCCAGAACCTATTCCACATGCCAGGTGAGACGTTGCCATGCCGTGCTGCGTCTGTTGTGCCTGGAAGCAAAGAGCCACACTGGCCCGGCACTCCTTTCAGCTTTGCGTTCACAGGCAGATGAGTGGCTAACACCGCTCAATTTGACAGTTGGTAAAGTGGTGTGTGACAACGGTGCCAATCTGCTTAGCGCATTGAAACAGGGCAAAATCACGCACGTGCCGTGCATGGCACACGTCTTAAACTTGGTCGTGCAGCGATTCCTTGTCAAATACCCTGGGGTCCAGGACATCTTGCGGCAGGCAAGGAAAATCTCGGCCCATTTCAGAAGATCTTACACGGCCATGGCTCGCCTTGCTGACATTCAGCGGCGACACCATCTGCCGGTCAGACGTCTTATTTGCGATTGCCCGACGCGATGGAACTCAACCTTCTATATGCTTGATAGGCTGCTCCAGCAGAAACGTGCAGTTAACGTCTACCTGTATGAACTCTGCGAAAGAAACGGTTCTGGGGAGCTGGGTTTTTTTTCACCGCGCCAGTGGCTGCTCATGCGCGACACATGCAGACTTCTGCGGCCATTTGAGGAGATCACCAAACTGGTCAGTCGCAGCCATGGCGCCATCAGTGACATGGTACCTTATGCCTTCTTTCTGGAGCGTGCATTGCGTCGTGTCATTGATCAGGCTGTGGAGGAGCAGGAGCGGGAAGATGAGGAAGTCGCAATGCTGGATGAATTCCCAGGGGGGGGCTACTCTATCTGAGACAAGTCAACAACAGGAGTCTGATGAGGAGTCAGAGGAGGATGGTGCCGGGGCGGATGAGCAGGAGCAAGAAGAGCATGCTTTAAACCTTTCTGGGATCCCTGTTGTGCGTGGATGGGGAGAGGAGAATGAAGAGGACGACATTATCCTGGATGATGAGCAGGAGCCAGGCCACCACACCGCTTCCACTTTAGTGCAAATGGGGGCCTTCATGCTCCAGTGTTTTAATAGGGACCCCCGTATAAAAAGCATGAGGGTCAAGGACCAGTACTGGGTGGCAACGTACTTAGACCCCCGGTACAAACACAAAATGGCGGAAATGTTACCGCCGTCGCAGAGGGCTGTCAGAATGCAGCACTTCCAGGCCTTGCTTCGAGAAATGCTGCATTCTGCTTTTGCGTGCGCTGGCAGAGGAGCAATTCCCACTCCCAGAGAAGGATTTGCGGGTACCAATCCAACAGCGCCTGCAAGAAGAGGCCGGTTTGAAGATGTGTTGGTGACTTCGGATATGAGGTCATTCTTTCAGCCGACCCATCGACAGGTGTCATCCGGATCCAGCATCAGGGAACGCCTAGACCGTCAGGTGTCCGACTACATTGGGTTAACGGCCGATGTGGACGCTCTGAGGAGTGATGAACCCCTAGACTACTGGGTGGGCAGGCTTGACCTCTGGCCAGAGCTTGCCCAATTTGCAATCGAACTGTTGGCTTGCCCCTCATCCAGTGTCCTGTCCGAAAGGACGTTCAGCGCAGCAGGGGGGATTGTGACCGATAAGCGTACTCGCCTAGCTCACCACAGTGTTAACTACCTCACATTTCTAAAAATGAATGAGGCATGGATCTCGGAGGAATTCAACACATGTGACCAGTAGACCATGTATATGTCTATAAACTATTTTTTTAATCAAGCACACAGACCTTCTTAATTCATTTGGCTCACTTCCTTGACCCAAAAAAGCACACCGTACTATATGCCCCTACCCTCCTCTTTGAAGAGGTTGAGCGGTGTCATATTTCTACTGGGGCTGCTTATGATATCCCTGTGCTGTGCTGACTTCCTCCTGGGGGTTCTTATTATGAAGGGATCACACTATCCCTGTGCTGTGCTGACTTCCTCCTGGGGGTTCTTATTATGAGGGGATCACACCATCCCTGTGCTGTGCTGACTTCCTCCTGGGGCTGCTTACGGTGCTGCTGTCAGTGCTGTATGTCACGGTGCTGCTGTCAGCGCTGTATGTCACGGTGCTGCTGTCAGCGCTGTATGTCACGGTGCTGCTGTCAGCGCTGTATGTCACGGTGCTGCTGTCAGCGCTGTATGTCACGGTGCTGCTGTCAGCGCTGTATGTCACGGTGCTGCTGTCAGCGCTGTATGTCACGGTGCTGCTGTCAGCGCTGTATGTCACGGTGCTGCTGTCAGCGCTGTATGTCACGGTGCTGCTGTCAGCGCTGTATGTCACGGTGCTGCTGTCAGCGCTGTATGTCACGGTGCTGCTGTCAGCGCTGTATGTCACGGTGCTGCTGTCAGCGCTGTATGTCACGGTGCTGCTGTCAGTGCTCTGTATTACGGTGCTGCTGTCAGATGCCTCTATCACGGTGCATGTGTCATTCCGGTATGTCACGCTGCTGGTGATCATCTCCTGCACCCTCTTCTTTGCCTACCCTGGTCCCTGACCTTCCCTCTCCTCCATTGCCTTCATTAGCTCCATAGTCCTGAATTGTTAGAACAATTTCCCAAATAAAATAAAAATGCTTGTAGTTATCGATCCCAAATTCACCTCATACATGTATTATGTCATTGTCCAGATGGTGGGACTACGTTTTACCCCCTAATAATTACCACGTGGCCGCAAATTCGACATGAAGGTTTGCAAAGTTCGCCTCCCATTGAAGTCAATGGGGCCCGCGGCGAACGTTCTGTTTCGCGAACGTTTGGGTCCGTTCGCATTTCGCGTTCGCGAAACGTCCCGTCGGAAGTTCGTCCATCACTAATTGCAGCTTCCCAATCCCAATGTAGTGGCTGCATTCATTTTCTTTTAGGCCCTTTTCCTTTATTTTCACCTGGTGCTTCGGCCACTAAGGGTGTCTTAGCGTGTCTCTCTCTATTCTGCATGGAGGGGCAACAGGGACAGGTTTGGACCGCAGCATTGTCCATATGGAAAGAGGGCAGTGTTAGATGAACTCAGGGCTGGAACAAGGGGTGGGCAGGAAAGGAGGCTGTCCTGGGCACTGTGGTATCGTGTTGGGGGGGGCCACAAGGAGATTAGGGGGGGGGGGTTGTGTTGAGAAGTGGCATTTGGGAGGCAGAAGGGGGAAAGAATTATTCTAGCAAATTTGGAGAGGTGTGCTAGGAGTGGTGATTTGGGGGGGGGGGATTTGTGTAAGGAGGGGAAATTTTTTTGGGGGTGGTGGAGTTTTTTTTTGGGGGGGGGGGGGTGGAATTTGGCCTTCAAGGCCTGTACACACCATCCGAAAATCGGATGGAAAAATTTGTATGACAAGCTGTAGATTTTCGGATCATTAGTACGGAGTGCTTTCGAGCCCCCCCAACAGCAGGTGTCCCCATCAGAGCCCCCCCACAGCAGGTGTCCCCATCAGAGCCCCCCCCCACAGCAGGTGTCCCCATCAGAGCCCCCCCACAGTAGGTGTCCCCATCAGAGCCCCCAACAGCAGGTTTCCCCATCAGAGCCCCCCAACAGCAGGTGTCCCCATGAGAGCCCTCCACAGCAGGTGTCCCCATGAGAGTCCCCCCAACAGTAGGTGTCCCCATCAGAGCCCCCCCCCCACAGCAGGTGTCCCCATCAGAGCTCCCCCCCAACAGCAGGTGTCCCCATGGGAGCCCTCCACAGCAGGTGTCCCCATGAGAGTCCCCCCAACAGCAGGTGTCCCCATCAGAGTTCCCCCCACGGCAGGTGTCCCCATAGATCAGTAGAGCTGTATCTGTCCAATAAGTCCCTGTAGCTCGGGCATGGTGGGAGAAGAAGCACGTTACAGGGGGCAGGACCTACGTGACATCTTTGGTTGCTAGGAGGGCGGGGCTCAGAGGGCATTTCTGGGAGTGCAGGGGATGATTGGTAGCAGCTTCGGCCAACCAGAAGCCTCTCATCAGCCGCCTATGTGAGAGGAGCCTGCACACACAGAGGGGGCAGGGAAGACAAGGGACTGGTACAGTACGGCGCATCCACTTCATGCGCACCGGACTGGAGGATTAGTGGAGTTCAGGACAGGAACTTGTTCCGGTACTGGGCTCTGCTGTGGGATTCAGCATGGATTCGCGGGACAGCGGGATTTGCTTGCAGTTCCAGGAAAGTCCCGGCGAATCTGTGACAGTTGGGAGGTATGCATATAGAGTAAATACTTTATACAATAGGTACTTACTTCTTATATATAAGATACTTATAGAATAGATGCTTTTAGATTTGATAGTTTAGCACATGTCTACAGTAACTTTACTTAACAGAAAGCATTGGGTGACCACATTTCTCTATATTAGGCTGGGTTCACACATGCTGCGGCCGTGGCTCACACCAGGGGTCCAGTGCGTCCCTTTTCACGGATTCAGGTGAGAATCTGGTCTGAATTTCTACCTGAATCCGGACCTGATTTGGAGCCAAAGACACACAGGACCCTTTCCTAATGCAGACCGCAGCCAGAGGTGTGTGAACCAGCTCCAAAGGGAGCCGGTCATGCTCTCCTGTCATGTGAATTGGATACGGGGGAAACCAGCATCCAAGTTGCAAAAGTATGAACCCAGTCTTAAGCCTCCTACACACGATCGGATTTTCGGCAGGGAATTGAGTGATGACAGACTGTTGGCCTAAAATCCAACCGTTAGTACGCTCCATGCGGCCAACTTTCCGCCAACAAATGTTGGATGGCAGGCTAGTAAATTTTTGGCGGTTGTCAGATTTGTCTATAGTCTGTACACAAGTCAGTCACACAAAAGTACAAAGTATACACATGCTCGGAATCGATGCTCACCAAACACGACAGAAGGTGCCCAAAGGGTGGTGCTCAAGAGCTGAAATTCCACGTAGCACGTCACTACGTTTGTGTTTGTTGGCCCACAATTGTGTACCGCTTGTATGCAAGACAAGTTAACGGCACAAGCCCTTCGGACAAAAGTCTGGCACGTTGTCTGCCAACAATTCGATTGTGTGTATGAGGCTTTAAAGGGTATGATGACTTGACACCTCTGTGCTTAGCTGGATAAATGGGGATTCTGTATTTATTGACTGAGACTGTTCAGAGGATTATAGGGCCGGAGTGAAACACATAATCTTGCCATGCCTGCATAGAGGTCGCATGATGTCTTAGTAGGTTTGATATGGTATGATGTAGGGTTGCCAGCTCATCCCTTTAAAACGGAACACATATTAATTACACAGGTTCCGAGGCTGATTAAGGTGGTAATTAAACTCACTTGGTGCCTTATCTGCATAAATTAGCCTCAGAACCTGTGTTCGGGTTTAAAGGGATGAGGTGGCAACTCTAGTCTTAAGCCCCATACACACTATCAGATTATCTGCTGGCTTTTTCCTTCAGATTTACCAAAACCATATAATATGATGACAAACCTTAGGAGTTTCAATGTGTATGCAATCAGGCAGGCCCTTCTACTACATGGTTTTGGTAAATCTGAAGGAAAAACTCAGCAGATAATCTGATAGTGTGTATGGGACTTTATGATGTATCTTGATGGATTTTTATCTTCAATAAAGTAATCATCACTGCTTCATACCTGGGCGTACGGTCAACCTTTCTTGAACCATTGGCTCTTATTCAGGCTACGGGCTGGACCTGCACCACAAGGTTGAAGGGAGCAATCATTCCCACCTGGAGTCACACAGATATGAATGATATTAATTGGAAATCATGGGGTACGACCAGGGCCGTCTTTAATATTGATTGGACCCTGGGCAAAAATTATCTTGGCCCCCCCCATGCAATTTTGCTCTCCATCTGCTCTGAGACATACAATAAATAGCAGCTAGACTTAAAATCAGTTTACTGTATCAGATCAGGCAGCAACTGCGATTGGTTGCCAGTGGTTACAGCATATCATTACTGCTTGAGGTTACAGCACACACCACGGCTCACTGTTTAGTTGCTAGAGGTTACAGCAAACGATTTCTGCTTGTTAATTGGTTGCTAGAGATTACTGTTAAGTAATACTGCTCACTGATTGGTTGCTAGAGGTTACATCACATCATCTCCTCACTGCAGGGGAGCATGATACACATATGAATGCCACCTTTATTTACATATCAATGCTGCCAGCCACATCTATTTACTTAGTAATGCCACCACTATTTACATATGAATGCCGGTTATTTACATATGAACACAGGGTCAGCAGGTGAGTCATTTGTACACAACAATAAGGCAGAGCTGGGCAGCATTAGTACCATCACTTCACACTGAGATATCAGGATACAGCACAGGACTAAAACTTCAAGGGACAAGGGAATTTACACTGAGATAGTTGGCAAGTATGAGGCAGCTGCTTTGGGCCCCACAACAATGACAGGGCCCAGGGCAGCTGCCCCTTTTGCCCTGCCTTAAAGACGGCCCTGGGTACGACTTGTCATGCGACTTTGCAATCCCAAGTCACAAGAACAAGTCGCACAAGTGTGAAAGGGGCCTTATAGAGATCACTTTAAAATATTTCCCTGCTATACAGTAGTTGCATTATGTGTTTCATTTTAGGTGGAAAAAAATTAGTGTATAACAACATAATAACAACCAGCGCTCGCTACTATGAGAACACTGCAGAACTGACCCAAAATACCATCACCTATGGCAATTCCATATTCTCGGTAAGGCACAGTTTATTTTTTTTCGAATTTCCAAATGTCTTAGTAAATGCATTTTAGTTTATTTAGTGGAAGTTTCACATTTTTAATCAATGTTAAAAAAAGAAACTATTGTATATGCCATGCATATTCAGGATGGTATACATTTTCCTTGGTTGGGTGCCGAGGACAAATGCATATGAACTGAATTCAAGGCAAACTGAATACACAGTTGATGTATATAGACAGTAAATGTTTCGCCTGCCAAAAGATTTGTAATTCTTCTCAACTGATCTTGAGCTACATCCACCCCTGCTAGACAGAACAGCCAAGTGCTACACACCCATAGACTTATCTGCAGACTACTCTGCAGTTTAGCAATGCAGCCTGGTCTAAGACCCACCTCAGCCTGTGATTGGACAATGAATGAGCAGCTGCACACTGATAAGGTCATCACTTTGCTCTCTCCTCCTCCTGGGAAGCTCACATTGTTAATGCCCCGTACACACATTCCGATTATCGGACCACAAAAGTCGCTTTTGGACAGATCGTTCGATAATCTGATTGTTAGTATGCAGCTTTCGACAGCCGATCACGACAGTCCATCCAACCAAATCCGAAGGGACAAACAGGAAAACTTTGGTCGGATGACAGCCCATCGACAATCGTGTAGTCAGTACAGTATGCGTCCGATAAAAGTTGTTCGACAAACACCATGCATGATCGGAAACACGAAAGTAAACCAGAAGGACACACAGGTCACACGTATTTGACATCATTTAAAATACATAGCTACGCACAACGGAAGATTTTTCCAGAATCGTACAACAAAAATCTTACACACATTTTGCACTGTTGTATTCGATCTTAGTTGTATGCAACAAAATGTGAACGATCTGTCTTACGATAATCGGAACATGTGTACGGGGCATAAGCCTCATACGCACGATCAGACTTTGTACAAACTTTCCCATGGACATTTGTACAAAGGGCGTTGGCCGTAAGTTTACATTGCATACACACGATCTGACTTTTTAGGCAACAAACACGAACGTAGTGACGTTTCAACGTACTGAGACACTTACAACCTAAGGCTGCATTCACACTTCAGCGTTTTGAATCGCTGGAAAATTTGCCATGATTCAGCCTTCAATTTGAAAGCGCTGATATTATTATTATTATTATTATTCAGGATTTATATAGCGCCAGCAGTTTATGCAGCGCTTTACAATATAAAAAGGATAAAATACAGTTACAATACAATAAAATACAAGAGGATTAAGAGGGCCCTGCTCAGAAGAGTTTACAATCTAATAGGGTGGGGCAGGTGGTACAAAAGGGTATAACTGTCGGGAATGAGCTGATGGAAGTGGTAGGAGATTAGCTGGAGACGTGATAGGCTTCCCTAAATAGATGAGTTTTCAGGGATCGCCTGAATGTAGCAAGAGTAGGGGATAGCCGAACTAGTGGAGGTAGCGAGTTCCAGAGGATGGGAGAGGCTCTGGAGAAATCCTGGAGACGAGCATGGGAGGAGGAGACGAGAGAGATTGAGAGTAGGAGGTCTTGATATGTGAATGACAAATCGTGGGACTCGCATATGGGATTCCATTCATTTGAATGACATCTTAAATCGCGGTGCTGGTCTTCTGCGATTGCCTCGCGGCATCGCCGGAAGAACGTCGCCCAAAAGTAGCTCCTGAACTTTTTTGTGCGTCATGCTTCCTGTGGGTTCCCGCGATTGCAGCGCAAATTATCATGAGGCAATCGTGGCAGACCCACACCGCAATTTAGAGCATCATTCAAATGAATGGCATCCCACATGCGATGTGTCATTCACACATTGGCGCTTTCAAATCGTGGTAAACCTGCACGCGATTCAAAACACTAAAGTGTGAATGCAGCCTTAAGCCCCATACACACTATCAGATTTTCTGCTGATTTTTTTTTCCTTCAGATTTACCAAAACCATATAATAAGAGGTCAAACCTTAGGAGTTTCAGTTTGTATGCAATCAGGCAGGCCCTTATACAACATGGTTTTGGTAAATCTGAAGGAATAAATCGGCAGAAAATCTGATAGTGTGTATGGGGCTTTAGTGGCCTGCCTCTCCATCCTCCCAGAATGCAGCTGTGCAGGGAATTATAAGAGGCTGATATCAGAGGACAGATTCAGGTACCACTTATACCGCAATTATTTTTAATCAAATAGTGACTGCAAGGCAGAAAGTTTAAAAAAAGTCAGTGCCATGTACCCCTGGGAAGCAGCCATCTGAATGGAAGCCACTCAATGCATCCTTGTATATATCTGCACCCCGGTTCACACACCTCCCGGCTGGCTGGTGCCAGCGCGTGACATCACCGGGCCCATCTCTCCACACTGGGCATGCGTGGAGTACGCTCACACGTGTAACCATATGTCGAGGCGGCCAAAATATGGGCCGTCATCCAGGTGGGAGTGAACAAGGCTCTCTATCGAGGCAGATACTCCCCTCCCTGGAGAGGCGCATGTCTTCCACTGGCGGAGGAAGAAACAACTCGGGCTGAACATATATCCACAGGAACTCACGGTGCAATATAGGACAAAAAGGCTAAAGATAAATTAAAACGTTTATTGTGCAATGGATGTGGCAACGATACATAGGCACTACAGGCATCAACCAGATAAAAACATATGTAAATTATATAACAAAACATAAGGATAAATAAATTCACTCCGCAATTAAACAACACAATAAACAATATGTCTTTTTATATAAATAAAGAGTTTATTAAAAGACAAATCACAATCTGCTGGCGCTGCCAGTTTGGTACAGCATAAAGGGGAAAGGGAAAAGCGGGAAACTGGGAGAAAAGGGGGGGGAGGGGAGAGGCACAAGAAGGAAAAGAGTACAAAAACGGCTTATATGTAGGCACTTCATTTAACCACTTGAGACCCGCGCTATAGCCGAATGACGGCTACAGTGCGGATCTCCTTTTCCGGGACTATGTCTACACGAGCAGCCTGCGCGCCCCCTGGGGGGCGCACGCGGCACGCTCTGTGATCGGCGAGTCTATGAGACTCGCCTGATCACCGATCAGAGCAAGGGGTCGATCCCGACCCCTTATCACGTGATCAGCTGTCAGCCAATGACAGCTGATCATGTGATATAACGGAGCCGGTAATCGGCTATTATTCCTCCTCGCGCTGACAGCGCGAGGAGAAAAAAAAAGAGCCGATCACCGGCGGCCGTGATCGGGACATCAGTCCCGATCACGGCCAGCCCTGCCAGTGCCCACCTGCCCCCTGCCAGTGCCCACCTGCCCCCTCATCAATAAAGATGAATAAAAAATAAGTGCCCCCCGTCAGTGCCACCCAGCGGTGCCCACAGTGCCACCCAGCAGTGCCCACAGTGCCACCCAGCAGTGCCCACAGTGCCACCCAGCAGTGCCACCCAGCAGTGCCCACAATCTGCCTCAACAAAGGTGCTGCACCCCAGTGCCACATATCCATGCCCTTCAGTGTCATCTACCAGTGCCCAGCAGTGCCACCTATCAGAGCCACCTATCAGTGCCACCTATCAGTGGCCATCAGTCCCATCTATCAGTGGTACCTATCAGTGCCCCTTAGTACCACCCATCTGTGCTACCCATCCGTGCCATCTTATCTGTGCCCATCTTTGCCCATCAGTGCCGCCTTATCTGTGCCCATCGGTGCCGCCTTATCTGTGCCTATTAGTGCCGCCTTAACTATGCCTATCAGTGCCCACCAGTGCAGCCTATCAGTGCCCACCAATGCAGCCTATCAGTGCCCACCAGTGCAGCCTATCAGTGCCGCCTCATCAGCGCACTTCAATGAAGGAGAAAAATGACCTGTTTGCAAAATTTTATAACAAACTATTAAACATGATTTTTTTTTGCATCTTTTTTTGTTTGTTTAGCAAAAAATAAAACTCCCAGCTGTAATTAAATACCACCAAAAGAAAGCTCTATTTGTGGGAAAAAAATGATAAAAATTTAATTTGGGTACAGTGTTGTATGCCCGCGCAATTGTCCTTCAAAGTGCATCAGCGCTGAAAGCTGAAAATTGGTCTGGGACTGAGGGGGGTTTAAGTGCCCAGTAAGCAAGTGGTTAAACCTGGGGGGACATTGGCATTGCTTCGCTCAATCCATACGGTCTCCGGTTTCATGTTGGAGGAGATCTCCCCCTGCAGGTATTCTGGAATCACCTCTAGAACTATAAATGTAACCACCTCGGATTTAACCTATGATGCAGGCCTATATGGCGACCCACAGTGGTGAGTTTTCCATTGGAGAAGTAATAATATACAGTGCTTTGCAAAAGTATTCACCCCCCTTGGCTTTTTACTTATTTTGCTACATTTCAGGCTTTAGTTCAATGTTTTTTTTAATCTGAATTATATGTGATGGATCAGAACATAATAGTCTAAGTTGGTGAAGTAAAATTAGAAAAATATATACATAAAACTATTTTTCAAAAATAAAAACTGATAATTGGCATCTGCGTATGGATTCACCCCCTTTGTTATGAAGCCCATAAAAAGCTCTGGTGCAACCACTTATCTTCACATAGTAAGTGAAATGATGTCCACCTGTGTGCAATCTAAGTGTCACACGATCTGTCATTACATATACACACCCTTTTGAAAGGCCCCAGAGGCTGCAACACCTAAGCAAGAGGCACCACTAACCAAACACTGCCATGTAGACCAAGGAACTCTCCAAACAAGTAAGGAACAATGATGTTAAGAAGTAGAAGTCAGGGTTAGATTATAAAAAAAATATCCAAATCTTTGATAATTCTTAGGACAGTGATGGTGAACCTTGGCACCCCAGATGTTTTGGAACTACGTTTCCCATGATGCTCAACTACACTGAAGAGTACATGAGCATCATGGGAAATGTAGTTCCAAAACATCTGGGGTGCCGAGGTTCCCCATCACTGTCTTAGGATCACCATAAATCTATCATAACCAAATGGAAAGAACATGGCACAACAGCAAACCCGCCAAGAGATAGCCGCACACCAAAACTCATGGATCGGGCAAGGAGGGCATTCATCAGAGAGGCAGTACAGAGACCTAAGGTAACCCTGGAGGAGATGCAGAGTTCCACAGCAGAGACTGGAATATCTGTACATAGGATCACAATAAGCCGTACGCTTCATAGTTGGGCTTTATGGCACAGTGGCCAGAAGAAAGCCATTACTTTCAGCAAAAAACAAAATGGCACATTCTGAGTTTGCAAAAAAGGCATGAAGGAAGGTGCTCTGGTCTGATGAGACTAAAATTGAACTTTTTGGCCATCAAAAAAAACACTATGTCTGGCGCAAACCCAACACATCACATCACCCAAAGAACACCACACAGTGAAACATGGTGGTGACAGCATCATGCTGTGGGGATGTTTTTCAGCAGTCGGGACTGGGAAACTGGTCAGAGTTGAGGGAAAGATGGATGGTGCTAAATACAGGGATATTCTTGCGCAAAACCTGTACCACTCTGTGTGTGATTTGAGGCTAGGACGGAGGTTCACCTTCCAGCAGGACAATGACCCCAAACACACTGCTAAAGCAACACTTGAGTGGTTTAAGGGGAAACATGAAAATGTGTTGGAATGGCCTAGTCAAAGCCCAGACCTCAATCCAATAGAAAATCTGTGGTCAGACTTAAAGACTGCTGTTCACAAGTACAAACCTTCCAAATTGAATGAGCTGGAGCAGTTTTGCAAGGAGAAATGGGCAAAAATTCCAGTGGTAAGATGTGGCAAGCTCATAGTGAGTTATCCAAAGCGACTTGGAGCTATGATAGCTGCAAAAGGTGGCTCTACAAAGTATTGACTTTATGGTGGTGAATAGTTATGCACATTGACTTTTTCTGTTATTTTGTCCTATTTGTTGTTTGCTTCTCAATAAAAAAAAAAAACATTTTCAAAGTTGTGGGCATGTTCTGTAAATTAAATGATGCAAATCCTCAAACAATCCATGTTAATTCCAGGTTGTGAGGCAACAAAACATGAAAAATGCCAAGGGGGTGAATACTTTTGCAAGGCACTGTAGGTGGTCCCCTATTCTCTGCCGGAGCTCTCTGATGGTCTTGCTCACGTAAAAAATGCGTTACATGCGTACACCATCAAGTAGATAACTCCTCTCGTACCACAGCTGGCATGTGTGGGAGAGGAGAAAAGTTCTTCATTTGGTAGTATAAATGTTGTAGTCTCTTGGAGCCAAGGGCATCATGCAAAATGGCCCCCCGCGACTCCGCCCAATAGTGGCTGCTGGTAAGCCTATCTCCAAGTGAGGTTGCCCTATGAAATACCAGTTCCGGAGGGTGGGTCTGACGTACTTCCTTAGGGCATGGTGATCTGTTACTAGATGCCAGTGATGTGATAGTAAGGTACGTGAATGATTATGATGGGCAGAGAACTTAGTGATCACTTTAATGGTCTTGGGTTGCTTTGTACGGGGGGCGTATAGGAGGGGGCCGTAGGATAGGAAGTGGACTGAAACAAAAATGAATTTTTCTAGGAAATATTTTTTTTTTATAATAAAAAATTTAATGAATATAAAACTCAACAAAATGCCATATAAAATGAAAATCCAGAAACCAACTAAAACTATTATTATTGCTTGTGGCTAGAAAGTCCATTTGATTCACAGTATGTAGATTTCATATCACTTTTAGAAAAGTCATCAACATGTTTCTCAATAAAATTAGCATCTTTTTACATAATTCTGTGCTATGCAACCTTGTATCTTGCTTGGAGAAATTAAACTGACACAACTTCAATTTCTTTTTACAGTATCCAAATACACTTAGCTTGGGAGTGGTAATCCTAAAGCCATTTGGCCTCTTGGGACCATATTATAATCTAAATGCACATGAAATGGCCTATGTACTCAAAGGTTGTGCAAAGGTACGTAAATACAGTGGATAAAAAAAGCTTGGGTAGTCTACAGTTCACGTTAAAGACAGGGGTTCAGTTTGTACATATTTGCAAATACATGCGTAAGCAGCAGCAGCCATGTCACGGCACCCCCGTGCACTGCAGTACTTACTCTATAATGTGAAAGTATCCAAAGTTGAAGCACATATATAATAATGGATAGATTCAGGGCAGGTATGCCTGGAGGGTTGGTTGCCATTTGTTTGTATAGTTGGATCCTTAAGCATTCCCTACTCATCTGGAACCTTCCCCTACTGCTAATACTGTCCCTGACAGATGGCTGACCTGTCCCTACACTACCCACATGCTGAATGCATGCCAAACCCAGGAGCCAGGGTCTTAGACTCTGCCTGACCCAAGATGGTCACCAGGGTCACATGGGCTGTCAGCATCCAACCAGATCACTGCCCCAGTGACCCAGGAAACCATAGAGAAACTATGTTCCTCATGACTTTCTCTCTCTCTACACTGTCACTTTTTTGGTGAAATGGTAGGGGTACTTTTGTACCCCCTTATCACCTCACCCGGGGGGGAGGCTGGGATCTGGAGGTTCCCTTGTTAAAGGGGGCTTCCATATTCCGATAAGCCCCCCGCCCACAGACCCCCACAACCACCGGCCAGGGTTGTGGGGATGAGGCCCTTGTCCTCATCAACATGGGGACAAGGTGCTTTGGGGGGGACCCCAAAGCATCCTCCCAATGTTGAGGGCATGTGGCCTGGTACAGTTAAGGTGGGGGGGCCGCTCTCTCGCCCCCCCCTCTTTTCCTGCAGCCTGCCAGGTTGCATGTTCGGATAAGGGTCTGGTATGGATTTTGAGGGGGACCCCCAAGCCATTTTTTTTTCTTGGCGCGAGGTTCCCCTTAATACCCATGCCCTTGAAAGGAAACCTTTTTTTTACATTAAAGTCGCGTTATAAGTCGCGCTGTGATTCGCACTTAAGTCGTGTCCAAGTTGCCTCCCAAAGTCGCGCTGGAAGTCGTGTTGCCCCTGTGTAAATGGACTGTTATGATACAAGTTCAATAGACACAGATTGTTATTGTCAGAGTCATGTTGAATCGCCTATCTGTATCTAACTGTGTCAAAACTAAAACGAAAATAAAGCATTTATTTCTGTTGGATCTTTCATTTTTCGGATTCTGTGCTTTCATTATCGTTTGTCAAAACGATAAGGAAAATACCTGAAATTCGGACGAAAATGCATTCGGACGAAAATGAATGCGCATGTGTATTAGGAAGTCCCCTAATTACTTCTCTGTAATTATGGGTCATATACAAATGTTAACTGTTTTCTTTAACTTGTTTTCACCAGGTAGCTATCTCCGGCACAGAATGCAATGTTGTTGAAGGGGATGTGATCTATTTCCCTATCGGGATTCCTCATTATTTGAAAAATACCTGTGATGAAGACTTCATATTGATTAGAGCTTTCAGTATACCCGGAGAGGTAAACATAACGTACATTGTGCATAGAGTATGTGTACATACACAGTATACAGTATATTTATAAAGCCGTGTATGTGACATTCACTGCAGGTAAATCAATTACTGTCATTTAAAACAGACGCAACAGGAAGATACACCTACTTTGGTGAAAGTCACATTCACTGACTTATAAATATATTCATATGTGTGTGCAAAGCAAATTATTATCACTCTGAATAGCAAAGCTTATATTGGGGGTGTTCTTCTGCTGTACTAGTGCTATATCCGATACGTTCAGTCTGCCTAGATCTCTGAGGGTTCACCATGGAACCCAAGTCTGGTTAATCCCTTTTCTATCGGGGGATGTCTTTAAACATTGGATAATGACCCTATATTTATCTCAATGCCATTTATACACAGAGACTCTGTACTAAGCCAATCTAAATGATTGGGTACCATGTGATCACTGTGATTGGTCATCACAGCAATCACATGGTATTGTTTATAGTGTTGAACCCTCTGCTTTTCCCCACAACAGGGGACAGTGGGAGATCGAGTACTTGTGAATAGGGAAAGACTGAATGGATCAGCAGTCTCAGCTGCAGATCATTCTTTGTGTTTCAGTGACACAGGGACCTTTTCAAAAAGGTAATCGCCATCATGTCTCAATGTGACCTGCGTATTAACCCTTTCACCTCCTTTGTGCCCATCTGAACATTAACCCCTTCATCTCTAGTCTCCCACTGTGCATGATTAGTACATTAGCCTCTGCTCTTCCTCCTTCCTCTGTGTGTGTGATCTGTACATTAAAATAGTTGTAAACCTTTACATATACCCAGGGAAGTGACTGGACTGGCATTAACTGATATACACATGAAACAAAAGCTTCTACATAAGTTGTACTACATAAGGGGGGGGGGGGGGGGGCGGGCTGCTCCCGGGTGACACCCACCAGATGGGTGAAACCCGTATGTGGCAGCACTGCTAACACCGTCCGCTGCCCTACACTGATCTGCACTGGTCTCTGGTCTCGTGGCTGTGTCTCTCAGTGGAGCGGACTGAAGCTGCCTCCCCCTCTTCTCTGTTTACATCCACACAGGAGGAGGAGGAGCCAGAGGGACACACACCGCTGTGTATATCCGTCCACGCTGTTCTGAGCTCTATACACTTTACTATATGTAGATGGACATTTGCACGGGGGGGGGTGCTATGGGAGGGGAAAGGGGGGTCTGCACTGAGGGGGTCTATACTGATGGGGGGACTGTACTGAGAGGGGGTTTCTATACTGGGGGGTGTCTATACTGAGGGGGGGTGTGCACTGGGGGGTGTCTATACTGAGGGGGTGTCTGTAGTGATGGGGGGTCTGTACTGAGGGGGGTCTATACTGATGGGGGGTCTGTTCTTAGTGCAGGGCGTCTATACTGAGGAAGGTTAGTCTGTACTTAGTGAGGGGGATATGTACTGAGGGAGGGGGATCTATACTGCAGGAGGGGGATCTGTACTTAGTGGGGGGTGGGGTCTATACTGAGAGAGGGTGGTCTGTACTGAGGGGGGGCTATAGTTGGTGGAAGGGGGTGACACCAATTTTTTCCACACTGGGTGACACCCTAGTGACGCCACTGATCTGCAGCCCTCTCCTCTTCAGCCATTCAAAATCCAGAATGTATAAAAATATCGGGCATTTCACCGACTGACACAACTCCTTTCTTATACCATTGGGTTGTTACTCCACCTTCAGGAGAGGACTAGGCAGAGCATGTTAATATGTTATAATAAAACTAGAACTTTCTAATTCTGCCCAAGGGGTGCTCCCTTAGGTAACAACCCCCCAGCCTGCTACTGCAGCCTCATTTTTTTTCTGCCTAGTGAAGGAGAAGGACCTAGGAACCCTGTGGGCCCATCGGTCCATGGATTTTTCTGCAGAAGTTTGCTTTTTGCGCAAGATTAATGATCCTGTGATCCTGTGATCTGCTATCAACAACTGGCTGGGTGACAGGCTGGATACCCTTATCCTTGTAGTTTCCCCAGCCTGGCCAGCGAGCATGTGCAGACCAGAGCTCTGCGCTGGGTCGGCCACGACATGCCCCAGCTCCAGGGGCAGCTGGTGGGCGTAATGCCCCGGGACACACATATGACTGGGCTACTGATGTCTGTGTCACAGTGTGCCAGGCCAGAAGCCACCCCGTACTGATCGGAGAGTGGGTCTATGATGGAATGTCTCCCAGCTCTTCAGGACTGGTAGACTGGTCCCTGCCTCGGTGGGGCTGAGCAGCTGAGCATTCCCTGGGAGGTCAATTCGGGGGTCCCTCACCTGCCTCTCTTCTCTCCCTGTCCCTATCTTCCCTCCCCGTGTGTGTGCCATGGACAGGGGCTCTCACCTGGGGTGGGGACTGCACTGGGTAGCTGTGCCTGGATGTCTGTAGGTCTCTCCCCTAAAGTGTCTGGAGGCTGTGTCTGCTGATCACTGTAGCGCTGTTTTACCGCCATTTCTCTGCCTGTTTTTTTGCTATTCTTCATTGCATACAGTGTCCAGTGGCCATTTTTGGTGTGACCAGTGAGCAGCATACTCTGTCTCCATTTTACTGTAGTCCAGTGGCCATTTTCTCTGTGATGTCCTTTATACTGGATGCTCGGTGGCCATTTTGTTGAAGCCTGAACATGTTTTTCAGCTTCAACGCTATACAGAGGAACTCAGCACAGCGCAGCTTTGTCTCTTATGCATCTGGGAGCTGACACAGGCACACCTATCTGGACGGCACAGAACTCGGTCAGGGTGGTGAGTCCTGCGGTAGGGGCCCCTCAGTCTGCAGCAGTTAGGAGGGTGGGACCATCACTGTCTTAAGTCCCCAACAGGTGGCAGACAGGGTAGGGTCAGTATGGGTTCCGAAACTGGTGTTTCATCCCCCGAAATCCAGGCAATTGCAACCGGTTCACCTGCAGACTGTGCAGTGCCTCTGGACGCCTTGTTGGCGGTCCTTAATTCGTTCGTTGCCAAGATGGAGGCATTGCATGGGCGCACAGGTGGTAAAAAACAGCCCCTGCCCCCCGTCCTCAGGGGAGAGCTCTGACGCAGACTCGGGCCCTGCTGAGGCTGGTGACCCCTGTTCTGACGTTTCAGGCGACGTTGACCAGGACCGTTCGTACAGTGAGGATGATTCCCCGCCTGGGTCCGTGCGCAATAAAACGCTTGTTGGAGCACTTATCACAGCTGTGCGCAATACCCTGAAAATTCAGGAGCCAGCAGATCCCTCTTCTGATGTAACGGTCCCTTTTGGGTCCCGTAAGCAAGCCCGTACACCTAAGGTGTTTCCTTTTCTGACTTATTTCGATAAGTTCATATACAAGGAATGGGGTTGACCGCAACTGACCTTTTTGGTCCCCAAATATATGGTGAAGCGCTACCCTTTTGAGGAGAGCCTTCTCAAAAAGTGGTCGGCTCCTCCAGTCGTGGACCCCCCAATATCCAGGTTAAACAAAGTAACCACTATCCCGGTAGAGGGGACTCCTGCCTTTAAGGATCCCATGGACAGGAAGGCCGAGGCAGTGGATATTTCCGTGTTTACGGTTGTGGGGTCAGCAATGCGACCAGTACTGACATTCACACTTGTGTCACAGACACTGAGTGGGCAAAATTTTTGCACCGCAAATTGGGGGAGCAACAGGCTTCTCCTGTCTGCATGGAACTAGCATACCAGTTAGTGCAAGGCCTTAAGTATGTTTGTGACGCGGCCCTGTATACTCTCCCTCTGCTATCCAGGGCTTCAGTGTCAGCAGTGGTGCTGAGGCGCCTGATTTGGCTAAAATGCTGGTTGGTTGACCAGGCATCTAAAAAAGCCCTGACGGATCTACCCTTCCTTGGCGTGCGGCTCTTTGGAGCCTCATTACATGACATTATTAAAAATGCCACAGGTGATAAGATTACACTACTCCCACAGGCCAGGAAGGCTAAGGAGCCACTCTGTAGGCAAGGGCCCTCTTTTTCCGCTCACACGCGGCTTTTTCGGCTAAGCGTCCCCAGCCTGACAGGACGACCTCTGAAGGACAAAAGCGCCCCTGGAACTGCAAGCCTAACAAGCCTGCGAGCAAAAGTGCTACCACATGAAGGTTTGCAACACGGGTGGGGAGTCGCCTTCGGGAGTTTGCAGCCCGGTGGGCCTCTCGGCTGTCCAACCAATGGGTCTGCGATCTGATTTCCTCCGGCTACAAGATAAAGTTCCTCTCTTGCCCACAAAACAGATTCTTCCCCTCCAGCATACTCGTACTCCTGGCTCACCGGGAGGCCCTATTGGGGGCGGTAAGGGACCTGCTGAATCGCGGGGTGATAGTACCTGTTCCGGAGTCGGAGCGTTTCCAGGGGTTTTACTCAAATCTGTTTGTAGTCCCCAAAAAGGAAGGGGTATTTCCAATTTTGGACCTAAAGGCCCTCAATTACTTTGTAAATGTACAGAGGTTCAGAATGGAATCAGTTCTCTTAGTAGTCGCTGCACTCCACCAAGGGGACTCCCTGGCGTCTTTGGACATCCAGGATGCGTACCTGCACATACCCATATGCCTTCGGCATCAGAAATGTCTGCGATTTGCAGTTGGGGAAGCCCACTACCAGTTTGTGGCTCTCCCCTTTGGCTTTGGCTCCCCCCAAGTCTTTACCAAGGTATTGGCTCCTGTTTTGGCATTGCTGCGACAATGTGGGATTGCAATCAATCGTGGGTTACCTAGACGATCTCCTCCTGAGAGCATCTTCCGCCTCAGGGTTAGAGCAGGATGTGGTGAACACCATGCAGGAGATTGGGTGGCTGTTAAACCTAAAAAAGTCAGTGATTGTACCGACTCAACATTTGGAGTACCTAGGCTTACTACTGGATTCCATGGAAGCGAGAGTCTATCTCCCTTCAGACAAGCTGTGAACTCTCAGAGCCGCGGTAAGACTGCTGATGAAGCACAGGTGGGCGTCGCTAAGCTTCTGCATGCAAGTCCTGGGACTTATGGTGGCCTCCTTCGAAGCAAGTACCGTATGCCCAGTTTCACACGAGAGTTTTGCAGAAGGAGATCTTGACGAAATGGTACAAATCTCCGTTATACCTGGATCGACAGATTCAGGTGAGCCAGTCAGTCAGGGACTCCCTGCTCTGGTGGCTGAGGCCCCCGTCACTTTGGTCCGGGAAGTCGTTCCTACTGCTACATTGGATGAGGAATCCAAGCTGCTGATCAATGTGCTCGAGCTGCGAGTGATCAGGCTATGCCTCTCCACATGGTCGATAAGACTTCAAGGGCGTCCAATCAGAATCCAGTCAGACAACGCCATGGTGGTGGCATATGTCAATCACCAAGGAGGAACAAGAAGCTCGGCCGCCGCACGGGAGATCGCTCACATCCTTCAGTGGGCAGAGCGACATGTACCGGCCCTATCAGCCATTTACATCCCGGGAGTGAAGAACTGGCAGGCGGATTACCTAAGTCGCCAGATGCTGGACCCAGGAGAATGGGCGTTGCATCCGGAGGTGTTCAGGCTACTGTGCCGGCGATGGGGTACACCAGACAAGGATCTTCTGGGCTCCCGCCTCAATCGGAAGGTGCCGAGATTCGTGTCCAGGACAAAAGATCCTTGGGCAGACACGTCAGATGTGCTGGTGGCTCCGTGGGATCAGTACCAGCTGATCTTTGCCTTTCCTCCACTGAAGCTGTTACCACGTCTACTACGCAGAGTAGAGGCCGAGGGGATTCCAGTAATACTGATTGCCCTAGATTGGCCCTAGCATCCCTGTTATGCAGACCTAGTGCGCCTGGTGGCGGACGCCCCATGGCGACTGCCGTTACGAGAGGACCTGTTGTCTCAAGGTCCGATTCTGCATCCTGCTTTACCATCGCTGGTTTTAACGGCATGGCTATTGAGAGCCAGGTGTTGAGGAACCGGGGTCTTTCGGACTCGGTGATTCCAACTATGCTGAGAGCACGGAAATCTTCTTCTCGTAAGATATATCATTGTACCTGGAAGACCTACATCTCCATGTGTGAGGAGAAAGGTTGGCATCCACGCTCCTATTCTATATTCAGGATCCTGCTGTTTTTACAGCAGGGAGTAAACCAGAAATTGGCTTTAAGCACCATCAAAGGACAAATATTAGCCTTGGCTGTCTTTTTTCAGCGACACCTGGCGTCTCACTCTCTAGTGAGCACTTTTGTTCAAGGGGTCCGACATGTTATTCCTCCGGTGCGTCTGAACCTGGTGTTATCGGTGCTTCAGAAAACACTATTTGAAAATATCAGAGAGATCCTCTGTTGACCTTTTCCCAGAAAGTGATTTTTCTAGTGGCCATTACTTCGGCCAGGAGGGTTTTGGAACTGGCGGCCTTGTCTTGCAAGTTGCCCTATCTGGTTTTCCACAAGGATAAGTGGTGTTGCGTCTGCAACCTTCTTTTCTGCCGAAGGTGGTTTCACATCAATGAAGACATTGTGTTACCATCTCTGTGTCCTAAACCGACACATCCTAAGGAGGTGGCCCTCCATTCCCTGGATGTGGTCCGGGCTCTGAGGGTGTATTTGTCTGCTACGGCTCCCTTTTGGAAGTCAGCCTCCTTGTTTGTTTCGGTGGCTGGTCCGAAAAAAGGCATGGCGGTCTCGTCGGCCACCATTTCAGGTGGATCAGACAGATTGTAGTACAGGCCTACGCCTTGAAGGGGCAGGTGCCCCCTTTTCCTGTCACAGCCCACTCCACCAGTGCAATTGGAACGTCTTGGGCCTTCCGACATCAAGCGTCTGTCGCTCAGGAGTGTAAAGCGGCGACTTGGTCATCTGGTGTAAAAACCCAATGGTATAAGAAAGGAGCTGTGTCTTTCGGTGAACTACAGAGAAAAGGATTTTACAGTGAGTACAAAAAATCCTATTTTTCACCCCATTCCTGCCCAGGCCAATTTTCAGTTTTCAGCGCTGTCGCACTTCGAATGACAATTGCGCGGTTGTGCAAAGCTGTACCCAAATTCATTTTTTTTTCCCCACAAATACCGTAGTGCTTTCTTTTTGCTATAATAAATATCACAAATTTAAAATAAAAAAATAAAAAAATGTCTTCAGTTTAGGTCGATATATATTCTTCTACATATTTTTGGTTAAAAAAAATCGCAATAACCGTATATTTATTGGTTTGCGCAAAAGTTATAGCTAGTCTGCAAAATAGGGGATAGTTTTATGGCATTTTTATTATTTTTTTTTACTAGTAATGGCAGCGATCTGCGATTTTTATCGTGACTGCGATATTGCGGCGGACACATCAGACACTTTTGACATCATTTTGGGGCCATTGGCATTTATACAGCAATCCATGCTATAAAAATGCATTGATTACTGTATAAATGTCACTGGCAGGGAAGGGGTTAACATTAGGGGGTGATCAAAGGGTTAACTATGTGTCCTAGGGAGTGATTCTAACTGTAGGGGGAGGGGACTCACAAAGGGAGGAGACCGATCGATGTTCCTCTGTACTAGGATCACATGATCGGTCTCCTCTGACAGGACGTGGATCTGTGTGTTTACACACACAGATCCACGGTCCTGCTCGGTTAACGGGCAATCGCGGGTGCCCGGCAGACATTGCGCCCGTCGGGCATGTGCATCGGGTCCTTACCTTCGACTGTCTACTTTCCAAAACTTGGTCATTTGGGGTGTATCTGTACTGTGCTGACATTTCAGGGCCTCAAAAAATTAGATAGGCTGTTAGTATATCAGGTGTGATCAAATTTTTATGATTTGCACCATCTTGTAGACTCAATAATTTTCACACAGACTAAATAAAATCCACTAATTTGTGTTATTTTTACCAAAGATATGTAGCAGTGTAAATTTTGGCCCAAATTTATGAAGAAAAATTACTTATTTGCAAAATTTTATAATAAAAAATGTAAAAAGTGTTTATTTTTTAAAAATGTTTGCTCTTTTTTTACTCATGTTGCAAAAAAGAAAAAACCCAGTGGTGATTAAAAACCACCAAAAGAAAGCTCTATTTGTGTGAAAAAATTATAAAAATTTGGTTTGGATACAGTGTTGCATGACTGAGTAATTGTCATTCAAAGTGTGAGAGCACTGAAAGATAAAAAATGGTCTGGGCAGGAAGGGTTGAACATGCCCTGTACTGAAGTGGTTAAGGGGATCCCTATGACAGAATTAAGAAAAAAAACACCCTGGGGGTCCCCCCAAAATCCATACCAGGCCCTTTGGGTCCCTTGCAGATTTTAAGGGGAACTCCACACCAAAATTAAAAAGAAAATTGGTGTGGCATCCCCCCAAAATCCATAACAGACCCTCACATGAGCAAGCAGCCTGGCAGGCCAGGCTAGGGGGCACGAGCAAGCCCCCCCCCCCCCCCGCCCTGGTGACATAACCGAGTGAACCCTTCTGACGTCATGTGCCACCCTTGCCTATATAAAAGCTGTCAAAGCGAAGAGACAGCGGTCTCCCATCGAGGCGGAGGTTTTAATGTCTTTTCTATTTTCGGGTCCGTTGGGCAGTGTGATTGACAGTGGATGTACATCACGGGACACTTTTTTTCCCTTTTTTAATAAAAGAGTTGTCAAAAATGGTTTTTAATTTTTGACACTTTTTTTGGTGAAGGGTAGGGGTACGATGTACCCGATACCCATTCACATGGGGGGGGGGGGGGCGAGATCTGGGGGCCCCTTGCTAAAGAGGGCTTCCAGATTCCGATAAGCCCCCCCGCCCTCACCCCCCAACAACCATCTGCCAGGGTTGTCAGAAAGAGGCCCTTGTCCCCATCAATATGAGGACAAGGTGCTTTGGGGGGTCCCATACAAGTTTTATGGAAATAATTTGCATATAAGCCTTTAAAATGAGGACTTCTGATTTTTTATGTTCATGTCCCATAGACTTTAATAGGGTTTGCTAGAACTTTTGCCTTTTCGAAAGATGTTCTGGTGCAAACCGAACCGAGGGGTGTTCAGTCCATCCCTAGTATCAAATTAAATGTCATCCTTTAGGGTTTAGGTCTGCTTTAAAGTGTGCTCTTACTATGGAGGCTCTCAAATGTATAAAGTTAGGACTGCAGATAACACCGGGATGCCGTGATGTTGCATCTTGCTCATGTATTTGCAAATGTGTGCCCCTCTTTTTAATGTGAACTGTTAGACAGGACAATTCGGTTTGTTGCAGGCTGGCTAGTAAGTTGAACTGGGAATTTTTCTTTGTTGTTGTTTAACCACATATTTAACCACATGTCGACCGGGCCATAGCTGAAAGATGGCTACAGCGCGGTTGGCTTAATCTGGGAGGGCGTCCATGGACGTCCTCCCAGAATCTTGCTCCCGCGTGCCCCCTGGGGCGCGCACCCGGGAACATTACCGAGTTTTCAGTTTTTATTGGTTAATAGCACATAAAATTAAAAACCCAGCGGTGATTAAATACCACCAAAAGAAAGCTCTATTTGTGTGAAAAAAAGGACAAAAATTTTATTCGGGTACAGTGTTGCATGACTGAGTAATTGTCATTCAAAGTGTAAGAGCACCGAAATCTGAAAATTGGTCTGGTTAGGAAAGGAGTTTAAGTGCCCAGTGGTCAAGTGGTTAAAGCGTAGCTAAACTGACCTTACTTTCCATGGTCTGCGTCCCTCGCCAGTGCCGGCATCTTCTGCTGGGTGCTGTTAATGGACTTACGTCATTGGCTGGCGCAGAATGACATTACACTTGCGTATGCTAGTGTAATGCCGTGTACACAAGGCCGGACTTTTCGACTGAGTTCTGCCAAAACTGACTTGTCTACACACAATCACACCAAAGTCCGACGGATTCGACCGTGATGACGTACGACCGGACTAGAATAAGGAAGTTCATAGCCAGTAGCCAATGGCTGCCCTAGCGTCGGTTTCAGACTAACATACAGACTAACTGATTTTTCGACCACACTCCAGTCCATCGGAAAGATTTGAAACGTGTTCTAAATCTAAAGTCCGCCTGATTGTTCGACAGCAAAGGTCCGATGAAGCCCACACACGGTCGAGTTATCCGACGGATTCATTCCGTCAGAAATTTGCTGTCGAAAATCCAGCCGTGTATACACGGCATAAGACTGTATTCATCCTGGCAAATAGGCACTGTGCTGGAATGTAAACTGAGCTGCGCTTGTACATTTAAAAAAAGACTGGAGACTTCTGCACCATTTTCTTCCACTTATGCAGAGCTCAGTAAATGCACGGGTCTCAGACTCCCAGTGCATACAATATGCATGCAGAGACTTTCTGAAGACATCATCAAAGTTGCCTAAGTAACACCTTTTTTTTTCTTTTAGGTAGAAATGTTGTTTATGGATAATTATTTTCAAACCATACCAGCAAACATCATTGCTGAGCTCTTCCATCAAAAAGAAAGTATTTTTGGACAACTTCCTGCTATCAGATATAATGTTACCTATTTGTTTTACTATGGAAATATTTGCATTGTGCAACCTGGAACACCAAAGACAACATCAGCCAGTCTAACAACGAGAACAACCACAACAGCAGCAACCATTTCATCTAAAACTACTAAAGGAGGGCCAGTAATACCTGTGAGGACTACAACAGTACAAAGTACAACTAAAACACCACCCTCAACAATATCATTCACTACAGTAACCAAACCTGTTATCACTACTTCCACATTAACCTATACAACAACAGCTTCTATGTCTACATCTACTACAACTAACACAAAACCACTCTCTACAACTACAACAGAATCCACCATTATTACTAAACTACCCGTCTCAGCAACACAGATGTCTAAATCAACACTAACTACTACTACAACAAATAGAACAGTACCTGTTACCTCCACAATAAATCCCTTGACTGTAACAACTATTACAACAAATAATAAAACAACCCCAAGAATGACTACAAACACACGTGTTACCACCCAAACAATTCCCTTAAAAACACAGGTGACTACAGTAACACCAACTATTACAACTACCCCTCCAACACCTGTCATAACTCCAACAATCCCCTCAAAAACACAGGTGACTACAGTACCATCTACAATCACAACAGTTCTCACCACAGCTACAACACCTGTTACCACCACTATAACAATCCCCTCAACAACGCAGACTGCTACAGTAACACCAACTATTACAACTGACCCTACAACAACACCTATCATAACCACAACCACCCCCTCAACAATGCAAACTACTACAGTAACACCAACTATTACAACTGCCCCTACAACAACACTTGCCATAACCACAACAAGTCCCACAACAACACGGGTGACTACAGTACCACCAACTTCCACAACAATCCCCACCACAGCTACAACAACACCTGTTACCACCACAACAATCCCCTCAACAACACAGACTACTACAGTAGCACAGACTAGTACAACTGCCCCTACAACAACACCTATCATAACCACAACAATTCCCACAACAGAGGTGACAACAGTACCACCAACTACCACAACAGTCCTCACCAGAGCTTCAACAACACCTGTTACCACCACAACAATCCCCTCAACAACACAGACTACTACAGTAACAACAACTAGTACAACTGCCCCTACAACAACACCTGTCATAACCACAACAATTCCCACAACAACAAAGGTGACTACAGTACCACCAACTACCACAACAGTCACCACTACAGGTACAACAACACCTGTTACAACCACAACAATCCCCTCAACAACACCGACTACTACAGTAACACAGGCTAGTACAACTGTCCCTACAACAACACCCATCATAACCACAACAATTCCCACAACAACAGAGGTGACTACAGTACCACCAACTTCCACAACAATCCCCACCACAGCTACAACAACACCTGTTACAACCACAACAATCCCTTCAACAATACAGACTACTACTGTCACACCGACTAGTAAAACTACCCCTACAACAACACCTGTCATAACCACAACAATTCCCACAACAACACAGGTGACTACAGTAACACCAACTACCACAACTGTCACCACCACAGCTACGACACCTGTTACAACCACAACAATCCCTTCAACAACACAGACTACTACATTAACACCAACTAGTACAACTACCCCTACAACAACACCTGTCATAACCACAACAATTCTGACAGCAACACAGGTGACTACAGTAACACCAACTACCACAACAGTCCCCACCACAGCTACAACAACACCTGTTACAACCACAACAATCCCTTCAACAACACAGACTACTACAGTAACACCAACTACCACAACAGTCCCCACCACAGCTACAACAACACCTGTTACAACCACAACAATCCCTTCAACAACACAGACTACTACAGTCACACCAACTAGTACAACTGCCACTACAACAACACCCACCATAACTACAAATCCTTCAACAATACAGGTGATTACAGCACCACCAACTACCACAACAGTCACCACCACAGCTACAACGACACCTGTTACCACAACAATCCCCTCAACAACACAGACTACTACAGTAACACCAACTAGTACAACTGTCCCTACAACAACACCCGTCATAAGCACAATCCCTACAACAACACAGGTGACTACAATATCAACAACTATCACAACAGTCCCTACCACAGTTTCAACAACACCTGTTACCACCACAACAATCCCTTCAACAACACAGACTACTACAGTAACACCAACTACCACAACAGTCCCCACCACAGCTACAACAACACCTGTTACAACCACAACAATCCCTTCAACAACACAGACTACTACAGTAACACCAACTACCACAACAGTCCCCACCACAGCTACAACAACACCTTTTACAACCACAACAATCCCTTCAACAACACAGACTACTACAGTAACACCAACTACCACAACAGTCCCCACCACAGCTACAACAACACCTGTTACAACCACAACAATCCCTTCAACAACACAGACTACTACATTAACACCAACTACCACAACAGTCCCCACCACAGCTACAACAACACCTGTTACAACCACAACAATCCCTTCAACAACACAGACTACTACAGTAACACCAACTACCACAACAATCCCCACCACAGCTACAACAACACCTGTTACAACCACAACAATCCCTTCAACAACACAGACTACTACAGTAACACCAACTACCACAACAGTCCCCACCACAGCTACAACAACACCTGTTACAACCACAACCATCCCTTCAACAACACAGACTACTACAGTAACACCAACTACCACAACAGTCACCACCACAGCTTCAACAACACCTATTACCACCACAACAATCCCCTCAACAACACAGACTAGTACAGTAACACCTACTAGTACATCTGCCCCTACAACAACATCTGTCATAACCACAACAATTCCCACAACAGCAGAGGTGACTACAGTACCACTAACTACCACAACAGTCCCCACCACAGCTACAACAACACCTGTTACCACAACAACAATCCCCTCAACAACACAGACTAGTACAGTAACACCTACTAGTACAACTGCCCCTGCAACAACACCTTTCATAACCACAACAATTCCCACAACAACAGAGGTGACTACAGTACCACCAACTACCACAACAGTCACCACCACAGCTACAACAACACCTATTACCACCACAACAATCCCCTCAACAACACAGACCAGTACAGTAACACCAACTAGTACAACTGCCCCCACAACAACATCTGTCATAACCACAACAATTCCCACAACAGCAGAGGTGACTAGAGTACCACCAACTACCACAGCAGTCCCCACCACAGCTTCAACAACACCTATTACCACCACAACAATCCCCTCAACAACACAGACTAGTACAGTAACACCTACTAGTACATCTGCCCCTACAACAACATCTGTCATAACCACAACAATTCCCACAACAGCAGAGGTGACTACAGTACCACTAACTACCACAACAGTCCCCACCACAGCTACAACAACACCTGTTACCACCACAACAATCCCCTCAACAACGCAGACTAGTACAGTAACACCTACTAGTACAACTGCCCCAACAACACCTGCCATAACCACAACAATTCCCACAACAACAGAGGTGACTACAGTACCACCAACTACCACAACAGCCCCCACCACAGCTTCAACAACATCTGTTACCACCACAACAATCCCCTCAACAACACAGACTACTACAGTAACACAGACTAGTACAACTGCCCCTACAACAACACCTGTCATAACCACAATTCCCACAACAACAGACATGACTACAGTACCACCAACTACCACAACAATGACCACCACAGCTAGTACAACTGTCCCCACAACAACATCTGTCATAACCACAACAATTCCCACAACAGCAGAGATGACTACAGTACCACTAACTACCACAACAGTCCCCACCACAGCCTCAACAACACCTATTACCGCCACAACAATCCCCTCAACAACACAGACTACTACAGTAACACCAACTAGTACAACTGCCCCAACAACACCTGCCATAACCACAATTCCCACAACAACAGACATGACTACAGTACCACCAACTACCACAACAATGACCACCACAGCTAGTACAACTGTCCCCACAACAACATCTGTCATAACCACAACAATTCCCACAACAACAGAGGTGACTACAGTACCACCAACTACCACAACAGTCACCACCACAGCTACAACAACACCTGTTACCACCACAACAATCGCATCAACAACGCAGACTACTACAGTTACACCAACTAGTACAACTGCACCAACAACACCTGCCATAACCACAACAATTCCCACAACAACAGAAGTGACTACAGTACCACCGACTACCACAACAGTCACCACCACAGCTACAACAACACCTGTTACCACCACAACAATCCCATCAACAACACAGACTACTACAGTAACACCAACTAGTACAACTGCCCCTGCAACAACACCTGTCATAACCACAATTCCCACAATACCAGAGGTGACTACAGTACCACCAACTACCACAACAGTCCCCACCACAGCTACAACAACACTTGTTACCACCACAGCAATCCCTTCAACAACACAGACTACTACAGTAACACCAACTACCACAACAGTCCCCACCACAGCTACAACAACACCTGTTACAACCACAACAATCCCTTCAACAACACAGACTACTACAGTCACACCAACTAGTACAACTGCCACTACAACAACACCCACCATAACTACAAATCCTTCAACAATACAGGTGATTACAGCACCACCAACTACCACAACAGTCACCACCACAGCTACAACGACACCTGTTACCACAACAATCCCCTCAACAACACAGACTACTACAGTAACACCAACTAGTACAACTGTCCCTACAACAACACCCGTCATAAGCACAATTCCTACAACAACACAGGTGACTACAATATCAACAACTATCACAACAGTCCCTACCACAGTTTCAACAACACCTGTTACCACCACAACAATCCCTTCAACAACACAGACTACTACAGTAACACCAACTACCACAACAGTCCCCACCACAGCTACAACAACACCTGTTACAACCACAACAATCCCTTCAACAACACAGACTACTACAGTAACACCAACTACCACAACAGTCCCCACCACAGCTACAACAACACCTTTTACAACCACAACAATCCCTTCAACAACACAGACTACTACAGTAACACCAACTACCACAACAGTCCCCACCACAGCTACAACAACACCTGTTACAACCACAACAATCCCTTCAACAACACAGACTACTACATTAACACCAACTACCACAACAGTCCCCACCACAGCTACAACAACACCTGTTACAACCACAACAATCCCTTCAACAACACAGACTACTACAGTAACACCAACTACCACAACAATCCCCACCACAGCTACAACAACACCTGTTACAACCACAACAATCCCTTCAACAACACAGACTACTACAGTAACACCAACTACCACAACAGTCCCCACCACAGCTACAACAACACCTTTTACAACCACAACAATCCCTTCAACAACACAGACTACTACAGTAACACCAACTACCACAACAGTCACCACCACAGCTTCAACAACACCTGTTACCACCACAACAATCCCATCAACAACACAGACTACTACAGTAACACCAACTAGTACAACTGCCCCTACAACAACACCTGTCGTAACCACAACAATTCCCACAACAGCAGAGGTGACTAGAGTACCACCAACTACCACAACAGTCCCCACCACAGCTTCAACAACACCTATTACCACCACAACAATCCCCTCAACAACACAGACTAGTACAGTAACACCTACTAGTACATCTGCCCCTACAACAACATCTGTCATAACCACAACAATTCCCACAACAGCAGAGGTGACTACAGTACCACTAACTACCACAACAGTCCCCACCACAGCTACAACAACACCTGTTACCACAACAACAATCCCCTCAACAACACAGACTAGTACAGTAACACCTACTAGTACAACTGCCCCTGCAACAACACCTTTCATAACCACAACAATTCCCACAACAACAGAGGTGACTACAGTACCACCAACTACCACAACAGTCACCACCACAGCTACAACAACACCTATTACCACCACAACAATCCCCTCAACAACACAGACCAGTACAGTAACACCAACTAGTACAACTGCCCCCACAACAACATCTGTCATAACCACAACAATTCCCACAACAGCAGAGGTGACTAGAGTACCACCAACTACCACAGCAGTCCCCACCACAGCTTCAACAACACCTATTACCACCACAACAATCCCCTCAACAACACAGACTAGTACAGTAACACCTACTAGTACATCTGCCCCTACAACAACATCTGTCATAACCACAACAATTCCCACAACAGCAGAGGTGACTACAGTACCACTAACTACCACAACAGTCCCCACCACAGCTACAACAACACCTGTTACCACCACAACAATCCCCTCAACAACACAGACTAGTACAGTAACACCTACTAGTACAACTGCCCCAACAACACCTGCCATAACCACAACAATTCCCACAACAACAGAGGTGACTACAGTACCACCAACTACCACAACAGCCCCCACCACAGCTTCAACAACATCTGTTACCACCACAACAATCCCCTCAACAACACAGACTACTACAGTAACACAGACTAGTACAACTGCCCCTACAACAACACCTGTCATAACCACAATTCCCACAACAACAGACATGACTACAGTACCACCAACTACCACAACAATGACCACCACAGCTAGTACAACTGTCCCCACAACAACATCTGTCATAACCACAACAATTCCCACAACAGCAGAGATGACTACAGTACCACTAACTACCACAACAGTCCCCACCACAGCCTCAACAACACCTATTACCGCCACAACAATCCCCTCAACAACACAGACTACTACAGTAACACCAACTAGTACAACTGCCCCAACAACACCTGCCATAACCACAATTCCCACAACAACAGACATGACTACAGTACCACCAACTACCACAACAATGACCACCACAGCTAGTACAACTGTCCCCACAACAACATCTGTCATAACCACAACAATTCCCACAACAACAGAGGTGACTACAGTACCACCAACTACCACAACAGTCACCACCACAGCTACAACAACACCTGTTACCACCACAACAATCGCATCAACAACGCAGACTACTACAGTTACACCAACTAGTACAACTGCACCAACAACACCTGCCATAACCACAACAATTCCCACAACAGAAGTGACTACAGTACCACCGACTACCACAACAGTCACCACCACAGCTACAACAACACCTGTTACCACCACAACAATCCCATCAACAACACAGACTACTACAGTAACACCAACTAGTACAACTGCCCCTGCAACAACACCTGTCATAACCACAATTCCCACAATTACAGAGGTGACTACAGTACCACCAACTACCACAACAGTCCCCACCACAGCTACAACAACACTTGTTACCACCACAGCAATCCCTTCAACAACACAGACTACTACAGTAACACCAACTCGTACAACTGCCCCCACAACAACATCTGTCATAACCACAACAATTCCCACAACAGCAGAGGTGACTACAGTACCACCAACTACCACAACAGTCCCCACCACAGCTTCAACAACACCTATTACCACCACAACAATCCCCTCAACAACACAGACTAGTACAGTAACACCTACTAGTACATCTGCCCCTACAACAACATCTGTCATAACCACAACAATTCCCACAACAGCAGAGGTGACTACAGTACCACTAACTACCACAACAGTCCCCACCACAGCTACAACAACACCTGTTACCACCACAACAATCCCCTCAACAACACAGACTAGTACAGTAACACCTACTAGTACAACTGCCCCAACAACACCTGCCATAACCACAACAATTCCCACAACAACAGAGGTGACTACAGTACCACCAACTACCACAACAGCCCCCACCACAGCTTCAACAACATCTGTTACCACCACAACAATCCCCTCAACAACACAGACTACTACAGTAACACAGACTAGTACAACTGCCCCTACAACAACACCTGTCATAACCACAATTCCCACAACAACAGACATGACTACAGTACCACCAACTACCACAACAATGACCACCACAGCTAGTACAACTGTCCCCACAACAACATCTGTCATAACCACAACAATTCCCACAACAGCAGAGATGACTACAGTACCACTAACTACCACAACAGTCCCCACCACAGCCTCAACAACACCTATTACCGCCACAACAATCCCCTCAACAACACAGACTACTACAGTAACACCAACTAGTACAACTGCCCCAACAACACCTGCCATAACCACAATTCCCACAACAACAGACATGACTACAGTACCACCAACTACCACAACAATGACCACCACAGCTAGTACAACTGTCCCCACAACAACATCTGTCATAACCACAACAATTCCCACAACAACAGAGGTGACTACAGTACCACCAACTACCACAACAGTCACCACCACAGCTACAACAACACCTGTTACCACCACAACAATCGCATCAACAACGCAGACTACTACAGTTACACCAACTAGTACAACTGCACCAACAACACCTGCCATAACCACAACAATTCCCACAACAGAAGTGACTACAGTACCACCGACTACCACAACAGTCACCACCACAGCTACAACAACACCTGTTACCACCACAACAATCCCATCAACAACACAGACTACTACAGTAACACCAACTAGTACAACTGCCCCTGCAACAACACCTGTCATAACCACAATTCCCACAATAACAGAGGTGACTACAGTACCACCAACTACCACAACAGTCCCCACCACAGCTACAACAACACTTGTTACCACCACAGCAATCCCTTCAACAACACAGACTACTACAGTAACACCAACTCGTACAACTGCCCCCACAACAACATCTGTCATAACCACAACAATTCCCACAACAGCAGAGGTGACTACAGTACCACCAACTACCACAACAGTCCCCACCACAGCTTCAACAACACCTATTACCACCACAACAATCCCCTCAACAACACAGACTAGTACAGTAACACCTACTAGTACATCTGCCCCTACAACATCTGTCATAACCACAACAATTCCCACAACAGCAGAGGTGACTACAGTACCACTAACTACCACAACAGTCCCCACCACATCTACAACAACACCTGTTACCACTACAACAATCCCCTCAACAACACAGACTAGTACAGTAACACCTACTAGTACAACTGCCCCTGCAACAACACCTGTCATAACCACAACAATTCCCACAACAACAGAGGTGACTACAGTACCACCAACTACCACAACAGTCACCACCACAGCTACAACAACACCTGTTACCACCACAACAATCGCATCAACAACGCAGGCTACTACAGTTACACCAACTAGTACAACTGCACCAACAACACCGGCCATAACCACAACAATTCCCACAACAACAGAAGTGACTACAGTACCACCAACTACCACAACAGTCACCACCACAGCTACAACAACACCTGTTACCACCACAACAATCCCATCAACAACACAGACTACTACAGTAACACCAACTAGTACAACTGCCCCTGCAACAACACCTGTCATAACCACAATTCCCACAACAACAGAGGTGACTACAGTACCGCCAACTACCACAACAGCCACTACCACAGCTACAACAACACCTGTTACCACCACAACAATTCCTTCAACATCACAGACTAGTACAGTAACACCAACTAGTACAACTGCCCCTGCAACAACACCTGTCGTAACAACCACAATTCCCCCAACAACAGAGGTGACTATAGTGCCACCAACTACCACAACAGTCCCCACCACAGCTTCAACAACACCTGTTACCACCACAACAATCCCTTCAACAACACAGACTACTACAGTAACACCAACTAGTACAACTGTCCCAACAACACCTGCCATAACCACAATTCCCACAACAACAGACATGACTACAGTACCACCAACTACCACAACAATGACCACCACAGCTAGTACAACTGTCCCCACAACAACATCTGTCATAACCACAACAATTCCCACAACAACAGAGGTGACTACAGTACCACCAACTACCACAACAGTCACCACCACAGCTACAACAACACCTGTTACCACCACAACAATCGCATCAACAACGCAGACTACTACAGTTACACCAACTAGTACAACTGCACCAACAACACCTGCCATAACCACAACAATTCCCACAACAGAAGTGACTACAGTACCACCGACTACCACAACAGTCACCACCACAGCTACAACAACACCTGTTACCACCACAACAATCCCATCAACAACACAGACTACTACAGTAACACCAACTAGTACAACTGCCCCTGCAACAACACCTGTCATAACCACAATTCCCACAATAACAGAGGTGACTACAGTACCACCAACTACCACAACAGTCCCCACCACAGCTACAACAACACTTGTTACCACCACAGCAATCCCTTCAACAACACAGACTACTACAGTAACACCAACTCGTACAACTGCCCCCACAACAACATCTGTCATAACCACAACAATTCCCACAACAGCAGAGGTGACTACAGTACCACCAACTACCACAACAGTCCCCACCACAGCTTCAACAACACCTATTACCACCACAACAATCCCCTCAACAACACAGACTAGTACAGTAACACCTACTAGTACATCTGCCCCTACAACATCTGTCATAACCACAACAATTCCCACAACAGCAGAGGTGACTACAGTACCACTAACTACCACAACAGTCCCCACCACATCTACAACAACACCTGTTACCACTACAACAATCCCCTCAACAACACAGACTAGTACAGTAACACCTACTAGTACAACTGCCCCTGCAACAACACCTGTCATAACCACAACAATTCCCACAACAACAGAGGTGACTACAGTACCACCAACTACCACAACAGTCACCACCACAGCTACAACAACACCTGTTACCACCACAACAATCGCATCAACAACGCAGGCTACTACAGTTACACCAACTAGTACAACTGCACCAACAACACCGGCCATAACCACAACAATTCCCACAACAACAGAAGTGACTACAGTACCACCAACTACCACAACAGTCACCACCACAGCTACAACAACACCTGTTACCACCACAACAATCCCATCAACAACACAGACTACTACAGTAACACCAACTAGTACAACTGCCCCTGCAACAACACCTGTCATAACCACAATTCCCACAACAACAGAGGTGACTACAGTACCGCCAACTACCACAACAGCCACTACCACAGCTACAACAACACCTGTTACCACCACAACAATTCCTTCAACATCACAGACTAGTACAGTAACACCAACTAGTACAACTGCCCCTGCAACAACACCTGTCGTAACAACCACAATTCCCCCAACAACAGAGGTGACTATAGTGCCACCAACTACCACAACAGTCCCCACCACAGCTTCAACAACACCTGTTACCACCACAACAATCCCTTCAACAACACAGACTACTACAGTAACACCAACTAGTACAACTGTCCCCACAACAACATCTGTCATAACCACAACAATTCCCACAAGAGTAGAGGTGACTACAGTACCACTAACTACCACAACAGTCCCCACCACAGCCTCAACAACACCTATTACCGCCACAACAATCCCCTCAACAACACAGACTACTACAGTAACACCAACTAGTACAACTGCCCCAACAACACCTGCCATAACCACAACAATTCCCACAACAACAGAGGTGACTACAGTACCACCAACTACCACAACAGCCCCCACCACAGCTTCAACAACATCTGTTACCACCACAACAATCCCCTCAACAACACAGACTACTACAGTAACACAGACTAGTACAACTGCCCCTACAACAACACCTGTCATAACCACAATTCCCACAACAACAGACATGACTACAGTACCACCAACTACCACAACAATGACCACCACAGCTAGTACAACTGTCCCCACAACAACATCTGTCATAACCACAACAATTCCCACAACAGCAGAGGTGACTACAGTACCACTAACTACCACAACAGTCCCCACCACAGCCTCAACAACACCTATTACCGCCACAACAATCCCCTCAACAACACAGACTACTACAGTAACACCAACTAGTACAACTGCCCCAACAACACCTGCCATAACCACAACATTTCCCACAACAACAGAGGTGACTACAGTACCACCAACTACCACAACAGCCCCCACCACAGCTTCAACAACATCTGTTACCACCACAACAATCCCCTCAACAACACAGACTACTACAGTACCAACTAGTACAACTGCCCCTGCAACATCACCTGTCATAACCACAATTCCCACAACAACAGACATGACTACAGTACCACCAACTACCACAACAATGACCACCACAGCTAGTACAACTGTCCCCACAACAACATCTGTCATAACCACAACAATTCCCACAACAGCAGAGGTGACTACAGTACCACTAACTACCACAACAGTCCCCACCACAGCCTCAACAACACCTATTACCGCCACAACAATCCCCTCAACAACACAGACTACTACAGTAACACCAACTAGTACAACTGCCCCAACAACACCTGCCATAACCACAACATTTCCCACAACAACAGAGGTGACTACAGTACCACCAACTACCACAAAAGCCCCCACCACAGCTTCAACAACATCTGTTACCACCACAACAATACCCTCAACAACACAGACTACTACAGTACCAACTAGTACAACTGCCCCTGCAACATCACCTGTCATAACCACAATTCCCACAACAATAGACATGACTACAGTACCACCAACTACCACAACAATGACCACCACAGCTAGTACAACTGTCCCCACAACAACATCTGTCATAACCACAACAATTCCCACAACAGCAGAGGTGACTACAGTACCACTAACTACCACAACAGTCCCCACCACAGCCTCAACAACACCTATTACCGCCACAACAATCCCCTCAACAACACAGACTACTACAGTAACACCAACTAGTACAACTGCCCCAACAACACCTGCCATAACCACAACATTTCCCACAACAACAGAGGTGACTACAGTACCACCAACTACCACAACAGCCCCCACCACAGCTTCAACAACATCTGTTACCACCACAACAATCCCCTCAACAACACAGACTACTACAGTAACACCAACTAGTACAACTGCCCCTGCAACATCACCTGTCATAACCACAATTCCCACAACAACAGAGGTGACTACAGTACCGCCAACTACCACAATAGCCACCACCACAGCTACAACACCTGTTACCACCACAACAATCCCTTTAACAACACAGACTAGTATAGTAACACCTACTAGTACAACTGCCCCTACAACAACATCTGTCATAACCACAACAATTCCCACAACAGCAGAGGTGACTACAGTACCACTAACTACCACAACAGTCCCCACCACAGCTACAACAACACCTGTTACCACCACAACAATCCCCTCAACAACACAGACTACTACAGTAACACAGACTAGTACAACTGCCCCTGCAACAACACCTGTCGTAACCACAACAATTCCCACAACAACAGAGGTGACTACAGTACCACCAACTACCACAACAGTCACCAACACAGCTTCAACAACACCTTTTACCACCACAACAATCCCTTCAACAACACAGACTACTACAGTAACACCAACTAGTACAACTGCCCCTACAACACCTGCCATAACCACAACATTTCCCACAACAACAGAGGTGACTACAGTACCACCAACTACCACAACAGCCCCCACCACAGCTTCAACAACATCTGTTACCACCACAACAATACCCTCAACAACACAGACTACTACAGTACCAACTAGTACAACTGCCCCTGCAACATCACCTGTCATAACCACAATTCCCACAACAATAGACATGACTACAGTACCACCAACTACCACAACAATGACCACCACAGCTAGTACAACTGTCCCCACAACAACATCTGTCATAACCACAACAATTCCCACAACAGCAGAGGTGACTACAGTACCACTAACTACCACAACAGTCCCCACCACAGCCTCAACAACACCTATTACCGCCACAACAATCCCCTCAACAACACAGACTACTACAGTAACACCAACTAGTACAACTGCCCCAACAACACCTGCCATAACCACAACATTTCCCACAACAACAGAGGTGACTACAGTACCACCAACTACCACAACAGCCCCCACCACAGCTTCAACAACATCTGTTACCACCACAACAATCCCCTCAACAACACAGACTACTACAGTAACACCAACTAGTACAACTGCCCCTGCAACATCACCTGTCATAACCACAATTCCCACAACAACAGAGGTGACTACAGTACCGCCAACTACCACAATAGCCACCACCACAGCTACAACACCTGTTACCACCACAGCAATCCCTTTAACAACACAGACTGCCCCTACAACAACATCTGTCATAACCACAACAATTCCCACAACAGCAGAGGTGACTACAGTACCACTAACTACCACAACAGTCCCCACCACAGCTACAACAACACCTGTTACCACCACAACAATCCCCTCAACAACACAGACTAGTACAGTAACACCTACTAGTACAACTGCCCCAACAACACCTGCCATAACCACAACAATTCCCACAACAACAGAGGTGACTACAGTACCACCAACTACCACAACAGCCCCCACCACAGCTTCAACAACATCTGTTACCACCACAACAATCCCCTCAACAACACAGACTACTACAGTAACACAGACTAGTACAACTGCCCCTACAACAACACCTGTCATAACCACAATTCCCACAACAACAGACATGACTACAGTACCACCAACTACCACAACAATGACCACCACAGCTAGTACAACTGTCCCCACAACAACATCTGTCATAACCACAACAATTCCCACAACAGCAGAGATGACTACAGTACCACTAACTACCACAACAGTCCCCACCACAGCCTCAACAACACCTATTACCGCCACAACAATCCCCTCAACAACACAGACTACTACAGTAACACCAACTAGTACAACTGCCCCAACAACACCTGCCATAACCACAATTCCCACAACAACAGACATGACTACAGTACCACCAACTACCACAACAATGACCACCACAGCTAGTACAACTGTCCCCACAACAACATCTGTCATAACCACAACAATTCCCACAACAACAGAGGTGACTACAGTACCACCAACTACCACAACAGTCACCACCACAGCTACAACAACACCTGTTACCACCACAACAATCGCATCAACAACGCAGACTACTACAGTTACACCAACTAGTACAACTGCACCAACAACACCTGCCATAACCACAACAATTCCCACAACAGAAGTGACTACAGTACCACCGACTACCACAACAGTCACCACCACAGCTACAACAACACCTGTTACCACCACAACAATCCCATCAACAACACAGACTACTACAGTAACACCAACTAGTACAACTGCCCCTGCAACAACACCTGTCATAACCACAATTCCCACAATAACAGAGGTGACTACAGTACCACCAACTACCACAACAGTCCCCACCACAGCTACAACAACACTTGTTACCACCACAGCAATCCCTTCAACAACACAGACTACTACAGTAACACCAACTCGTACAACTGCCCCCACAACAACATCTGTCATAACCACAACAATTCCCACAACAGCAGAGGTGACTACAGTACCACCAACTACCACAACAGTCCCCACCACAGCTTCAACAACACCTATTACCACCACAACAATCCCCTCAACAACACAGACTAGTACAGTAACACCTACTAGTACATCTGCCCCTACAACATCTGTCATAACCACAACAATTCCCACAACAGCAGAGGTGACTACAGTACCACTAACTACCACAACAGTCCCCACCACATCTACAACAACACCTGTTACCACTACAACAATCCCCTCAACAACACAGACTAGTACAGTAACACCTACTAGTACAACTGCCCCTGCAACAACACCTGTCATAACCACAACAATTCCCACAACAACAGAGGTGACTACAGTACCACCAACTACCACAACAGTCACCACCACAGCTACAACAACACCTGTTACCACCACAACAATCGCATCAACAACGCAGGCTACTACAGTTACACCAACTAGTACAACTGCACCAACAACACCGGCCATAACCACAACAATTCCCACAACAACAGAAGTGACTACAGTACCACCAACTACCACAACAGTCACCACCACAGCTACAACAACACCTGTTACCACCACAACAATCCCATCAACAACACAGACTACTACAGTAACACCAACTAGTACAACTGCCCCTGCAACAACACCTGTCATAACCACAATTCCCACAACAACAGAGGTGACTACAGTACCGCCAACTACCACAACAGCCACTACCACAGCTACAACAACACCTGTTACCACCACAACAATTCCTTCAACATCACAGACTAGTACAGTAACACCAACTAGTACAACTGCCCCTGCAACAACACCTGTCGTAACAACCACAATTCCCCCAACAACAGAGGTGACTATAGTGCCACCAACTACCACAACAGTCCCCACCACAGCTTCAACAACACCTGTTACCACCACAACAATCCCTTCAACAACACAGACTACTACAGTAACACCAACTAGTACAACTGTCCCAACAACACCTGCCATAACCACAATTCCCACAACAACAGACATGACTACAGTACCACCAACTACCACAACAATGACCACCACAGCTAGTACAACTGTCCCCACAACAACATCTGTCATAACCACAACAATTCCCACAACAACAGAGGTGACTACAGTACCACCAACTACCACAACAGTCACCACCACAGCTACAACAACACCTGTTACCACCACAACAATCGCATCAACAACGCAGACTACTACAGTTACACCAACTAGTACAACTGCACCAACAACACCTGCCATAACCACAACAATTCCCACAACAGAAGTGACTACAGTACCACCGACTACCACAACAGTCACCACCACAGCTACAACAACACCTGTTACCACCACAACAATCCCATCAACAACACAGACTACTACAGTAACACCAACTAGTACAACTGCCCCTGCAACAACACCTGTCATAACCACAATTCCCACAATAACAGAGGTGACTACAGTACCACCAACTACCACAACAGTCCCCACCACAGCTACAACAACACTTGTTACCACCACAGCAATCCCTTCAACAACACAGACTACTACAGTAACACCAACTCGTACAACTGCCCCCACAACAACATCTGTCATAACCACAACAATTCCCACAACAGCAGAGGTGACTACAGTACCACCAACTACCACAACAGTCCCCACCACAGCTTCAACAACACCTATTACCACCACAACAATCCCCTCAACAACACAGACTAGTACAGTAACACCTACTAGTACATCTGCCCCTACAACATCTGTCATAACCACAACAATTCCCACAACAGCAGAGGTGACTACAGTACCACTAACTACCACAACAGTCCCCACCACATCTACAACAACACCTGTTACCACTACAACAATCCCCTCAACAACACAGACTAGTACAGTAACACCTACTAGTACAACTGCCCCTGCAACAACACCTGTCATAACCACAACAATTCCCACAACAACAGAGGTGACTACAGTACCACCAACTACCACAACAGTCACCACCACAGCTACAACAACACCTGTTACCACCACAACAATCGCATCAACAACGCAGGCTACTACAGTTACACCAACTAGTACAACTGCACCAACAACACCGGCCATAACCACAACAATTCCCACAACAACAGAAGTGACTACAGTACCACCAACTACCACAACAGTCACCACCACAGCTACAACAACACCTGTTACCACCACAACAATCCCATCAACAACACAGACTACTACAGTAACACCAACTAGTACAACTGCCCCTGCAACAACACCTGTCATAACCACAATTCCCACAACAACAGAGGTGACTACAGTACCGCCAACTACCACAACAGCCACTACCACAGCTACAACAACACCTGTTACCACCACAACAATTCCTTCAACATCACAGACTAGTACAGTAACACCAACTAGTACAACTGCCCCTGCAACAACACCTGTCGTAACAACCACAATTCCCCCAACAACAGAGGTGACTATAGTGCCACCAACTACCACAACAGTCCCCACCACAGCTTCAACAACACCTGTTACCACCACAACAATCCCTTCAACAACACAGACTACTACAGTAACACCAACTAGTACAACTGTCCCCACAACAACATCTGTCATAACCACAACAATTCCCACAAGAGTAGAGGTGACTACAGTACCACTAACTACCACAACAGTCCCCACCACAGCCTCAACAACACCTATTACCGCCACAACAATCCCCTCAACAACACAGACTACTACAGTAACACCAACTAGTACAACTGCCCCAACAACACCTGCCATAACCACAACAATTTCCACAACAACAGAGGTGACTACAGTACCACCAACTACCACAACAGCCCCCACCACAGCTTCAACAACATCTGTTACCACCACAACAATCCCCTCAACAACACAGACTACTACAGTAACACAGACTAGTACAACTGCCCCTACAACAACACCTGTCATAACCACAATTCCCACAACAACAGACATGACTACAGTACCACCAACTACCACAACAATGACCACCACAGCTAGTACAACTGTCCCCACAACAACATCTGTCATAACCACAACAATTCCCACAACAGCAGAGGTGACTACAGTACCACTAACTACCACAACAGTCCCCACCACAGCCTCAACAACACCTATTACCGCCACAACAATCCCCTCAACAACACAGACTACTACAGTAACACCAACTAGTACAACTGCCCCAACAACACCTGCCATAACCACAACATTTCCCACAACAACAGAGGTGACTACAGTACCACCAACTACCACAACAGCCCCCACCACAGCTTCAACAACATCTGTTACCACCACAACAATCCCCTCAACAACACAGACTACTACAGTACCAACTAGTACAACTGCCCCTGCAACATCACCTGTCATAACCACAATTCCCACAACAACAGACATGACTACAGTACCACCAACTACCACAACAATGACCACCACAGCTAGTACAACTGTCCCCACAACAACATCTGTCATAACCACAACAATTCCCACAACAGCAGAGGTGACTACAGTACCACTAACTACCACAACAGTCCCCACCACAGCCTCAACAACACCTATTACCGCCACAACAATCCCCTCAACAACACAGACTACTACAGTAACACCAACTAGTACAACTGCCCCAACAACACCTGCCATAACCACAACATTTCCCACAACAACAGAGGTGACTACAGTACCACCAACTACCACAAAAGCCCCCACCACAGCTTCAACAACATCTGTTACCACCACAACAATACCCTCAACAACACAGACTACTACAGTACCAACTAGTACAACTGCCCCTGCAACATCACCTGTCATAACCACAATTCCCACAACAATAGACATGACTACAGTACCACCAACTACCACAACAATGACCACCACAGCTAGTACAACTGTCCCCACAACAACATCTGTCATAACCACAACAATTCCCACAACAGCAGAGGTGACTACAGTACCACTAACTACCACAACAGTCCCCACCACAGCCTCAACAACACCTATTACCGCCACAACAATCCCCTCAACAACACAGACTACTACAGTAACACCAACTAGTACAACTGCCCCAACAACACCTGCCATAACCACAACATTTCCCACAACAACAGAGGTGACTACAGTACCACCAACTACCACAACAGCCCCCACCACAGCTTCAACAACATCTGTTACCACCACAACAATCCCCTCAACAACACAGACTACTACAGTAACACCAACTAGTACAACTGCCCCTGCAACATCACCTGTCATAACCACAATTCCCACAACAACAGAGGTGACTACAGTACCGCCAACTACCACAATAGCCACCACCACAGCTACAACACCTGTTACCACCACAACAATCCCTTTAACAACACAGACTAGTATAGTAACACCTACTAGTACAACTGCCCCTACAACAACATCTGTCATAACCACAACAATTCCCACAACAGCAGAGGTGACTACAGTACCACTAACTACCACAACAGTCCCCACCACAGCTACAACAACACCTGTTACCACCACAACAATCCCCTCAACAACACAGACTACTACAGTAACACAGACTAGTACAACTGCCCCTGCAACAACACCTGTCGTAACCACAACAATTCCCACAACAACAGAGGTGACTACAGTACCACCAACTACCACAACAGTCACCAACACAGCTTCAACAACACCTTTTACCACCACAACAATCCCTTCAACAACACAGACTACTACAGTAACACCAACTAGTACAACTGCCCCTACAACACCTGCCATAACCACAACATTTCCCACAACAACAGAGGTGACTACAGTACCACCAACTACCACAACAGCCCCCACCACAGCTTCAACAACATCTGTTACCACCACAACAATACCCTCAACAACACAGACTACTACAGTACCAACTAGTACAACTGCCCCTGCAACATCACCTGTCATAACCACAATTCCCACAACAATAGACATGACTACAGTACCACCAACTACCACAACAATGACCACCACAGCTAGTACAACTGTCCCCACAACAACATCTGTCATAACCACAACAATTCCCACAACAGCAGAGGTGACTACAGTACCACTAACTACCACAACAGTCCCCACCACAGCCTCAACAACACCTATTACCGCCACAACAATCCCCTCAACAACACAGACTACTACAGTAACACCAACTAGTACAACTGCCCCAACAACACCTGCCATAACCACAACATTTCCCACAACAACAGAGGTGACTACAGTACCACCAACTACCACAACAGCCCCCACCACAGCTTCAACAACATCTGTTACCACCACAACAATCCCCTCAACAACACAGACTACTACAGTAACACCAACTAGTACAACTGCCCCTGCAACATCACCTGTCATAACCACAATTCCCACAACAACAGAGGTGACTACAGTACCGCCAACTACCACAATAGCCACCACCACAGCTACAACACCTGTTACCACCACAGCAATCCCTTTAACAACACAGACTAGTATAGTAACACCTACTAGTACAACTGCCCCTACAACAACATCTGTCATAACCACAACAATTCCCACAACAGCAGAGGTGACTACAGTACCACTAACTACCACAACAGTCCCCACCACAGCTACAACAACACCTGTTACCACCACAACAATCCCCTCAACAACACAGACTACTACAGTAACACAGACTAGTACAACTGCCCCTGCAACAACACCTGTCGTAACCACAACAATTCCCACAACAACAGAGGTGACTACAGTACCACCAACTACCACAACAGTCACCAACACAGCTTCAACAACACCTTTTACCACCACAACAATCCCTTCAACAACACAGACTACTACAGTAACACCAACTAGTACAACTGCCCCTACAACAACACCTGTCATAACCACAATTCCCACAACAACAGAGGTGACTACAGTACCGCCAACTACCACAACAGTCACCACCACAGCTACAACAACACCTTTTACCACCACAACAATCCCTTCAACAACACAGACTACTACAGTAACACCAACTAGTACAACTGCCCCCACAACAACATCTGTTATAACCACAACAAGTCCCACAACAGTAGAGGTGACTAGAGTACCACTAACTACCACAACAGCCCCCACCACAGCTTCAACAACATCTGTTACCACCACAACAATCCCCTCAACAACACAGACTACTACAGTAACACAGACTAGTACAACTGCCCCTGCTACAACACCTGTCATAACCACAATTCCCACAACAACAGAGGTGACTACAGTACCACCAACTACCACAATAGCCACCACCACAGCTACAACAACACCTGTTACCACCACAACAATCCCTTCAACAACACAGACTAGTATAGTAACACCTACTAGTACAACTGCCCCTACAACAACATCTGTCATAACCACAACAATTCCCACAACAGCAGAGGTGACTACAGTACCACTAACTACCACAGCAGTCCCCACCACAGCTACAATAACACCTGTTACCGCCACAACAATCCCCTCAACAACACAGACTACTACAGTAACACCAACTAGTACAACTGCCCCAACAACACCTGCCATAACCACAACAATTCCCACAACAACAGAGGTGACTACAGTATCACCAACTACCACAACAGCCCCCACCACAGCTTCAACAACATCTGTTACCACCACAACAATTCCCTCAACAACACAGACTACTACAGTAACACAGACTAGTACAACTGCCGCTACAACAAAACCTGTCATAACCACAATTCCCACAACAGACGTGACTACAGTACCACCAACTACCACAACAATCACCACCACAGCTTCAACAACACCTGTTGCCACAACAACAATTCCATCAACAACACAGACTACTACAGTAACACCAATGAGTACAACTGTCCCTACAACAACACCTGTCATAACCACAATTCCCACAACAACAGAGGCGACTACAGTACCACCAACTACCACAACAGTCACCACCACAGCTACAACAACGCCTGTTAGCACCACAACAATCCCTTCAACAACACAGACTACTACAGTAATACCAACTAGTACAACTGCCCCTACAACAACATCTGTTGTAACCTCAACAATTCCCACAACAACAGAGGTGACTACAGTACCACCAACTACCACAACAGTTTCCACCACAGCTACAACACCTGTTACCACCACAACAATCCCCTCAACAACACAGACTACTACAGTAACACCAACTAGTACAACTACCCCTACAACAACATCTGTCATAACCACAGCAATTAACACAACAACAGAGGTGACTACAGTACCACTAACTACCACAGCAGTCCCCACCACCGCTACAACAACACCTGTTACCACCACAACAATCCCTTCAACAACACAGACTACTACAGTAACACCAACTAGTACAACTGCCCCCACAACAACATCTGTCATAACCCCAACAATTCCCACAACAGTAGAGGTGACTACAGTACCACTAACTACCACAACAGTCCCCACCACAGCTTCAACAACACCTATTACCGCCACAACAATCCCCTCAACAACACAGACTACTACAGTAACACCAACTAGTACAACTGCCCCAACAACACCTGCCATAACCACAACATTTCCCACAACAACAGAGGTGACTACAGTACCACCAACTACCACAACAGCCCCCACCACAGCTTCAACAACATCTGTTACCACCACAACAATCCCCTCAACAACACAGACTACTACAGTAACACCAACTAGTACAACTGCCCCTACAACACCTGTCATAACCACAATTCCCACAACAACACAGGTGACTACAGTACCACCAACTACCACAACAATCACCACCACAGCTACAACACCTGTTACCACCACAGCAATCCCTTTAACAACACAGACTAGTATAGTAACACCTACTAGTACAACTGCCCCTACAACAACATCTGTCATAACCACAACAATTCCCACAACAGCAGAGGTGACTACAGCACCACCAACTACCACAACAGTCACAACAACAGCTACAACACCTGTTACCACCACAACAATCCCCTCAACAACACAGACTACTATAGTGACACCAACTAGTACAACTGCCCCTACAACAACACCTGTCATAACCACAACAATTCCCACAACAACGGAGGTGACTACAGTACCACCAACTACCACAACAGTCACAACAACAGCTACAACACCTGTTACCACCACAACAATCCCCTCAACAACACAGACTACTATAGTGACACCAACTAGTACAACTGCCCCTACAACAACACCTGTCATAACCACAACAATTCCCACAACAACGGAGGTGACTACAGTACCACCAACTACCACAACAGTCACCACCACAGCTACAACAACACTTGTTACCACCACAACAATCCCATCAACAACACAGACTTCTACAGTAACACCAACTAGTACAACTGCCCCTACAACAACATCTGTCATAACCACAGCAATTCCCACAACAACAGAGGTGACTACAGTACCACCAACTACCACAACAGTCACAACCACAGCTACAACACCTGTTACCACCACAACAATCCCCTCAACAACACAGACTACTACAGTAACACCAACTAGTACAACTGCCCCTACAACACCTGTCATAACTACAACAATTCCCACAACAACACAGGTGACTACAGTACCACCAACTACCACAACAGTCACCACCACAGCTACAACAACACCTGTTTCCACCACAATAATCCCCTCAACAACACAGACTACTACAGTAACACCCACTAGTACAACTGCCCCTACAACAACACCTGTCATAACCACAACAATTCCCACAACAACAGAGGTGACTGCAGTACCACCAACTACCACAACAGTCCCAACCACAGCTACAACACCTGTTACCACCACAACAATCCCATCAACAACACAGTTAACTACTTTAACTACCAAAGCAGCTCCTACCACAACATCGCCTGAAACAGTTGCATCTACAACTTCTGAAGTTACAATAGCAATTCCATCTGTCAGTATTTTTGAGCCTGAATATCCCATTTATTTTTATGATTAACCTTGATAACCTCATATAACTTCTAGCTAGGGTTGCCACCTTTTCTTCAAGTCAAACCCGAACACTTCCCTTACACTATAAGGTGGGACTCTGCAGACTCTAATGTAAGGGAGAACTCTGGGGACTCCAACATAAGGGATGCTCTGGGAACCATGATGTAAGGGGGAACACTGAGTACTCTGATGTACGGAGAGGACTCTGATGTAAGGGGGAACACTGTGGCCTCTGGTGTAAAGGGGAACTGTGATATAAGGGTTGCTCTGAGAACCCTGATTTGCCTTAGTGTACTCAGTCAGAAGCAGGAGAGATAACGTGGGACTTCAGTCACAGACAGGGATGGATGGGGAGCTCACTCACCCTTTGACAGTCAGCACCTCTCATTCTGATGTATCTGAGGCTGCTAGACTTCAAATTTACAGGCCCCACTTTCCTTTTCTGAGGCACAGTGCCGGGGATTGGAGTGTGGACAGACACAGCGGGGTAGGCGTGGGGGGAAGAGGAGCAGATCGAGCTCTGTCTCCTCTCCCATCTGTATGTTGGGGATCTATTAGTGCTGGCTTGGTGCAGTGTGAAAGAGTGTAACGGAAACTCTCAGCTTAGGCAACTGGAGTCAGCAACCCTGCTGGGAGGCCATAGTCCAGTCTGAATAATGTGTCCGGGTTTCAGGCAGTTTGAAACCCGGACACATGATTCCAAACCCGAATTGGTGAATCCTGGACAGGTGGCAACCTTACTTCTAGCCCTGAATTCTAAAACTGAATAAAAAGACTTTCCTTCTCATCAAATATATTCCACAGTAGCCGGGTGTTTACAACACTCACTACACCTACAACGATACCTGGAGAATTCAGTAACCCCTTTTGCTCAAAAGAGATTGTTAGCAATATAATCACATTTTTTTAAGAAGAGCAGGAAAGAATTAGAATGTTTTTCTCATTGCTGCATGTGTCCCAATGGGGAGTGTCTGACATGCATGATGGTCACCAGGACAGGAAATAAGAAGCAATCTCCCTAGTTACAGACATCAACACAAATATGACAGAGGTCCTAAACCTTCCCCACTCTATTTAAAACTTAGAAAACAAATTATTCATTAGATGCAAACTATATTAAACCTTTGGGGAGTACACAATGGTATTTATTATTTCATGGTTTACACTTTTTTGTCTTTTTCACATTTTGTATGTTCTTGATGTTCTGTATTTTATTCATGTATTTTATATGCAGATGTGTAGGTCTGCCCTCTAGTGACTATCTGTATTATAGACATTGCATTCACTACCTTTGTTGAACAACTAAAATAAAATTAACAAGCCACAAAGAATGTGTATTTTTTTAATCAGACTGAGCAGTCTTTTAGTGAGTAGAAATCCCTATGTAACCCTATGCAAATTGGTGTTAGGCTTCAAAACCTCTGTCATTTTTTTATTTTTTTTTGATGTCCCATTGCAGGAGACGTGCTATTGCTTCCTGAACTACAGTGCCTTGAAAAAGTATTCATACCCCTTGACATTTTCCACATTTTGTCATGTTACAACCAAAAACGTAAATGTATTTTATTGGGATTTTATGTGATAGACAAAGTGGCACATATTTGTGAAGTAGAAGGAAAATGATAAATGGTTTTCAATTTTTTTTATAAATAAACATCTGCAAAGTGTGGCGTGCATTTGTGTTCAGCTCCTTTACTCTGATACCCCTAACTAAAATCTAGTGAAGCCAATTGCCGTCAGAAGTCACCTAATTAGTAACCAGAGTCCACCTGTGTGTAGTTTAATCTCAGTATAAATTCAGCTGTTCTGTGAAGCCCTCAGAGGTTTGTTAGACAACCTTAGTGAACAAAGCGCATCATGAAGGACAAGGAACACACCAGACAGGTCAGGGATAAAGTTGTGGAGAAGATTAAAGCAGGGTTAGGTTATAAATAAATATCCTAAGCTTTGGACATCTCACCGAGCACTGTTCAATCCATCATCTGAAAATGGAAAGAGTATGGCACAACTGCAAACCTACCAAGACATGGCTGTCCACCTAAAATGACAGGCCGGGCAAGGAGAGCATTAATCAGAGAAGCAGCCAAGAGGCCCATGGGAACTGGACACTGTAAGGAACTTAACAGGAAGAGCAAGAGAAAATCCCTCAGAGCCTTCACATTTATATGTTACAGTAACACATGGTAAAATGTGCTTGTTTTGTTGAAAAACAACAGACTTACTGGCCAGATCACCACGTGAAAATAGAAGAAAGCCTAAGAAAGAAAACAAATGCAGCCATCACAACGAAGAACTGGTATTCTCAAATATATAAAATTTTGGTTTTGGCTTTAATATCACTTTAACTGTTTGCCACCTGCCCATAGTACATTAACTGCAGGTGGGCGGCAGCTGCAGGCTAGGCAGTGTACCTGTATGCCCCCATCTGTTTCCAAATTTTTGGGCATACATGCATGTGCCCTTTGATGACCTGTGCTGTGATTGGACAGGGCACAAGTTTGTCAGCAAGTTTCAGCCAATGATTTTGGCTCTATACCTGCTGATCGAATGTGGCCACGAACACACAGAAATCTGTACACAGACAGCGATCTGGGTGTTTCTTCTCCCTGAAATCAACTCTGAGTTCAGGGAGAAAAGCAGCCAGATCTGTTAGTTAAAGCAGCACACGTTACACACGTTACACTTGTTAGGCACACAGTTAACCCCCTTGATTACGGCATTAAGTTTATCCCTTCCCAGCCATTGTCATCAGTACTGTGTACAGTGTTATCACTAAACACTGTATTGGTGTCACTAATGATGTCAATGTCAGTTAATGTCCCTCCAGTCAGCGTCAGCCAGATTGTCCACCACACCATCATAATCACACTATAAGTCGCTGATCACCCCCATTACCTGCATAGTGTCTGTAAGGATCTGATCAGGATCAAAACTATACTATACTGGGATTTATGTTCCCAAAAACGCAGTTTGGTTTTTACCAAAGGCATGTGTCAGAGTACATTTTGGCCTAAATTTATGAAACAATTTGATTTAATTGGATATGTTTCCTAACAGAAAGTAAAAAATATATTTTTGTCAAAATTTTTGGTCTTTTTTCGTTTATATAATAATAACAAAAAAACAAACAGTTGTGATCAATTACCACCAAAAGAAAGCACTATTTATAGGGAAATTGTTTTATAAATGTAATTTGGGTACAGTGTTGCATGACCGCTCAATTGCCAGTATGTAAACAAGGCAGATCCCCGTTCTGATAGGGGAGAACATGGAGTTAGTCTGTTCCTAGTGATCAGGAACAACGATCTCTGTATTCTTCCTATCAGTAAGAAAACACAAACAGGGAACACAGTTAACCCTCTGATCGCCCCTGATGTTAACCCCTTCTCTGCCAGTGTCTTTTATACATTGGTCTGTGCATTTGTTTTAGCACAGATCACTGAATTGGTGTCACTTGTCTACCAAAAAGTGTCACAAAAGCCTCGTACACACGATCGGATTGTTGGCCAACAAAGCATCAGACTTGTCCAAAGGGCGTATGCCTGGATTTTGTCTTGCATACAAACGGCACACAATTGTTGGCCAACAAATATGAACGCAGTGACATACTACATGGAATTTCAGCTCTTGAGTGCCACCCTTTGGGCACCTTCTGCTAATGTCGTGTTTGGTGAGCATTGATTCCGAGCATGTGTGTTTGTACTTTGGACTTTTGCGTGACGGATTTGTGTACACACAATAGGAAAATCAGACAACAGACTGCTGTCCGCCGAAAATTTACTAGCCTGCCATCCAACATGTGTTGGCAAAAAGTTGGACAACAATTGTCTGATGGAGCGTACTAGCGGTTGGATTTTAGGCAAACAGTCTGTCATCACCCAATTCCTTGCCGAAAATCCGATCATGTGTACGAGGCTTTAGGGTCATATTTGAGCAGCAGTGATATGCAGCAATGATGGGCACTGATAGGTCGGCAATGATGGACACTGATAGGCAGCACTGATACGTGCCAATGATGGGCACTGATATGCGGCAATGATGGGCACTGATAGGCAGCACTGATAGTCAGCAATAATGGACACTGAATGGCGGCAATGATGGGCACTAATAGGCAGTAATGATGGGCGCTGGTAGGCGGCACTGATGGGCACTGGTAGGTGGCAATGATGGGCACTGATAGATGGCAATGATGGGCACTGATGAGGCTGCACTAATGAGCACTGATAGGCAGCGATGATGAGCACTAATACACGGCAATGATGGGCACTAATAGGTAGCACCGACAGGCATTATTGATAAGGAAGGGGGGAGGCACTGATACAACGGGACTGGAAGGTAATGGGGGTCTCTAAGCGGGTTGCTGCTGATCTAATAGTTGATCATCAACCATTAGATCAGCAGTCTGTACCCCCTCTTAGAAACCCCTATTAGCTTGCAGTCCCCTGGTATCAGTGCCTCCCCTTCCTTATCAATAATGCCTGTCGGTGCTTTCATTAGCGCCCATCATTGCCGCGTATTAGTGCTCATAATTGCTGCCTATCAGTGCTCATTAATGCAGCCTCATCAGTGCCTATCATTGCCAAAGTTGGACAACAATTGTAGCATACTAGCGGTTGGATTTTAGGCAAACAGTCTGTCATCACACAACTCCCTGCCGAAAATCCAATCTTGTGTACGAGGCTTTAGGGTCATATTTGTCTGCCGCAGTGTCGTGGTCCCGCTATAAATCGCTGATCGCCGCTATTCCCGGTAAAAACAATAACACAATTAAAAGTCCATAAATCTATCCCGTAGTTTGTAAACGCTATAACTTTTGCGCAAACAAATCAATATACACTTTTTTTTACTAAAAATATGTAGCAGAATACATATTGGCCTAAATTTATGAAGACATTTGTTTTTTTGTTTTTTTTTGGGGGGGGAGGGATATGTATTATAGTAGAAAGTAAAAAAATATTGTTTGTTTTTTTTTTAAATTATTTTCTTTTGTTTATAGCACAAAAAATAACAAATGCAGAAGTGATCAAATACCCCCAAGAGCTATGTTTGGGGGGAAAAGGACATCAATTTTATTTGGGTACAGTATCGCACAACCACACAAAAAAAAAGTAACGCAGTGGCGTATTGCAAAAAATGGCCTGGTCATTAAGGGGGTAAATGCTTCCGGGCTTAAAGTGGCTTAAAGTACTTAAACTGAACATTCGAAATGTTTTCCTTGTCTGGCTTCCTCAACAGGTGAGTTTATTCATCGAGTTAAACTGTCTGAATCGATGTGAGGGATAAATAGAACTGGAGATAACGTTTATGGTCTTGTAGTTGAGTCAGAACGGTAGCGCAGTGCCAAACAGCAAAAAATACCCTGGTCCTGAAGGGGGTAAAATCTTCCAGAGGTGAAGTGGTTAATGAACAGTTGATGGCCAGATAATAGAACTGATAGAACAGCCTCTTTGCTGTCAATATAAATTGACCTTACAGCTGGCTATACCGCTGTTAAATGACTGGTTTACACCAGCAGTGTGCATGGTGTGCGATGTGAAGGCAACAGTGCTGATGGGTTGTAAACAGCGGATTGCACTGTAACTTTTTTGTTATAACTTTATTAACCACTTGCTTACTGGGCACTTAAACACCCTTCCTGCCCAGACCAATTTTCAGCTTTCGGTGCTCTCACACTTTGAATGACAATTACTCAGTCATGCAACACTGTACCCAAATTAATTTTTTGTCCTTTTTTTCCCACAAATAGAGCTTTCTTTTGGTGGTATTTGATCACCTCTGGGGTTTTTATTTTTTGCGCTATAAATGAAAAAAGACTGAAAATTTTGAAAAAAAACACATATTTCTTTGTTTCTGTAACAGAATTATGCAAATTATTAATTTTTCTTCATAAATTTTGGTCACAATTTATACGGCTACATATCTTTGGTAAAAATAACCCAAATTAGTGCATATTATTTGGTCTTTGTGAAAGTTAGAGAGTCTACAAGCTGTGGTGCGAATCGCACAAAATTGATCACATCTGATGTACTGGTGGCCTATCTAACCCGAACAAGCCAGGAAAGTACAAATACCCCCCAAATCACCCCTTTTTGGAAAGTAGACATTCCAAGGTATTTAGTAAGAGGCATGGTGAGCTTTTTGATGTTGTCATTTTTTTCCCACAATTCTTAGCAAAATTAAGATTTTTAATTTTTTTTATTTTTATCCACAAAATTGTCATTGTAATAGGTTATTTCTCTCACATGGCATGTGTATACCACAAATAACACCCCCCATAAAAATCTGCTACTCCTCCTGAGTATTACAATACCACATGTGTGGAACTTTTTCACAGCCTGGCCACATAGAGAGGCCCAACATGCAGGGAGCGCCATCACGTGTTCTAGGAGCATAAATTACACATCTTGTTGACTACTTATTACACTTTTGAAAGCCCTGGAGCACCAGGACAATGACACGTGGCACTGATGACAGATGGCACTGATACGTGGCACTGATGACACTTATACGTGGCACTGATGACACGTGGCACTGATGACAGATGGCACTAATATGTGGCACTGATGGCAGATGGCATCTTTACGTGGCACTGATGACATGTGGCACTAATACGTGGCACTGATGACAGATGGCACTAATACGTGCCACCGATGACAAATGGCACTAATACGTGCCACCAATGATGCGTGACACTGATGACAGATGGCACTGATAAGTGCCATTGATGACACGTGACACTGACAACAGATGGCACGTGACACTGACAGGTGGCACTGATGACAAATGGCACTGATACGTGGCACTGATGACAGATGGCTTTGATACGTGGCACTGATGACAGATGGCACTAATATGTGGCACTTATGACAGATGGCACTATGTGGCACTGATGACACGTGGTACTGATGACAGATGGCACTTATACGTGGCACTGATGACAGATGGCACTGGGAACAAATGGCAATGACAACAGGTGGCACTGGGGACAGATAGCACTAACAGGTGGCACTGGGGGCAGGTAGCACTGGGGGGATGGCACTGGGGTGGATGGCACTGGGGCGGATGGCACTGGGGCAGGATGACACTGGGGCAGGATGGCACTGGGGTGGATGGCACTGGGGCAGGATGGCACTGGGGAGGATGGCACTTTTTTTACTTTTTCTTTTACACTTACGGCGCTGCAGCCGTTCATCTCTCCCCTCTCACACGCTGTCTGTGTGAGGAGGGAGAGCGGCGCTGAGAGATGATCTCATATGTTTATATGTTGTGATTGGCCGTTTACAGCGATCTGTGTTTGCCTGTCTCCGGGAGACATGGCAAACCCAGAACTTCCCTGATGCGTGCCCGCGGGGGCACACATTGTGGAAGTAAACATTAGGACGTCCAGGGACGGCCACCCGGACGAAAGAACCTGCTCTACGGCCGTCATTCGGCTATAGGGCGGGCACGAGGTGGTTAAGAAGTCACAAAATTAATTTTTTTTTAAGTTCTATTGACCGCAGTGTGGTGCAATTGTAGCTAGAAAAAGAGTGCTGCAACTAGGGTGACCAGACATCCCCGGACTGAGGACACTGTCCCCGGACCAAGTCTGTCCCCAGTTTTGTCTCCGGATAGGGTTGCCACCTGTCTTGTATTGCGCCTCTCTACCTCCCGCACCCATTGCCTCTTTCACCCCCTGCCGCCACTGCCACCACCTCCATTATCTCCTTGCAGTCATTGGTTGCTGTCCTAGCAACCAATGATATGCTTTTTCTGCCATTTACACTGCATGGTGGGGGGTAAATAGCCCTAGAATAGCTCCACCTACCAGCTCAGCTGGTAGGTGGGTCTCTCATCTCTGGAGGTCTCTGAGGAAGGAGGCGGGGTGCACTGATATAAGGGGACTGCGAGCTAATGGGTGTCTCTAAGAGGGGGTACAGACTGCTGATCTACTGGTTGAGGATCAACCAGTAGATCAGAAGCACCCCCCTTAGAGACCCCCATTAGCTCGCAGTCCCCTTGTATCAGTGCTCCCCCTTCCTTATCAATAATGCCTGTCGGTGTTACCTATTAGTGCCCATCATTGCCGCGTATTAGTGATCATCATTGCTGCCTACCGTGCTCATTGGTGCAGCCTCATCAGTATCCAGCATTACCGCCCACCATTGCCCAGCATTGCCTCCTACCAGTGTCCATCAGTGCCGCCTACCAGTGCCAAGCCCCAAAGCCAGTGGAGTACTATGCTTATTTGTAAATCACTGTGCTATGCTTTATAAATTTGATTCTTTATAGTGCTAGTTTACACTATATGCATTCCGCTGCACTGAGCAGCCTTTACTATTGCAGCCCCTTCACATATACAACTCAAAAGCCTTGTTGTCTTTTGTGGTTGTTCACACCACCGCGCTGCAGTACCATGATAGGGAACAAGACTTTTTCTCTTGCCTATGTGTTGGGACTGAGTTGGACAGGGCTGTGGTCATGCAAACCAGTGTTTTTCAACCTTTTTTTAGTCAATTATGCAAAATCTCAAGGCACCCCATTCTAAAATGTAAAAAACTAAAATAATAGTTTTACATAACGCAGCAACATTGACAAATATAGGACACACCATGTTAGAGGTGATTTACTCTTCCAAAGAAAATACACCTTTGTGCACTGGTACTGACTATTATTCCAATGTTTCTCTCCCCCACTCAGTTAATGTTACATAGTAGGTGAGGTTGAAAAAAAGACACATCCATCCATCAAGTCCAACCTATGTGTGTGATTATATGTCAGTATTACATTGTATATCCCTGTATGTTGCGGTCGTTCAGGTGCTTATCTAATAGTTTTTTGAAACTATCAATGCCCCCCGCTGAGACCACCGACTGTGGAAAAGAATTCCACATCCTTGCCGCTCTTACAGTAAAGAACCCTCTACGTAGTTTAAGGTTAAACCTCTTTTCTTCTAATTTTAATGAGTGGCCACGAGTCTTATTAAACTCCCTTTTGCGAAAAAGTTTTATCCCTATTGTGGGGTCACCAGTATGGTATTTGCAGGGCCGTTTTTTTAAGGCAAGGCAAAAGGGGCAGCTGCCCTGGGCCCTGTCATTGTTGTGGAGCCCAAAGTAGCTGCCTCATACTTGCCAACTATCCCAGTTTACATTTCCTTGTATCTTGCTGGGTCCTGATATCTCAGTATGAAGTGCTGCTACTAATGCTGCCCAGCTCTGCCCTATTGTTATGTACAGATGACTCACCTGCAGACCCTGTGTTTACATGTAAATAACCAGCATTCATATGTAAATAGCAGCAGCATTCATATGTAAATAGCTGCATCCAGCGGCATTGATATGTACATAAAGGCAGCATCTATATGTATAGCATGCCCCCTGGAGTGAGGAGATGATGTGCTGTAACTTCTAGCAACGAATCAGTGAGCAGTATTACTGTACAGTAATCTCTAGCAACCAATTAACAGAAATCATGTGCTGTAACCTCTAGTAACTAATCAGTGAGCTGTAACCTCTAGTAACTAATTAGTGAGCTGTAACCTCTAGCAACCAGTCAGTGAGCGGTAATGATACACTGTAACCTCTGGCAACCAATCACAATAGCTGCCTGATCTGATTCAGTAAACTGATTTTGAGTCTAGCTGCTATTTATTGTATGTCTCAGAGCAGGTGGAGAGCAAAACTGCCCTCTCAAGCGTCTTTTCTCCTGTGACCCCAGTGATGGTGGAGAGGGGCAGGGGGGGGGCAAACAAGGATGCTGTGCAGGGGCCTGACATCCTCCTTATCAACCAATGATGTAATCGGTTGTTAGGGTGCCAGCGGCTAGTAGAGGTTATAATGGTCCACAATGGAAGCCTGCAAGCTTGATCTAATTTTTAGGCATTTTGTCAAAGCACCCCTGAAAAAACCTGAAGGCACCCTGGTTTAAAAAGTCTGGTGTAGACCAACACATCTATTGTGGACAAGCCATGAAAACCCACACATAGCAATGTGATTTACAGATGGGCTTAGCCCTCTGCTTTCTTCGGGACTCCAATCTTCTGCGTCTGCAGAGAAATCCCAGAATAGGTGACGGTGACCACTATCCCCACCATACATTTGACATTGCGTTGGCCCAAATCGTGAAGACAGTTCCTTATTGGCAAGCAATAAAGGCCAAATGTGGCAGATCCCCCACATTGGCCTTCATTGCTTGCCAATTAAGGAACTGCCTACAGAATCTGGCCCAGGGCAATGTCAAATGTATCATTCAGGAACACTAACCGTATAATCCAACTACATATAGAAGTAGGTTTGTCTGCATGTTATCCGGGTACGGTTTATGTTGTTCTTGGGTATGATCGGCAGGCGGTATCTGAGGCTTTGTATCTGTAGGCTGTCAGTACATGCATCTGGCTCCACGAAGAAACTAGTATGAGCATAATAATGCAGAGATTTCCAAACATAACAATTAAGTTATGGCTTAAGGCTGTACAAAACCAGAGAAACCATCGATTTCAACACAAGTGCTGACAGGAGCATTATAACATAATCACAGTATAAAGAAAAAGTACAAGTGGAGATTACAGCTTCATGTGTCCTTCAAATGTTTACATTGCTCGGTAATACTGGGACAACACCATGAAATTGGTGCTGAAATGGCTTATTACTTTTCTGAGAAATTTAGACTTGCAGCCAAATATCTGGGTGTGCAGAGGAAGGCGTGCCCAATGGATGATGGACCTGGATCAACCACATTCTATTTCAGTAATTACAGTAAAAAAAATTATGGGAAATTAAATGAAGCTGTTAATATACGATCCCAACCAAAGCACAGCTACAGGTAGGTAATGCTTTGGGAAACATAGAAATGCTACTTAAAGTGATGTTAAAGTCTTCTTGTTGTTGTTTGTTGTTTAAAAAAAACATTTTTTATACTTACCTGCTCTATGCAGCGGTTTTGCACAGAGCAGCCCAGATCCTCCTCTTCTCGGGTCCCTCGTTGGCACTCCTGGCCCCTCCCTCCTGCTGAGTGCCCCCACAGCAAGGAGCTTGCTATGGGGGCACTGGAGCTGATCCGCCTCTCTGTGTGTCCATTCAGACTCTTTCCTCATTGGCTCACTGACTTTGATTTACAGCAGCAGGAGCCAATGGCACATGCCGCTGTTGCCAGTCCTGAGATTTACACAGCTCTGCCACCAAAAACAGTCTTGTCTACTCCTGCGTCCTGTCCGCTGCAGTTAAAGAGAAACTCGACTCACCCTACTATAATTTATTTATTTTTTTAATCCCCACTTATCTGTTTTCGGGGCTTATCATCGATTCAGATACTCACCTGCCCAGCGAATCAAGCGTTGCTGTGATCCACTGACCAGGTGCAGCAGCCCACCATCTTGGTACTTCTCAGTCTTCGGAAGACGATTGTCTCTTCTAGATTTAGGCAGCTGGCCTCCAATGATGTATGCAACCCTGCCCTCTGGTCATTGTCTGTCCCTACTCCTGAAGCGCCCTCGGATAGGGAGCGCCACAGAGATCAGTTGGGGCTTTTGCTCTCAGGTGGCTGGACCATTTTTACTATTTTTAAAATACACATTATACACATCAATACACATTATAGACTTGAATTACAGAGAAAAAAATATGAAAGACCTTCCCCCACTCAAACCATGTATTTTTTGAATGTGCAGGGCATATAGAAATGAAGGAGGTTCTATTCATTCTCTAAGTCCTAACATAGCTGAGCAAATTACATTTATTAAAGGAATAATTTTGATAAAAATATCATAAAATTGTTATTGGTACACACAAATAAAATAATAATTTAAAAATCCCTACTAAATATAAAAGATAGAACTGCATTGAGTTAATATATAACACGTATTTATGAATTTGAAGTTGTTTGGTCATTCACACCATGCATGCAGTGCACATCCATTGTAGTAACGTACAAGAGTACAGAGTGCTATATGTGTAGGATATGGTATATACAGTTGTGCTCATAAGTTTACATACCCTGGCAGAATTTATGATTTCTTGGCCATTTTTCAGAGAATATGAATGATAGCACAAAAAATTTTCTTTCAATCATTGTTTAGTGTTTGGCTGAAGCCATTTATTATCAATCAACTGTGTTTACTCTTTTTAGATCATAATGGCAACAGAAACTACCCAAATTACCCTGATACCCTGATTACCCCCCCAAAAATCCATAACAGACCCTTATCTGAGCACGCAACCTGGCAGGCCGCAGGAAAAGAGGGGGGAACGAGAGAGTGCCCCAACTGCCTGAACCGTACCAGGCCACATGCCCTCCACATTGGGAGGGTGCTTTGGGGCACCTTGTCGCCATGTTGATGGGGAGAAGGGCCTCATGCCCACAACCCTTGCCCAGTGGTTGTAGGGGTCTGCAGGCGGAGGGCTTATCGGAATCTGGAAGCCTCCTTTAACAAGGGGACCCCCAAATCCCGCCCCCCGTGTGAATTGGTAATGGGGTACAAATGTACCATTTCACAAAAAAAGTGTCAAAAGGGTTAAAAAAACAGAAAAGATGGTTTTTGACAAGTCCTTTATACATTTTTTCTTCTTTCCGCTTCTTCTTTCATCTTTTTTCTTCTAGTCTTCCTTCGGTGTTCTTCTCCACTCCGTCCGCACAATCCGCCTCAGTGGGAGTCTTCCGCCATGTGACGCTTTGGTTCTTCTGACACTTCTTATATAATGGAGGGCGGGGCCACCCAGTGACCCCGCCCCCTCTGACGCACAGAGACTTCCCTGTCTTTCCCCGTGATGTCAGAGGGGGCGGGTCATCATGTTTACGTAAACGGGAGGTTTGCAAGGAGCAGAAAGTGGGAACCAGTGACCAAAGTGGACATCTGGAAGTTTCTGGGCCTCATAATTCTTCAGGGAGTGGTGGGGAAACCCCTGCAGAAGTGGTATTGGACAACCAACAAATTACTAGCCACTCCTTTTTTTGGAACGTCATGTCGGTGAACAAATTTTCTCTTATAATGAAATATTTTCACTTTAAAAATAATGAAGAATTTGATGAGACTTCTAATCCAGCACCAAAACAGAAAAAGATTTGGGAGGTATATCAAATTATTCAGAAAAATGTACCATGACAGTATCGGCAAAAGTCTAATGGCCTACAAAGGAAGACTCAGCTGGATACAGTATATCGCGTCTTATAATTAAATAACACCTCAAATTTATTGGGATTTTTAAGGCAATATAGAAAAGAGAAAATATATACTAGAATGTATATGAAAAAATATATACATTTTTATTACAACTATCAAAAGATATTACAAAACCACAATGATCTATAAAATAACAGTGTTATTTTATAGATCATTGTGGTTTTGTAATATCTTTTGATAGTTGTAATAAAAATTTATATATTTTTTCATATACATTCTAGTATATATTTTCTCTTTTCTATATTGCCTTAAAAATCCCAATAAATTTGAGGTGTTATTTAATTATATGTATCATTTTCGGGATGATGGCAATAACATGCCATAGCTCATGAGTCCAATCATTTCTACAGTATATCGCGTCTAAGAGAGCACAATTTGGTATAAAATCATTCATGCTCTGTGAATCCAGCACTGGTTACAAATGGAATTCTGTCCTTTATAAGTAATCAAGTTCAACAAAAGATTCAGTAATTATGGAATGGCAACCACTTCTGTTCTTACTTTGATTGAACCATTACTGAATCAGGACTATTGTGTAACCAGATCATTTTTACACTTCTCCAGAACTCTATGAGTTCCTTCTACAACACAAGATGGATGCATATGGGACCATTAGAGCTAACCGGCGTGACATGCCGCCAACCTTTGGCAATAAAAAGCTCAAGGCAGGAGAAATATTTGCCTGGCAGAAAGGCAAAATGATGGCACTGAGATGGCGCAACAAAAAAGATGTGTGCCTAATGAGTACTATTCACAACACCTCTACTGTCATGGTACACACAAAAGGTGGAAAAGACATAATGAAACCACAAGTCGTGATGGACTACAACAACACCATGGGAGGTGTTGACAGAGCTAACCAGGCCATGACTTTTTATCCAGCCATGAGAAAGCAACAAAAAAAATTTACAATTAAATCTTCAGGCATCTTCTTGAACAGTGCCTGTGGAATGCTGTCATTCTTGTAAAAAAAAGAGTAACAAGCCTGTGGTTCATGCGGACTTTGTTTGGAAAGTTGCCAAACTTATATTTCTCAAGTACCAAACACCAATGACTGTAACTAGATCTGGACGTCGTGCTGCTGGCGTTGTGAATCCGGAACGCCTGACTTATCTTCACTTTATGGACCACATTCCACCAACGGAAAAGAAGGCAGCATGTTTACTGAAGGAATATGACTACTAATATTGCACCCTTGTTTGGTCCAAAAAAATTTCAATGTTTTTGATTATATTATTTACTAAAATTTATTGAATAAAAAGTATTATTATTATTATATTATTATTTATTATTTATAGTTATTTATTATATTATAATTTATTATATTTATTATAATTTATGATTTTGTGTTTCAAACTTTATCAAACCCGAGTTGTCTACTAGAATCTGGTTTGGACAGATTTAAGTGAGTTATTCCTAAAGCCTTGTACACACGGTCGGAGAATCCATCGGAATGTGTCCTATCGGACCGTGTCGTCGGATAATCCGACTGTATGTGGTATGCATCGGACTGATTCCGTCCGAATCTCCGTCGGACCCAATTTTCCAACATGTTGGAAATATTTCCCGACCAACTGGGCCGGTCGGACCTAATCCGATCATGTGTAGAGCATTTTGATCGGACCAAGTGCCACGCATGCTCACATTCAAATTCCGACACGGAAGCGCTCGTTCAGGTAAAACTACTGCTCGTAAGCGATATAGCACATTCGTCGCGCTGCAATGTTAAAAATTATTTCATTAAGCGCATTCTCTTGTTCTTTACAATGCTGCAAGAACGAACTTCTTTTGATGCTCATAGTCACACACACTTCTCCCGAACGGATTTCATTACTCTTTTTTAACCATTTCAGCAATACAATTTTAGTTTGCGTCACATCTACACAATTTTAGATTTGTTTTTTTATTTTTTGGATGTTTTGGGGGGTGGGGGGGGGGATTCCCTAAAAATCTCCTTTAAAGACAGTTTGCTAATTTCTCCTTATTTTTTTATTTTTTTTTGTGTGTAAACTTACAACAACAACATTATTGTATTTTTTATATTTTGTTTTTCTTTTTTAATCTACAGGAGGTTGTTTAGTGTTGCTACCCCTTGTTATTTAGTTCACTTTGTATTTTTGAAATGTACCTGCCTGCTCACAAATAAACTGTACTTTTTGAAGGAAAACACATTACACAAGTATTTTATCAAACCAAAAAAAAATTTTTTTTGTTCGCTAGAAACTAAAAATAGGAACGCAGCACTGGAAAAACTTCTTAACTTTGGTGCAGCCTTTGGCCCCCAGGGCAGACATGACTAAATGAGATATAAAAAAATTGGTGGCCTGAGGAGTAGATATCTCAGGGAGAGAAGTCTGGTCCCGAAGTCCTAGACAGCAGGAAATTCAGATGCCATTTCTGTCCCCAGGATGTGGATCTTCAAGAGGCTGCATCTTCTGGCAGACCAGACTCAACCCAGGCCATCACTCTCTGGTCTTCCTTTGGGACTTCCCACCAGGCACCCTTCCAGGCTGTGGCTGGGCTCCTGTAGCTGGGGCAGGAGGAGGAGGGCGTTGGTCAACCTCCTGGCTGCCACAGCCTCCCCCGACTGAGGTCATCCTGTATATGAAAAGGGGACATAGTTTTAGTTTTTTGCTCATCAATCACACCATTTTGTGCTCCTGGCTTTTGCTAATTGAATGTTACCAAATAGAACAGACTATCATTGTGACTCCAGCATTTTTCTTTCCCGTCCTAATCATTTTTGGTCACTACTGTCTCTTGAGATGTAAATCACTTTGAGAAATCCCAACTTACTGATCAATAAGAACATCTAGTTAACATCATTAAATGTAACACAAGAAATATGTTCAATAATGCAATACCTGTCTCAAGCTGGGCCCCACCACATGGTGCTGCCTGTAAGGCCCAGGTTGGACATCAGAAGCCTCAGCTGGGGGTGAAGGATGCCTTGGAGGAAGCCTGGAGAGTGGTGGCCTGAGTAGTGGCCTGGGTACCCCTTGGTCTACCAGAAAATGCAGCCTGTCAAAGTGCACCATCCTGGGGTAATAAACAGCATCTGTATCTCCTGCTCTCAAGGACTCCAGGTGCTTCTTTCTCTCCCTGAGATATGTCATCTTCATGGCCACAATTTTGCGATTCAGATAGGTCATGTCTGCCGTGGGGACCATGATCCGCAACAAAGCAAGCAGTCTCTCCAGTGCTGCGTTCATCTTTGATCTGTCATTATAAAACTTGTTGTGGAACTGCCACAGGCAGGGCATCTCCATGTACAGTTCTATGAATAGCCCCATAAAGTTGGCATTGTTGAATGGGTCCATATTGTCTGCAAGACACAACACAAGACAAACCCTCAAATACTAATAATGCAATTAAAATCCCTCCTAATCTTGTCCCAACATCAGCCTAGATAGAAGCAGTCTAGTCTAGTGAAGCACCAATTTAAAAATGTTACCTTCGTTTCCACGTTCGTCGCGTCCGTGCCTCACATTCTCCTCCCAGATCGTACGGACGATACACACGTGTTGCGTTTTATATACAGTGCGCATTCGTAAAACTCCGCCCGCCCCTGACATTCTTTCCAGACTATTCCCCGCCCCTTTGCTTCCCGCGCAGTGGGGAGAGCACATGGCGGAGAGAACGCAGGTGCGCACTAATAGTTCCACTAACGAGGGTGAGGGTGAGGAAAGCCCGGAGTCTGAAACTTCCCGATCCAGAAAGACAAGATTTAAGGCCTCAAATATGTCTTTTGGAGAGATGTTGGAGATGGTCGACATATTGAACAGGACCGACTATGATGGGAAGTATGGACCTTACCCAAACCCAAATCTCAGAAAGGCCAAGATCATGAAAAAAGTTGTGAAGAGTCTTCTGAAGAATTTTGGGGTACGCCGATCCAAGGATCAACTGAGAAAACGCTGGTCAGACCTGAAACTGAGGGAGTACGAGCAGTACCTAAAGATCAAGCGTGTTCTTAAAAAAAGTAAGTAGTTGTCGTGTGTTCGTATGATTATTCTTGCTTGCATACATGCTCCATGTGCTTTGATTTCATGTTGTGCATTTTAAAATGGCCACTTTCAAGGTCATGGTTTTGTATGAAACATCGTTCTGCAGGGAAGTATTCCAGCTTAACAAAGTGTCCCCAAAAATGTTGTCACCTTGGAACTCGGCCAAAAAACACAATTGTACAACACTTCCAAGCAATGTTTCAGATTCCTATTTATGCCCTCTGTGTGCTAATTATTCTTTGTTTACATTCTCATTAGGGAGAGAAGACTCGTCAAGTATGAGGACACCAGGGACCATGAGGACACCAGGGACCACACCCCTCCCAAAGAAGGCCAACTTTCAAAAGCAGAAACAGAGGAGCAGGAGCAGGAGCAGGAGGAGGAGGAGGAAGGAGAGATCGTGGAGGTTGGACAAATTGTCACCACAACAGGTGAGTGTCGGAGAACACAGCTTCTGGTAAGCTCATCAGTGTATATCACCATATTTGGATTACATGGTGTGTTTGTTTGCTTTTTTTTGTAGGTGATGTGGAAGAAGATTCCCGTTTTACCAGTGAAAGTGCCCAGATCTTGATCAGGGAGATAATGGGGTGCAATCGGGATTTGGAAATTGTACAACAAAACATCAATGATGTTAAAAATAAAATGAAGAACATCATTGATGTTTTGGGGAGAGTGTGAAAAATAAAAAACTAGATAGGGTTTTATTTTTGCTTTTTAACCTAAAAATGTTGTATTTTGCAAAATTTTAAATTTGGAAGATGCACAGAGTGTGTAAACATGCGCTATCTCCCATCATGGGGGATCAATGTACATGTTTTGTGGAAAGTGTCTGAGATGAAGGGGTTGCAGCCCCAAAGCATGTACATTGATCCCCCATGATGGGAGTTAGCACATGTTGACACACTGTGTGCATCTTCCAAATGTGTTTTTTTCAGGGGTCACACCCCATGTGATGAAGGCAATATCAGCCCAGTTTGTACATACTCATGTCTGATATTGTCTTCACTTTTCAAAATTGAACTTTGTAAGTTCCTGTGTTCTGTATTTTACGGTTTGATACATGCCTGTTTACACAAAAAAAAACAAGTAAAAAAAAAATATGATTAAACTCTGTTTTGGATAAACAAAATATCTTGGTTTGTTGTAAAAACCTTTAATAAACGCACATATGAATGTGCTTGTATTAAAAAGTTGAATTCTCAACAATGTGTGGCTTCCTTTTTCATTGGGCTTAAAATGTATTTGTAGTGAAATTTGAGTTTGTGCTGAGAAGGAGTGCGATTTACTAAAGGCAACTCCACTTTGCACTCCAAGTGCAGCTTCAGGTGTACTTTTGCAGTGCACTTGTAGTGCATAGTGGATGTGCCTTTAGTAAAAAGCACCCACAGTGAGGTGTAAATTTGGACAATCATGCCATTTTCCTGCCATGGAGCTGAAAATGAGCACGATTTAGATCAGTAATGCACTACATATATTAGTTACCAAAAAGAAGGTGTGTGTGTAGCAGACCCACAACATAATAACATTATCTGAAGAAGAGACTGTCACCTCAGCTCGCTCTGAACTTGGGTTTGCACTGTTGGTGAAAAAGGCACAACTTTAATAAAACTGGCAAAGTGGGAGGCCACAGTCTGCCATTCCTGTGGCGTTGAAGGACACTGTGTAGTGAAACAAGAACAAAAACTAGTAATGACAAATCAACATTGCATGCAGATTAGACACCCACATTTTTTGACAAAATTAGTATAGCATTTTATTAACAGAGTATTTAAAGCCTAAAGTATAAGGTCCCCTTATGAGTGTCATAACCCCCCCACCCCCCCCCCCCCATATGATGGGCCCTTGCTAAAAAATGAAGGGGGATGTTTAGGACAGGTAACCCTCTCCACTTGATTGAGAGCTGAATGCCTAAATAATGTGTGATACTTTGGGAAGCCCCTCCTTAGTTACACTATTGGCAGCCCACCGGACAGGTAAGAAGTGTCATAATAACAAAATGGAAGCACATTTTGACATTCTGCTATTACATAGCAAGAAAATTTATGTGTTAAAAAAATAAAAATAGCATTTGAAAGTATTGAGGCAGGCCCTTACACTATGGTTTCACATGCTTTGGTGAATTTGTCCATAAATGTGATCATAAAAAAGGTATTTAGAGTGTGTATTGGGTTGGGTCAAGTCATCAGATAGAGGATTGCTATCAGCTGAGCTAGCAGTTGGGGAGAGGGGGGTTACTAATGAGTTTGGCACAACTCCAAAAATCTAAAAAAGGTCACTTTGCATGAATTGAAGCACACACATCACATTTGTAAAGATTTTAGGGGGTGTTTAGGGGAAAGCAATACTATAGAGCTGCCAAAAGACATTGTTAAGTGACTAGACTATAGTTTTAGGGGCCAAGAAGAGCATGGTGGGGAAGTTAGTGAGGCAAATCTGCATGAGGACAAAGGGGCAGAGCATATGAATTAGAGCATATTGCAATGATGGTAATTAGGGAATGAGGAAAGAAATGCAAGACATTAGCAATCATGGAATACATAGAATGTGATGTTTAAGGATAAAACTTAGCATAATAGTCCTTCTGCAGGACCTGAATGATAGCAGAACAGGTCTTTGGAATAATGATCCCCAGAGCCTGGGGGGAGATGCCTATAGAGAACTTGAGGTCTAGAAGACTTCTCCCTGTCGCCAAGTAGCGCAACGTGGCGATGAGCCTCTGCTCCGGAGTGATGGCTTGCTGCATGCAGGTATCCTGCCTGGTGATATAAGGGGTCAGCAAAGCCAGCAGACGGTGAAAAACGGGGTCCGTCATCCTGAGAAAAATACAGAAATGATCAGGATTATTCTAGCGGATCTGACGGAGCAAAGGCATGTGGGAGAACTGGTGACGCTGGCGCAACCAATTCTTGGTCCACAAACGCCTCCCCTCCCTGTTCATGGACCGGGCTTGTGTCAAAGTCAAAGTAAGAACCCCAACAAGAAGCCCCTGCACAGCACAAACTGTACGATGAGTACGTAGACGAAACATGTTTGGAAAATGGTCGGCTAGTCAGAACGGACACCAGAAAACACCGATAAACAGCAAGGCCTGAAAGGACGACCTGAATAGCAGAAGCAAGCAGACAATAAAAAATGCCTTTCAAAGCGTACTATACCAAGATATAGTCCACAATGATAAGCAAATACTTAATGACTGCACGCACTGATTATCAGATACGCAAAGACAAGCACAAACTGAAGAGCGATAGCGATCTGAATCACTAATCTGAAAAGCGCGAATCGTCTCTCACCAAACTTCTACTAAAACACGAGATCAGCAGAAGGAGCCCAAAGGGTGCCGGACGTGGTGCTGAACTTCCTTTTTCTAGTCCCGCCGTACAGGGCTTACATCACCGTGTTCTTGGCAACCGCTAAATCAGACAACTTGGTCTGACCGTGTGTATGCAACAGTTTCGGACACAATCCGTCGGACTAAATCCGACGGACAAAATCCGACGGATTTGGTTGGCAAAATCTCCGACCGTGTGTACAGGGGCTAAGAATTACAGGCCTACAATATAAAACGCCAAATTTCCATGCAAAATAATGGTACTGCTTTCAGTACCTAAAATCTGAAATAATCATACCGCCAGGGAGGTTAAAGCATATGGCCCTTTAAGCCCCTCCCACTGTTGATTCAATTTGATCACAGCCACAGTTTTTGTGTGGCGCCACTATAGTGCCACTTATCATTTTTCTTGAGGGTTGGGTGCAAAAATATGACCAGCCCCGGGTGCCAGGTGTGCTAGCTACGCCACTGATACTGACAGCCTGATGCATTCGTTCTTTTAACCAATCATAGATGAAATATTAATCTCCTTAGTCATGCCTCATGTTCAGTCATTATTACTGCTATTTAATCGTCTTTCATGTTGCCTGCAAATTCCTTCCGTCAGGGAAGCTTGCCAAACTGAACCAGTTGTATTTTAATAAGAACTGGGATTGAGTATTTCCATTAGTGCTCTGAGCTGTCATCTTATTAGTAACTACAGAGCTAATTAAAGGCAGGGGAGCTTATAATTGCATGGGTGATCAGTCTCCTCTGAGTGCTGTATGTACAATAAAAATAATAAGGATTTAACTGAAATATAATTTTCCCTTAACAAAGTGCCCCAGATTAAAAGATCACCTACTGTTTTGAGGTAATAAAAGGAGGTATGGGTAGCACCTCTTGTATTTTTGGCACATTTTTTTGGGGAAGGAGGTAACAAGGTGGAGGTGTTTTTTACAGATACCCACTCCCACTTCCTGTCTGATAGCCACAGCGATCCACCAGACATTCCCCTCCCCTTCCTCTCTGCCACAACCTTCTGGGACGTGCCACAGGTCCCAGAAGGCTGCGGGACCATTCACAAAGGGCAAATACGGCAGTGGGCAGCTGGCAGTAAAGCTGCAAAGGAATTACAGCCGGCTGCCCACAGTAAACATGTCGGTGCAAAACCAATGAAGAACTGATTAAGGTGAGGGCAGCACTGGATCCCTGGACAGGTAGGTGTCCTTTTAGTAAAAGTCAGCAGGTACAGTATTTGTAGTTGCTGACTTATTAAATTTTTTTCAAACAGGACGAAGAACCGCTTAAAGTTTGGTATAAGTATAGCTATTCTATTATAATGTACCACCGATAGCATGCTGGGCTTACTAAAGAGCAAATCCAGCACTGGCTTCTACAGGTTAAAAACACAAATGGGTACTAACTCTACTAGGACAAATGAAAGGGGTGTGTCCCCACAATGAAGTCATGCAAAGTCAGTAAAAAAAAGGGAATATGTACCTTCCTTGCTGTCTGCACCACCAGAACACCTCTCTGTTCAGCAGTAACGATATTGACTGGAAAATGTATTGGTGACTCCAATTGATAGCCACATCTTTTCTGTGTCCTTAAAGTGACACTAATCCATGGTTTAAAAAAAACATGGAAAATGTGTCCCTGAGAAGACGTCCTTTTCGGACAAAACGCTTATGCCCTGTACACACGGTCGGATTTTCCGACGGAAAAGGTCCGATCGGATCTTGTTGTCAGAAAATCCGATCGTGTGTGGGCTCTATCAGACTTTTTCATTTGGAAATCCCGACGGAAAAAGTTTGAGAGCTGGATCTAAAATTTTCCGACAGCAAAATCGGATCAGACCTTTTCCGATCGTTTGTAGAGAATTCCGATGGACAAAGTGCCACGCATGCTCAGATTAAATTACAAGACCAAATCTATTGGCTACTAGCTTCTACATAGTCCCATCTTACGCAACGAGCGTCACCTCGTTCCGAACAATCGGATTTTCCGACAACTTTGTCCGACTGTGTGTATGCAACACAAGTTTCGGCCAAAATCCGTCTGAAAAAATATGATGGATTTTGTGGTCGGAATGTCTGACCGTGTGTACAGGGCATAAGGGAAGAGCTACTGTGGTGACGTCATCACGCATGCCAGGGTTATTGATCAAGAGTTTGTGAAAAGCTATACATTACTTTTTATATGTGAGTAATTGCCTGGTTTTAAATAAAAGGTGGTATATGCTACTACACTATGGGCGATTCCCCTTCTGCTTTTTATGGAATGTATGATTGTCTGGCTACCAGGGTGCCCTCAGCGTTATTTTAACTGGAGATGAGCAAATAGATACAGGGCTAGCCTGAGAGATTGAGCATCCAACATCCATCTGTTTTGGGATCTCTCCTTGAAGCGCTATTAGAATTGTTAGCTTATTATGAGGTCCAACATTCTGGTAAGCAGCAGTGTGATTATCTGGTGATTGGTGCACAGTCGTGGTGTACTGGAGACAGTGTTGCTGCACTCTTTTCAGTTTATACTTCCTTTATAGATGGAACATTTTACGTTGTTGGATACTGGACTTTCTTCAGATTATCAAGACACTCAAATGTGTAGTGGACTTTATTTGAAAAATAAATTTGATGAATATTTGGCACATATTACACTTTCACTTATTTTTTTTTTTTTATATATAAATATATATATATTTATCCATCCACACAGATCTTTTACTATTTATTTATTCACATTTTGATTTATATCTATTTCTTCACAACCTATATGTTCATGCATTAGGTGACAGCGCTACATGTTGTAGGCTTCTTTTCCTCACGCCAGTGGCTACTGATCAAGGGTGCATGCACTGTCCTGTCACCATTTGAGGAGGCCACAAGGCTGGTGAGCAGCAACAATGCATGCATCAGTGACACTGTCCCATTAGTCTTGTAACAGATCAAAGAGTGCGCCTGTCCACAGACTCCGTTGATAGGCTCACATTCATAAAACCAAATTAGTCTTGGATCAGCAGCTATCAAGCACCTGATGGTGATGTAACTGATTGAATTTGCTATGGATCTGGGATCCCTTGAAGACTGCCTATACTGACTATCCTATTCCTCCTCAATCTTGATGATGCTAGCCTCCAACAATATTGTTTAGGACACCACCACCACCCATGGCCCAATTTTTCTGCTCCTGTTTAACAGGGGCATGTAATTAAAATTTGTGATATAATATTTCACAGCAGGGCTCCTTCCTACGCCCAACAAGAGTATCTGTGAGGGGTTACAGTGTTGTGGCACCACCATCACCCAAGGCCCAATTTTTCTGCCTGTTTAACAGGGGCATGCAATTCCAATTTTTGATATAAGATTTCAATGCAGGGCCCATTCCTGCACCCAACAAGAGTAACTGTGAGGGCTTACGGTGTTCTGGTGCCATAAAAAACCAAAAGCCCAATTTTTCTGCTCCTGTTTAACAGGGGTATGTAATTACAATTTTGCTATAATATTTCAACGCAGGCACCGTTCCTGCACCCAACAAGCCCTTGTTTAACAGGGGCATGTCATTACAATTTTTGATATAATATTTCTCAGCAGGGCCGGTTCCTGCCCCCAACAAGAGTAACTGTGAGGGCTTACAGTGTGCTGGTACCACCAACACCTAAGGCCAGTTTTTCTGCAGAGTGTATAGGGCATAGTATATATATATATATATATATATATACCACAGTATACTACTGTTCAGAGTATATAGTGCCTGGGGGACCCCCACGCCATTTTTATTTTACATTTTTGGTGCAGGGTTTCCCTTAATATCCATACCAGAACTGAAGGAGCTGGTATGGATTTTGGGGGGGGACATCCACGCCATTTTTTTTGGTATTTTTTTCTATATTGCCAGGATCCGACAATACATTACAGCCCCGATCAGTTTAAAATGACATTTTTTCCTTTAGCCCTTGTACACACGGTCGGAGATTCCAACGGAATGTGTCCGATCAGACCGTTTTGTCGGATATTCCGACTGTGTGTGGTCTACATTGGACTGTTTCCATCGGAGTATCCGACGGACCAAGTTTTCCAACTTGTTGGTAAAAGTTTCCAACAAAATGCTCCGATCGGACATACTCCGATCATGTGTAGAGAATTCCGATCGGACAAAGTGCCACGCATGCTCAGATCAAATTCCTACACCAAAGCTATTGGCTTTGTATGCAAACTGTGTATGCAACAGTTTCGGACAAAATCTGACGGATTTGGTTGTCGGAATCTCCGACCGTGTGTACAAGGGCTTAGAAATTTCATTTTGCTGTGGCACTGTTATAAACATGGAAAAGATGGGCTAATTTACAAGCATAGTAAGGACACCACCCAGGCACGATATTTAAAGGAATATTTCATTTTTACTGTTTCACTTTAAGCATTATTAAAATCACTGCTCTTGAAAAAAAGTCTGTTTTTTTTAAAAGAATTTAGCATTGATACATGTCCCCTGGGGCAGGACCCGGGTCCCCACATTTTTTTATGGCAATAACTTGCTTATAAGCCTTTAAAATTAGCACTTTTGATTTTTCATGTTCGCGTCCCATAGACTTGAATGGTGTTTGCGCGTTGGCACAAATTTTTTGTCTGTTCACATGTTCTGCTGTGATCCGAACCAAGGGATGTTCAGCTCATCCCTATTACTAAACATTGAATTGTCAAGAACTAGAGCTGAACTTATAGCTGGCTCCCTTACCCTCCTTCTACACAACATTGCCGTCCATCATCTGGTAGTTTCTCGTTAAATGAAGCAAACGTCAAATAAGTGTGCTCTGCGGCTTGTATCTGGCACTGGTGATGGTATCCATCAAAAAAACTGCACAAATAAAACACAATAACTACAAAACATAAAACACACTTTATTAGATACTGTATTATTTCTTTTTAATTCCAGGAGCAAGAAAATTGCTTTACGAAGGACTGGAAACAGCAATTCATTGTAAAACACTGATGGACTGCCAGAAGTGGCTATTACGGTTGAAAATTCTCTGTCATGTAATTATTACTATTATATTATTTTACAAGATTTATATATTGGGAACTGTTTGCTCAGCACGTTACAAAACAAAAGAAGACAGTACAGTTACTATACAATTCAAGACAGGAAGATTGGGAGGAACCTGAACTTGAGAGCTTATGATCTAAAAGGGAGAGGAAAAAAAAGGGAGAGGAAAGTGATATAAAAGGTAATAACAACAATGACATGTTAATGCTGTACTAATAATACATACATAAGATAACTAGAAAATATATGCAAACAAAAGTTTCCAAGTTTTAAAAATGTACTGCAAAGAAGAATATATTCACCTTCATATTGATCCAATCAGAAATAACCAGTCAAAAAATAGAAACAAAAATTATACTGGTAGTACTAATACAGCAAAAAATCCAAGGCCAAAGAAAAAAATGCCTTACACCACGCTCAACCAATCAAAATCAATGAACCCCTGTGCTATAGCCGAACGATGGCTACAGCGTGGGCTTCATTTGCCGGGAGGGCGTACATGGATGTCCTTCTGTGCTTGCAGTGCCATGGCAAAAAATCGGAAGATTCAAAAGAATAACTACCGTATTTATCAGCGTATAATACGCATTGGCGTATAACACGCACCCCAGGTTTAGGAGGGAATTTAAAAGAAAAAAACTTTTAGGAGGGAAGTTTAAGGAAAAAAACCTTACATTTAAATGCCCATCAATGCAGCCTTGTCAGTGTCATTTGCAGCCTTGCATTGCAGCCTTGTCAGTCATTTGTAGTCTTGTCAGTCATATGCAGCCTTGCATTTGCAGCCTTGTCAGTCATTTGCCGTTTAAAAATGGCGCCGGTAGTTCTCGGGCCGCACTCTGCGGCTTTCGGATATTTTTGGCCGCACTCGCCCATTCTCAGCTATTTTCGGCCGCACTCAGCTGTTCTCTGCGGCTTTTGGCTTTCCGAATAAGGGTCTGCTATGGACTTTGGGGGAACCCCCACGCTGTTTTTTCGGCATAGGGCTTCCCCTTTAAATCCATACCAGGTGACGGGCCAGCGAGGTGTCAATCTCGCCGATGGAGGCGGTGACATTCACTTCCTTCGCTAGTCACGACTACCTGGAGCCACGTTCAAAAAAAGACGGACTTTTCTCCGTGAGAGCAAGTCCGTTCATTTCAAAAGTCCGGCGGACTAGCACACAGACTGCCGAGTCCGGCAGACAATTTTGAGTCAAAACTTCTTCGCCGGACTTTTGGAAAGAAAAAGTCCGCCAAAGCCATCACATGGGTGGATTGTCCAGCGGACTCTGGTCCGCCAGACCAAGTCCACCAGATGGTTTGATCGTGTGTACGTGGCATTAGGTATGTCGATTCTATTTTCCACCACTAAAAGCCCTCACATGTCTTTAATTCCTTAAAGGATAACTAAAGGTTCGTTTTGTTTTTTTTTTTCATTCTTTTTTTAAACAAACATGTCATACTTACCTCCTCTGTGCAATTGGTTTTGCACAGAGTGGCCCTGGTCCTCCTCTTCTGGGGTCCCTCTGCGGCACTCATGGCTCCTCCTCTTCTCAAGTGCCCCGTTGGAGAGCCGCTCCATAGAATGCATTAAGGTGAAAAACCTTGAGGGTTTACAACCCCTTTAACCACTTGCCTACTGGGCGCTTTCACCCCCTTCCTGCCCAGGCCAATTTTCAGCTTTCAGTGCTGTCGCATTTTGAATGACAATTGTGCGGTGATGCAACAATGTACCCAAATTAAATTTTTTTCATTTTCTTTTTTACACAGATAGAGCTTTCTTTTGGTGGTATTTACTCACCACTGTGTTTTTTATTTTTTCCTTAAAAATCATAAAAAAAAGACTGAACATTTTGAAAAAAATAAGTTTCTTAGTTTATTGTTATAACATTTTTTTAAATAAATAATTTTTCTCCTTCGCTGATGTGCGCTGATGAGGCAGCACTGATGAGGCGGCATTGATGGACTCTGATGAGGCGGCGCTGATGGGCACTGATGAGGTGGCACTGCTGAGGTGGAATTGATGGGCTCTGAGACAGCACTTATGAGCACTGATGAGGGGGCACTGATGGGCCCTGATATGCGGCACTGATAGGCAGCAATGATGGTCACCGATAGGCAGCAAGATGGGCACTGATAGGCAGCACTGATGGGCACTGATAGGCATCACTGATGGGCACTGATAGGCATCACTGATGGGCACTGATAGGCATCACTGATAGGCACTTATTGCCAGCACTGGTGGACATTGTTGGGGCTGATCACCGGTGTAGATGTTCCCTGTGAGCTTATCAGCTCTCCTGTCTTCACATGCTGTCAGTATAAGGGGCGTATTGCCAATAACCAGCAAATCCTGTTTACACTGTGATTAGCTGTGCTTAGACACAGTTGGTCACAAGGTAAAGTGCCCTTGTGATTGGCTCTCTACCCCAATCTGTGACCAGCTGTACAGCGATCACAAATCACTGCCTATGCGTGCCTCAGGGGACGCGAAGGAAACGCGATCACGGGAGGACATTATACGATGCCCCCCTGGCAACATGCGATCACACTGTAGCCGTCATTCGGGCCTGTTTAAGGAGCACTCCACGATCACACTACTGCCTGTAAATTATGCATATTTGTACTGACTTGTTACAGAACTGTGAAGTACCTTATTGTACATACAGTGATTTAGGATTATTTGGGACATTTACTGCATTGCACTTCTGTGGCTCTACAAAAGTCCTGTTTCAAAACCCTTTGATGGAAGCAGCAATATGAGTTGCTAGCTCTGGGACAGGTAAGCTGAGCCATTGGAAGTGAAGCCATCACCACTCTGAATTTTCTTTGAAGCCCAGACGTCAGTAAATTTTCATCAGAGACTTCTTGCTCAGGTTCTTTCCTTTACGGAGAACAATGCTCAACAGGCCCAGGCAGGAAAATCTTGTAGTTGTTCTTGTTCATTTGGTGCCCTTGTGGAGAATTTTGGGAAGCACACAACTCCTTCACATTATGGTAATGGCAACATGGTGCTGCTGCCAATTAAAGTATATGTAAAGCCAAGCACAAAAATCTCTTATAAATTTTCATGTTTTGCTGTAATTTTCAGTTTTTATTAAAATAATATTTGTTGATCCATTATTTGAAAACATTGAATGGGGTTTTAAATAAAAAGGCAAAGCATACCCCTTGCTAAACATGGTTATAAGTGCAGCCATGAGCTTGGTGTCATTTGTTATAGATGGAGATTGGTCATTCAGTAGAAAGGCCATCCCCCCACCCCCCTTCCATGTCACCACCCTCAGTGATTTCTGGGCTCTTTTGTTCTTTCAGAGATCCCAAGACCACTGTAAATGGCCAGGATTGCTAAACATGGAGGAACACTCCTTCCTCGATCTACATGCAAGGGAAAAGCCGTAACTCCAGTATATCAGTGTATACAGACGTCCTTTAATGTAAGACGATAAAATACAATTGAAAACATTGCCAACGAGTTTCACTAATTAGGTCATGGCCATGATTAACCACCTCAATACCGGGCACTTTCAACTCCTTTCTGTCCTGGCCAATTTTCAGCTTTTAGCACTGTCACACTTTTGAATGACAATTGCACAGTCATGCAACACTGTACCCACATTTTTTATCATTTTTTTCACACAATTAGAGCTTTATTTGGGTGGTATTTAATCACCACTGGCCTTTTTATTTTTTGTTATACAATTTTGTAAATAAATAATCGTTCTTTATAAATTTATGCCAAACTGTATTCTTATACATTTCTTTGGTGAAAATAACCCAAATCAGTGTATATTATTTAGTCTGTGAGAAAATGATAGAGTCCACAAACTTTGGTATACAGTATATCTGAAAATCGATCAATCCTGATGTATTGGGGACTGATCTCATTTCTTGAGACCCAAAAATGGCAGGACAGTACAAATATCACCTAAATGACCAGTTTTTGGAAAGTAGACAGTCCAAGGTATTTAGTAGGAGACATAGCGAGTTTTCTGAAATTGTAATTTTTTTGTTACAATTTCTTGGAAAATTAAGACATTTAAAAAAAAAATCCACAATGTTCTTTCTTTACCTACTGTCACCAATGCAGTACAGCATTATTATATAACTGGTGTGGCAGTGATCAATTTTTTTTTATTACAATTTTTTTCTTTTTTTTAACAATTCTTTTTAACACACTGTGACCAAAGCAAAACAGTGTTACCATAGTAACACTGTACTACTCCAGGGAAGTGATTTTTTTTTTTTGTTTTTACACATGATTTCTTATGTCAGTGAATTTCATGTTTTATGAGCAACCATTTTTACTGAATGAAACTGATTATTTCAGTGTGTTTTGTGATTAGCTGTGATTTGCCACAGCTAATCACATGGTACAGATGGGCTGTAATTGGCCCAGTCTGTACCATGTGATCACTGTGACCAATCAGAGCTAGGACAATCATTCATAATTAACTCTAAACTGAAAACCTGAAAAAGCTTTTAAATCCTCACTAAGGATGAGCCGAACACCCCCCTGGTTCAGTTCTCACCAGAACATGCGAACAGGCAAAAAATTCGGCAGCAGATATGAACGCCGTTAAAGCCTATGGGACACGAACATGAAAAATAAAAAGTGCTAATTTTAAAGGCTTACATGCAAGTTATTGTCATAAAAAGTGTTTGGGAATCTGATATCAATGCAAAAAAAGTTTTAAAAATGGCTGTTTTTTCAGGAAGAGTCATTTCTTAAATGCTTAAAGTGAAACAATAAAAATAAAATATTCCTTTAAATATCGTGCCTGGGAGGTGTCTATAGTATGCCTGTAAAGTGGTGCAATTTTCCCATGTTTCTAAAGGATTGTAATTTAAAACTGATCGCGGCTGTAATGAATTGTCGGGTCTCAGCAATATAGATAAAACTCATTGAAAAAAATGGCATGGGGTCCCCCCCCCAGTCCATTACCAGGCCCTTTGGGTCTGGTATGACTATTAAGGGGAACCCCGAACCAAAAATGTAAAAAAATTGCATGGAAATTAAGGGGAACCCTGCGCCAAATTGAAAAAAAAAGTCATGCCCTCCCCCCCAAAAATCCATTCCAGACCCTTCAGATTTGGTATGGATTTTAAGGGTAACCTTGCGCCAAAATAAAAAACAATGGCGTAGGGGCCCCCCCAAAATCCATTCCAGACCCTAACCGAGCATGCAACCTGGCAGGTCAGGAAAAGAGGGGGGACGAGAGAGTGTCCCCCCTCCTGAACCATACCAGGCCACATGCTCTCAACATGGGGAGGGTGCTTTGGGGTCTGACCCCAAAGCACCTTGTCCCCATGTTGATGGGGACAAGGGCCTCATCCCCACAACCCTTGCCTGGTGGTTGTGGGGGTATGCGGGTGGGGGCTTATGGGAATCTGGAAGCCAGCTTTAACAAGGGGACACCCACATCCTGCCCCCCCATGTGAATTGGTAATGGGATACATTGTACCCCTACCATTTCACAAAAAAGTGTCAAAAATTAAAAAAAAAGACAAGAGACGGCTTGGAACAAGGGATGCGCTGAACACCCACCACCCCCCCCCCCCCCCCAGTTCGGTTCGCACCAGAACCTTCGAACGGACCGAAAATTTGTACGAACTTCAGAAGCCTATTAAAGTCTATGGACCTCGAACGTGCTAATATGCAAGATATGCAACAGACAACACCAGCAATAAGGGGTATCTTCAGGTGTATACTGTGCTGGAGGCATACAACACCCACTTTAACTCCTGCAGATTCCTGTATTAGAGAACACCAGCAATAAAGGGTAGATACAGGTGTATACTGTGCTGTGCTGGAGGCACACAACACCCACTAACTCCTGCAGATGCCTTGTTTCATCCCCAGTTATCCAGAAGGATAAGCCCCTGGTTTCGGGTACCCTTTTTTGGGCCGAGTTGTCCGTCAAGATACAGGCTCTAATCGACTGGGGCTGCAGGCCTGTTCATTGCCATTAAGGCTCTTGAGGGAATACCTCTACAGCCTGCCCACGTGACTCATGAGACTGTTCCGTTGTCCATGGTCGTAGGGGCTCTTCACCATGAGATAATCCAATTCCTAGTTATTTTCTCACCTATGTTTCCATTGGTTATCCTTGGTTACAGAGGCACAACCCCTCTTTTAATTGGCTCCATGCTGAGGTTCTCTCCTGGTCACCACAATGCAGTAAGACATGTTTCCAGAAGGTAGCCATGGTCCTGTGCGCCTCTTCCCTCGTGCGACACTGCACCCAAACAAAATAGATGTCCTCGGCCTAATGATAGCCGATTCATTGTCAACCTCAGAAAGAATTCTGTCAAAGTCAAGAGTATCAATTAGGTCAATGGGTGCATTGTCCTCGAGGAGGTCCATGAGGTCCTGAACTGCATTTGCCTCCGCAAAAGTGTAAAGTGAAGGGTCAGTGAGTGGCGTTTTAGAGTATAAACTCTGTAATAATAGTTTACGAATAAAAAGGTGAATGTCTTTAATGACAGAAAATTTGTCGATTTGTGATACAGGACAGAAAGTGAGGCCTTTTTGTAATACTGAAATTTCCTGTGGAGATAAGTGGTAATCAGACAAATTAATAAGATTAGGTGAGTGAAGGGTGGGGGGATTTATTTCTTGGCCTTTAAAGTTTTGTCTAGTAACCTTTTATCTACATATGTTGCCACAATAAAGTTTTTTACCATATATGTAGGTAATATGTACCACTAATAAATTATGGTGCTATACTTCATTTACGGACTGGTCTATCTCATTCAAACATCCCCAGGGGTACCGGCTGTGTCTGTCGCACTAGGCCATTTTTTCTAGCATTATATATTTGGACACAGGCACAATTTTAGTATTTTCAGGTATTTACCAAAACATATTCAAGCTATGGTTTCATTTGAGGGTATGTACAACCAAATCGGAGGAAGGATTTAGGAATTCCAACTCTTGAGAATAGCGATCCCCCTTTTTCAAGGTACCATAAATAATTGGACAATTGAATAAAAATCTGTTTCATGGGCAGGTGTGGGCTACTTTTCGTTATTTCTTCATCAATTAAACTGGTAAAAGGTCTGAAGTTTATTCTAAGTTTGGTATTTGCATTTGGAATCTATTAATGCAAACCTACATCATGCATTCAAACGAGCTTTCCATGCAAGTGAAACAGGCCATTGTAAGGCTTCAAAAAGGAAACAAATCCATCAGAGAGATAGCAGCAACATTAGGAGTGGTCAAATCAACATTTTGGTACATTCTGAGGAAAGAAGAATGCACTGGTGAGCTCAGCAACATGAAAAAGGCTGGACGTCCATGGAAGACAATAGTGGTGGATGATCGCAGGATCCACCACTGATATGGTAAAGAAAAACCCATTCACATCATCCAGACATGTGAAGGATACTCTCCAGGAGACGGGCGTATATTTGTCAAAGTCTACAATGAAAGACTTCACAAGAGCAAATACAGAGGGTTCAGCAGAAGGTGCAAACCATTCATAAGCCTGAAGAATAGAAAAGCCAGATTAGACTTTGCCAGAAAAAAATCTTAAAAAGCCAAACCAGTTCTGGAAATGCATTTTTTGGACAGATGAAACTAAGATTAATCTGTACCAGAATGACTGGAAGAAAAAACAGAGAAAGCTTGCAACAGCTCATGATCCAAAGCACACAGCATCCTCTGTAAAACATAGTGGAGCTTGCAGTGTGATGGCATGGGCATGCATGTGGCACTTTCCAGTGGTACTGGGTCACTGGTGTTTATTCATGATGTGACAGAAGGCAGAAGCAGCCGGATGAATTCTGCAGTGTTTAGAGATATACTGTCAGCCCAGATTCAGCCAAATGCAGAAAAGTTGATTGGACAGCGCTTCACAGTACAGATGGACAATGATCCAAAACACACTGCAAAAGCAACCCAGGAGCTTTTGAAGTAAAAGAAGTGGAATATTCCGCAATGGCTGAGTCAATCACCTGATCTCAGCCCAATTGAGCATGCATTTCACTTGCTGAAAGCAAAACTAAAGGTAGAAAGACCCATGAAGAACAACTGAAGACAGCTGCAGTTAGAGCCTGGATCATCCTACAGTTAGAGCCTGGAGCATCAAAAAGGAGAAAACCCAGTCTTTGGTGATGTACATGGGTTCCAGACTTCAAGAAGTCATTGCCAGTAAAGGATTCTCAAAAAAATATTAAAAATGAACATTTTATTTATTATTATATTAATTTATCCAATTACATTTGAGCCCCTGAAAATGGGGGGACTGTGTATAAAAATGGTTTCAGTTCCTAAAATTTGTACTTGATATTTATGTTCAACCCCTTGAAATAAAGCTGAAAGTCTGCACTTCAAATTCATTTTGATTGTTTTGTTTTAATTTTATTCTGGTAGCATACAGAGCCAAAAGTATGAAAATTATGCCTGTGTGCAAATACAGTACACCCCTCACATTTTTGTAAATAATTATTATATCTTTTCATGTGACACCAGTAAATACACTTTTCTACAATATAAAGTAGTGAGTGTACAGCTTGTATAACAGTGAAAATTTGCCGTCCTCTCAAAATAACTCAACACACAGACATTAATGTTGAAACTGCTGGCCACAAAAGTGAGTACACCCCTAAGTGAAAATGTCCAAATTGGGCCCAAAGTGTCAATATTTTGTGTGAATACCATTATTTTCCAGAACTGCCTTAACCCTCTTGGGCATGGAACTCAGCAGAGCTTCACAGGTTGCCACTGGAGTCCTCTTCCACTCCTTCATGACGACATAACAGGGCTGCTGGATGTTAAAGATCTTGCGCTCCTCCACCTTCCGTTTGAGGATTCCCCACAGATGCTCAATAAGGTTTAGGTCTGGAGACATGCTTGGCCAGTCCATCACCTTTACCCTCTGTTTCTTTAGCAAGGCAGTGGTCATCTTGGAGGTGTGTTTGGGGTCGTTATCATGTTGGAATACTGCCCTGCGGCCCAGTCTCCAAAAGGAGGGGATCATGCTCTGCTTCAGTATGTCACAGTACATGTTGGCATTCATGGTTCTCTCAATGAACTGTAGTTCCCCAGTGCCGGCAGCATTCATGCAGCCCCAGAACATGACACTCCCACCACCATGCTTAACACACACTTGTCTTTGTACTCCTCACCTGGTTGTCGCCACACACGCTTGACATCATCTGAACCAAATAAGTTTATCTTGGTCTCATTAGACCACAGGACATGGTCCCAGCAATCCATGTTCTTAGTCTGCTTGTCTTCAGAAAACTGTTTGTGGGCTTTCTTCTGCATCATCTTTAGAAGAGGCTTCCTTCTGGGGCGACAGCCATGCATACTAATTTGATGCAGTGTGCGGTGTATGGTCTTAGATGTTTTTGTAGAATTTAACTTTAAAGTTTCTCTAAAGGCAAAAGTTTTTTTTTTTATCTTAATGCATTCTATGCATTAATCACTTACCGCCCGGGCCATAACTGAATGATGGCTACAGCGTGGTCTGATAACTTTGGGAGGGCGTACTATGATGCCCTCCCAAAATTGCGCTCCCGCGAACCCCCTGGGGTGCATACCCGGGAATGTCCATGACCATCGGGTCTCCAAGACTCAGCATGTCATGAATTGGGGTAATGGGCCAATGACAGCAGCCCTTTATCACACGATCACGCCATCCAATGAAGGTGTGATCACTTGTAAACAAACTGGAACATGTCCGGTTCGGCTCCTCCCCTCTCCTCACGCCAATCGGTACAGTGTGTGAGGAGTAGGCAGGGAGCTTATTGCAACAGTGCTGTGGGCATGATCTGAAGTTCCCACAGCACTGATATGTGCTCATTCATGTCTTATTCATCCATCCATGCTCCATCCATGTCTCATCCATGCTCCATCCGTGGCTCAACCATGCATTCATGGCTCATCCATCCATCCATGCTCCATCCATGCTCCATCCATGTCTCATCCATGCTCCATCCGTGGCTCAACCATGCATCCATGGCTCATCCATCCATCCATGCTCCATCCATGGCTCATCCATTCACATTCATGGCTCAACCATCCTCATCCATAGCTCATCCATTCCCATCCATGGCTCATTCATGCTTACCCATCCACATTCATGGCTCATTCGTAGCTCATCTGTGCCACATCAGTGATCATCCGTGCCACATCAGTGCTCATCCATTCCATAACCATGCCACATCAGTGCTCATCCATGCCACATCCATGCCACTACAGTGCCCATCAGTGCCTCACAAAAGTGTAATAGGTAGTCAAATTAGATTTGAAATGTATGTCTCTAGAACACCTGATGGTGTTCCCTGCATGTTGGGCCTCGCTATGTATCCTGACTGTGTAAAAGTCTCACACATGTGGTATCGCCATATTCGGGACATGTAGCAAAATGTATTTAGTGGTATCATTTTTTTCTATGTACATGCTATGTGTTAGAAATAGCTTATAAATGGACAAGTTTGTGTAAAAAAAAAATGCATTTTCATTTTCTTTCCACATTTTCCAAAAACTTGTGGAAAAAAATTACGTGTTCAAAAGACTCATTATGCCTCATAGAATATACGGGTGTTAACTTTACAAAATTGGGATAATTTTTGGGCATTTGTGCTCCAGGATCTTCTAAAGTGTAAGAGGTAGTCAAGAAATTGTATGTGTAATTTATGCTCCTAGAACACCTGATGGTGCTTTCTGCATGTTGGGCCTCTGTATCTGGCTAGGCTGTGTAAAAGTCTCACACATGTGGTATTGCCATACTCAGGAGAAGTAGCAGAATGTTTTTTTGGGGTGTAATTTGTGGTATGCATATGCTGCATGAGAGAAGTAACTTGTTAATATGACAATTTTGTGAAACAAAAATGGAAAAAAAAAATCGCAATTTTGCAAAGAACTTGGGGAAAAAAAATCACAAGTTAAAAAAAATGCCTCTTACTAAATACCTTGGAATATCTACTTTCTAAAAAGAGGTCATTTGAGGGGTATTTGTACTTTCCTGGCTTTTTAGGCTTGATTTACATCTATGCATTTTTAGTGCTTCTTGCTTCTTGAATTTTGCAGATTTGCATAGCAAACTATGTTAAATAGGCTGTAGTGCAAATCTGCAAAATGCAAAAAGTACTAAAAATGCATTGGTGTGAATCAAGCCTGAGGCCGGGTTCACACTGGTGTGACACGACAGTTGTACCACTTAGGATCCGACTTTGCCCTACGACTTGAAGTCCGACATACGTCTGACTTCAATGAACAGGGATCCGACTATGATCCCGACAATACCAGGCACTGTGTCTGGTATGAATCTTTATGGGGAACTCCATACACAATGTAAAAAAAAACAAAAAAAACAGCATGGGTTCCCCCTCGTGAGAATACCAGGCCCTTCAGTCTGGTAAGATTTTCAGGGGAACCCCTACGCCGAAAAAATGGCATTGGGGTCCCCCCCGTCATAATCCATACCAGACCCTTATCCAAGCACACAGCCCGGCAGGTCAGGAAAGAGGATGGGGAGGAGCGAGCGCCCCCCCCCCCATCCTGAACCATACTAGGCCACATGCCCTCAATATGGGGGGGTGGATGTTTTGGAGCAGGGGGGCCTGCGCCCCCAACCCTAAAGCACCTTGACCCCATGTTGATGAGGACAAGGGCCTCTTCCTGACAATCCTGGCTGTTGGTTGTCGGGATCTGCGGGCGGGGGGCTTATCGGAATCTGGAAGCCTCCTTTAACTAGGGGGGCCGGAATCTGGTCAGATTCCGGCCCCCCACCCTATGTGAATGAGTATGGGGTACATTGTACACCCATTCACCTGAAAAAAAAGGTGTCAAAAATAAAACACAGCACACAGGGTGTTAAAGTAATTTATTAAGGCAGCTTCGACATCTCTTCCGACTTCTTCTCCCCTCTCCGGGTCTTCGCTCTCTCTCTGGTTCTTCTCCCTCTGTCCGCTGTCCTCTACCTCGGCTGCTCTCTTCTCACTTTTTTGCTAGGTCTTCTCCGCTGTCTTCTCCCTCTGTTCTTCTTCCAATGTTGACTCAATGCTCTCTCCAGCTCTAATTCCGGGTGCGCATTGTCCCACTACTTATATTGGCATGGGGCAATATAAGTGACATAATTCGTAGTCCCCGCCCCCTATGACATCATAAGGGGTAGGTCCCTGGTGATCCTGCCCCATGCCAATATAAGTAGTGGCACACTGCGCAACCGGCATTAGGTAGTAGGAGAGAGCATCGAGTTAGGCCTTCAGTACATCAGGTGTGATCAATTATCAATGATTGGCACCATAGATTGTAGACTTTACAACTTTCACAGACAAAAAAATTTACACTGATTTGGGTTATTTTTGCCAAAGATATGTAGCAGTGTAAATTTTGGACAAAATCGTTGAAGAAAAATTACTAATTTGCTAAATTTTATAAACAGAAATTAATTTATTTTCGGTCTTTTTTCATTTATAGAGCAAACAATAAAAAACCCAGAGGTGATCAAATATCCAAACAAAGTTATTGAGCCAATGAGGAGAGAGAGGGAGCGCGGCCGAGCCGCAGCTTTGTGTCTGAATGGACACACAGGGCAGCGACTCGGGTGCCCCCATAGCAAGCTCCTTGCTGTAGGGGCACTCAGCAGGAGGGAGGGGTCAGAGGCGTCCGCTAGGGACCCGAGAAGAGGAGGATCTGGGCTGCTCTGTGCAAAATCACTGCACAGAGCAAGTAAGTATAACATGTTTGTTATTTTTAAACCAAAAAAAATAAAAATTTTTAGCATTCCTGTGTTTCCTAAAGCATTAGCCGTTGCTTCTCTTTGGTTGGGATCATATACTCACAGCTCAATTAATCTCCCATTAATCATATTTCTTTACTGTAATTACCAAAATAGAATGTGGTTTATCCAGGTCCACCATCCATTGGGCACGCCTTCCTCCGCACACCAAGATATTTGGCTTGTAAATTTCTTAGACCAGTAATAAGCCATTTCAGCACCAATTTTATGGTGTTGTACCAGTATTACCGAGCAATGTAAACCATTTGAAGGACACAGGAAGCTGTAATCTCCACTTGTACTTTTTCTTTATACTGTGATTATGTGATAATGCTCCTGTCAGCACTTGTGTTGAAATCGATGGTTTCTCTGGTTTTGTACAGCCTTAAGCCATAACATAATTGTTATGCTTGGAAATCTCTGCAGTATTATGCTCATACTAGCTTCTTCCTCTTGGAGCCAGATGCATGTACTGACAGCCTACCGATACAAAGCCTCAGGTACCGCCTGCCGATCATACTTAACCACAACATAAACGGTACCTGGATAACATGCAGACAAACATACTTCTACATGTAGCTGGATTATACGGTTAGTGTTCCTAAATGATACATTTGACTTTGCCCTAGCCCAAATCCTGCAGACAGTTCCTTAAAGTGGAGTTTCACCCAAAAATTGAACTTTCACTTTAAGGGAAGGTGACCCCCTGACATGACACATTTGGTATGTCATTTTTTTTAGGGGGGGGGGGCGGAAACCCTATTTTTAGAGGATCCCAGCTCCCACTTCCTCCCAGGGCACCATGGCACCAGACGTAAGTTCACCTCTCCCCCTCCTTCTCGGCAATCCTCTGGGACACGTTACAGGTCCCAGATGATTGTCACAGTCACAGCCCTCTGCGTGTCTCGCACATTAGCGCAGAGCGTGCCCGGCTGTGAAGCCACAGCTGAGCACCCACAGTGACAATGGCAGTGCCGCAGAGAGGAGGGGAGATGAGCGGGGCTTCGATCCTCCCGCATCACGGGACCCTGGGACAGTCAGTAGCTGCAGTATTTGTAGCTGCTGACCTTTTTTTTTTAAGAGGAACTCCGCTTTAATCACTTTAGCCCTGGAAGGTTTTACCCCCTTCCTGACCAGTGCACTTTTTACAATTTGGCACTGCGCTGCTTTAAGTAGTAACTGGACGGTCATGCAATGCTGTACCCAAACAAAATTTGTGTCTTATTTTTCCCACAAATAGAGCTTCTTTTGGTGGTATTTGATCAGCTGTATGGTTTTTATTTTTTGCAATATAAACGAAAAAAGACCAAAAATTTTGAAAACAAAATGATATTTTCTAATTTTTGTTATAAAAAAATACAGTAAACTCAATTTTAGTGATATATTTAGGCCAAAAAAAATTCAGCCACATGTCTCGGGTAAAAAACAAAACAAAAAAACAATAAGTGTATATTTATTGGTCTGCGCAAAAGTTATAGCGTCTACAAACTAGGGTACATTTTCTGGAATTTGCACAGCTTTTAGTTTTTGACTGCCTATCTAATTTCTCAGCAGTTACCACATAGCAATAGCTATAAAAATATTATGCCGAAAATCCTTAATGAATAAAACAAATATTGGTGACTAAATAGTTTAGTTTAAAGCAGACACCACAAAAAATATTTGTTGACAATATTAAGTAATAAAATTAATCAATAAAGCATCAGTGAAAATAGTAAATAAAAAGCATATTAGTGAGTCCATAAAAATAAAGGAAAAGTATTAAACAAATCAAAAAAAATTCCATTCAATAGAAAATGAGTGCAAAATAGAAAAAAACAGAACAAATAAAAAAGAGTCCACATAAGGTGCAAAAAAATCACAATCCAAATGAAGATAAGTGGAACCAGATCCTCAATCCAAAATAGTGACACACCACAAGTGAGTATTAATGCTCCTTACCGACTCCAAGTGACCACCATAAGGTGATCTCACCAAACACATGGAAGTTTCAGGTTTCCAGGTTTCCCAAACACCTATAACAACTTCTTTAGCAGCTCCTTCAATCACCACTACATTTGTAACACTCGAAAGGCAAAAGCATAAATTGCTCCCATAGTGTAATCATTCAAAATAATAATTTATTAGGCGATAAAGGTTGCACTTACAAGAAATTCATCCAAAGTGAGCATTGTAATAATACAGCTTACAGATGGAGATTGCGGCGTCCCCACAGGCTTCCTGCTGTTTGTTTGCTTCCCATCAATCTCCTTCAAGAAAGAAGGTAATGATGTCAGCATCACAGGCCCCACCCTACGCGTTTTGTCATGATAGGACGTAGTCCGGGGATGGGCCAAGTGACGCTGTCATTAGGTTTAGAATTTAAATAGCCCCGCAGCGCCATCTTAAGTACTGGCCACTCTAGATAAGGAAATAGAGAGCATAAAGGCGCCACCATATTAACAGCTTGCTGCCCAAATAGATGCAATGGACAAAACAAAAGGAAGCCAATTAAACAAAAAAAAGAAAAGAAAAATCTTGCGCCATCTTGTAGCCAAAAAGTATAATGGACCGACGGAATGCAAAAAAACAATTGACAAGAAGCCTAATGGATCGCCGCAATGTACATATAATTGCAAAAATTTAATTTTTTAATTTATTAAATTCATAGTGATATTAATTTTTTTTGAAATTCATGATATGTAATGTGTGTCTTATATTGTTTACCAATTTAATTATTTTTTTTCCTGTATATTATTGTATTTGAAATTATCTGTACATTGCGGCGATCCACCGGGCTTCTTGTCAGTTGTTTTTTGCATTCCGTCGGTCCATTATACTTTTTGGCCACAAGATGGCCCAAGATTTTTGATGATGGGCCAAATATGCACTTACAACTGAGAAATTGACTCCTTCACATACAAAAATTGATGGCCAATAACAAGCGAGTCCTTAATGAAGCAAAGAGTTGACCAAGGTGATGCTCAATCAACCACCAATTTTCTTTTGGCCTGGCCCACTTCATTCTGCCCCATCCAAACGCCGGCAAAACAGGTCAGGAACCTAGGTATCATCTTTGATCCCTGCCTGTCATTTATACCTCATGCAAAACTCTGTATCAAAAACTCCAACTTCTACATATAGAGACTCCGGAAAATTAAAGATCTGTTTTCGCACGAAAACCGGCTAACTCTTGTACAGGGCCTTGTGCATTCCCGGTTGGATTGCTCTAACATCTTTTTTCTTGAACTTCCATTGAAGTGGCAAAGAAAATTACAAGCAACTCAGAATCAAGCTGCTTGCCTGGATGCACCAGAACAGACCACATCTCTCCCGTGTTGGAAAAATTGCACTGGCTTCCTATTGCCAAGCGAGAACTATTCAAGGCAATGTGCTATATGTATATGTAGCGGCGGGCTCCTGAAGAGCACGCACTATGTGTTTTCAAAATGTAACTTTACCCAAACTACAGCTTGGTTTGGATCTATTTGCCTAAATTTGACTTCTGTGTCAGTCTGACTGGGCTGTGAGATGTTCACAGGGGGGCGCTGTCTCTGGTGGCAGACGTGGAACTATGGTCTGGTTGGGCGTTTAATTTACTCTCTCTGAGTCAGGTCAGTGGGAGTGGCAGAGGGCACAGCGAGAGGGTATTTAAGATGCGGACGTCACGTGGTTCGGGGTTCCGGTCCAGTATGCTGTGCTGATTACATGGTCCTGGTCCTCCTGACCAGCCCCCAGGAAGCCCAAGGCAAGGGAACTAAGGAAGGATTCCAAGGTGTGGATGGGTGCTCTCTCCGGTGAGAGACCCATTGAACTTCGAGCATTCCAGGGGAGGACTCTTTAGAAGAACACCACGTACGGGTTGGTTTTCTTAAAAAGAGCCTGGAAGGGCTGAAGTAACCGAGAGAATCCGGTCTTGTGGATATCGCCAAGCAGGCTGAAAGATCCAGGTATCCTACAAGTGTTCTACAGCTTAGTTTTCCCTACGTGTTCTGCAACAACGTCGGTGATAAAGACTTTGTTCCTGAGTAAACACCTGGTTGGCTGCTAGGCCTTGTGAGAGAGGGACTGTCCAACCTGAGTGTTCATCCAGCTGCGAATGGCTATTCTCTGGATGGAGTCAAAGTAAGCAAGTTCCTTAAAGTTTTTGGACTTTGACATTGAGAGTACCTGAACCTTCCTTTCCAACCCTCTGATCCCAAGTTGAAAGACTGTTTGAGAGTTTTTGCAAATAAAATCTATTCAAGTGGATCTATTATTATTATTGGGATTTTGTGTGATAGACCAACATAAAGTGGCACATAATTGTGAAGTGGAAGGAAAATGATAAATGGTTTTTACATTTTTTACAAATAAATATGTGAAAAGTGTGGCGTGTATTTGTAGAGCGCCCCCCCCGAGTCAATACTTTGTAGAACCACCTTTCACTGCAATTACAGCTGCAAGTCTTTTTGAAGATGTCTGTACCAGCTTTGCACATCTAGAGAGTGAAACTTTTACCCATTCTTCCTTGCAAAATAGCTCAAGCTCTGTCAGATTGGATGGAGAGAGTCTGTGGACAGCAATTTTCAAGTCTTGCCACAGATTTACAATTGGATTTAGGTCTGAACTTTGACTGCGCCATTCTAACACAAGAATATGCTTTAAACTATACCATTCCATTGTAGTTCTAGCTGTACATTTAGTCCTGCTGGAAGGTGAACCTCCAACCTAGTCTCAAACAGGTCATCTTCTAAGATTGCCCTGTATTTGGCTTCATTCATCTTCCCATCAAACTCTGACCATCTTCCCTGTCCTTGCTGAAGAAAAGCATCCCCACAACATGATGCTGCCACCACCAGGTTTCACGGTGGGGATGGTGTGTTCGGGGTAATGTGCAGTGTTAGTTTTCCGACACACATAGCATTTTGCTTTTAGGCCAAAAGGTTTCATTTTGGTCTCATCTGAGCAGAGCACCTTCTTCCACATGTTTGCTGTGTCCCCCACATGGCTTCTTACAAACTGCCAACAGGATTTTTTATGGCTTACTTTTAACAATGGCTTTCTTGTTGCCACTCTTCCATAAAGGCCAGATTTGGGGAGAGCACGACTAATATTTGTCCTGTGGACAGATTCTTCCACCTGAGCTGTGGATTTCTGCAGCTCCTCCAGAGTTATCATGGGCCTCTTGGCTGCTTCTCTGAATAATCCTCTCCTTGCCCAGCCTGTCTGTTTAGGTGGACGGCCATGTCTTGATAGGTTTGCAGTTGTGCCATACTATTGCCATTTTCAGATGATGGATTGAACAGTGCCCTTTGAGATGTTCACAGCTTGGGATTTTTTTAATAACCTTTGCAGCAGCAGCCATTGGCTCCTACTGCTGTCAATCAAATCTAATGATGCCCGTGGGGGCGGGGCCAAATCCTGCTTTCTGTGTCAATATACGCAGAAGCAGTACTCAGGAGCGTGCCTGCGGTTTCTCTAAGGAGAGCGCTTCTCCAAGGGGCATTTCGAGAAGAAGAGGAGCTACCAGCGCCACTGAGGGACCCCAGAAGCGGATGATCAAGGCCATTCTGTGCTTAACCAACTGCACAGAGGAGGTAAGTATGATATGTTTGTGATTTAAAAAAAAAAAAAAAACTTTAGTAACCCTTTAACCACTTCCCGACCGACGCATGACAATGTACATCGGCAGAATGGCACAGACAGGCATATGGGCATACAGATCGGTCCCTTTAAGAATGCCGCCGTGCCATCGTGTGCACGCCGCCACCGGCACATTCATGTGCCGGTCGGGACCCCCGTGAGTCAGGTCGCGGGTCCCGCGGACTCGATCGCCGCGGGGATACCCGCGATCGTCTCATGGGGAGGCTGAACGGGGAAATACGGAAGTAAACAGCATCTCCCCATTCTGCCTAGCAACAAGTGACACTGATCTCTGCTCCATGTGATTGGAGCAGAGATCAGTGTTCACTAACACAAAGCCCAGCCCCCCACAGTTAGTAACACGCCCCTAGGACACACTTAACCCCTACACTGCCACCCCCTGGTTAATCCCTTCACTGCCAGTGTCATTTACACAGGAATCAGTGCATTTGTATAGCACTGATTGCTAGTGGTCCCAAAAATGTGTCAAAAATGTCCAATGTGTCTGCCATAATGTCGCAGTCACAATAAAAATCGCTGATCGCCGTCATTACTAGTAAAAAAAAAATTATTAATAAAAATGCCATAAAACTATCCTCTATTTTGTAAACTCTATAACTTTTGTGCAAACCAATCAATAATCGCTTATTGTGATTTTTTACCAAAAATATGTAGAAGAATACGTATCGGCCTAAACTGAGGAAAAAAATGTTTTTTTATATATTTTTGGGGGATATTTATTATGGCAAAACGTAAAAAATAATGCGTTTTTTTTAAATTGTCGCTCTTTTTTTGTTTATAGTGCAAAAAATAAAAACCGCAGAGGTGATCAAATACCACCAAAAAAAAGCTCTATTTGTGGGAAAAAAAGCAAGTCAATTTTGTTTGGGAGCCACAACGCACGACTGCGCAATTGTCAGTTAAAGCGATGCAGTGCCGAATCGCAAAAAGTGATCCGGTCTTAAGCCAGCAAAATGGTCCGGTCTAAAAGTGGTTAAACTCTTCCACGACTTTATTCCTGACCTGTGTGTTCCTTGGACTTCATGATGCTGTTTGTTCACTAAGGTTCTCTAACAAATCTCTGAGGGCTTCACAGAACAGCTGTATTTATACTGAGATTAAATTATACACAAGTGGACTCTATTTACTAATTAGGTAACTTCTGAAGGCAATTGTCTCCACTAGACTTTAGTTAGGGGTATCGGAGTAAAGGGGGCTGAATACAAATACACGCCAAACTTTGCAGATATTTGTTTGTAAAAAAAAAATTAAAACCATTATGTGCCACTTTGTTTTTGGTCACATAAAATCGGAAAGAAAAAAAATAGGGTTACATAGGGATTTTTTGCTCAGTAAAAGTATGCTCAGTCTGAATAAAAACAATACACTTTCTTTGTATATTGTTAATTTTACTTTAGTTGTACAACAAAGGTAGTGAATGCAATGTCTATAATACAGATAGTCACTAGAGGGCAGACCTACACATCTGCATATAAAATACATATATAATATACAGAACATTAATTATATACATAATGTGAAAAATACATAAAAAAAGTGTAAACAATAAAATAATAACTACCATTGCATATTCACCAAACTTTTAATATAGTTTGCATCTAATGTACAGTTTGTTTCTTAAGTTTTAAATAGAGTGGGGAAGGTTTAGGACCTCTGTCATATTTGTGTTGATGTCTGTAACTCCAATAGGGAGATTGCTCCTTATTTCCTGTCCTGGTGACCATCATACATGTCAGACACGCCCCATTGGGATACATACAGCAATGAAGGAAATATTCTAATCCTTCCCTGCTCTACTTAAAAAATTTGATTATATTGCTAACAATCTCTTTTGAGCACAAGGGGTTACTGAATTCACCAGGTATCATTGTAGGTGTAGTAAATGTTGTAAATGCCCGGCTACTGTGGAATATATTTGCTGAGAAGAAAAGTATTTTTTTCAGTGACAGGTGAGCTGTGTGTGGGAGTACAGGTGAGGTGTGCTGGGACTTGTAGTTCACCCCCTCAGCTGTCTGCCTGACATACCACAAGGGGTGCTCCACTCACTCCGCATCTGGTGACAGGCAACATGACAGGTGGCGTGGCAAGAACATTCTACATCTTGTGGCAGGCAATGTGGCAAGTGACATTCTGCATCTGGTGACAGGCAAGGTGGCAGGTGGCAATCCACATCTTGTGGCAGGTGATGTGGCAAGGGACATTCTGCATCTGTTGCCAGGCGAGAGTGGCAGGTGACACACTACATTATGGTGAGTTTAACTATTTCCTTTATTACTACAATGTAATAATAGTAATAATGTGCATGGTGCCGTGATGAATGAAGCGCTAACACCAGCCATTGCCCGCGAAAAATCGCGACACCCCACGGGTCCTTAGCACAATTTTTTTTTCCACGCAGCCGGTCCCCGATACCAAAAAGGTTGGGGACTACTGACCTAAAGGTTGTACTGTCTAAGTGATTGATAGTCAAAAGAGGGTTATCTGTCATCATCCAATCTGTGTGAAGGTCCTGAATGGGGATATGAAAAAAAAAATCAGCACAACATACTGATAATCCCCTGATAACTGTGGGATCCTTATTAATTATTAAGGGCTCTCTGACTATTTCCTTTGTAAATATCATGTCACCCTACTATGCACCAAGTCCGCAGTCTCTGACAATCTGCAATCCCCCCCACCCTACCCTCACTTATCCCCTACTCCCCCCATCCTGTCCTCGCCCCCCCTCCCCCCACCCAGCCCTCACTTACACCCTCCCCCCACCCTGCTCTTACCCCAGCCTCACTCTGCTCCCCTACACCCCACCCCCCCAAACCACCCCTATACCTATTCTTCCTAGGCGATAGGTATCGGTAGTTGGTATTGGTGAGTACTTAAAACAAAGTATCTGTACTCGTACTGGGTGTTAAAAAAAATGGTATCGGTGCATCCCTAGTAATCATCATCATAATAATAATAATTATTAGGCTGAGTAATACCGACAGTTATATTTGCTACTGTAACTTCAGTAGTTGCCTGTGTTGTTGAAGGGATTGTTGTGGTTGTAACAGGTGTTGTTGTAGCTGTGGTGGTGACTGTTCTGGTAGTTGGTGTTACTGTAGTCACCTCTGTTGTTGGAGTTACTGTAGTAGTCTGTGTTGTTGAGGGGATTGTTGTGGTAACAGGCGTCGTTGTAGCTGTGGTGGTGACTGTTGTGGTAGTTGGTGGTGCTGTAGTCACCTGTGTTGTTGTGGGAATTGTTGTGGTTATGATGGGTGTTGTTGTAGGAACAGTTGTACTAGTTGGTGTTACTGTAGTAGTCTGTGTTGTTGAGGGGATTGTGGTTGTAACAGGTGTTGTTGTAGCTGTGGTGGTGACTGTTGTGGTAGTTGGTGGTGCTGTAGTCACCTGTGTTGTTGTGGGAATTGTTGTGGTTATGATGGGTGTTGTTGTAGGAACAGTTGTACTAGTTGGTGTTACTGTAGTAGTCTGTGTTGTTGAGGGGATTGTGGTTGTAACAGGTGTTGTTGTAGCTGTGGTGGTGACTGTTGTGGTAGTTGGTGGTGCTGTAGTCACCTGTGTTGTTGAAGGATTTGTAGTTATGGTGGGTGTTGTTGTAGTGGCAGTTGTACTAGTTGGTGTTACTGTAGTAGTCTGTGTTGTTGAGGGGATTGTTGTGGTGGTAGCAGGTGTTGTTGAATCTGTGGTGGTGACTGTTGTGGTAGTTGGTGGTGCTGTAGTCACCTGTGTTGTTGAAGGATTTGTAGTTATGGTGGGTGTTGTAGTGGCAGTTGTACTAGTTGGTGTGACTGTAGTAGTCTGTGTTGTTGAAGGGATTGTTGTGGTTGTAACAGGTGTCGTTGTAGCTGTGGTGGTGACTGTTGTGGTAGTTGGTGTTACTGTAGTCACCTGTGTTGTTGTGGGAATTGTTGTGGTTATGACAGGTGTTGTTGTAGGGGTAGTTGTACTAGTTGGTGTTACTGTAGTAGTCTGTGTTGTTGAGGGGATTGTTGTGGTGGTAGCAGGTGTTGTTGAATCTGTGGTGGTGACTGTTGTGGTAGTTGGTGTTACTGTAGTAGTCTGTGTTGTTGAAAGGATTGTTGTGGTTGTAACAGGTGTCGTTGTAGCTGTGGTGGTGACTGTTGTGGTAGTTGGTGGTGCTGTAGTCACCTGTGTTGTTGAAGGATTTGTAGTTATGGTGGGTGTTGTTGTAGTGGCAGTTGTACTAGTTGGTGTGACTGTAGTAGTCTGTGTTGTTGAAGGGATTGTTGTGGTTGTAACAGGTGTCGTTGTAGCTGTGGTGGTGACTGTTGTGGTAGTTGGTGTTACTGTAGTCACCTGTGTTGTTGTGGGAATTGTTGTGGTTATGACAGGTGTTGTTGTAGGGGTAGTTGTAGTAGTTGGTGTTACTGTAGTAGTCTGTGTTGTTGAGGGGATTGTTGTGGTGGTAGCAGGTGTTGTTGAATCTGTGGTGGGCACTGTTGTGGTAGTTGGTGTTACTGTAGTCACCTGTGTTGTTGTGGGAATTGTTGTGGTTATGACAGGTGTTGTTGTAGGGGTAGTTGCACTAGTTGGTGTTACTGTAGTAGTCTGTGTTGTTGAAAGGATTGTTGTGGTTGTAACAGGTGTCGTTGTAGCTGTGGTGGTGACTGTTGTGGTAGTTGGTGGTGCTGTAGTCACCTGTGTTGTTGAAGGATTTGTAGTTATGGTGGGTGTTGTTGTAGTGGCAGTTGTACTAGTTGGTGTGACTGTAGTAGTCTGTGTTGTTGAAGGGATTGTTGTGGTTGTAACAGGTGTCGTTGTAGCTGTGGTGGTGACTGTTGTGGTAGTTGGTGTTACTGTAGTCACCTGTGTTGTTGTGGGAATTGTTGTGGTTATGACAGGTGTTGTTGTAGGGGTAGTTGTACTAGTTGGTGTTACTGTAGTAGTCTGTGTTGTTGAGGGGATTGTTGTGGTGGTAGCAGGTGTTGTTGAATCTGTGGTGGTGACTGTTGTGGTAGTTGGTGGTGCTGTAGTCACCTGTGTTGTTGAAGGATTTGTAGTTATGGTGGGTGTTGTAGTGGCAGTTGTACTAGTTGGTGTGACTGTAGTAGTCTGTGTTGTTGAAGGGATTGTTGTGGTTGTAACAGGTGTCGTTGTAGCTGTGGTGGTGACTGTTGTGGTAGTTGGTGTTACTGTAGTCACCTGTGTTGTTGTGGGAATTGTTGTGGTTATGACAGGTGTTGTTGTAGGGGTAGTTGTACTAGTTGGTGTTACTGTAGTAGTCTGTGTTGTTGAGGGGATTGTTGTGGTGGTAGCAGGTGTTGTTGAATCTGTGGTGGTGACTGTTGTGGTAGTTGGTGTTACTGTAGTTGTCTGTGTTGTTGCAGGGATTGTTGTGGTTGTAACAGGTGTTGTTGTAGCTGTAGTGGGGACTGTTGTGGTAGTTGGTGTTACTGTAGTTGTCTGTGTTGTTGCAGGGATTGTTGTGGTTGTAACAGGTGTCGTTGTAGCGGGTGTAGTGACTGTTGTGGTAGTTGGTGTTACTGTAGTCACCTGTGTTGTTGTGGGAATTGTTGTGGTTATGACGGGTGTTGATGTAGGGGTAGTTGTACTAGTCGGTATTACTGTAGTAGTCTGTGTTGTTGAAGGGATTGTTGTGGTTGTAACAGGTGTTGTTGTAGGTGTAGTGGGGACTGTTGTGGTAGTTGGTGTTACTGTAGTTGTCTGTGTTGTTAGAGGGATTGTTGTGGTTGTAACAGGTGTCGTTGTAGCAGTGGTGCTGACTGTTGTGGTAGTTGGTGTTACTGTAGTCACCTGTGTTGTTGTGGGAATTGTTGTGGTTATGACAGGTGTTGTTGTAGGGGTAGTTGTACTAGTCGGTGTTACTGTAGTAGTTTGTGTTGTTATGGGGATTGTTGTGGTGGTAGCAGATGTTGTTGAAGCTGTGGTGGTCACTGTTGTGGTAGTTGGAGTTACTGTAGTCACCTGTGTTGTTGTGGGAATTGGTGTGGTTATGACAGGTGTTATTGTAGGGGTAGTTGTACTAGTCGGTGTGACTGTAGTAGTCTGTGTTGTTGCAGGGATTGTTGTGGTTGTATCAGGTGTCGTTGTAGCTGTGGTCGTGACTGTTGTGGTAGTTGGTGTTACTGTAGTCACCTGTGTTGTAGGAATTGTGGGTATGACAGGTGTTGTTGTAGGGGTAGTTGTACTAGTCGGTGTTACTGTAGTAGTCTGTGTTGTTGGTGGGATTGTTGTGGTGGCAACAGGTGTTGTTGAAGCTGTGGTGGGCACTGTTGTGGTAGTTGGTGTTACTGTAGTCACCTGTGTTGTTGTGGGAATTGTTGTGGTTATGACAGGTGTTGTTGTAGGGGTAGTTGTACTAGTCGGTGTTACTGTAGTAGTCTGTGTTGTTGAAGGGATTGTTGTGGTTGTAACAGGTGTCGTTGTAGCAGTGGTGGTGACTGTTGTGGTAGTTGGTGTTACTGTAGTGGTCTGTGTTGTTGCAGGGATTGTTGTGGTTGTAACAGGTGTTGTTGTAGCTGTGGTCGTGACTGTTGTGGTAGTTGGTGTTACTGTAGTCATCTGTGTTGTGGGAATTGTGGGTATGACAGGTGTTGTTGTAGGGGTAGTTGTACTAGTCGGTGTTACTGTAGTAGTCTGTGTTGTTAATGGGATTGTTGTGGTGGTAACAGGTGTTGTTGAAGCCGTGGTGGGCACTGTTGTGGTAGTTGGTGTTACTGTAGTCATCTGTGTTGTTGAGGGAGTTGTTGTGGTTATAGTAGTTGTTGTAGGGGCAGTTGTACTAGTTGGTGTTATTGTAGTTAGCTGTGTTGTTGAAGGGATTGTTGTGGTTGTAGCAGGTGGTGTTGTAGCTGTGGTGGTGACTATTGTGGTAGTTGGTGTTGTTGTAGTCACAGGTATTACTGGACCTCCACTGGTAGTTTTAGAAGAAATGGTTGCTGCTGTTGTGGTTGTTCTCGTTGTTGGACTGGCTGATGTTGTCTTTGGAGTTCCAGGTTGCACAATGCAAATATTTCCATAGTAAAACAAATAGGTAACATTATATCTGATAGCAGGAAGTTGTCCTAAAACACTCTCGTTTTGATGGAAGAGCTCAGCAATGATGTTTGCTGGTATGGTGAGAAAATAATAATCCATAAACAACATTTCTACCTAAAAGAAAAAAAAAAGATGTTACTTAGGCAACTTTGATGATGTCTTCAGAAAGTCTCTGCATGCCTATTATATGCACTGGGACCCAAGCATTCACTGCGCCTGCATAAGTACAAGAAAATGGTGCAGAAGTCCCGAGTCTTCTTTGGACTGTACAAGCGCAGCTCAGTTTACATTCCAGCACAGTGCCTGTTTGCCAGACTGCAGTCCTTCGCCAGCATGCGCAGGAGTGATGTCATTGTGCACCAGCCAATGAAGTCAGCCAAGGACCAGCACCCAGCAGAAGATGCCTCAATGGGAAGGACGGTAAGGAAAGTTTAGCTACATTTTAAACAACAACAAAGAAATTCCCAGCTCAACTCACTAGCCAGCCGGCAACAAACAGAATTGTCCTGTCTAACAGTTCACATATTTTCGTTTGCACATATTTGCAAATACATGAGCAAGATGCAGAGGTCGCGTGGCGTTACCCCGGTATTATCTGAATTCCTAACTTTATATATTTTGAGAGCCTCCATAGTAAGATCATGCCTTAACAAAGATCTAAACCTGAAAAGGATGATATTTAATTGGATACAGTGCTGTGCATCATAAACAGTCACTTTTTTTTGTTCACCTTTGTTCTTCCTTTTTCCTATCCCAGTGTTGCTGACCTCAGTACCCTGCTTCAGCCACATCTACAATCACTCCAGCTTCAGCTGCCAAGCATACCTCAGGACTGGCTTCCTGATAACAGTAAGGCCGCGTACACACGCGGGGACTGTTCGCCCAACTTTGTCCGCTGAACAGTGTTTCGGCAAACAGTCCGCTCGTGTGTGGGCTTTCAGCGGACAGTTTCAGCGAACAGTCCGCTGAACAAGGTTTTTCGGAAATTCCGAAAAACTGTCCACTGAAACTTTGTTTCAGCGAACAGTCCCCTCGTGTGTAGGCTTGTTCGTCAAACTAAGTTCCGCGCATGCTCAGAAAGGATTTACACGCCGAAAGTTATAATGCAGTGTATAGGACGTCGTATTTTTCGTCCCGTCGTACGTGCCGTTCACGTCATCGCGCACGGTTTCAGCAAACTGTTCGTTCGTCGTGTGTGGCCATGTCCGTCCATGCTAATTTTGAGCGGACTGTTTGCCGAAACTGTTTGACGGACAAAGTTGGGCGAACAGTCCCCGCGTGTGTACGCGGCCTTAGGGCTCATGCACACTGCATTGCAAAGAAGCTCAAAGAAGCTCATAGAAGCGGCTCCTACAGGCTTTTGAGCTCTAATTTTTGCCTGGAAACTCCCCACCATGTTTGCCAATGTTTCCATGAACACAATAGCTTTTTCAGGAGTTTACAGGCATATTCTCTTACAGACAGAAACCACCCCCCACCCCACTCCACCCACCACCTTAACTTGTGTTTCTGAGAGGTGCTTTCGCACAGAAAATACACTTAAAGAGGAGCTCCACCCTAAACTCCACAATTGGCACCTTTCGGGGGGGGGAGGGGGTGCGGATACCTGTGTAGTACAGGTATTTTCACCCACTTCCGGCATAGATATCCGCAGAATCTGCAGATATTTACACCACTTCCTGCGGGCCCCCTGCTGTCTGCTGGGAAACACACAGATCCCAGAGACAGCGGGACCATCCTTATTGCGCAGCGCGACTCACGCATGCGCACTAGGGAACCACTTCCTGATTCCCGTATCCAAGTTGGCAGCGGCAGCACCCGAGAGCCGATCGAGAGATCAGCTTCGAGTGCTGACATCGTGGGCGTGCTGGGCAGGTACGTGTCCTTATTTTAAAAGTCAGCAGCTGCAGTATTTGTAGCTGCTGACTTTAAAAAAAAAAATGGCGGAACTCCCGCTTTAATGACTTGCCTACAGAGCACTTAAACCCCCTTCCTGCCCAGGCCAATTTTCAGCTTTCAGTGCTGTCACTCTTTGAATGACAATTGCGCGATCATGCAGTACTGTACTCAAATTGAATTTTTATCATTTTTTTCACACAAATAGAGCTTTCTTTTAGTGCTATTTAATCACGACTGGGGTTCTTATTTTTTGCTAAGCAAACAAAATGTAAAAAAAAAAAAAAAAAAAAAAAAAGTTTTCATAGTTATACAATTTTGCAAACAGGTAATTTTTCTCCTTCGTTGATGTGTGCTGATGAAGCTGCACTGATGGGCACTGATAGGTAGCACTGATAGGTGGCACTGATGGGCACTGGAAGGTGACACTGATAGGCAGCACTGATGATGAGGCACTGATTGGCAGCTCTGATTGACACTGATAGGTGGCACCGGTGGGCACTGATAAGCCGGCACTGATGAGGTGGTACTGGTGGGCACTGATAGGTGGCATTTATAGGTGACACTAATAGGTGGCACTGATGGGTAGCACTGAAAGGCAGCACTGAATGGCACTGATGGGTAGAACTGATAGGCACTTGTAGGTGACTCTGATAGGCAGCACTGATTGGCAGCACTGAATGGCACTGATAGGTGGCACAGGTGGGCACTGATTTGCACTAGTAGGTGGCACAGGTGGGGCAGCAGTGGCTCTCTGTGTTCGGGACCGATGTCCCTCTGACAGAAGCCAGTGTTTGGTTACTGGCCGATTACTGGTTCTGTTTACATCACGTGATCAGCTGTCATTGGCCGACAGCTGATCATGTGGTAAGGGGTTGGGATCTGTGCCTGTGTGCTGTGTGAAGAGGGGTGTGTCCCTTTCCTCCAATTAGCTCTCAGAGCTCGCCTCACTGAGCTCTGCAGTGTGTAATTTAAGCTCTCTTTTCTGAGAGCTCAGATAAGCTTTATAAATCCTGGACTTTGAATGGCCGTAGTGGAAAGAGAGCTGCAGATAAACAGGTACAACTTATGTAGAAGCTTTTGATTCATGCGTATATCATCCAAAGCCAGTCACTTCACTGGATATATGTAAGGGTTTACAAACACTTTAATGTACAGCATACACACAGAGGAAGGAGGACGAGAAGAGGCTAATGTACTGATCACACACAGTGGAAAACTAGAGATGAAGGGATTAATATTCAGATGGGCACAAAAAGGGAGGGGAAAGGGTTAATATGCAGGTCACATAGAGACACCATGTAGATAGTATGTGTTGTACTGGAGGGGGGCATGAAATGTTTTTTTAAAAAAGGTCCCTGTGTCACTGAAACAAAATGAATGAATCTGCAGCTGAGACTGCTCATCCATTCATTCTTTCTCTATTCACAAGTACTCCATTTCCCTCTGTCCCCAATTGTGGGGGAAGCAGAGGGATCAACACTGTAAACAATACAATGTGATTGCTGTGACGACCAGTCAAAGTGATCACATGGCACCCAACCCCTTGGATTGGCTTAGTACAGAGTCTCTGTGTATAGATGGCACTGGATAAATATAGGACCATGATCCACTGTTTAAAGAAATACACTGAAAGAAAAGACTTGGGTTCCATGGGGCACACCAGACTAAACGTATGGGTTATACAATGAGCGAAAAAGGTATTTGATCCCCTGCTGATTTTGTATGTTTGCCCACTGATAACGAAATGATCAGTCTATAATTGTAATGGTATGTTTATTTTAACAGTGAGAGACAGAATACCAAAATAAAAAATCCAGAAAAACATTTTTGAAAAAAGTTATAATTTGATTTGCATTTAATGAGTGAAATAAGTATTTGACCTTTTCGCAAAACATGACTTAGTACTTGGAGGCAAAACCCTTGTTGGCAATCACAGAGGTCAGACATTTCTTGTAGTTGGCTACCAGGTTTGCACACATCTCGGGAGGGATTTTGTCCCACTCTTTGCATATCCTCTCCAAGGCATTAGCCCTTGTACACACGGTCAGACATTCCGACAACCAAATCCGTCGGATTTTGTCTGACGGATTTTGTCCGAAACTGTTGCATACACACAGTCAGACAAAGTTGTCAGAAAATCCAATCGTACGTAACATGATGACGTCATTTCGTTAGGACGGGACTACATTCAGGCTAGTAGCCAATAGCTTTGGTCTAGGAATTTGATCTGAGCATGCGTGGCACTTTGTTCGATCGGAATTCTCTACACATGATCGGACAAAGTCCGATCAGATCATGTTGTCGGAAAATTATTATAGCCCAGCTGGAAAACTTGGTCCATTGGATACTCCGACGGAAACAGTCCGATGGAGCCCACACACTGTCGGATTATCCGACAACACGGTCCTATCGGACATTGTCCATCGGAATGTCCGACCGTGTGTACAAGGGCTTAAGGTTTTGAGGCTGCCGTTTGGTAACTCGAACCTTCAACTTCCTCCACATATTTTCTATGGTATTAAGGTCTGGAGACTGGCTTGGCCACTCCAGGATCTTAATGTGTTTCTTCTTGAGAAACTCCTTTGTTGTTTTGGCTGTGTGTTTGGGGTCATTATCTCACCCAAGATTTGAGGGTCTATGGCCCCGTCCATTGTCCCTTTTATGCACTAAAGTTGTCCTGTCCCCCAAAGCATAATGTTTCCACCTCCATGTTTGACAGTGGAGATGGTGTTCTTGGAGTCATAGACAGCATTACTCCTCCTCCAAACATGGCGAGTCTAGTTGATGTCAAAGAGATAAATTTTGGTCTCATCTGACCACAACACTTTCACCCAGTTTTCCTCTGAATCATTCAGATGTTCATTATCAAACTTCAGACGGGCTCGTACATGTGCTTTCTTGAGCAGGCGGACCTTGTGGGCACTGCAGGATTTCAGTCCTGCATGGCGTAGTGTGCTACCAATTGTTTTCTTGGTGACTATGGTCCCAGCTGCCTTGAGATCATTGACAAGATTCTCCCGTGTAGTTCTGGGCTAATTCCTCAAAGTTCTCATGATAATTGAAACTTCATGAGGTGAGATCTTGCATGAAGCCTCAGACCGAGGGAGATTGACAGTAATTTTGTGTTTCTTTCATTTGCAAATAATTGCACCAATAATTGCCACCCTCTAACCAAGCTGCTTGGTGATGGTCTTGTAGCCCATTCCAGCCTTGTGTAGGGCTACAATCTTGTCCCTGACATCCTTGGACAGCTCTTTGGTCTTGGCCATGGAGAGATTGGAATCTGATTGATTGATTTTCTTCTGCGGACAGGTCTCTTTTATACAGGTAACAAACTGAGATTAAGAGCAGTCCCTTTAAGAGAGTGCTCCTAATCTCAGCTTGTTGCCTGTATAGAAGACACCTGGGAGGCAGAAATCTTGCTAATTGATAGGGGATCAAATACTTATTTCGCTCATTAAAATGCAAATCAATTTACCGTATATACTCGAGTATAAGCCGAGATTTTCAGCCTCTTTTTTGAGGCTGAAAGTGCCCCCCTCGGCTTATACTCGAGTCATCGCTGTCTGCCCGCTCGATCAGCGTGTCGAGCAGACAGACAGCGGCCATTCTGATTCAAAAGCCGCGCCTCCGGCTCCGCCTTCGCCTGTGATAGGCGGAACACTGAATTTCCCAGCAGCCTGTGTTCCGCCTATCACGGGCATCCGCTCATCCTCGTACTACGGACGAGGATGATACGACGTCCGTGATAGGCGGAACACAGGCTGCTGGGAAATTCAGTGTTCCGCCTATCACAGGCGAAGGAGGAGGCGCGGCTTTTGAATTTTACAATGGCCGCCGACGAAGAGGGCACGGGACGGAGGCAAGGCAACGCACGGCACGGGACAGGACGGGACGGGACGGGACGGGACGAAGGCAAGGCACGACACGGGACGGAGGCTCGGGACAAAGGCTCGGGACACAGGTAGGCTGGACACACACACACACACACACACACACACACACACGGATGGAGACACACACACACGGATGGATGGATGGATGGAGACACACACACACACAGGGATGGATGGATGGATGGATACACACACACACAGGGATGGATGGATGGATGGAGACACACACACACAGGGATGGATGGATGGATGGATGGAGACACACACACACAGGGATGGATGGATGGATGGATGGAGACACACACACACAGGGATGGATGGATGGATGGACACACACACACACAGGGATGGATGGACGGACACACAGGGATGGACGGACACACAGGGATGGACGGACACACAGGGATGGACGGACACACACACAGGGATGGACAGGCATGTCTCACCCTCGGCTTATACACGAGTCAATAAGTTTGCCAGTTTTTTTGGGGGTAAATTGGGGGCCTCGGCTTATATTCGGGTCGGCCTATACTCGAGTATATACGGTATAACTTTTTTTGAAATGCATTTTTTCTGGATATTTTTGTTGATATTCTGTCTCTTACTGTCCAAATAAACCTACCATTAAAATTATAGACTGATCATTTTGTTTGTCAGTGGGCAAATGTACAAAATCAGCAGGGGATCAAATACAATTTCCCTCATTGTTACACTAGTAAGGCAGAAGAACACCCCCAATATCACACCAGAACTCCTGAACATCGAAAAAGTTCACCACAAACCACATACCCTATTAAATTCTATGGGACTCAAACTTGAAAAATATCAAAAATATCAAAAGTCACCATTTTGAAAGCTTATATGCAAGTTATTGTTCATAAAAAGGGTTATGGGGGCCTGTGTATTGCTCTGTGGGACATGTATCAATGCAAACATGTTTGTTTAAAAAAGAAAATTTTTAAAGGAGCAGTAATTTTAATGATGTTTAAAGTGAAACAATAAAAATGAAAAATTCCTTTAAATATAGTGCCTGGGGGAGTCACCTTAGTCTGCCTGTAAAGTGGAGCATCTGTACCATGTATAGAATCTGCTGTAGCAAAACTGACAAATATTTAAAAAAATAAATTTCAATTGATTTTCCCAGCTGCAAGCTTTGTTAAAAAAAAAAAAAACCCACTGCCGGATAAACAAAAAAGTAAATAAAAAATGGCGTAATAAGCCCCCCTGCCTGCAGACCCCCACACCCATGACCCAGGGTTGTGGGGAATAGGCCCTTTAGGGCAGAGCCCCCTGCCCCTAAAGCACCCCTCCATGTTGAGGGCATGTGGCCTGGTATGGTTCAGAAGGGGGAGGCGCTTGCTGGTGGTAGTAATGTCATGGTCTGGGGCTGCATGAGTGCTGCCGGTGTTCTGGCATATAGTGTCCTGCCATCGGATACTGTCTGCCCCGTACTGTGCATGCGGAGCGCTTGCGCAGTATGGAGCAGAAGAAACTTCGGAAAATCTCAGAAGATGAACGGCGCCTGCACCATGAGTTGAAGTGGTAGCCCCACCATCCAAGCGGACATAAGGCTGGAAAAAATTAGAGGGCCCCTCGCGGCCTTGCTTCGCTCTCCATGCTTCGGGCTCGGCCTCGCTGCGCTTGGCTCTTTTTATTCCAACTCTATGTCCACTTGGATGGTGGGGCTAGAACCTGGACTCATGGCGCAGGCGCCGTTCACCTTTGGGTATTTTCGGAATCTGTGTGTGCTGTATACTGTGAATGCGCAGTACACAGCGGACACTATCCGATGGGGGACTCTATATGATAGGACACCGGCACTGCAGAGCTACAGTTCATTGAGGGAACCATGAAGGCCAACATGTACTGTGACATACTGAAGCAGAGCATGATCCCCTCCCTTCAGAGACTGAGCCACAGGGCAGTATTCCAACATGATAATGACCCCAAACACACCTCCAAGATGACCACTGCCTTGCTAAAGAAGCTGAGGGTAAAGGAGATGGACTGGCCAAGCACGCCTCCAGACCTAAACCCTATTGATCATCTGTTGGGCATCCTCAAATGGAAGGTGGAGGAGTGCAAAGTCTCTAACATCCACCGGCTCTGTGATGTCATCATGGAGGAGGGGAAGAGGACTCCAGTGGCAACCTGTGAAGCTCTGGTGAACTCCATGCCCAAGAGGGTTAAGGCAGTGCTGGAAAATAATGGTGGCCACACAAAATATTGACACTTTGGGCTCAATTTGGACATTTTCACTTAGGGGTGTACTCACTTTTGTTAATGGCTGTGTGTTGAGTCATTTTGAGGGGACAGCAAATTTACACTGTTATACAAGCTGTACACTCACTACTTTACATTGTAGCAAAGTGTCATTTCTTCAGTGTTGTCACATGAAAAATGATTGAATAAAATATTTACAAAAATGTGAGGGGTGTACTCAGTTTTGTGATATACTGTGTATATGTATATATATATATATATATATATATATATATATATATATACACAAAATAAAAATATAAAAAATAGGGAACACCGGTGTCACAGTAAGAAAAACTGCAGCTGGCAATTTATATATAGGGGGCAGGCAGGGGACAAAAAAAATAAAAAAAAGGCAACCAAAGAATAAATAAAACTGTGTTTACAGCACTAAATGCAGGGCACACAGGGGAACGCAGTTCCGGCACCTCCAGCACTGAATGTATTCTGTGTGTGCTGGAGAGTCAATTGATGCTGACTGCTGTGGGATCTATTGTCACTGGGGATCTATTTTTTTGTGGGGGTCTGTTGTTGCTGGGGTGGTATTTTGTTGTGGGGATCCATTGTTTCTGGGGGGGGGGGGGGTCTGTCATTGTGTGCAGGGGGGGGGGGTCTGTTGTTGCTGTGGTGGGGTCTGTTGCTGCTTGGGTGGGGTCTATCAAATTCCATACAATTTAGTAGCACAAAATGATACTTGGTTCTGTATTTTTTTTAAAAGGGATGGTACTGGGAGGTGGGTAGGGTTGGAGCCAAGAGACAGTGCTCAGAGGTGGGTAGGGGGGCAGAGACGGAGGGTGACTCATAAGGGGTGAGTTCCTACACCTACTCTCTGAGAAAAAAAGCCCTGACTAAATGTAATGTAATGCTGTTAAACACTGCACTACACTCTACACTCAGCGTCACAATAACACGCTAACTAGCTAGTAGCTAACTGAGCCCTGCTCCATCTATCTCCATTCTAACAACACACTGCAAAAGCTTCCTGTGGGAAGGAGCCTTTATAAAGTGTGGGGTGGGACTATGAGCACTGAGCCATGATTGGGCAAAGCCAATTATCCTGACAGTGCTCTGTGCCCTGATTGGGCAAAGCCTTGCACCTGACTTGCTTCAGCCAATTAGGGCCCTAGAATGCACTGTGCATTATGGGACGTCTGCAAGGCAGTCTTTAATATTGACTGGACCCTGGGCAAAAATGTTCTCCCCCCCCCCCCCCATTTAATTTCCCCCTCCACTTGCTCTGAGACATACAATAAATAGCAGCTAGACTTAAAATAAGTTACTGTATCAGATCAGGCAGCAATTGCGATTGGTTGCCAGCAGTTACAGAATATCATTACTGCTTACTGGCTGGTTGCTAGAGGTTACAGCAAACATTATGGTTCACTGATTAGTTGGTAGAGGTTACATCAAATGATTTATGCTTTTTAATTGGTTGCTAGAGATTACTGTATAGTAATACTGCTCACTGGTTGGTTGCTAGAGGCTACAACAAAGGATTTCTGCTTGTTAATTGGTTGCTAGAGATTACTGTACAGTAATACTGAGCACGGATTGGTTGCTAAAGGCTACAGCAAATGATTTTTTCTTGTTAAATGCTTGCTAGAGATTACTGTACAGTAATACTGCTCACTGACTGGTTGCTAGAGGTTACAGCACATCATCTCCTCACTGCAGGGGTGCATGATATACATAGTAATGCCGCCACTTTTTAAATGTTGAATGCCAGTTATTTACATGTAAACACAGGGTCTGTAGGTGAGTCATCTGTACACAACAATAAGGCAGAGCTGGGCAGCATTAGTAGCAGCACTTCACACTGAGATATCCGGACACAGCACATGACTAAAACTTCAAGGGGTAAGGGAATTTAAACTCGGATAGTTGGCAAGTATGAAGCAGCTGCTTTAGGCCCCACAACAATGACAGGGCCCAGGGCAGCTGCCCCTTTTGCCCTGCCTTAAAGACGACCCTGGGCGCCCGACGGGCGAACATCCCGCCAAGTGCCCCGCAAATTCGGGTGCTCAAATGGGTGAACAGGCAATGTTCGGGCCGAACTCATGCTCAGTCCCAACTGCTCGCCCAACACTATTTCAGAGTCTGAATAATTTCCTTTGTAAAAACATAGGGATATATTTATAAATTGGTGAATGTGACTTTCACCAAGGTAGGTGCATCTACCTGTTGCGAGTGTTTTAAATGATAGTAATTGATTCACCTGCAGTGAATGTCACATACACGGCTTTATAAATATACTGTATACTGTGTATGTACACATACTCTATGCACGGTGTACATTATATTTACCTCTCCGGGTACACTGAAAGCTCTAATCAATATGAAGTCTTCATCACAGGTACTTTTTAAATAATGAGGAACCCCGATAGGGAAATAGATCACATCCCCTTTAACAACATCGCATTCTGTGCCGGAGATAGCTACCTGGTGAAAATAATACATATGTTTAGTTAAAGAAAAAAAGAGTTTGTATATGATCTATAATTACAGAGAGGTATACAGTATAGGGGACTTCTTAATAGTAAAATATAACCATGAATCTCAGTAGATAAAACATCATCCCATGCCCCAAGGAGCATACACTCTTATACATATTGTCAAAAACACTCTCTAGTTAACATTTTTGGGTAAACGACACCTTAACTTATAAGGCCTCTTTCACACGGGGCGGATCAGTAACATGTCTGGTTGCCGCTCAGAAACGAAAGGAAAAGCGCGAAATGAAAAGCGCAAAATGAAAAGCGCGAATCAACACTCACCAAACTTCTACTAACACAAAATTAGCAGAAGGAGCCAAAAGAGTGGAGCTAAAGAGCTCAAAAACCACGTAGTACGTCACTACGTTTGTGATTGTTGGCCAACAATTGTGTGGCCGTGTGTATGCAAGACAAGTTTGGGCCAACGCCCTTCGGACAAAATTCCATGGTTTTGTTGACCAACAATCTGATTGTGTGTACGAGGCTTGAGAAGTAAACCTGTTACAGTCTGCAGAAGATTTGAGACTGGGGCGGAGGTTCACCTTCCAGCAGGACAACAAACCTAAACATACAGCCAGAGCTACAATGGAATGGTTTAGATCAAAGCATATTCATGTGTTAGAATGACCCAGCCAAAGGCTAGACTTGAATCCAACTGAGAATCTGTGGCAAGACTTGAGAACTGCTGTTCATAGATGATCTCCATCCAATCTGACAGAGCTTGAGATATTTTGCAAAGAAGAATGGGCAAAAATGTCACTCTCTAGATGTGCAAAGCTGGTAGAGACAGATACCCCAAAAGACTTGCAGCTGTAATTGCAGTGAAAGGAGGTTCTACAAAGCAGTGACTCAGGGGGGTGCCATACAAATACATACCCGGCTTTTACATATTTATTTGTAAAAAAAAAAATTGAAAACCATTTATCATTTTCCTTCCACTTCACAACTATGTACCACGTTGTGTTGGTCTCTCACATAAAATCCCAATAAAATACATTTACATTTTTGGTTTTAACATGACAAAATGTGGAAAATTTCAAGGGGTATAAATACTTTTTCAAGGCACTGTAGAACATTTTGTTCTCTGGTTTAGATATCCTTTAGGATCCACCTTGAATTAGCAAAGTGCAACACAATGGAGGTACGGCCATAGAAAAAATAGTCTAATGAGCAGAGGCTCTGCCTTGTTGCCATACGGGTGTAAGCTACTGTGGGGTTGATTTATTAAAACTGGAGAGTGCAAAATTAGGCACAGCTGTGCGTGGTAGCCAATCAGCTTCTAACGTCAGCTTGTTCAATTAAGCTTCGGCAAAACAAAGCCTGGAATCTGATTGGTTTCTGTGCAGAGCTGTACCAGATTTCACACTCTCCAGTTTTAGTAAATCAACCCCTCTGTATGTTACTGGCCATTAACAATAGTCGGATTTGGCTACTACAAAGACCACCCAAGCTTTTTTTATTCACTGTATTTACGTACCTTTCCACAACCTTTGAGTACATAGGCCATTTCATGTGCATTTAGATTATAATATGGTCCCAAGAGGCCGAATGGCTTTAGGGTCACCACTCCCAAGCTAAGTGTATTTGGATACTGAAAAAAAAAAACAAATTGTATCAGTTTAATTTCCCCGAGCAAGATACAAGATACACATAAATATGTAACAAGATGCTAATTTTATTGAGAAACACGTTGATAACTTTTATAAAAGTGAGATGAAATCTACATACTGTGAATCGAATGGACTTTCTAACCACAAGCAATAATAATAGATTTTTAGTTGTTTTCTGGTTTTGTGTTTTATATTGTCTTTTGTTGAGTTTTATTTTCATTAATCATTTGCTTACCGGGCACTTAAACCCCCCTTCCTGCCCAGACCAATTTTCAGTGCTGTCACACTTTGAATGACAATTGTGCAATCATACAACACAGTACCCAAATTACATTTTTATCATTTCCTTCACACAAATAGCGCTTTCTTTTGGTGGTATTTAATCACAGCTAGCTGGAGTTTTTATTTTTTGTTAAACAAACAAAAAAAAGATGGAAAAAAAATCATGAATCATTGTTTGCTATTAAATTTGGCAGACAGATAATTTTTCTAACTTCATTGATATGCACTGATGAGGCGGCACTGGTGGGCACTGATTTTAATTGAAAAAGTCCATGGCGTGCAAACACACCCAAAAAACTTCCACCCGGTGCATAAAAAAAGTGCACACACATAAAGAGTGACACACTAAAAAGTGCAGACGGGTGTCTGATGTCCTCCAAAAGAAGGACCATACCCTGATCCCCGGGGCGTTAGGCTCCAGACAGGGACTGAGGTACCAGACTCAACACAGTGGTCCCTGGACGAAACCGGAAGACCTCCTTTCCCCGGGAGGACTGCCGAAACAGAACCTCCTAGGTACTTGGTACTATGGGGGCTTCCCCGAAGGTAGGCCCCCCTCATGGAGATTGGACCAAGCCAGAAGGCCTATGTCCGCTCTCCCAGAGACTTTCAGGATTGGTCCGAGGACCGACACCCTACTCATCAAACGTGCAGTGACAGACTGTGACAAAACACACACAAATAAAATAAATAAAAAGTGAGGAAGGGATAGTGAAGAGGAGAGTGAAAAGTGACCATTGTGCAATACAATGGCCGGCGCTCCGGCCAGGAATCAAAAATTCCTCTGGTCCTAGTCAAAAGGCCGGGCCCTAGAGGCAGGTGTAAAAAAGCGTGTAATGGTGACGTGACCTAGGTGCCTAAATCAAAGTGCTGATGCACAGTGAAAGAAGGCACCCCTGGACTGCCACTCCAGGGGCACATCACCATGGGCTTTCCAACAAAAGCATCCCTGGCCCCCCAGCCCAGACCACAACAGCCCCCACCCCTGATCAGGAAGGTATGGAGATCCAGGAGCTTAGTGAGACCCTTTACCATCAGGTCACACCCTCACTCCCATCACTCCCACCTAATTACATGCAGGACGTACTGGCCGCTCCCCCCACCGGACAAGGGGGAACAAGCGTTCCAATCCCGAAAAACTGACCGGAGCTAAAGCTGCCACAATCCAGACCAAAAGGCCAGGGTCCCCTCCCCTGGCTTCGACCAGTGGTTCTCCATCCCCATCAGAAGGCTTCCCTTTCGGCTACGAACCGCTCCAGGTCACCTTTACACCAGCTTTACTTTGCATAGCAACCGCCACCCCTACTCCACCTCGCCGTAGAACAGGGACGGAAGCAAGCGCCACCTCCTGGTAACTGATAAGAACAGATACTACACTTGATCTTAGCCAAAAGGCCGAGAAGCGATGGCCTAGGCTATAAGAAGATTGCCAAGACCCTGAAACTGAGCTGTAGCATGGTAGCCAAGACCATACAGAGGTTTAACAGGACAGGTTCCACTCAGAACAGGCCTCGCCATGGTCCACCAAAGAAGTTGAGTGCACGTGCTCAGAGTCATATCCAGAGGTTGTCTTTGGGAAATAGACGTATGAGTACTGCCAGCATTGCTGCAGAGGTTGAAGGGGTGGGGGTTCAGCCTGTCAGTGCTCAGACCATACGCCGCACACTGCATCAAATTGGTCTGCATGGCTGTTGTCCCAGAAGAAATCTTCTTCTAAAGATGATGCACAAGAAAGCCCGCAAACAGTTTGCTGAAGACAAGCAGACTAAGGACATGGATTACTGGAACCATGTCCTGTGGTCTGATGAGACCAAAATAAACCTATTTGGTTCAGATGTAGGGATGAGCTTCGTGTTCGAGTCGAACATTGGCTGTTCGTGCGTTCGGCGAATTCCGAACGTTTTGGCCGTTCGCGTCAAAATTCGAGTGACGCGCGCGCGGACCACAATGCACTGCGTTGGCGCAGTGCATTGCTGTCCAATGATTGGCCAAGCATGCACTGTGACCCCGCATGCTTGGCCAATCGCAGCGCCGGCAGCGAGGAGAGCCATGATTGGCCACAGGCATCCTGCCTGTGGCCAATCGTAGCTCAGACTGTGTAATGCACGCCCCACACTATATAAGGCCGCCTTTAAGGCGGCCTCCTGTAGTGTGTTACTTTGCATCTGAAGCAGTGGGTGTTCTGTGTACCTTCAACACAGTACACACCAATCGTTTTTGGCTGATTTCCTATCTTGCTGCTGTGTAGTGGTTGTTGTCTGTGCCCTGACTGCAGTATACACCACTATATTCACCTCACCTATATAGCTAGTGATCTAGCTTTAACCACTTAACAACTGCCCATTGCCGATTAACGGCTTCAGGGCGGTTGTTTAACTCAGAGAGGCCATTAATTAACGGCCTCCCAGAATTCTGCTCTCGCGTGCCCCGAGGTGTGCGCACTCGAGAGCATCCGTGACCGCCGGGTCCATAGGACCCGGCGCATCACGGTAAACGGCCGCTCATAGCGGCCGTTTACCACGTGATTGCTCCGTCAAATGACGGAGTGATCACTTGGAAACAAACCGGCGTCATGTTATGATGCCTGTTCCTCCCTCCCCTTTCTGTACCGATCGGTACAGCGGAGGGGAAAGAGATCGGTGTCAGCAGCGATGTGGGCTGCATCTGCAGTGCCCACATCGCTGCTCACCGAATTTAACCCCTCAATTCCCTGCCAATACTCTGCAATACCAGTGCATACTCTGCAGTACCCTGCCATTACTCTGCAGTACCCCGCCATTACTCTGCAGTACCCCGCCATTACTCTGCAGTGCAGTACCCCGCCATTACTCTGCAGTGCAGTACCCTGCCATTACTCTGCAGTACCCCGCCATTACTCTGCAGTACCCCGCCATTACTCTGCAGTGCAGTACCCCGCCATTACTCTGCAGTGCAGTACCCCGCCATTACTCTGCAGTGCAGTACCCCGCCATTACTCTGCAGTGCAGTACCCCGCCATTACTCTGCAGTGCAGTACCCTGCCATTACTCTGCAGTGCAGTACCCTGCCATTACTCTGCAGTACCCTGCCATTACTCTGCAGTACCCTGCCATTACTCTGCAGTACCCCGCCATTACTCTGCAGTACCCCGCCATTACTCTGCAGTGCAGTACCCCGCCATTACTCTGCAGTGCAGTACCCTGCCATTACTCTGCAGTGCAGTACCCTGCCATTACTCTGCAGTACCCTGCCATTACTCTGCAGTACCCCGCCATTACTCTGCAGTACCCCCCATTACTCTGCAGTACCCCCCATTACTCTGCAGTAACCCCCATTACTCTGCAGTACCCCCCAATACTCTGCAGTACCCTGCCATTACTCTGCAGTACCCCCCATTACTCTGCAGTAACCCCCATTACTCTGCAGTAACCCCCATTACTCTGCAGTACCCGCCATTACTCTGCAGTACCCCCAATACTCTGCAGTACCCTGCTATTACTCTGTAGACTCTGAGGAGTGACATAAGGACTTATTTCTTTAAGAGGGACCCACTGCCACTATTTGGATTTATTCGGTAGTGACAGTGGATATGGTCATGTAATGGTATAAATTACTCTGTAGTACCCCGCCAATACCCCGCCAATACTCTGTAATACCCTGCCATAAATTGCCATACCCAGCCATACTCAGAGATACCCAGCCATACTCGGTGATACCCTGAAGTACCCAGCCATAGACGCCCCCCACCCCTCACCGCCCTCCGGTGCTTCTACCAACTCGCCAGTACGATCAAAGCCAGAATCTTTTTTTTAATTTTTTATTTCAGGCTTCCCAGCCTAGAGGTGAGATGTGGGGTCATATTGACCCCCCAGATTTCACTGTAAAGAGGACCTGTCACCCCATATTCCTATTACAAGGGATGTTTACATTTCTTGTAATAGGAATAAAAGTGATCAAAAATATATTTTTGGGAAAAAAAATGTCAAACTAAAATAAATAAAGTAAAATGAACAATAAAAAAATAAAATAAAAATTAAAGCGCCCATGTCCCCATGTGCTCGCATGTGCCACACATGTGAGGTATCGCCGAGAATGTTAGAGCGAGAGCAATAATTCTAGTCCTAGACTTCCTCTGCAACTCAAAACATGTAACCAGTAAAAAAATATTTAAAGCGTCGCCTATGGGGATTTTTTAAGTAGCGACGTTTGGCGCCATTCCACGGGCATGTGCAATTTTGAAGAGTGACATGTTTGATATCTATTTACTCAGCATAACTTCATCTTTCACTTTATGCAAACATTGGGCTAACAAGTGGTTAATAATAGAGCTTGCAGTCAGTAGTGTTAGGAGATAGTGCGTGCTGTCTGCGTGCTCTGTACCCAGTACATACCGCTATAATATAGGGCAGGCCCCTACTTTCAAACATCCAACTTACAAACATCTCCTACTTGCAAACGCAAGGAGACAGCAGCAAGTGAGATGAAAAAAGATGGACGACAAAACAAATTATACAGGGGTGATAACCCTTCCCTATGTTTTCCAAAAAGCTTAAAGATAGTTTTTTTGACTGGAGCTACACTTTAAAAATGTACCGGTTGAAAATGACAAACAGATTCAACTTAAGACTGGGTTCACACTGCTGCGGGGGGAGATCCGGATGTGATTCGCACAGCAAATCACATCCGATCTCCGTAGCACTGCGAGTTCAGCCATACAGATAGTATGGCTGAACTCGCAGCTGTCCCGCAGCAAACTCGCACAGGACCCTTTTTTGGGTCCGCAACGGAATCGGATCGCATGGGGGTTCACACCATGCGATCCGATTCCTGTGCGAGTCGGCAGATCGCACTGCGATATGCCGACGGATCTGGGGGTGTCATTAACATAACATTGACACCCCCAGCCGTCCGCATAGGGCAGTGTGAACTGCCGGCGGGAGGTATGCGATGCGGGAAAACGCCGCGGATTCGCGGCGTTCCCGCATCGCAATAGTGTGAACCTAGCCTAACACAACAAACCTACACAGTCCCTGTCTTGTTTGCACCGCCTGTATACTGCTGTTCTGAGTATATAGGGCCTGGGGGCCACACGCATTTCCTTTTTTTAATATGGGTACGGGGTTCCCCTTAATATGTGTACAAGACCCAAATAGGCTGGTAATGGGCAGGGAGGGCTACCCATGCCATGTTTCTCAATGATTTTCAACCATATTGCAGGAACCAGATATAACATTAAAACCGCAAGCAGTTTTAAATGGTGTTATTTCCGTTTAATGTCATTTTGTGCAGGGACTGTTCTAAACACGGGAAACACGTGGCACTTCACAGGCATACTACAGACACCCCCCAGGCACCATATTTAAAGGAATATTTCACTTTTTTTTTTCACTTTAATCGTCATTAAAATCAGTGCTCCCGCCAAAACGGTAGTTTTTAAAACTTTTTTTTGCAGTGACCCATGTCCCCTGAGGCAGGAGGCAGGTCGCCAAACCCTTTTTAGGACACTATCTTGCATATTAGCCGTTAAAATTAGCACTTTCCAATTCGAACGTTCGAGTCCCATAGACTTCAATGGGGTTCTAACGTTCGTACCGAACGCGGGGGTCGTTCGCAAGTTCTGGTGCGAACCGAACCGGGGGGTGTTCGGCTCATCCCTATTCAGATGGTATCAAGCGTGTGTGGTAACAAGGTGAGGAATACAAAGACAAGTGTGTATTGCCTACAGTCAAGCATGGTGGTGGGAGTGTCATGATCTGGGGCTGCATGAGTGCTGCCGGCACTGGGGAGCTACAGTTCATTGAGAGAACCATGAATGCCAACATGTACTGTGACATACTGAAGCAGAGCATGATCCCCTCCCTTTGGAGACTGGGCCGCAGGGCAGTAATTCAACATTATAACGACCCCAAACACACCTCCAAGATGACCACTGCCTTGCTAAAGAAACAGAGGGCAAAGGTGATGGACTGGCCAAGCATGTCTCCAGACCTAAACCCTATTGAGCATCTGTGGGGTATCCTCAAACGGAAGGTGGAGGAGCGCAAGTTCTCTAACATCCACCATCTCTGTGATGTCATCATGGAGGAGTGGAAGAGGACTGTGAAGCTCTGGTGGCCTCCATGCCCAAGAGTAACCCTCTGGAAAATAAAGGTGACAACATAAAATATTGACACTTAGGGCCCAATTTGGACATTTTCACTTAGGGGTGTACTCACTTTTGTTGCCAGCTGTTTAGACATTAATGGCTGTGTGTTGATTTATTTTGAGGGGGCAGCAAATTTACACTGTTATACAAGCTGTACACTCACTACTTTACCTTGTAGCAAAGTGTCATTTCTTCAGTGTTGTCACATAAAAAGATATAATAAATTATTTACAAAAAATGTGAGGGGTGTACTCACTTTTATGACATACTGTACATCAACTGTGTGTTCACTTTGCCTTGAGTTCAGTTCATATGTATTTGTCCTCGGCACCCAACCAAGGAAAATGTATACCATCCTGAATATGCATGGTAAATGCCCCAGATTGGCCTGATCCATGTGTATTAACTAAAATTCTATAATAGTTTTTTTTTGTTTTGTTTTTTTAACCATTGATTTAAAATGTTAAACTTCCACAAAATAAACTAAAACGCATTTATCAACCTATTTGAAAATTAAAAAAAAAACGTTCCTTACCGAGAATATGGAATTGCCATAGGTGATGGTATTTTGGGTGAGTTCTGTAGTGTTCTCATAGTAGCGAGCGATGGTTGTTATTATTATATTGTTATACATTAATTTCTTTTCACCTAAAATGAAACACATAATGCAACTATTGTAAATGTTATAGCGAGGAAATATTTTTAAATGATCTGCATAAGCGCAAGGGACCTAAAAGGTAGATGTACTTTTTTTTTTTAAAGCGGTGTGATAGAAGGAAGTTTTGCATAGGGTAGGAATAGAGACCCCGGCCCTATAATCCTCTCAACAGTCTCAGTCATAAAATGCAGAATCCCCATTTATCCAGCTCAGCACAGAGGTGTCAAGTCATCCTACCCTTTAATATAGAGAAATGCGGTCACCCAATGCTTTTTGTTAAGTAAATTTACTGTAGAAGTGTGCTAAAGTATCAAATCTATAAGCATCTATTCTATAAATATCTTATATATAAGAAGTAAGTACCTATTGTATAAAGTGCCCACTCTATAAGTATCCTATTTATAAAAATTGTTAAGTACCTATTCTATAGGTATATACTCTATAACTACACTATCTTGGGTCACCTAAGGGTCAGGACTCTGTGCAGGCCAGTCAAGTTCCATCCCCCCAAACTTGCTCAACCATGTCTTTATGGGTGCTTTGTGCACTGGTGCGCAGTCATGTTGGAACAGGAAGGGGCCATCCTCAAACTGTTCCCACAAAGTTAGGAGCATGAAATTATCCAAAATGTCTCGGTATGCTGACACCTTAAGAATTCCAAGAGCCAAGCCCAACCCCTGAAAAGCAACCACACAGCATAATTCCCCCCTCCACCAAATGATTTGTATCAGTGCACAAAGCAAGGTCCATAAAGACATGGATGAGCGAGTTTGAGGTGGAGGAACTTGACTGGCCTGCACAGAGTCCTGACCTCAACCCGATAGAACACTTTTGGGATGAATTAAAGCGAAGACTGCGAGCCAGGCTTTCTCATCCAAAATCAGTGCCTGATCTCACAAATGCTCTTCTGGAAGAATGGTCAAACGTTCCCATAGACACACTCCTAAACCTTCTGGACATCCTTCCCAGAAGAGTTGAAGCTGTTAAGCCCCATACACACTATCAGATTTTCTGCTATTTTTTGTCTTCAGATTTACCAAAACCATGTAGTGCAAGGACCTGCTTGATTGCATACAAATTGAAACTCCTAAGGTTTGACCTCATATTATATGGTTTTGGTAAATCTGAAGGAAAAAAAAATCAGCAGAATATCTGATAGTGTGTATGGGGCTTTACAAATGCAAAGGGCGGTATTGAACCCTACGGAATAAGACTGGGATGCCATTAAAGTCCATGTGCATGTAAAGGCAGGCGTCCCAATACTTTTTGGTAATATAATGTATGTGTAAAGCCGTGCGTAAATTGATGGTTCTGTATAAGTACCTGAAATAAATATATAAAGTACCTATTCTATAAGTATCTTATCTATGAGTACTGTCAAAGTGGTAATAAACTAAAAAAACAAAATGTAATATATTGCGGCTAACCAATTTTTAGATGTGGTGGCTGCATTTGTTTTTTATTTAGGCTCTTTTCTCCTCTTTATTTTCACTTGGTGATCCAGCCAGTAAGTCTGATATATTTAAACTTTTTTTAACAGGCCAAGCTGTCCAGGAAAAGTGACAGTTAGAAGGTTGAGACTAAGGCATCATGTACACGTGGCGTTTTTACAGCCTGTCCTGAACGATTTAATTTGACAGATAGTGACCCACTTTTAAAACGTCCTTTTTGGTGCATTTTATATGCCGCGTTTGCGTTTAGAAGCGTTTAAATAAATAAATATATATATATATATAATTTTTTTTTTTAAATACCCAAAAATGAAAAACGCCTGTAAACAAAACATGGTTAAATGCAAGTTACCGCGTGTAGCCATGTTTAGAAGCGTTTGGCGTTTGAAATGCCTCCAAACTCAGCATCTGAACCCATTTTTTTGCGTTCCAAAAAAAAGCCTCTAAACCTAGCTGCCTAGAAATTACTATAAACGGTCAAGTAAAGTAAATACCCCCTCCCAGCACAAATCCCCCCCCCCTTAAAATCCCTCACTTTTAGTACAAATTCCCCTCCCCAATCCCCCAACCTAGCACAAATCCCCCACAAATTTCCCCTCCTAGCACAAATACCCCCCTCCAATCATCTCCACTAGCAACCCCCCCCCACCAAAAAAGTTCCTATCACAAACCTCCCAAATCCCCCCTCCTAGCACAAATCCTCTTCCCTCAACACCCCTCCCAACACACCTCCTCAAATTTGCCCTCCTAGAACATTTCTTACCCCCTTTTGCCTCCCAAAATCCCTTTCTCAACACAAATTGCCCCCTCCCCCAATCTCCTTGTGGTTCCGACCTCCCCCCCCCCCCTTCACATGATACCGCAGTGCCCAGGACAGTCGCCCTACCCGCCCATCCCCTTGTCCCAGCCCTGAGTTCATCTAACACTGCCCTCTTTCCATATGGACAATGCTGCTGTCTAAACCTGTCCCTGTTGCTCCTCCATGCAGAATAGAGACACCCTAAGACAGGACGTGTGTTAGTGGCCGAAGCACCAGGTGAAAATAAAGGAAAAAGGCCTAAAAAAGAAAACAAATGCAGCCACTACATTAAGGATTGGGGATCTGCAATATACTACCTTTTTGTTGTTGGGATTAATGCTGATTTAAATATCGATCTTATTCTGTGTGTATGGATGTTGCACAGCAGCATGTCTTTTGTCCTGTATGCCGGGTGTAATTCTCAGTATTAGTTCTTATTCTGTATGTATGGACCAGTGGTGGCCCGTCCATAAGGGCGCATAGGCGTTGCCCCCTCTCTCCCGCCACCCCCCCCCCCCACAATCACCAATAGATAGATTCATGCATTGCAACATTTTATGGCACAGTGTCTGCAACTGATGGCACAGTGTCAGCGTTTGATAGGCCCAGTGGCAGCGTTTGATGGGCACAGTGTCAGCGTTTGATAGGCACAGTGGCAGCGTTTGATGGGCACAGTGTCAGCGTTTGATAGGCACAGTGGCAGCGTTTGATGGGCACAGTGTCAGCGTTTGATAGGCACAGTGGCAGCGTTTGATGGGCACAGTGGCAGCGTTTGATGGGCACAGTGGCAGCGTTTGATAGGCACAGTGGCAGCGTTTGATAGGCACAGTGGCAGCGTTTGATGGGCACAGTGTCATCGTTTGATAGGCACAGTGGCAGCGTTTGATAGGCACAGTGGCAGCGTTTGATGGGCACAGTGGCTGCAATTGATGATTTTCTTTTCAACATTTTTTTGCCCCCCCCAAACATTTTGAGCACCAGCTGCCACTGGTATGGACTCTGCACAGTCCTACTTCTCCTGTCCTGTATGCCGGGTTATACAGTAATTACAACATTTCAGTACAATCCCTTCTTACCTTCCAAGTCCAAAAAATACTTTGAGACAATGTTAGCTGGAGATTGGGGGTATACTCCTTGGACGGAACCCAGAGTAATTATTTGAGGTTGAGAAATGCCTTGTTTCAAAGCTTGAATGAAATCCAATCCAGACAGGGGCTATAAAGACACAAATGAACAAAATGTTATATTTTAAAAACAGTAAAAAGTTTTAAAAACTGCATTTTTTCGGGAGCAGTGATTTTATAATGCTTAAAGTGAAATAATAAAAATGAAATATTCCTTTAAATATTGTGCCTGGGGGTTGTCTATAGTATGCCTGTAAAGTGGCACGTGTTTCCAGCAAAATGACATTTCTAAAGGAATAAAAGTCATTTAAAACTGATCGAGGCTGTAATGAATTGTTGGGTCTCGGCAATATAGATAAAACTCATTGAAAAAAACAGCATGGGTACCCCCCCCTCCCCAGTCCATTACCAGGTCCTTTGGGTCTGGTATGAATATTAAGGGGAACCCCGAACCAAAAATGAAAAAAAAATTGCGTGTGGATCCGCCCAAAATCCATACCTTTAGGTCTGGTATGGATATTAAGGGGAACCCTGCGCAAAAATTAAAAAAAACAGCATAGGGGTCCCCCTCCAAAATCCGTACCAGATCCTTATCCGAGCATGCAACCTGGCAGGCTGCAGGAAAAGAGGGGGGTTAGAAGCGACCCCCCGAACCATACCAGGCCATATGCCCTCAACATGGGGAGGATGCTTTGGGATCCCCTAAGCACCTTGTCCCCATGTTGATGGGGATAAGAGCGTCATCCCCACAACTCTTGCCCGGTGGTTGTGGGGGTCTGTGGACAGGGGACTTATTGGAATCTGGAAGCCCCCTTTAACAAGGGAACCCCCAGATTCTGGCCTCCCCCTATGTGAATTGGCAACGCGTACATTGTACCCCTACCATTTCACAACAAAAGTGTCAAAAATAGTAAAAAAGACGGGAGACACTTTGGGACAAGTCCTTTAATAAAAAAAATAAAAATGTCCCACGATGTAGATCCATCTCCATCTCCATCGCCCGACAAGCCGAAAAAAGAAAAAGCCGCTACAGCTCTGCCTCCATGGGATGCTCCCACAGAGTGACGCTTCTTCTCGATGACAGCAGTTATATAGCTGAGGGCGGGGCCACTCAGTGACATATACAGGCGACCCCACCTTCCTCTGACATCAAGTGGCATCAGAGGGGAGGGGGTACGGGGTCACCCGTTTACGTCACCGGGTGGCCCCACCCTCAGCTATATAACAGCTGTCACTGAGAAGAAGCGTCACTCGGCGTTACATCACCTGTTACATCTTGTCCTGTCTCTTCACTCCTGCCGGATAACAGTGGGGTGGGGTCTCCTGATTACATCATTGACCATTTTTTGGGGGGTGGGGTTGTGTGTGGGATCCCCCTTAAAATAATACCAGACCTGAAGGGCCTGGTATGAATTGGTGGGAACACCCATGTCTTTTTTTTTTATTTCCAGCTACCTTGCTTGTAAATGAATGGGGCCGTGGGCATCACTGGTTGTTTAGGACTCAGTGGTGCCTACACCCGCCAGCATCCTTAACAACTATTGAAAGAAAAAAAGATGTCATGTATAATACCAGCCAAAATACTACTTTTTAGTTGGCTGCTGAGTTAATTCCATAATAATGGGGCCCAAAACAACAGAAGTATACATTACAAATATATACACCTGACCTGCCAAAAAGTAATTGGAGGTTTGCCAAAACTTTCTTTGGCGCCAGTAACTCTACCTTCTCCGCCTCTTAATTATGTTATAATGTTGTAAGCAATAAAACCTCGTAAAACATGTTCATCGTTGAATAATGTGACGGCAAGAATCTGCGTGCCAGCTCAGTACTGGTAAGTGAGGATCATTACCAAGATCTAAATAACGCTATTATTACTGAATTTTTAAACTTCTGAATTCACAATGTTTTGCAGAATAGGCTTTGTGTTGCTTGCTGGTATTTTTTAGTTTTTATACTGCTTTTTTGCTGGTCTTATTATATTACAGTAATTGCACTTGCAAATAATTGTAATGCTGGTTGTTGCTTTCTGGTTTTATACTATCTGTTTTTTACTGGTTTTGTTATACTGATTGTTGCTTGCTGGTTTTATACTGTCTGCCTGATTCTTGCTGGTTTTGTTATACTGCTTATCGCTTACTGGTTTTCTAATGCCGCGTAAACACGACCGGACTTTTTCAACAGACTAGATCTTACAGTCTTCCCAACGGACTTTCGGCGGAGTTCCGACTGACTTTCTGAATGAACGGACTTGGCCACACACAATCACACCAAAGTCCGACAGATTCCAACGTGATGACGTACGACCGGACTAGAATAAGGAAGTTCATAGCCAGTAGCCAATAGCTGCCCTAGCACCATTTTTTGTCCATCGGACTAGCATACGGACGAACAGATTTTTCGACCGGACTCGAGTCCGTTAGATAGATTTGAAACATGTTTTAAATCTAAAGTCCTTCTGATTTTTAGACAGCAAAGGTCCGATAAAGCCCACACATGATCGAATTGTCTGACGGATTCGTTTCGTCTGACCTAGTCTGTCAAACTCCGGTCGTGAGTACACGGCATTAGTTGTACCGATTGTTGCTTGCGTTTTTTGTGATGCTGATTGTTGCTTTCAGATTTTATACTGGCTGTTTCTTGCTGTTTTTGTGATACTGCTTGTTGCTTGCTGGGTTTGTTTCATTAAAATGATTGTAATGCTTTTTTTATTTTTATTTTTAATAAAATAACAAACATTTCATACTTACCTGCTCTGTGCAATGGTTTTACACAGAGCAGCCAGATCCTCCTCTGCTGGGATCCCCGGCCAACGCTCCTGGCTCCTTCCCGCCACCAAGTGCTCCCAGACACAGACAATCTAAGGTTGGATTTTCAAACTGATGAATTGACGATGTTTTATAGAATAGGCTTCATGTTGCTTCCTGGTATTGTTATACTGTTTGCTGCTTGCTGTTTTTATACTGCTTGTTGTTTGCTGGTTTTGTTATATTAATTGCTGCATGCTGGTTTGTTAAACTGCTTATTGCTTGCTGGTTTTCCTATTTTTTTAATGCTGATTATTGCTTGTGGATTTTCTAAGGCTGATTGTTGCTTGCAGTGTTTATACTGCCTGTTTCTTGCTGGATTTGTTATATTGATTGTTGCTTGCTGGTTTTATACTCCCTGTTTCTTGCTGGTTTTGTTATACTGATTTCTGCTTGCTGAATTTGGTGATACTGGTGTGGCTTGCCGCTTATGTTATAGTGATTGTTGCTTGCCAGTTTTGTCATACTGACTGTTGCTTGCCGGTTTTATTATACTGATCTTTTCTTGCTGATCTTGTGATACTGACTGTTGCTGCTGGTTTTATTCTACTGTTTGTTGCTTGGTTTTTCTTAAAGTGATTGATTGTAAAGCTTTATTTTTTTATAAATAAAATAACAAACATGTCATACCTACCTACTCTGTGCGATGGTTTTGCACACAGCAGCCCCGATTCTCCTCTTCTGTGGTTCCCACCAGCAATCCTGGCTCTTCCCCAACCGCCCCCATAGAAAGCAGCTTTCTATGGGGGTACTCTAGGGGACTCGCTCCCAAGGCACCCTGTCTGCATCTATTGACAAAGACAGGGTGGCTGGGCCCCCACTCCCTCGTCACAGAAATCTCCTCAGTGAGGAGAGAGAGAGAGAGCGGAGAGAGATGCTGCTCTCATGCACAGCGCTGGATCAAAATTTGACTCAGGTAAGTTTAGGGGGGGGGGGGGGGGGGTCGATGGGAAGATCCTGTGACACAGGCAAATAGCAAAGCTTGTAAACCTCATATAGTTGCGCTATGTAAATTGAAATAAGTGATTATAACAAGTGATAAATAATGTCCAAGGATAATCACTGTAAATATAAATCCTCTGCAAGTGTTTTATACAATGAATAGGTCCACACAATCAACAAAGTGATATGGTGATTAAAGTTAATCCTCTGTGAATAAATAAGGTGTCCATTAATCCTAGATAAGACCTGACAAATGTGAGAGTGAGCCCACCACCTACACATACAGCCTCTTACCAAACTGTCAGACCCCAGAATATAGGAGGTCTGATATAGTGTGAGGCTGCATGGGTCTTGACCCTGGATCATCTGACACAGAAACACATATGGCACTTGAATGGAAGCTCCACTGCAATCTTCCTCTCCTTACTCCACAAATGTAAAATAAGCTCCAATATTAGAGTACCATAAAATACTTTGTTTGAAATAAGCCAAAAAACGACATGAAAAACAACTTCTAGTAAGTGCGCGTAATAACAATGAAAACATAGCTGGTGCCCGTCTGATCCCCTTGACAACGTCTGTTTAGACGAAACATACGTCTGGGTGGGGCGGAGTTTGTGCTTATGTTACTCGCGCTTTGCTGGAGATTGCACCATCAGCATTTTTATTGTTATACCCGCTTGTTATAATCACTTATTTGTATTTACACAGTGCAACTATGTGAGGTTTACATATATTTCATGTATAATGTATTTTGGCTGATTTGGCACTGGATTCCATTTGGGGTGCCCACTTTGACAGGTGGTTGCATCTGTGAATTAGCCTGTGGGGTGCTTTACAGGTCCAAAGCTGTGGTCTGTTTGCTGAAGACTCTATTGGATATGCCTTTTCTGGATAAGGTGAAGCCAATTTTCCAGCTCGGCTCCCCATATGACTTATCGTGTCTATATTGTGGTGGGTCCTCTGATGCTATCCCCCTGCTTTTTGGGGCACTATAGAAACTGAGGAACGATATCCAATGGAAGAGAGTCTTGCAAAAAGTCCCTTCTGTGGACCCTGCAGGGTATTAGTTAAATAAAAGCCATTACTGTAGTGTTGGATGATGTACTGGTATTTAAGGCCCCTGCAGACAAAAAACTTGAGTTCATTTGTAAGGTCTCCTTTTTCTGACTTGGTCAACTAACTTACCACTGCATCCATGGGAGTGTGCCACGCTCTTCTGGTATGGGCAAAGTAAATGGTAAAAGAGAGAGAGAGATGAGTTCCTTCATATGGTCTCCTTTTCCTGGGACAGTGTGGTCATGTAACTTACCACTGCATCCATGGGCGTGTGCCACGCTCTTCTGGTATGGGCAAAGTAAATGGTAAAAGAGAGAGAGAGATGAGTTCCTTCATATGGTCTCCTTTTCCTGGGACAGTGTGGTCATGTAACTTACCACTGCATCCATGGGCGTGTGCCACGCTCTTCTGGTATGGGCAAAGTATATGTAAAATAGGTAAAAGAACCTGGAGTTTTTTAGTCTGGCTTATGGGCCAGACAGCACTTGGAGCTCTCCCCAGGAGCATTGCGCTTCTGCTTTGCCCCTAATCCCATTGAACGTGAGGCAAGTGCTGTAGCTAGAATGCTGGTTAGCTGAACTCCCCTGCAATAAGCAGTTGGAATCCATGCCAATCGATGATGAACACCTTTTTATGTCAATGCTCTATGTTGGTTTTTCCAGAAAATCACAGGCGGCGGAAGTAGCATATATCTATGGAGCAGAAGTCATATTTATCTGGAACCGAGAAGAACCCAGAGGTGAAACAAAAAGTTTCCTTTTGGAAAAATCCTGCCTAGATGGGCAGCAAACCTTCTTTGCAATAAAGGAGCACCCCCACTTCTGCAAGTGGAGAGAGGCTTGGCTGTATGGATCCAAGATATCTCCGATGTATGGATTCACGATGTTGTGTCCAGAGGTTAGAAGCTGGATTTTCATGTTATTCCTCCTTCATACTCAATGCTGTCAAAGGTGTTTGCTGGTTTGGACCAGTTGCACTCCCAGTGGTCATTGCCCTGGTTTCAGAACTAGAGGGGTTTGACAGTTACTATTCCAAAGGCACCCAGGCCACATGGTGATGTGCAACACATTGTGGACCTTAAGTACAATTTTACATGTTCAAAAGTTCTGTATGGAATCCGCAAGGTCAGTGGCTGCCTTGGTGGATGTCAAGGATGCCTCCACATCCCTAATTTCCTGCTTCATCAACACTACGAGCACTTTGCAGTGGGAGAACAACATTTTCCGTTTGTGGTTCTGCCTTTTGGCCATGGGACCGGAAGTGTTCACGAAGGTGCTAGTCCCAATCTTAGCTCTTTTATGAGCCAGGGTTTCCCCAGTCAAAAGAAGGCCTCAGAGCGAATATGCAGCAAACAGTGCAAATCCTGCAGGACTTTGTCTGGGTCATCAATCTCAAAAAACGGACAATGAAGCCCAACTGGAGCATCTAGACCTTGTCCTGGACATGACCCTGCCATATGTTTTCCTTCCCCAGGAACAACTTTAGTCTAGAGTATAGGCGATGAGTTTCCTGAACACCCTTCCATTTGCTTCTGCATGAGGGTGCTGGGTTGGATGGGAGGCTCCTTCGAGGCAGTCCCATATGTGCAGTTTTAATACTTGTAATGTTGCTTGCTGGTTTAGTTATATTGATTGTTGCCTTCTAGTTTTGTTGATTGATGTTTGCTAGTTTTATACTGCAAGGATTACTTGCAGATTTTTATACTGATTTTTGCATCTTAATTTTGTGATTCTGCTGGTTGCTTTGTGTTTTCTTTATACGGAATGTTACTTTATTTGTGGACAAATTCACCAAAGGGCTCCTGTACACAAGTCAGTTTTTGACAACTTCTGGCCAAGTAAAAATACCCATACCTATTCACTCTGTGTTGATTGGCAGCTAGATAGACATGGGACATATCTAGCTCCTTCAGCACCCATCTGATCCATATATAATAAAAATGGACCCCAGAGTCCCAAAGAACCCTTGTGCGGCTGCATTGAATGCACAGCTGGTATGTTTTCCCCATGTGGTTTACTGGTTTTATGCAAAGACATCAAAAGGTCTAGAAAAAATCAACTCAATATTGAACCCTATGTACTAAGACTGGGATGCCATTTAAGTCCCTGTGTGTGTAAAAGCAGCTGTCCCAGTACTTTTGACAATATAATGTATTTGTCTCTACTCCTTAGCAGGTGTCCAGAGTCTCAGGAAATAGGTTTCAATATACCTCTGAACTAAATATTATATATTGAATGGTCTTAGATATGGTGATAGTATGAAAACCTGGATACTGTAGGAACTGGTAACCTTAACTTTGTGCTACTGTGAGTTTTAACAGTTGACAAATCTAGAGCAGAATACACAGTGCCAAAGGATGACTTACCCTGAGTGACCTTATCAGTATATCCTCATCAGTTTCAGAAAACAGCACATCCAGCTCGGTGGTGAAGAATTCCTCCGAAGTTGAAAAATAAAGAGCCACAGTGGCCTCTGTGTCCCCAATATTCTTTATCCATTGTATACTGAGCCTGGGCACAAAGAACACCTGGCCACATGTAACGGTGAATGTCACAACATTGCCACTTATATTTGATTCCTTTCCTCCTTCTATTATACCGACCCACACTGTTCCCTTGAAAAAGAAAAAAGAAAAACAATTGTAAAACCTTTACGTACAATACAGCCTCTAAAATTGGATGAGATCTACCAGTCTTGTTACTTTGTAGAGCAGGGAAACCAGGGAACGATTCGTCTCATCCCGGTCATCATTTATTTGAGTTAAAGTGGTTGACTTAAAGGCAAGTCATATGTTTAACCTTAATGCATTCCATACTTTAAAGTACAAAAAGTCTTACTACTTGTACCTTGACCCCCCCCCCTCCCAGTACTTACCTGACTCTTCTCTTGATTAAGTGGTGGTCCCGTCTGCAGCAGTGCTGGTCTCTCTCCTTCTCACAAGACAGAGGCAGCAGAGGGAACCATTGGCTTCTGCTGCTGTCATTCATTCCTGTGAGGAGGGAACAGAGGGTGGGGCCGAGCAGCACTGTGTGTGTCTATGGACGCACACAACCCAGCTCAGAAGCATGCCCGCATGGGTCGCCCCCCACAGCACACAGCTTGCTACTGGGGCACTCAGAGAAGAGCAGAGATCGCTGGCAGGGGGGCCCCCAAAGAGGAGGTAAGGGGGCTGCTAAGTGCAATCTCATTGCACAAAGTAGGTAAGAATAAGATGTTTATTAGTTTAGGAGAAAAAGTGTCTTTACAACTGTTTCATGCCATCGGGTAGGTGCTATAGGAGCACCAAGGTGAGGACAAACAGATTCAGGGACAGCTTCTTTCCAAAGGCTATAAATGCAAAATTAAATCTAGCCCACGAGGCTTAGCAGGATTTGTCAGAAGGTAGTGTTACATCTATCTATTTTTTTCTTCTTCTTTTATTCTGTGTGCGTAATGTATATTGAGTTTATGTTTTTAGGGTAAGTAGTGGCAATATCATTTTTTGTAAATTTTAAATGCTGCAATCCGCAGTAACATTAAGAACACTTCTTGTAATATCAAAGTTTATCAACAGCATAATTTGCACTTAAAACGATTGCAGAAATAAATCATAACCAGTAAATTTGCTCTATGTAACACTAAAGTCCTGACCGTGGAACACACATGGTCTCAACTTGACCATTTCCACACTAAAGAGCTGACAAGAAACACTACTACACACTTACCCACCACATTACACTTTACTCATCTCCGCTACAAACCATGTCAACTTGTGTATGCCAAGTTCCTAAATGGATGGGCCTATGTTCATGACATCACAATGCATAGATGAAGCTAGTTGTCAGAGCCCTACTAACCAACCCTGTGCATGTGTATAAGGACAATGTACTCTAGTGAGAGAAGAGCGCCTCCTATTGCAATGTTAGTATATTACACAACAGGGTACTCTGCAAAGATTTCATACATTCATACATACATTTTTATATAATTATGGGGGTGAGCATGTTAATCCCATTTGGAGATGTAAAACTTCACTTAATGGTAGCAGCAAAAGAGAAATTATAATCATCGTATCCTTTTCCCAATTTCAGCTGTCTCTTGCCTAAACATCTGGAACTTACTATTTTAGTTTTACAACAGCCCAAAAGAAAGAAAAAGAAGTGGAACGAAAGGGTGGTAGTGAGAGTAGGAGCATGCATATGCATGAGTATGAGTATGAGCATGACTATGCATAAGGCCCAATTCACTGAACAATAATGAATATGTCATAATGATTGTAGCCATGTGTATGCTATTTTCAATGCATAGGTGTCTCTCATTGCTGCATAAACCAGTCAATATAGCAAATAAGAATTAATATAGTTTAGTGCAGGGGTCTCCAAACTTTATAAACAATGGGCCAATTGACTGAACTTCAGACATTATTGGGGCCGGACCTTGGCCAATGGGAGTAAAAAATGTCCCAGCATCAATGGGAGTAAACAGTTTCCCATTGTAAGTGACAGTGGGAATAGCAGAGCTCCACCACTGGTGTATGTAGGAATAGCTCCCCACCATTGGTAATCAGTGGGGGGTATAGTGCTCCATCATTGGTAATCAGTGGGAGGAATCGTGGCGCATCATTGGTAATCAGCGAGAGGAATAGTGCCACATCATTGGTAATCAGTGGGAGGTATAGTGACCCACCATTGGTAATCAGCGGGAGGAATTATGCCCCATAATTGGTAATCAGCGGGAGGCATAGTGCCCCATAATTGGTAATCAACGGGAGGCATAGTGCCCCATAATTTGTAATCAGTGGGAGGTATAGTGCCCCATCATTGGTAATCAGTGGGAGGAATAGTGCCCTATCATTGGTAATCAGTGGGAGGAATAGTGCCCTATCATTGGTGTCAGTGGGTTGGTGTCAGTGAGAGGAATAGTGTTCCACTGTTGCAGTCACTGGGAGGAATAGTGCCCCTATTGTTGACATCAGTGCAGAAAACATTGTGCTATTGCTGGTGTCAGTGGGAGGAATAGTACCCCACCAATGGTAATCTGTGGGAGGAATAGTGCCCCATAATTGGTAATCAGTGGAAGGTATAGTGCCCCATCATTGGTGTCAGTGAGAGGAATAGTGCCCCATAATTGGTAATCAGTGGAAGGTATAGTGCCCCATCATTTGTGTCAGTGAGAGGAATAGTGCCCCATCATTGGTATCAGTGAGAGGAATAGTGCCCCATCATTGGTGTCAGTGAGAGGAATAGTGTCCCATCATTGGTGTCAGTGAGAGGAATAGTGTCCCATCATTGATGTCAGTGAGAGGAATAGTGTCCCTATTGTTGATATCAGTGCAGAAAATATTGTCCAATTGCTGGTGTCAGTGGGAGAAATAGCGCCCCAGCACTGGTAATCAGTGGGAGGAATAGTGCCCCATCATTGGTGTCAGTGGGAGGAATAGTGCCCCATCATTGACGTCAGTGTAAAGAATACAGCCATATCTTCAGTGTCATTGAGAGGAATGGTGCCCCATTGCTGATATTAGTGCTGGAATTATTGTCCTATTGTTGGTGTCAGTGAGAGGAATAGTGCCTCTTCAGGGAAGGAATAGGAAGGAAGGAATAGTGCCCCATAGGCCAGATAAAGGTCACAGTTTAGTTGAGTCTCCTGTATGTTATGACAGATATATGTGATACAGATATAACAGTAGATACACATTCTACAGACAAGAAGTGGATTTTGCATTGCATATAGCAAATCTACATTTATTTTACATTTAACATCTATTGTTCAGTCATATATTTCTGTAGTTACCTGGATGACAAACCCGTGAACATTGGCCTGCAGATTCCAGTGTGGGACACGTAGCCCTCCGGGTTTTAGATATAATACACACAAGGATATTCCAGCTTGATGGTTATGGATGGATGTTCCAAAAATGAGCTCTTCTAAACTTGTATAATTCGACTGGTTCGCTATGTATTTCGCACATTGGATCCCACCTCCCTCAAATGTCTCATTCTATGGAAAGTAGAAAAACAATATAAATATACCAAATAATATAATTCATTTTTTTATTTTTTATTTTTTACACTGTTAATGAAGACCTCAAGTCAGGGTAAAAATCACTTGCAACTTTTGTAATATTAGGTTGCACATTGCTCTTTTTCAAATTCCTCTTTATGCATTGACATACCTCGTTAGACCCAGTCTGTCCAAACAGTATGATCACCCGATGACTTGGCACCATCCACAGGCAGCTTAACTCTTCTATAAGGCACAGAAGTTGGATCCAATTGCAACTTTACTTCAACTAATTGCAGTACAAGGGATGTTTTTCCAGTCTTTTGAAGTGTAAGCCCTTGTACACACAATCGGAGATTCCAACAACCAAATCCGTCGGATTTTGTCCGTCGGATTTTGTCCGACGGATTTTGTCCGAAACTGTTGTATACACACGGTCGGACAAAATTGTCGGAAAATCCGATCGTTCAGAACGTGATGACGTTATTTCGTTACGGCGGGACTATGTTCAGGGTAGTAGCCAATAGCTTTGAATAACTTTGTCCGATCGGAATTCTCTACACATGATCGGAGTATGTCCGATCGGAGCATTTTGTCAGAAAATATTTCCGGCAAGTTGGAAAATTTGGTCCGACGGATATTCCGACGGAAACAGTCTGATGCAGACCACACACAGTGGGAATATCCGACAAAACGCTCCGATCGGACACATTCCGTCGGAATCTCCGATCGTGTGTACAAGGGCTAAGAAGACATTGACTTTCCTAAGCCTTTCCTCTGCAAAGTACTAACACTGATTGAGGGAACATGGAAGATCTGGGCAGGGTCTAGCTAGGACTGAAGTAACTAAGACCCCTTTCACATGGGGCAACGTTCGTGGTAAAACGCTGCTTGTTTTAGCGTCTCTTTAGTGCTGTTTAAGCTGTATTTTTGCACTGCTTTCGGCTGCTAGCGAGGCGCTTTTAACCACAAAAAACGGGTTAAAAACTCCTTTTTTGCAGCACTTTCAAATCACTTTTCTGATTGCTTCTAAAGCGCTGCCTATTCATTCCGATGGGCAGTGCACCCCAGTGTGAAAAATTACACTTGAATGAATGGGAGGCGGTTTTCAGGCGCTTAGCAGAAGCTATTTCCAGCCTGAAAACCGCCCCAGTGTGAAAGGGGTCTAAAAGAAGAGAAAAACACAAGTAGAAACCAGAATCATATAGTAAACAAGTTTTAGTGGCCCAACTAGATGTCAGCATACTACAAAACAATAATAACCCATGTAGTTCAATAAAACACATTTTAGTGAAAGGCCACGTGTCTTTTTAATCTCCCTCTCGCTGAAAAGTTTTCTCCCTATTGTGGGGTCACCAGTACGGTATTTGTACATTGAAATCATATCCCCTCTCAAGCGTCTCTTCTCCAGAGAGAATAAGTTCAGTGCTTGTAACCTTTTCTCATAACTGATGCCGCATACACACAACAGTTTTTTCCGTCTGAATAAACTCTGAAGGTTTTTCCGACGGAGTTCCGCTGAAACTGTCTTGCGTACACACGATCACACCAAAGTCCGGCCGTCAAGAGCACAGTGACGTACAACACGTACTACGGGACTAGAAAAAGGAAGTTCAATAGCCAGTAGCCAATAGCTTCCGTCTCGTACTTGCTTCAGAGCATGCTTAATTTTTGGTCCGTCGGAACAGCATACAGACAAACGGTTTTCACAATAGAAATATTTAAAACATGTTCTATTTCTAGGTCCGTCAGAATTTTCGGAAAAAAAAAGGCAGATGAGGTATACACGATCGGAATATACTTTTTCTGTTGGACATTCTGCTTGTGTGTATGCGGAATTAGGCCCTTCAGACCCTTTATTAGCTTTGTTGCCCTTCTCTGGACTCTTTCCATTTCCAGCACATCTTTCCTGAGGACTGGAGCCCAGAACTGGACAGCATACTCCAGGTGCGGCCGGACCAGAGTCTTGTAGAGCGGGAGAATTATTGTTTTATCTCTGGAGTTAATCCCCTTTTTAATGCATGCCAATATTCTGTTTGCTTTGCTTGCAGCAGCTTGGCATTGCATGCCATTGCTGAGCCTCTCATCTACTAGGACCCCCAGGTCCTTTTCCATCCAAGATTCCCGCAGAGGTTCTCCCCCTAGTGCAGGTGTAGGGAACCTCGGCTCTCCAGCTGTTTTGAAACTACAAATCCCATCATGCCTCTGCCTCTAGGAGTCAGGCCTGTGATTGTTAGGGTCTTGCAATGTCTCATGGGACCCAAATGCCACCCAAATGCATTTTTTTTACATACAACTTATGTAGGAGGATTTGTTTAATATCTGTGTATCACCTACGACCAGTCACTTCCCTGGATCTATGTATGGGTTACAACCAGGGCTGGGACAAGGGGTGGGCAGGAGGGCCGGCTGCCCTGAGCGCAAAGGTTTTATTGCAGGAATGTGGGCACCCTGACCCTAACTCTAAGGGAAGGGAGGGCACAGTTGGGCAACTTTGCCCTGGGCACTGGATGGCCTTGTCCCATCACTGGTTACAACCACTTTAAACTCTGCAAGAAAGATGTGTTTTTTACTTTCAATTACATAATTGCATTATAGTTATTTCATGTATTTAAATATGTTAACGTGTTCTATGTATACTTTTGAATATCAATAATTGGATCACTTTGGTGTTTTTGATCTGACTTTTTAGCATTTATAAGTGACTTCATAATTTAGCTTGAAGCTGTTTAAAAGATGGCTCCACTTGTATATAGTGGGGTAAATGATTATTTTACCCCCTGCAGATTTGGTAAATTTGCCCACTTACAAACAAATGAAGAGTCTATCATTTTTATCATAGGTGTATTTTAAATGATACAGACAGAATATCAACCAAAAAATCAGTAATTGGTACACAGATTCGTCCTATCAATTTAAGAAGGTGCTCCTAACAACAACTCGTTATGTGTATAAAAGACAACTGTCCACAGAATCTCTTTCTTCTATTCAGACCTCACCATCATGGGCAAGACCAAAGAGCTGTCAAAGGACATCAGGGACAAGATTGTAGACCTACACAAGGCTGGAATGGGCTACAAGACCATCAGCGAAAAGCTTTGTGAGAAGGAGACACTTGTTGGAGCAATTCATTGCAAATGGAAGAAATACAAAATAACCAGCCCTCATGGAGTAAGGATGATCATGAGAAAAGTGAGGGATTAGCCCAGAACTACACAGGAGGAGCTTGTGAATAATCTCAAAGCAATTGGGATCATAGTCACCAAACAAACCATTGACAACACAGCATATTTATTCTGAGTGTATTTCTCATGCGCAGTACTTAAAATAAAAAGTATGTTGTCTAGCAAAGGCAATAAAAAACATGTTCAGTTTTCATTCGGGTTCCTATAACCAATTTACTCTTAGCATACATGCAGTCATTATCAGATAAAAATCACAAAAACACAAAATGTTGTAATGAGGCAGTTCCACCCCAGGAATAAAGTGAATTTGCCCTACCTTTATTTTCGAGTGAGAAAAAACATATTCTGAGCAATTCCTCAGACCACTGGGCTGTGTTGTGGAGGGGGCTGTAGCCTGAACGTTGGGATCTACAGCATTTGCTGGAAATCGGTCCATTAAAACAAACACAGTGGTCATGATTCCAACGGCAGTGGCGATGGCGCACATCAAACCACAGATGAGAAAGATTTTCCATGGTTCCAAGCATTGACCACACTAGAAGAGTAATAAACAGAATTCATAAAGGCAAGCCTATAAATGAAATAACTAAATGTTATCTTTCTCATTTTAAGAGGCATATACAGTATGTAGAAATAACACCTACTCAAAATATTGCAGTGTAGAGCTATCCCCAAAGGAGCCGCTGTGATTTACCTGGTTCTTTCCCAAGATTAGTGCAGAGGCAGCCAAGCACACGGCAATAGTTCAATCACTCTTGGCTCACCAATCAGTCTAGGGGATGTCTTTATAGCATTGTTATTGTTGAAGAACTTGGATGGGGTGTAGAGTGATACCTGGGATATTGAAGAGTTACTGAATATTCTCAGGAAGACACTCCACTTTGCTAAGCCTCCCTGAACAGTCTCTATGCAGGAGCAAATAAAAATGGCGGTCCCTTTTTAGAAGCTATCCAGACAGTACTGCCATTTGCTCTTCCACCCAAAGAAATACAGCACAGTCACTAGGACCCAGAGCTTAGGTCAGTACTCAGAATGTCACAGGATCACCAGATGACTTCTCCCACTATCATGGACACTCTTCAGTGAGGGAGAAGTAGCCTCACAATGCCAAAAGACAGTCAGACCCATTCCAACATTCACTGGGCACTCTTCAGTGAGCTCTCCAGACCAGGTCCTTTGGTGAAATTTCCTTAAGTAGCTTTAGAGTAGGATTTTAGAAATAGACCCCCCGCAACTACTCCAAAGCTGGGACCTCAATGAACATGCAGCATGCTACAGCCACTTAGACTGGGAATTTCTACAGCAGGATAAGCCAGGCTGCTCCAGGCCTCAGACTATTTATGTGCAAGCCACCTACTGCGTCCACAGGGAGTGTCACAATAAATATTCAGGTTGTCCATTTGCCTTGCCCAACCTTCCACAAGCTTCTAGAAACCAGGGGAGAGCATTCAAACCTGCAGCCTGTAAGATACAGAACAGCCAAAAGCAAACAGCAGCTGCTCTACTGATTACAAAGGATCCAAATATAAAATTTGCCTAACATCCTAGCAGCCTAACTAGGAGGTTGCTACATCATAGTATATTAAATCCCCTTCTCTATCATTGTCCCTTAAAGTGGACGTTGCACCTGAATAACATGGTTTTCTCTTTAATTATGGCCCCCTTCCCCCTTGCTGACACAATGCATACAATAAATATTAAAGATCATCATTTTATCCAGTTATATATATAAAAAATCTAAATATGCAGTCTTAAATTATTATTATTGTGCAGGCTTACTTATAAAACGTAATTTCCTACTTATTCAGCTTTATTTACCAAAATTGAAAGTTATTCAGGAGGCCATAGGTCATCTGAAAACTGTCAGTTGACACCCAGTCAACTTGAATGATCTCATATACGGTTCCCTAACAGGTATGTAATAAAAATTAGATTATGATTATTGAGGGTGCCAAATATCTCCTGTCTCAGCACACTGAAACTACGCACAGTTAAATCAGAACTTCAGAAATATATTAAAGATCACACTTTAATCTACCTATTAATAAAAAGGTAATAGATACATTTTTTGAACTGAGCTAGTATTGGGTACCTTACTGTATCTTCTTATTACCTTCCTAGATTCTATTTATCACTGTTTTCACAATAAGATTCATACATTTTCTTATGGAATCTTATACAATCACATTCATGAATAAAGTATCTCAGTATCCTGATTGATGTAAAACCATTAGAAATTTCCCACCCTGGCTGATCAATAGAGTTGGGCGAACACCCGAATTTGCAGGGCGCTTGGTGGAATGTTCACCTGCTGAGCGCCCTATAGTGCACTACGCAGTGAAGTGCATTCTAAGCACACTGAATAGCTTGTTGATAAGGAGAAACAATGGGAAAACCAGCCGCAGCATCCTTAACAATGGATGAGTCAGCTGTTAACAGGCATTGCTGGCAATAGAAAAATGTTTTAAAAAATTACGCGGGGGTCCCCCCCAGTCCATACCAGGCACTTTGGTTCTGGTATGGATTTTAAGGGGAATCCCACATCAAAATAAAAAAAAATGGTATGGGTTTCCCCCCAAAATCCATATAGACCCTTATCCGAGCATGCATCCTTGTAGACCAGGAAAGGGGGGGGGCGAATGATCGCCTACCTCCCCCCCACCTTCCTCCTGAAGTGTACCAGGCCACATGCCTGGGTTTCCGCTTAAAATCAATACCAGGCCCAAAGGGGCTGTTCATTTGAACATCTTTCTATTTCCGGCAATGGTATTGTATTGAGCAAACAAGCAGGACAAAACTCTGGATAGCCGCACACTGGAAAAAGACTTGAAATCCCATCTGTAATTGAAACAATGTGGGTCACATCAAAACAAAATCAAAAAATCTACAGCAAAAGGAATAACAGGGTACAAGAAAATTCTGATGCATTTCGCACCGCAATCAGTGCTTACTCATGAGCTATGAGTAAGCACTGATTGCGGTGCGAAATGCGTCAGTTTCCTGTACCCTGTTATTCCTTTTGCTGTGGATTTTTTGATTTTGTTTTGATGTGACCCACATTGTTTCAATTACAGATGGGATTTCAAGTCTTTTTCCAGTGTGCGGCTATCCAGAGTTTTGTCCTGCTTGTTTGCTCATCAATAGGAGAGAGAGCTTCAGTCCTCAAGGATTACCTTGGAGCGGTGGTTCATCCTTTCTATCAATGGTATTGTATTGCCGGAAATTTAAATGTAATTTTTTTTTTATAAATGTTAGTTTTGCTGCAGCATGTTCTATACAAGGTACAGATGCGCACTTTACAGACAGACTAAGGGGACCCCCCGGCACTAAATTTAAAGGAATTTTTCATTATTTATTGATTCACTTTAAGCAATCATTAAAATCACTGCTCCTTTATAAATCTTAAAAAAAAAAAATACATGATACATGTCCCCCAGGCCACTACCCAGGCCTCCATACCCTTTTTACAGCTAATTATTTGCAAATACTTCAAAATGGGCAATTTGGATTCTTTTCAAGTTCGGGTCCCATAGACTTCAATTGGGTGTGGAGCTCGGGTTCAAACTTTTGCGATGTTCAAGAGTTCTGTCACGAACCGGGTATGTTCGGCCCAACTCTACTGATCAACTTCTCAAGCTATGATTAGGGTACACTATATAATATAGTAATGTATTCTGTCAAGCAAAAATCAACAAAGTTTATCTAAACCCAAGAACCAAAATTTAATTTACTGTAACTTATCAATCCTTAGATGTGGTAGCTGCATTAGTGTTCTTTGTTGTCAGGCTTTATTCCTTTACTTTCAGCTGGTGATCCTGCCAGTAATATACTTCCTGTTCTGAATCCTGAGTAAACTAATAGAGATTTCAGTGGAAGTAGATCTCAGACGCTTTCTGCCAGGTTCAACTAATATGTTTTATGTACCTGTAGTGTTTTTTTTTAGAGATAAAACTTGAAGAAATATTCATGTATTGGAGGAACTCAAGGATAACTTATTTTCACGGAGTGTGTTCTTATATTTTGGTATATGTACTGTATATGTGCTCTGTATATTGTTATATAGTTACATAATTAGTTGGGTTGAAAAAAGACAAATCCATTTAGTTCAACCAATAGGAAAAAAATGTAAAAAATAGAATAAAAAGAAAACCTCCATGTTAATATTCAGTTATATTTTGTGCATTGAGCAATCCATCCAGCTCTTTTTTTAACCACTTCAGCCCTGGAGCATTTGGCTGGCCAAAGACCAGAGCATGTTTTGTGATTCGGCACTGCGTTGGTTTAACTGACAATTCCGCGGTCGTGCCAATAGTGCCAATTTTGAAAAAAAAAACACATTATTTTTAACTTTTTGCTATAATAAATATGCCCAAAAAATATATATAAAAAAAATAGTTTTCCTCAGTTTAGGCTGATATGTATTCTACATATTTTTGGTGAAAAAAAATCGCAATAAGCGATTATTGATTGCTTTGCGCAAAAGTTATAGAGTCTACAAAATAGGGGATAGTTTTATGGCATTTTTATAAATTTTATTTTTTTACTAGTAATGGGGGCGACCAGTGATTTTTATCGTGACTGTGACATTATGACACATCGGACACTTTTGGCGCTATATTTGGACCATTCACATTTATACAGCGATCAGTGCAATTAAAAATGCACTGATTACTGTGTAAATGTGACTGGCAGTGAAGAGGTTAATCAGGAGGGGGCGCTGCAGGGGTTAAGTATGTCCTAGGGAGTGATTCTAACTGTGGGGGGGGGCTGTGTGTGATACAACACTGATCACCGCTCCTGATCACAGGGAGCTGTGATCAGTGACAGTGTCACTAGGCAGAATGGGGAAATGCTTGTTTACATTAGCATTTCCTCGTTCTTCCTCTCCGTGAGACGATTGCGGGTATCCCTGCGGACATCCAGTCCGCGGGAACTGCGGTCGGACTCATGGAGCTCGCAGCGGGCACACGTGCCTGCTATGCAAGCCTCACTAGATCACATACCACATACGATAACGTGATTTCATGCAGCGGAGTCAACCTTCCACAGTAAAACTGCGGCGGCTGGTCCGCAAGTGGTTAAACAATCTACTGGGCTGGCCAAGACTACTGCCTGAGGGAGTCAATGCCACATTTTCAAAGCTCTTACTGTTAAGAATCCTTTCCATTATTAAAAGTTAAATCTCTTTTCCTGCAGATTTAAAGAGTGCCCCCTTGTCCTCTGTAGTGACCTAAAGTGTATAACTCTACCAAGTTCACTATATGGGCCGCTAAAGAAGTTGAACTAACAGGTTTGTAAATACTTGGTAAAGATTGTGATCCCTTTTCAAACATAGGCACCACATTGGCCTTAGATTCGCCAATCTAAGGGTACCAAAGCAAATCATTTGTCAAATCAAAAAGTCTCTAAAAATTAGAAACAATGGCTTTGAAATAACCCCTTCCTCACATCTCAGCTCCCCCCTCCCTCACATCACAGTCTCCGTTTTCTATTACAACCCCCCCCCCCCCCCTCATAACATCACAACCCCCTTTGCAATCCCAGCCCCCCTTGCAATCACAGATCCCCTTCACATCACAAACCCATCCTCAATTCACAGCCCCCACATAACATCTCCCCCCTTTTCACATGACAGCCCCCCTTGCAATCACAACCCTCCCACCTCACATCACAGCCCCCCTCACAACAATGCCCCCTTTGCAATAACATACTCCCCCCTCACATCATAGCTCCCCCAAACACAGCCCCCCCTTGCTATCACAGCCCCCTAATGAACCACAGTCCCCATTTCAGTTACAGCTCTAAGCCCTTCACAGTCCTACATTAACACAACAGGGCAGGGGGCTAGAGGCACAGCAGGGTAGACTCTTTTGTCTGTACTTGCCTGCCTGCCGCCATTGCTCCTGGCGTTAAACTCACAGCAGGTCAGAAGGCAGGAGCTGCCCAACTTTTTAACAAGCGAGTGATCGGTTGCTAGGACTGCCTCATGTCCATCATACGCTTGTTAATTTGAAAATTTGGGCAGCTCCCACCCATTGTGCAGACGTGCTGTGCCTCCCACCATCTGCCCTGCTGTGTGTTTAACCGGAGTGGCAGGCAGGTGAGTACATACAGAAGAACAGTCCACCCATGCTGCTAAGTGGTGCGGCTGCAGTCCAAACAGGACTGTCACTTAGTTTGTGTCCAGACTGTGGTCTGTCATTTGGTGACACCTGGTATAAATGTTGCTTGATCATACTAGTTTTGAGCCACTGGAGTTCTTTTATCCCCAATATGGACTCAAGCTCCTATTTTCATTTGTATACACAAAGCTATTAAATAAATGTGTCTTCTTTTTCCCCAATTCCCAATTATTTTAGAAGGCACTACACACTCAGAACTGACTTATTTACTATCAATGAATGTATGTGAAAACATGTTTGTGGTTTGTCCTAATCACTTTCGTAACCTGTCGTTCATTTTGAATTTTTGCAGCCTTGATTTCTTTTTTACATATTCAGTTACCGGTATATTCTTTGCAAATTTCAAAAATGATTTGCAGTGTGCTCACATACAGTCAATTTGAAAGATTCCCATCTCTGTTCTGTGTTCTTTGATGTCAAGTCTAAGTCTTAGAGAGCAGCCACCTAACAAAGGGATGGGGATGTTGGTGACAGTATTAACCTAATATCGCTACATGGCCATATTTGGTCAATGACATTGTCTAAAAATGGCCATGTGACCTTATTAATTTAATGATGTCACCAACATCCCTGCCCATTTGTTATGTTTGAGGGGCTTGGGACAGTGGCCTGCTGTCATGTGACCATTTCCCATGGGTTTTGTCCCGTCTAAGCTTGAGCTGAACCTTAGATCATCCTTTGTGACAATGCTCATTCCACTATACCTAAGGAAGGAGCCATGATTGCCACCCAGGCTGGACTTCAAGCATGCCTTCCTTTGTTCATGGAAGAAGAGGGTGATAAGTGGTTTAAAGAAGGAAGAAAACTTTCTTTGTGATTTCAGTTCAGCTCACAGGAAGTGACAGGAAAAGATTAAAAATATGTTTTCTGTACTTGCTGAAACTGTTTTTAGCATGAAAAATAAAAACCAAAGCAGCCACCATATCTAGGGACTTAATCTGTAATTTATATTATATTACATATTTTTTCTTGGGTTTAGATATCCTTTAACACAACACCAAATAAACAGATTACTGAAACAAGCTTAGTATCATTACAGTGGGTAGGCAAGCTTCTTCATTGCACTCTTGGCGGCATCTTTGAGCCTTAAAAAGAGAGAGAAAAAAATATTTGTAAATAACTTTAATTATTTTATTATGTTTTTGGTCAGTGCATCAATTTTCATTAATACTAAGAATGGACCTCCTGATTTACCACTTGAAGACCAGACCTTTTCTGGCACTTTTTGTTTCCCAGTTAAATAAGAGTTTTTTGCTAAGAAATTACTTATAGCCCCCACACATTATATATATATTTTTTTTTTTTTTGCAGAGACAATAGGGAATAAAATGGTGATCATTGCAATTTTTATGTCACATGGTATTGGCACATCGTTTTTTTAAATGCAATTTTTAATGAAAAAAAATACACTTTAATGAATTTTAAATAATACCAAATACAAAATACAATATATACCACAGTTTTGTTTTTTTCAATTTAATAGATGCCAGATGCTAGATATTTATCTTTATAAATATTACCCATTGCTATTATGTTTTGCTATGCGCAAACAGGCTGTTGAAGTATCAATTGTGTCTATTTGGAAATGCTTAGGTTTAGTTAACTGTATAGGAATCTGTTTCAAACTCTTAAAACTCCACTTCCTTTTTAAAATATGAATTTTTAAGCAAGAAGATATGTTTTAGAGCGATGGTTCTCAGTGGCAGTTTGCAAGATATTTTCCCAATTACCAGGATAGGACACGATTAAAGACTCCCGCAAATGTTGCAGTCCAGTTATTCCCTTAACCTGGTTGTTTTGAAATCCCTATTGCATCTAAAAATACATGTGTGGGTTTTTCATCATATCATTTTTTTTTTCACGTTGCAAACTTTAGCAAATTTCAAGTCATTTACAACAGGGTTTTAAAATGTATTAACATTTTGGATTCAGACTCTTAATTCAGACCCTCTGATCAAGCCTAGTGCCTATAAAATGGTAAACGAATGAGATATTTACAAGTTCAATATATTTTTCAATCAAAAATGTAATTAGATGACAAAGAATAAAAAATGTAGCCAACTTAAAGTATCTAAAGCCAAAACATCTTCGGATTTGGATCTATGCCCTCTATAGTGCTAGAAGGGTATTGTATACCTGTCACGTTTTAATTGAAGTCTGTGTCTCTGCTGTACACAGAAAGCTATTTTGTGTTCCCTTTTCATATTGATTTCTTTACTTTATTAATTTCTTTTTTTAAACCTAGTTTTATCCAAAACATGTTTCAACAATTTCGTTCTAGTGCTATGGGGTTGTTTATTTCATGATAATAAAATATATATGAGTTTTTTTTAGGAAAAACAAGGCTTTCTTTTGGTTTTATTGTTTTGCAAAAATGATTTTTATACTTTATGCGAACCATAAACAACATTTTAACATAAATAGGAAACACCCTTTTGTATGTTTTATTTTATGGTGATCAATATTAATTTAAAATAAAAAGGTTACTTTATATAAAAATGTTAAATTTTTGTCACTAAAATTGATATGATTCTGGTACATAGCATTTGTAAAGTTATTGACAAATTAAACAAAGGCTTTTTAAATGTTGTGCTTTTTCTAAGAAGACAAATAAAAAATTAAACAAAACCACTAAAAATGACAGCTAAGCGAAGAAAGGGAAGGAGATAATTTAAGGCGAGTGGGGTAAACTAAGAGTTATAAGGGATTACATTAAAACAGTTAAAAAAAAAAAAAGCTCTATTTTAATTTTTTTTATTTTACTGTCAGGTTGCTTTAACTGACATCATATACTCACCTCTTTGATATGCATATAAATAGAACAGAGTGATTTAAAAAAAAAAAAAAATTATATTACTCCGTATCTCGGAAACGCTTCCGAGCAAGTCCATCTTTTTACAGCAGCTATAATAAACATTGTATTTCCACGGCAACTCCAGCAAATGCGGAGGGGGGGAGCAGCCGCAGGGGTGAAGCACAGAACACGCTAAACACTGCATTTTGATGGTGTGAATCACGTCCAAAACTGGTTAAATTCACTGGTTGCTTAATAAATATTTTAAAACTACATTCAAATATGCAAATGCAGACCTTTTTATGAGCATTGCATGTGTGGGTTCTTCAAAACATTTCCGCACATTTTAAACTCTTTTTTTATTAAGAATTTCAAAAACATCACTTTTTTGACGTAGTCACCTTCCTTGGCAATGCATTATTTCTAGCGTTGTACCATCTTTTTAATGCCAGCAGCAAAATACCTCAATGTAAAAGTGCGAAAATCTTTTGAAGACCCCTCGTATATTTAAAATGGTACAGAAGTGTACTCAAACAAATTTCTCAAATGCAAGATAGTATCATAGTTCAGGAACATATATGAGGCAAGAAGTGCAAGTAGGAGTTTGCAACTGCTCTGCTAATTCAGGACTTTTAACCCAGGAAACAAAGTCTTATTTGTGGTACCTGTTGTAGAGAACACATTACTGGTAGGGATGAGCCGAACACCCCCCTGGTTCGGTTCGCACCAGAACCTTCGAACGGACCAAAAATTCATACAAACTTTAGAACTCTATTAAAGTCTATGGGACTCGAGCGTTCAAAATCAAAACTGCTAATTTTTAAAGGCTAATATGCAAGATATGCAACAGACAACACCAGCAATAAGGGGTATCTTCAGGTGTATACTGTGCTGGAGGCACACAACACCCACTAACTCCTGCAGATGCCTGTATTAGAGAACACCAGCAAAAAAAGGGTAGATACAGGTGTATCTTGCTCTTTCCCTGCACGCCGGAAAACACACTACACAAGGCCGCCTCGCTGACGGCCTTAAATAGGTGTGGGGCGTGTACTAAACCCCCTGAGCTATAATTGGCCACAGGCATCCTGGCTCTCCTCATGGCTCTCCATGCTGCCGGCACTGTGATTGGCCAAGCATGCGGGGTCACATTGCATGCTTGGCCAATCATGAGCCAGCAATGCACTTCGATGGCATAGTGCATTGTGGGCCATTCATTCCATACGAATTGGTGCGAACGGTCCACAAAGTTCTGAATTCGCCGAACAGACGAGCGGCCGATGTTCAAGTCGAACATGCATTTGAGTCGAACACCGAGCTCATCCCTAATTACAGGCAAAGTGGTAGATCCCCTATGAGATCAGAAGGAGGAACAGTGCTTACTGGTATACCAGCCTGCAAAGAGGAAGCCCCTTCAAAATACACAATGTTATCCTAATAACACCCTGGAAGGGTCAGTTGGCCCCTCCAGCCTAAAGCATCACCATGAAAGGTATACCAGTGGCTATCAGAGACCCTGCCTGCTACTCAGGTTTAGAAGTTAAGAGAGTTCTCACAGAAAAATCAAGAAACTCAGATAAAAGCCATTTCAGAAGAGGGGTACAGAAAATATAAGACCCTTGCAGTTATACAGGAATCTAACAGCGAGCGCTCAAGTCCCATAGAGCTCATCCATATACCAAATGGCAACCTGAGTTTTGTAACACCTTCAGGAAATTAAATAAAATATTGCAAATGTGATACCTATTAAATGCTCATCCCAAGTGGTTGAGTTCATAGAGCGATGGATACCCAAGAAGTATACTACCACCTTCACTCTTACTGAACAGTATTGAAAGGGTTCCCTAAGCAGACAGGGCAAAGGAAAAGTCAGCTTTGGAGACACTGCATGGGCTGTATATGGGGTTCATCCTTTCAAAATACAATTCTCAACCTCAACAAACCATGGGGTTTATTTACGAAAGCCAAATCCACTTTGCACTACAAGTGTACTTGAAAATGCAGTCGCTCTAAATCTAAGGGGTAGATCTGAAATAAGTAGAAGCTCTGCTGATTTTATCATCCAATCCTGTGCAAGCTAAAATGCTGTTTTTTATTTTCCTTGCATGTCCCCCTTGGATCTACAGCGACTTTACTTCCAAGTGCACTTTCAGTGCAAAGTGGATTTTCTTTTAGTAAATAACCCCCCCATGTTTTGGCATATCTAGATGATTATTATTATAACACATGATTTACATAGCGCCAACAGTTTGCACTTCACTTTACAATATAAATGGAGACAGTACAGATACAATAAAATACAAGAGGGTTAAGTGGGCCCTGGTCATAAGAACTTATATTCTAATAAGGTGGGGCAAGAGTACAAAAGGTAATAACTGTGAGGGATGAGCTGTTAGTTTGGTTGTTAGGTGGAGGATGGATAGGCTTCCCTGAAGAAATTTGATTTTGGTGATGGCCTAAAGGTGGCTAGAGTAGAAGATCACTGGACCGATTGAGGTAGAGAGTTCCTGAGGATGGGAAAGGCTCTGCAGAAGTCCTGGAGGTGAGCGTGGTTGGAGGAGACAAGAGAGAGCCAGAGAGCAGGAGATCTTGGGAGATGATGTTGTCATTTTCCCACCTACAGGAAGTTTATTATTCCATTTTTTAGGGTGGGTTAACAGCCAATAATTTTTTTTTTTTTTTAAATGTGCAATAGGCCTAGATGAAGCACAGCGTTCGGGCTACAGCTTTGGGTGGGGTAGGTCCTAAAGCCTCTAATTAACAATACTGAAGCAATTACAGGTTTAATCCAGCAGTTCCACCAATTGATCCCAGCAACGGCAGTAAGTCCTCTAAGGGGAGCCAGAGAAAGCTATTCAAAAGCTGAAGCCAGTATTGTGTAAGGGACCAGGGTTAACCTTACTAAACTTCAGTCAAGAATTTAATGTACAAACAGGTGCCTCTGATGTTGGTCTGGGAGTTGTCTTGTTTCAGGAAAATAAATGGGGAAGAACATTCAGAACATTCAATAGCATTTCTCATGAACCCTTGCAGAGACAGACTATTCAACAGTGAAAAGCGGCTTTCTCGCCAGAAAGGGTGCACTTTTTTTCCCAGACAGCTCTGAGCAATTACAGACCATTTTCTATTACAGTGGATGGCTTAGAACAAAGGGAACACTGCAAGGGGCACAAGATGGGTTCTGCCTCTGCTAGACATTACAGTTTATGTAGTGCACATGCTAGGGGCTCAACAAGGCAATGCTAATGGACTGTTATGGGTTCACTTTGTGTTAGTAAAATGTGCTCCTTCCCACATATCTGAGCAGAGGTGGAGGTCAGGGTACTGGCTGTCAGGATTGTGGTCTATGTTCATGCGTCACCTAAGTTTTTCACCTACACATGTTGAGGGGCACCATGGTTTGAGACTGATATGAAGTAAACAAATGTTTGGCTTTGAAGAGCTTTGGGTGGGCTAAAGCCTCCAGTCTTAGCCCTTGTACACACAGTCGGAGAATCTGTCGGAATGAGTCTTATCGGACCGTGTCGTCAGATAATCCGACTGTGTGTGGTATGCATCGGACTGATTCTGTCCAAATCTCCGTCCGACCCAATTTTCCAACATGTTGGAAATATTTCCCGACCAACTAGGCCGGACGGACCTAATCCGATCATGTGTAGAGCATTTTCATCGGATCAAGTGCCACGCATGCTCAGATCAAATTCCTACATCAAAGCTATTGGCTACTAGCCTGAATGTAGTCCCATCGTAACTAAATTACGTCATCACGTTCTGAAAGATCGGATTTCTCGCCAACTTGGCCCGACCGTGTGTATGCAACAGTTTCGGACACAATCTGTCGGACTAAATCCATAGGGGCAAAATCCGACGGATTTGGTTGGCAAAATCTCCGACCGTGTGTACAGGGGCTTAGTCTTAGCTGGCCAAGGCCCTTGAAAATACTGACATAAGGGGGTGATCCTTTTTCAAACTTTTTCTGACATGTTTATCTTTCACTAGGATGCTATACGTTGCAGTAAATACAGTTGGATAAAACAAAAACAGTTTATGCCTTAATTTCAGGCTGCAAAGCAACAATATTTGATTATTTTAAAGGGGGGGATTCTTTACTATACCCACCGTGTGTGTGTGCGTATATATATATATATATATATATATATATATATATATATATACACACACACACATACACAGTATCTCACAAAAGTGAGTACACCCCTCACATTTTCAGAAATATTTTATTACATCTTTTCATGTGACAACACTGAAGAAATGACACTTTGCTACAATATAAAGTAGTGAGTGTACAGCTTGTATAACAGTGCAAATTTGCTGTCCCCTCAAAATAACTCAACACACAGCCATTCATGTCTAAACCGCTGGCAACAAAAGTGAGTACACCCCTAAGTGAAAATGTCCAAATTGGGTTCAAAGTGTCAATATTTTCTGTGGCCACCATTCTTTTCCAGCACTGCCTTAACCCTCTTGCCAATGGAGTTCACCAGAGCTTCACAGATTGCCACTGCAGTCCACTTCCACTTCTCAATAATGATATCATGGAGCTGGTGGATGTTAGAGACCTTTCTCTCCTCCACCTTCCATTTGAGAATGCCTCACAGATGCTCAATAGGGTTTAGGTCTGGAGACATGCTTGGCCAGTCCATCACCTTTAACCACAGCTTCTTTAGCAAGGCAGTGGTCATCTTGGAGGTATATATGGGTCGTTATCATGTTGGAATACTGCCCTGCGGTCCAGTCTCTGAAGGGAGGGGATCATGCTCTGCTTCAGTATGTCACAGTACATGTTGGCATTCATGGTTCCCTCAATGAACTTTAGCTCCCCGGTACCAGCAGAGCTCATGCAGCCCCAGACCATGACACTCCCAGGACCATGCTTGACTGTAGGCAAGACACACTTGTCTTTGTATTCCTCATCTGGTTGCCACCACACACGCTTGACACCATATAAACCAAATATGTTTATCTTTGTCTCATCAGACCACAGGACATGGTTCCAGAAATCCATGTCCTTATTCTGCTTTTCTTCAGCAAACTGTTTGCGGGCTTTCTTGTGCATCATCTTTAGAAGAGGCTTCCTTCTGGGACGTCAGCCATGCAGACCAATTTGATGCAGTGAGCAGCGCATGGTCTGGGCACTGACAGGCTGTCCCCCCCCCCCCCCCCACCACCACCACCACTTCAACCTCTGCAGCAATGCTGGCAGCACTCATACATCTATTTCCCAAAGACAACCTCTGGATATGAAGCTGAACACGTGCACTCAACTTCTTTGGTCGACCATGGCGAGGCCTGTTCTGAGTGGAACCTGTCCTGTTAAACCGCTGTATGGTCTTGGTCACCATGCTGCAGCTCAGTTTTATGGTCTTGGCAATCTTCTTATAGCCTAGACCAGTGATGGCGAACCTTGGCACCCCAGATGTTTTGGAACTACATTTCCCATGATGCTCATGCACTCTGCAGTGTAGTGGAGCATCATGGGAAATGTAGTTCCAAAACATCTGGGGTGCCAAGGTTCGCCATCACTGGCCTAGACCATCTTTATGTAGATATCTAAATTGATGGTCATCAAGTTCAACAACACTCGAAGTTCCACCACTGCGCCTCAGAACAATATATCTTAAACAAGTAGAGCTGCCATTTTAAATAGTATGAAATGTGAACAGTATTTTAACCCTTATCAAATTTGAAAAGTGAGAAAAAATAGTGACGCTTAAATCACAATATTGAAATCATATATAAATACATATTATATAAATGCCCAATACAACAAAAATAAATATAGAAAAGAATTTTGATAAAATATTATCACCCTGTGACAATTGAAAAATAAATAAATTTTACAATGAAAAGTCCATAAAAATAATCCAGTAAATGATTTTAGTGTAATATCATCTTATTCATCCACCACAACAGTGTGCAAGTAATATCGCTCCCTTCAGAAAACGCACTCACCAGATTAATATGCCTTAGCCCTTGTACACACAGTCGGAGATTCCGTCGGAATGTGTCCGATCGGAGCGTTTTGTCAGATATTCCGACTGTGTGTGGTCTGCATCGGACTGTTTCCGTCGGAATATCCGTCGGACCAACTTTTCCAACTTGACGGAAATATTTTCCGACTAAATTCTCCGATCGGACATACTCCGATCATGTGTAGAGAATTCCGATCGGACAAAGTGCCACGCATGCTCAGATCAAATTCCTACACCAAAGCTATTGGCTACTAGCGTGAACATAGTCCCGTCGTAACGAATTAACGTCATCACGTCGGATTTTCCGACAACTTTGTCCGACCGTGTGTATAAACAGTTTCGGACAAAATCCGACGGATTTGGTTGTCGGAATCTCCGACTGTGTGTACAAGGGCTTACACTTTCATACTTGGTTCAAACGCTTTTAAACCACATAGAAAGGGTTAAGAAAATATCCGCTATCCCGCCGTGTATATAAGGGTTCTCTCCACTTGTAAATAATAAAAGGTGCTCAAATAGTGTAATAACGTATGAATCAGTTTAATAAAACACTCTAAAATCTTCAACCTTTACACTCACATTTTAATAAATTCAAAACAAGCATAAATATCACAGCAAGTCTTCATAAAAATTCTAAAGTGGTGAATTGTGGTCACGGCGGACCCGAGGTGAGCATCTGCACACCTCTATGAGAATGTTTGACCATTCCTCCAGAAGTGCATATGTGAGGTCAGGCACTGATGTTGGATGAGAAATCCCATTAAGGACCTTGCTTTGTGCACTGGTGCCCAGTCATGTTGGAAATGTTGGAACACAAAGGAATACTTTTGACAATAAAGTATGTGTATATACAGTGTGTGTATATATATATATATATATATATATATATATATATATATTAGAAACAGAGTATATACACCTAGAAAACACAACCACAAAAAAAGTACCCCCAAAATAAAAATACCTGTAATAGAAATCAAACTGTTAGCCAGAAAATGGCCATGGGTTAATATGATTTTTCCCTATAAAATAAGTAACCCTTGTAACTGGTGCTTAAAAATGTAATACTCACCGGATTGACGCAGTACGTTACAACCCGCATGTGAAAGCTGTTTGTGTTGTCCAGTCTTCGACTGAATGCAGTGATGCTCCAATATTGCTTATTAGGTATATAGAACAGTAATTGCTGCTCAACAGGCTCACCCAGATACTTGTAATTGATCTGACATGGCAATTTGAATTAACATGACTAATGTTTATAGATTCTTTTGACAATTTTATATAACTCAGTAAGGTCCATGTTTTATGTTCTGTAAGCCAAGATTCTGCCCAAAGTGTTGGTTCACCACAAAAAAAAAAAGATTTATCATATGTAATTGTCAACTTTTTATTGAGATGTGTTTTATTTCCCACACTTTTCAGATTTAAGCTGGTCATTTATTGTTTGCATTTTGTTCCTGATGAACCCGCCAAAATTCACTTAAAGAATTACCGTAGGTATAATATTTTTGGTCAAATAACCAAATTAAATAAGCAATCTATCCATGTTTAATAGCATGGAGGGGGTTTTTTGTACACCATAGCCAGTCTTACTTTGGTCAAGAGAAACATTTTCACCAGTTTTCCATTGTATTTGTTGGTTGTAGATAAAGCATAGTCCAATCTTCTCCAACAGAGAAGATACAGTGCCTTGCGAAAGTATTCGGCCCCCTTGAACTTTTCAACCTTTTGCCACATTTTAGACTTCAAACATAAAGATATAAAATTTTTATTTTTTGTGAAGAATCACCAACAAGTGGGACACAATTGTGAAGTGGAACGAAATCTATTGGATTTTTGAAACTTTTTTAACTAATAAAAAAATGAAAAGTGGGGCGTGCAAAATTATTCGGCCCCCTTGCGTTAATACTTTGTAGAGCCACCTTTTGCTGCGATTACAGCTGCAAGTCGCTTGGGGTATGTCTCTATCAGTTTTGCACATCGAGAGACTGAAATTCTTGCCCATTCTTCCTTGCAAAACAGCTCGAGCTCAGTGAGGTTGGATGGAGAGCGTTTGTGAACAGCAGTTTTCAGCTCTTTCCACAGATTCTCGATTGGATTCAGGTCTGGACTTTGACTTGGCCATTCTAACACCTGGATACGTTTATTTGTGAACCATTCCTTTGTAGATTTTGCTGTATGTTTGGGATCATTGTCTTGTTGGAAGATAAATCTCCGTCCCAGTTTCAGGTCTTTTGCAGACTCCAACAGGTTTTCATCCAGAATGGTCCTGTATTTGGCTGCATCCATCTTCCCCTCAATTTTAACCATCTTCCCTGTCCCTGCTGAAGAAAAGCAGGCCCAAACCATGATGCTGCCACCACCATGTTTGACAGTGGGGATGGTGTGTTGAGGGTGATGAGCTGTGTTGCTTTTACGCCAAACATATCATTTTGCATTGTGGGCAAAAAGTTCGATTTTGGTTTCATCTGACCAAGGCACCTTCTTCCACATGTTTGGTGTGTCTCCCAGGTGGCTTGTGGCAAACTTTAGACGAGACTTTTTATGGATATCTTTGAGAAATGGCTTTCTTCTTGCCACTCTTCCATAAAGGCCAGATTTGTGCAGTGTACGACTGATTGTTGTCCTATGGACAGACTCTCCAACCTCAGCTGTAGTTCTCTGCAGTTCATCCAGAGTGATCATGGGCCTCTTGGCTGCATCTCTGATCAGTCTTCTCCTTGTCTGAGCTGAAAGTTTAGAGGGATGGCCAGGTCTTGGTAGATTTGCAGTGGTCTGATACTCCTTCCATTTCAAAATGATCGCTTGCACAGTGCTCCTTGGGATGTTTAAAGCTTGGGAAATCTTTTTGTATCCAAATCCGGCTTTAAACTTCTCTACAACAGTATTACGGATCTGCCTGGTGTCTTCCTTGGTCTTCATGATGCTCTCTGCGCTTTCAATAGAACCCTGAGATTATCACAGAGCAGGTGCATTTATACAGAGACTTGATTACACACAGGTGGATTCTATTTATCACCATCAGTCATTTAGGACAACATTGGATCATTCAGAGATCCTCGCTGAACTACTGGAGTGAGTTTGCTGCACTGAAAGTAAAGGGGCCGAATAATTTTGCATGCAACACTTTTCAGTTTTTTATTTGCTAAAAAAGTTTAAATTATCCAATAGATTGCGTTCCACTTCACAATTGTGTCCCACTTGTTGGTGATTCTTCACAAAAAATTGTAATTTTATATCTTTATGTTTGAAGCCTGAAATGTGGCAAAAGGTTGAAAAGTTCAAGGGGGCCGAATACTTTAGCAAGGCACTGTACTTTCTGACAACCAAAGGCAATTACATACTTCCTGGATCAACGCTGTACAATGTTAATCCTTCCGAGTAAAATCAGCTGTTTATTTGTTTACCTGGAAGTTCTCCACATTTCCACAGCTCTTACGGTAAAAAATCCTTAAATATGTAAAGGTTCAACCTTCTTTTCACCAAAAAATGCCCCTGTATCTATTGCAGTGATCCTTAGTTGTAAACTTTACACTTAGTTTACTACATGGACATCTAATATAAAGTGGTAGTTAACCCCCCCCCTTGCCCAAGTTGACCTGAATTTAAAAGGTGTTAAATCTTAAAATGTATGTTACAGGGCACATCTAGAAATGTTCCCAGTGCTAAAGGAGTACCTTGAAAAATGTGCCTTGAATTCTTCTTGAAATATAGCAGCGTACTTTCTAGTGCATTAGTGAAGGTGCCTATACACTCTTGTGCCTGCAGTCTGATAGCTGTATATTTGCAGTGTGAATCTAAGACACCGTTGCTCTGACTGGTATTCCCACAAGATCTGAAGTGAGATTTGATGGCACTCTGCCTGCTCCCTGTTCTGTTTGTTTAAGAAGAGAGATAGCAAAGCCCTGCCCCTACCAACAGAGGCACAAAGCTGCCTTTTTTGGTACATCTTCCAGTTCATGTCTTCTTCAATTTTGTTTTTCTCTTACGTTTATTGAAGGACACAGCAAAAATGTTGACTGTAGGGTTATAGCGTCGCCTTCAGGAGTAGGACACTAGGCAGATAACAACAGGTAGCTGAGTTTCTTTGTTCCCTTCTGGGGGATCGTTTGTGGTTTGAGTGTTTTGGTTCTGGTTACCCACCCCTTGATGGTCACTGCTTTGGGACATTACTATAGTCAAGATTCTTCCTAGGCTGTGTCCTTCCATGTATGTAAGAGAAAATTCTATGTTTTTCTTTATACTCACCACAACATCCCTTTCTCTGAGGTCATTGAAGGACACAGCTCCCACCCCTCTGAGGCTGTTTTCTGTAAGGCTTTGTTACTAAATGAGCTGCCTGTAGCAGATGGGGGGTTTGACCATTAGTAAGGGTTGCCCATAGGTGGTGCTCTTTGTTTTTTTTTATTTACCTAGTGTCCTACTCCTGAATGTGGTTCAATAACACTACGGTCAAGATTCTTTCCAGGCTGTGCCCTTCAATGAACTCAGAGAAAAAAAAATTTACAGTGAAAAATATCATGTTTTTTAAAGGAGAATACCCTCAGCTAAGTTAATATTTCCTCATATACAATATTGTCAGGGCCTGTACCTGAACCTGGGACCTCTGCTGTGTCTGGCAGTGACTCTTCTCTCTGAGTCACTTGAAATGCCGGATGGCTTTCTGCCTGATTACTTAGACAAATTTGGCTTATCTCTTGTTTCTCATGAACCTTGAACTCCTTGCACCTCCCATGATCTTCCTGATTTAAGCCATGTCTCTGCACTTCCTGTTTGTCAGATTATTGTGCTCTTTCCAGCCAGCTTGCTCTTCTCGATCCTGCTGCCATCTTTATTTTCACTACCACTTGTTACTGACCTTTGGCTTGTTCTTTTACTACACTTCTGCTTGAGCTTTTTGGCCAGGCTTTGAGAGACAGGTAAATGGCCAACACCTATAGCAAGGTCTTATTTAAAGGAGAACTAAAGTTTCACTATTGTCAGCTGCAAGAAAGCAGATTTTTTTTTATTGCAGAAGAGAAATGCAATGTCTCATTTGCAATAAAATACACTTACCTGCCTGTTTGCAGCATCCCTTGGCTTGTAAACTGAGCTGGGCATGCACAGCTTACAACGTCCGTCCCAGACCCTGTGCACCAGAATGATGACCTTGTACACATGCCAGGAGTGATGTCACCCTGTGCTGGCCAATGAAGATGCCTGAAAAACAGCTAACAGGCAAAGAGGCCAGTATAAACTGCCTTTAGTTCCAATTTAAGTTTGCTCAAATCTGCACAGTTTACTTTTATCTACAGATGACCGTTACATGCATGGGTAAATGGGAACTAACCCTTTAGAGGTATCAGTAATAATGTCTACTATAGAGATTCAGAGGGAATGCAGGTGGCAGCTTTGTATTGCAGTAGAGGTTGGTCGATGACAGACATATGTGTGTTTCTAGACAAACGTGTGAGAAATTTCCCAGGCTTTATAAATTACATCCTTCCCCAACTCATCCATGTAATTTTATCATCCAATTTGGATATCGGATATTAGAATATTAAGGGCCCATTCACCATATTAATCCTCTGTGTCAGATGGGGCTACATGTTTATCTTATGAAAAACTAGCCTTTAATTACAAATGTAAGTAGACTTCTCGTTTCTAATTGCTTAATAAAATGCAGTAAATCTGTGGCACACACCCTCCGCTCTGGATGACACTCAAATCTACACATCTTACTCCAGTCAGTCAGCAAGGATAAACACGTTATTGCTGCTGTCAGGCCGGTGTAAATATAATGACGAGGATTGTAAATCATTTTATTAGCCAGTTTTCATCGATGTTACAATTTATATGATGCTAAAATAATTTAATGCCCCTGGCGAATACCCTTCTCTATTTAAAACTGATATTTCACCGCCTGATCTATCAAATTGAGTGACCTGACATCTTATAATATCCCTTGGAGGCTGATCAGCAGTGCTTCCCTATGGTATTCTATACCTCCCTATAACTGCAAGTCAGAAGGAATAATCTAATGATGTAGCAGCCAGTGGGTAGAACCATAATCCATTGTCCTTTGACTGTTTGGGTCTTTGTTTACCTTCTCTGCTAAAAAGAAGAATACATTCAGCTCTTTTAGCATTTCCTCATAGCTGAGCTTCCCCTATGTTCTTTATTATACTATGATTATTATGATTATTCTTTTTGGGTAATGCTGAACTCAAAGCAAACAACTGGATAACCAAATCAAAATACATATAAGGAGCAGTTTTACCAGTCAAAGAATTTTGTGTTTCTGTGCATTCTCAACAGCCTTGTCTTGAAAGGCTGGAGACCTGATTATTCTCTACTGAAGTTCAATAGGAGCTTTGGGCAGTTATAAAAAAAATACTGTATCTGATGGCTTTTAATAAACACCCGAGGTAGTTCTTCCCTGATCTTCAGGTCCCCGGCACCGTCATCTTGCTTGGGGGAAGCCAGCTGTAACTTCCTGGTGTTTTACAGCCAGCTTTTCCATGCACATACGCAAGGTGCGCTTCCCCTTTTACAGTGATCCCATAGTCTCATGTGATGTGTCTCAGGACATTGTGGGCTGGGAGGACTTTGTGGAGCAGGAGCAGGTACCTGTCAGAAATACCTTCTCCCAGAAGAAAAACCCTCCAAAAATGGTAGAGGGGAGAAGGAGGATGAATGGATCTTCCCTTTTCATGTGAAGTCCACTTCAAATAATACTCAGGTGAGGGCAGCACTGGATTCCTGGGCTGGTCTGGTATTGGTTATCGCCTCTCCCAAATTCAGGTGTCCCAAATCAGACCCTGTAATGACCAATTGAGAAATGCATGCCTGCATAGTTTCCCTATAAATTTTAAGCAGCCTATAGGGAGACGCAGACAGGGTCAAGGCGCAGACACCATGGCTCTTTCCTGAGTGGTTTTGTCATGAGTGATGCACAGTTTTACCGCCGCAGTTTAACGAATGCAGGATAACTAAAACTGGATGAAGGTACAACATGAACTCTGCTCCACTCTAAAAGACATATAAGAAAAAAGCAGGAAGATAATCCAAAGAATATTCTTCAAAGAGGATAAGCCGGATGAAACTAACTTTCTTTATTGAATATCCACATTATAGATTTAGAAAAATATATTAAATACACCCACCTCCAACACATATAGTTAAAATTAAGTCAAAGGTCTTAATGGGACACAGGTAGCCACCACAGCCAATCATATACAACTCTCATCCACCCCACACAGTAGATTCTACTCAAAACAGTCTCATAATCTGAATGTATAATTATCAAAAAAATGCTGATTCAAAAACGATAAATATATAAGATGAAAAAATATCAGAAATGTATCTGTGTTGAGAGTTTGTTTCATTGCTCCGATTGAATAAAGTGCATATGCATTATGTAGTGTTGTCAGTTTTCACTTGAAAGTAGAGACAACAAGATGAAATTAATTGCTTATAGGGTCTTATTACACTACATAAGGCATATGCACTTTATTCACATTTTATTTTAATATGAAGTCAGATTCCCACTCTCTATCCACTAACTTGCTCCTTCTTGTCTTCCTTCTCACATCCGTGTTTTCTATCCTCAAATTATCCTTCCTCTACCCCTCCTCTCTACCCTGCAGTATGTACATATAACCCTCACTCCTACCCTCTCCCTATACTGCACCCATCATCTCCTGCATTTGCTGCACCCACATGCTGGCATAAACACCAGGGCCGTTAGACACGTGCACTCATGCACATCCCACTCCCGTCTTGCCTTCCTCACCCTCCTTCTCCTAGTCTCAGGTGACATTTCTCCTAATCCGAAAAAGAACAAAAAACATTTGGATAATTTATATTATGCCGTAATTAAAATATTACATTTATTAACCATTATTATAGTTTTTGTTATTATTGTTATTATATAAATAAATAATAATAATAATAAAATGTATAATAAGATAGAAACATTTTAACAGATCTAAAAAACTGGAATTCCAAGCAGTTTTCGTGGTTTGGCAGGGCCACCATCCTGAAAATGATGGTTCTGCCAAGACTTTTATACCTATTCCACACACTACCCATAGAACTACCAGAGTCTTTCTTTAAAAAAAAATAGCCTCAATTCAAAGACATTTCCTATAGGTTAAAAAACAATAGCGGGTACAACTTGGTCTTCTACAACTTCCTAAAACAAAAGGAAGAATAGGCCTTCCTGACTTTAGTAAGTACTATTTTGCGACCCATTTATCTAGAATAATAGATTGGCATTGCCACGATCATTACAAGGACTGGGTTATACTTGAAAAATCCTGTTCAAAACTTGCCATACAATACCTACCTTGGACTAATCCTGGTCAATATCCTCTTAACATTAAAGGACACCCCTTGATACACACAACTCTGAAGATATTCCATAAAATAGCAGCCAAGCTTAAACTGTCTTCTACGCCCAGTCCCTTATCCTCATTAGCAAATAATCCCGACTTCCCACCTGGACTTGACAACAAAAACCTTCTCAAAGACAATACCAATAAACCTCTTCTAGCTTACCATTGCCTACAAAACAATAATTTAAAATCATATACAGAAGTACAACACGAACTAGGCACAAAACCCATAAATTTCTGGATCTACCTACAAATCCACATCCACTTTACACTAAACAACGAAAATAAGACTATATAATTAGATCTCTTACTAATTTTGAACATATTTGCCTCAACCAAACCCCAATAAAAAAAGATCACGTTTCTTATGTATAACTGGCTATCACAGCCAACGTCAGATCTCCCGGATAAATACAAAAAAAAGTGGGAGGATGACCTAAATATGCAATTCTCAGATCTATAATGGGAAAAATACAGTGTGTTTACCCATAAATGCTCCCTAAGCACACGTATGCAAAAAATATCATATAAAATCCACACTTAGGGGTATATCACAAACGTTAAAAATGGTCTCCCGGAGAATCGGACGTTTGCTGGAGATGCAATAAAGGAAGGAGCTCCTTCCTTCATTGATGGTGGAACTACGCTCTCATCCAAACCTTCTGGTCCAAGGTTAAAAAGTGGATAGTTCACATCACGGGCACTCAGATAGAACTAAATGCAGCCTGTTGCTTACTACATATTAACAAACCTTTTTACCGAAAATACAAAAGCTCTCTTACAAGACACCTGCTCAATGCCGCCAAAGCATTAATCCCAGTCAATTGGAAATCCAAAAATATCCCAACAATCAATGACTGGCTTACAAAAATGAATTCAATTTATGAAATGGAGGAAAAAATTACCATTATAAGAGAAAACACATCTCAGTTTCAACAAAGGTGGAAACTAATTCTCTTTATGGAATCACCTTCCAATGTCTCACCCATTCCATTTTAACTATATACAAAATACTCCTTTTATGTACATGTGTATGTATACGTGTGTTATGGGTATGAATGCACATGTGTAATTTTGTCTAGTATACAAATGTATTTGCCCTTAAATACCTGATATGCATTCCCATTCACTAAAATTAATAATTAACTCCCTTTTCCCTGCAATTGATGGTCTTCATGTTTAACAAAAATAATTTTATTTCATTCATTATTCCTACGTGAATAATATTTGTTTATTTACAGTCGCATTACTTATATGTAAAAATAAATTTTACAAACCTCATTGCCATATTTCATTTACCTGTTTACTGTTACACACCTATGTTATAACATTTTATTTCTTGTTAAGTGCTTAAATTTTGGGTATTTGCAATACCCACCTTACTTTGTACTCTATTACCTCTTTTTTTTCTATAGTTACAATAAACGTTATTGTGAAAAAAAAAAATTGTAACACACTCGCGCTAGGGGAAAAATAAATGTGTAGCATAATTATAGTTATAAACTATTAAATTGTTGGTGTTCGAATTTCCTTTCAAATTTGGCTGTTAGTGAATGTGAAACGAATACGAATTTATCCCAAGTTACGAATTAAGCCCCATACACACTATCAGATTTTCTGCTGATTTTTTTTTCCTTCAGATTTACCAAAACCATGTTGGTAAACCTGCCTGATTGCATACAAATTGAAACTCCTAAGGTTTGACCTCATATTATATGGTTTTGGTAAATCTGAAGAAAAAAATCTGCAGAAAATCTGATCGTGTGTATGGGGCTTTATTCAAAAATAATGAATGCCACATCTAAACGAATGGAATGTAACAAATTAATATTAATAATAGTAATAAAAACTATCATTAGAGTTATAGACTCAATATTTTAATTATAAATCAAATAAAATTTTCAGATTTTTGTTCTTTTGAGTTTTCAGGTTTTTGTTCTTATGTTTGGATTTTTGGATCTTTAATGTATAAATACCACAACACAGTATATAACAGTAGGAGATACTGGTGGTTTTATTTAATATGATTTAAATTAGTTTCTCAACTTAGAAAATGGGGAAAAAATCATGGAGAAAAAGGATGACATAAAAAAAGGAAGGGGTAGGGGGAACAAAAAATATAAAAAAACATTTTAAAAAACATGCATAATTTACAAACATATCCAGTTTATCCAAAATAAAAAATATAAGGCAAAAACAAAAATAATTAACAATTTATATATTTTTGGCATCGAGTCTAGAAAAATCTTTTTTTACCATAAATCCAGTGACTTGAAGCAATCTTATGTCAAAATCACTTCTTTGTGATTCATGGACCCTACCTAAGGCAAAAAGATGAGTTAAGGTTGTTTTACATGCTAAATAATCATGTATCATGCAATAATAGATCTTACATTTCTTGGAACTTATCCCAAGATTAAGACATGAATTTTGAATTGGCATTTTGTTTTTTCAACATAAAACATTCACAATTTGCAAGGTATAATGCCTTCTATGTTGTAGTAAACAATGTGTGCCAAGGCAATAAACTGCCCATTCGGTAGAGCCCTACTTTTATGTATGGTACATAGGACATGTGCCTCATCTGTATGTTTCCTTAATCTTACAATAATTGACAGATGTACATAGTCACTTTGTGTAGTTTTATATCTCAAAGTAGGAGTGCAACGAGAAGTAAGCACTAGGCTAAATGACACCACTTTAGAAATAAGATTATACTTTTGCCACCCAAAGCCACAGGCATGAACTATTTTAATTGTGTATGTTGGCAGGAAAACTAGTAATATTAATCCTAGTTGTTTTATCTAGTAATCTGCCCTTGACTTTACTTTGTCTATCTGTATCAGATAATACAACACATTTATATGCTTTTATGAGATGTTTATGTTTAAAGCCTTATTAACTGAGGCGGGGTGGTGTTTCCAAATCCCCACATTGCTAAGTAGTAGAGCTGTGATTAGTTAATGTTGGTAAAATTCAGGATGTGGTTGGCATGCTTGTAGTTTAGGCTTACTGAAACAACTGTAAACTCAAATGTTTAGGTGTTGTGCCATTGATGCATGCCATAGAAACATTTGTAAATGGGAGGATTTAGTAAAATGACCACGTCCATGTGGGGTTGCCAGAAATATTTCTGCACCCAGGCGTCTGTAACCCTAGGATCAACCCTGGCTGTAATGTACTGCTAACTATGTGCCGAGGGCATTCCTGCACCCGGCACAAGCTGGCAGACCACCAGCCTTTCATTTCCCTTCCCTGTCAGTGCTTCACTCCCCCTACGAAGGCACTTTGTAGTCTCGGCACGGCAGCGTGACGCCACTCACGGGTGGGAGGACTCGCAGAGAGCTGCTGCCGGAGCTGTGACCTAGAGGAGTCGGGGAGCCTGAGGAACCAACAAAGCAGAGTGTATCGAACGGCACAAGTAAGCAGATAATCATAGGCATGATGCCATCTGCAGAGTAATAATTAAACTGTCTGGATTGGTGGAGGGGGCTGAGGGTAGGCTAATTAGCGATGCTATTTCATTTCTGTAATATGCAGCATGGGGATATTAATGTACTCTCACTAATGCAGTAGTGACTAAACCCCTTGTGCTGCATTAGTGGTACCAGTGTCAGGGTTACCCTGACAGGTACCAGTGTCAGGGTTACTCTGACACTGGTGCCACTAATGCAGTACAAAAGGGGTAATTTACTGCTAGTCAGTCAGTCAGTCTGCTGGTCAGTCACTAATGCATCAGTGATCAGTGGCAGTACATTAACCCCCCGTACTGCATATTACAAATAAAATACCATTGGTAATTAACCACTTGAAAAGACAATCCATCACAGTACATATACTGCTTGTCAGAAACCATGAAATCACTTGTTTAATAATAAAAGTAAAAAGAACAAACTTAGTCAAAACATAGCCGAAGTTCAGTAACCGGAACGGATAGTCAGCCAAGCCAGAAGTCGGGAATCAACGTAATGAAACAGCAAGCAGGATCTGGAGCCAGAAGGGATGTCAGCAAAGCAAGTCTTTAAACAGGAACACAGGAGAATGTCTCTGTGATGTTGACCAGGCAGAGATCCTCTGAACTGAACAGCTCAAGTAGGCAGGACTGATGAGCAGGATATCATCAACAGCTGAGTATCTGTGGAGAGAGATGGGAGCTGGCAATTAGCCAACAGCTGAGCGGCCAGCTCAGAGAAGGAAGGGCTGAACCAAGCCCTGACACTGCTACAGGGTGGCAGCTACAGGTGTACGACGTTGCCTGTTTCAGTTTTGGGCGCATGCTTCCACCGATATACTCCCCTATGATTTGACGCAGCAGGAGACTGTCAGCAGATCCTAGCCAATGATTCATGGCTGGGACCTGCTGATCGGCTGTGTCAAATCACAGCCTAGAGCCCTGTGCTGATAATCAATACAGGGCTCTTTACAGAGGGAATAATCAATCTTTTTTATTTTCTGGAAAAAGAACAAATCGATCTTCAGTAAAAAGCAGCACACACAGGAAACATAGTTGATTTGGACTGACACTGACTCTTTCTTTACACCCGGGGGGGGGGGGGGGGGGGCGCAGTTTGTCATCTTTGCCCTGGGCACCGAATTACCTTGTCCCGGCACTGAACTGAGGCATTCTCCCAGAAAAGCTGCTTTGAAATCCTGAGGCACTGTCCAATGACAGAATTAAAATATGCGCTATCTGTAAAATTATATTGCCCACCACCGGTTTTCTGTAAAGAGAAGTAAAAGAAGTAAAAAGATTTAAAAAAATCGCACATCTTCAATTGATAGTATCCAAAATATATGTTTCTGTGCTGTGCTCAATGATAATGTGAATTTCAAGTTCACCTGGTCCACAAACAAACAACTGTGGTATACTGTACCTTTTTATAAAAGGAGGCTTTCAATTAATATCCCCAGAGGCCCCAGTGAGCTCCGCCTCCAACGCCATGTGTGTGTGTGTGACAAGGTAAGCGAACGTGGGTAACGCTCGTCGCCAAATGGGGGCACACATGCACAGGTGCCCCCAAGTCGCACATGCTGACATTCCACGCAATAGTGAGCTGATGTCGCAACAATGGAGAAAAAAATAAATAACCAAAATACTCTGTTGGTATAGTACTAACTGATATACATATATTTTTTTCTTAGCTGACATACGGGACACACACTTTATCACATTGTCTTTGTCCTATTTTATTTCTATATATATATTTTCATTATCATTTTTTTTCTCTATTGTCTCTCCAATTCCTAGCTTATACTATTTTTTAACCAGCTTGGTTCATGCATTTACAAATTCCTATTATATACTACTTTATTTCTATGCTGGCATGGCAGCACCTATTGATACATATGCATTTATGTTTCAGTTGATATTACTAATGGATACTGGGAGATCTTTGGTGACACATTCCCCCATCCCAGCCATGTCTGCCCCCAGTTTGTGCTCTGTTGGGTTTGCTTTTCCTATGCCTCCTCAGCTTCCGAGCCAGACGCTCATTACTGCCGCCTCTGGGTATCAAGCAATTGGTAGTCTGATCCAGCCTTCGGTGAGTATAGAGCCATGCGTTTTTGGATCCTCTTGACTAATTGTCATGATACCATATCTGTGTTGATACTTATTTGGTTAATTATACTCCCTACAGATGTACTACACAAACATCTACCCCTGATGAAATGAGCATGGTCTTGCGAAACTTTAATGTAATGACATTTTCTACTGTATGTATCATTTCAGTGGCTTGGCTATGATTCATGTTTATGTTTGCATGACTATTTTAATACATTTTGAGAGTGCATTTACTCTGTCAACTGTTGGCTAAACGCATTCACCTCATTTAAACTCCTGGGGAAATTTTCTGTTTTGTGTTGCATATATTGGAATGGAGGTGGTTTGTGGGTGACAACAGACATATTCCTTTTTGTATGAAAAAGACTGACAATTTTGAAAAAAAAAACTAAAACATACCCAATAAAAAAAATGTAAAAAATCAAATTTCTTCATCAGTTTAGGCCAATATGTTTTCTGCTACATATTTTTAGTAAAAAAATACCAATAAGCGTATATTGATTTATTTGCGTAAAATGTATAATGTTTACAAACTATGGGATATATATATATATATTAGTAATGGTGGCTGTCATTGACTTATAGCAGGACTGTGATATTGCATTCTGACACTTTTGACACTTTTGGGGACCAGTGACACTAATACAGTTATCAATGCTAAAAAATATGCACTGTCACTGTACTAATGACTCTAGCTTGGACGGGGTTAACATCAGGAGTTTTCGATGGGTTAACTGTGTGCCTAACCAGTGTTTTACTACATTGGGAGGTTATGATTTTACTAGGGGAAGAGATTAAATGCATTTGCTACTTTGCAGGAACACAAATTTCATCTCTTCCCTCCTGTCAGAATGGCGATCTGCCTTGTTTACATAGGCAGACCGCCGTTCTGTCCGTTTGAATGATGATCGCCGGGTGCTGGCAGACATAGAGTGCATGGTACCCACCAAGTGGCTCCTGCTGTGTGTAATCTCAGAGGAAGTGAGCCGCCACCATCGCACATGTGTGCCCCTTACCCAGAAATGTCAGATCACGTATACATATATATATATATATATATATATATATATGTATATATATATATATATATATATATATATATATATATATATATATATATATATATATATATATATATATGTGTGTGTGTGTGTGATCCGCCACAGAGGTGTCGTCCTGCAGCAGTAAAACTACTATATGGTGGACCTTAAGTGGTTGATAAAGAAGATTTTATGACCGTGGAACACCTGATTGCCAACCTTTTTTAGTCAGATACTATTTAACAGTTCATGCCACTGTGGTCGGGGCACAGGTGCTGCTCTTTTGATAGTATGATAAGTTGGATGGGTTGAAGCACTGCACTATTGTACTACAGGTTCACATATGGTGGTGCTAATGTGGTTCCCATTGCAGTTCCCTGTACCTGAAAGTAATATGCCCAAAAAATATATTAAGTGTTAAAAAAAAAAACTATGCTATAGCTGAAAAATCATTTGCACTTTACTAGATATCCAAGTTATACTTTTGTAAATGATTGACTGCATATTTTATCAACTAGCACAGTAGCAGTCATTTCAAGTATGTGGAGCAGTGTATACAGTACATTTTTCAGGATACATTTTCTATCACTTATTGTTTGAAGAGCCACTTGGTTTTTGAGACTACCATATATGTGTTTTCCAAGCAGGAGAATAAAAGAGGAAGTAAACCACTACCTTTTTTTCTGACCTGCAAAATAAAGGCATAACATGCTAGTATGCATCACATACTAGCACACTATGTGAACTTTACCTGCAAACGAAGCTCTCCACTGATGCATTGTCACTGCTGGAGGCCGCATCCATTTTCACCCATCTTCCTTCAGCAGACACCAGCCGTGTGACTGGCCAGAGACGCATGAAATCACGCCCGCGCAAACAACATATTTGGGGGACACACACTAAAAGATGCATTAAAGATGGTGCAGCCATAAGACCATAAAACAGAACAAAATATTACAGCGAAACAGGCAAAAAAAGACACGCGCATGTGCACGGGAGCCACTGGTCACGGCAGAGGGGTCTGAAGAAACAGCACGGGTGGCCATTCCTTCAGAGCGCATGTGTTGATGATGTCATCGGCTGCATATACAGTAAGTATATCCTTAACGGTGTGCATTTAGGAGATATTTACACTGCCTATAGGTAAGCCTTGTTATAGGCTTACCTATAGGTACAAATAATCATTGAAGTTTACAACCACTTTAAGGGAAAATGAAACATAAATATATAACATTGCTGGTTCTGAACAGTCACATAACTTCTATTATTTTGGTCTTAATTGTATAATTCTATATTTGTAAGCTCCTTTTATTGAGTTTAATGATAAGTGTTCTAACATATATTATATATTGGACATCTCCTTTAGTTGGGGAGATCCATATGTATGCATTTTATAACTTTATGTGAAAATAATAAGGTGATCTTATTTTTCCTGGAAGACACTTCAACTAAATGTCTTTATTATTATTTTCTTCACCTAGTATTGTTGTGAGTGATAGGGAGTTGTAATCTGAAATAATTTTCTTTATTATTCATATAGGTGTATGCCCGTTTATCAATCGCCAATTAGTTTTGCACTACTGTACGTACCTGCCCTAAGTTCAGCGTTAACGTATGCATTCATTACATTAAGAGATTTAGGAAGTACTGTACTGGCACCATTTCTAGATTCCACTGCCTAATATCTAATCAGCAGTTTTAATTGTAGGCATGTTTGGTTCATCTCAGTTGACACATTTCTTTGTATGTTAAAAAGCAGCATCAGATGGGCATTGTCCTGAGCTTAATTAGACATTTTCATGATGTCTGCAAGCCTTTGTACGCAATAGTAGCTTAAAATCTAATGATTATAAGCTTTTCTGCCTTATGCCTTATACACACGATCAAACAATCCGGTGGAAAAGTCAGACGGACAATCCGCCCGTGTGTAGGCTCTTTTTTACCCAAAAGTCCAGCGGACTAAGAAAGTATTTTTGCACTCCAATCTGTCCGCCGCATTTCGTCGGACAGTACGGCCGTGTGTGCCAGTCCGCCATACTTTTGAAATGAACAGACTTTTCCCACCCGGAGAAAAGTCCACTCATTTTGAGCGCATCTCCAGGTAGCCAGGGCCAGCGAAGGAGGCGTCGCTGGCCCCGTCACCTGGTATGGACTTAAAGGGGAATCCCTACGCCGAAAAATCGGCGTGGGGGTCCCCCCTTAGGTCCATATCAGACCCTTATCCTAGCACGCTACCCGGCCGGCCAGGAAAGGGGGTGGGGACGAGCGAGCGCCCCCCCCCCCTCCTGAGCCGTACCAGGCCGCGTGCCCTCAACATGGGGGGGTGCCTTGGGGAAGGGGGGACACGCGCCCCCCCCACCCCAAAGCACCTTGTCCCCATGTTGATGAGGACAAGGGCCTCTTCCCAACAACCCTGGCCGTTGGTTGTCGGGGTCTGTGGGCGGGGGGCTTATCGGAATCTGTGAGCCCCCTTTAATAAGGGGGCCCCCGGATCCCGGCTCCCCAACCTATGTTAATGAGTATGGGGTACAATGTACCCCTACCCATTCACCTGTGAAAAAAAGTAAAAAAAAACACAAAACACGAGGGTTAAAATTGTTTATTGCACAGCTCCGGGGGGTCTTCTTCCCTCTTCGGGGGTCTTCTTGCCGGACTCCTCCACTATCTTCTGCTCTTTTGCTAGCTCTTTCACTAGCGGAGGAGCCCGGCTTTCTTTTTCGCCACCGCCCTCTTCTTCTGACTTCGGAGGTCTTGTCCCCCTCTTCGTTTCTTCTTGCCGGGCCACCGCACCTTCTTCTAGCTCTTTTACAAGTGGTGGCCCGGTCTCCTGAGAAAGTACAGAGAAGGACAACCAAACTGATAAGAGGCATGAAGGAGCTTCGCTATGAGGAAAGATTAGAGGAACTGAACTTATTCTCTCTCAAGGCGTGGGGTCCCACAAAATCCATACCAGACCCTTATCTCAGCATGCAGCCCAGCAGGCCAGGAAAGAGGGGGGGAGTGAGGGCCCCCCTCTTGAACCATACCAAGCCACATGCCATTAACATAGGGGCGTGCTTTGGGGTGGGAGGGCTTTGCCCCCACCCTAAAGCACTTTGTCCCCATGTTGATGGGGACAAGGGCTTCTTCCTCACAAGGCTGTGGTTGTGGGGGTCTGCGGGTGGGGGGCTTATCGGAATCTGAACGCCCCCTTTAACAAGGGGGGCCCAGATCCCGCCCCCCCATGTGAATGAGCATGGGGTACATAATACCCCTACCCATTCACCAAAATGGGTACAAAATGACAAAGACAATACAAAGTGAGTAAAGACAATACACAAGTTTTTGACAAGTCCTTTATTAAAAATTAAAAAACAATGTCCCCCACTGTAGATCCATCCTCAGTCACACGTCTGCTGCACCGCCGGACCCAAAAAAACTCTGCCCTCGTCGAAGGCTCCTGATAACTGCCTGCTCTTCCATCTGACATTTCTTAAATAGCTAAGGGGTGGAGTCACCTGATGATGTCAGCAACAGTGGGTGACCCACCCCCCTTGTGACAACATCAATCCATCATGCCCCCAGATGATGACATCACAAGGGTAAGGGGTCACGCGCTGTTTAAAGTGATACTGAAGTCTTTTTTTTCTGTTAAAATTAACAAATGTTATACTTACCTGCTCTGTGCAGTTGATTTAGCACAGAGCAGCCCAGATCCTCCTCTTCTCATGTCCCTCCTCAGTCCTCCTGGCTCCTCCCTCCTGTTGAGTGCCCCCACAGCAAGCAATTTGCTATGGGGGCCCCCGAGCCCAGCTGTAGCTCCCTGTGTCTCTCATTATTGGCTCACTGACTTTGATTGACAGCAGCGGAAGCCAATGGCGCTGTGCTGTTGTCTCAGCCAATGAGGAGGGAAGTCATGGACAGTCAAGTCTTACGTGCAACAGCATGGATCAAGATGGACCCCAGGTAAGTGTTGGGGGAATGAGGGAGGCTGCTGCACAGAGAAGGCCTTTTGTCTTAATGCATAGAATGCATAACGATAAACCTTCTGACTTTGCAATAAATAAATGTCAGATGAAGGAACAGGCTTTCGGCAGGAGCCTTCGATGAGACTGGAGGTTTCTTTCTTTTTTCAGATCCGTTGTTGTGGCGGGCAGTGTGACTGGGGCTAGATCTACATTGGGGGGGCATTGTTTTTAACTTTTTAGTAGAGGACTTGGTGTACTATCTTTATTCACTTTTTTGGTGAATGGGGGGTCCCCCTTGTTAACACAGTTTAATCACTTGTTTTGTATAGGGGAAGAGGAAAAGAAACTATACTTACCTTATTCCTCACTCTCTGACAGTCGGTGCCCCTCTCACTTTTTCTGACAATCCATGGTGGGCCCTCTGTACTCCCTCGTTCACTTTCAATGTAGTACCTTTTACCGACACTAGAGCACTGAAGAGGATTGCCTTTGGGGAACTGGTCATTCAGCTAGTAGAAAGCCTGTGGAAGCATAAAATCAGGTAAGTACATTTTATTTTTATTTTGTCCTGCATAAACAAAACAAGCATTTTGGCATGCCCAGACATTACAGCTTCTACCTTTCCCCAGCCCCATATCTATAATGTTACAGACCATTTTGAATATTACATATTTGAGACCATCATAACAATCGTCTGTGTCAGTTGAGGACACGTGTTACCTTGTCAAAGGCTTCTCTTTAATTAGGTAGACGTCTCACTTCTAATTACTGTAATAAAATGTGGTAAATTCACTGCACACACCCTCCCTTCTGGATGACATTCAAATATGCATACAGTATATTCCTCCAGTAACCTAGCAAAGATTAACATGTTATTGTTGTTGTCGGCCTGGTGTAAATGTAGTGATGAGGACTATAAAAGACTTTATTAACCAGTTTTTATTAATGTTACAATTCCCGTGAAAAAAATAAAACATGCCCTATGGCAACTACCTTTCTCTCCCTCTCTCTCTCTCTCTCTCTCTCTCTGTATATATATATATATATATATATATATATATATATATATATATATATATATATATATATATATATATATACAGTTTAACCTCTGCTGTTAAAGTGTTTTTTGCCAAGGGGTAAGCCTAGAATAATGCTTACCTGTAGGTAGTGGAAATATCTTATAAACATGCGCCGTTTAGGGGATATTTGCTGTACACTGCACAATGATGTAATTGGGGCGCATGCGCTGTGAAGAAACGACCCTCTGTGCCGTTTCATCACTCGCAAGTGATGTGACTGATGGCTCCTGCATCACACGCCTCCGGCCAGTCACAGAGCCGGATTCCGTGGCCCCGGAATGAAGAGGGGCGAAGATGAATGCGGGGACAGCGCAAGCTTCATTAGCAGCCACATAATGGGCTAGTATGTGATGCATACTAGTCCATTATGCTTTTACTTTGCAGGGGAACAAAGAGGTTGTAAAACCAATCAGGGTTTACTTCCTCTTTAAAGCTGAACTCTTGGTGTGATCTTAATTGTATACTGAACATGCATATTTCATTCTACAGAGAGTCCCAACTATTCTACTCCAAGCCTTCCATTCCTGCTCCAGTAACCAATAGGTGTGGGCTCTAAGCGGTCCATGACAGTAGAGCTGCTTGTGTTTTTAAGGCCTCTTTTACACTGGGGCGGTGGATGCGTCGGCGGTAAAGCGCCGCTATTTTTAGCGGCGCATTTACCAACCCACTAGTGGCCGATAAAGGGTTAAAACCACCGCAAAATGCTGTTGCAGCGGCGATATGCCTGTGGTATAGCCACGCTGCCCATTCATTTCAATGGGCAGGAGTGGTACTCTGAACTGTATTATATATAGACAGAGAGATATCTTGAGTTAGATTAAGCAGGCAAGTTATTCAGTTAGTGGTAGTGTATTTGATATTTATATACAGTCAGTATAGTATATATATAATATGATCCAATGTGATCCTTAGTGACCCAGAGGACTCAGAATCGAATGCCTCTGCAAACTTATGGCCTCCCTGATTCTGCAAAGCCTGCGAAAGGACCCTAGGATTCATGGTATCAAGGAGAGGGATCATTACTGGCTGGCAATCCTTCTTGATCCACGTTACAAGGGTAAAGTTGCAGAACTCATCCTTCCTTTGCAGAGAGCGCAGAGGATGAAACGTCTTCAGGAGGCCTTGAAGAAAGGTTTGTGTAATGCATTTTCAGACCCTGGGAGGTTACCATTTCCTGATGCTGGACAACGTGTTGCTGAGGCTTCGTTCAGTCTGAGGAAGAGAGTTGGAGAAGGTTGCCAGCTAACCAATGCCTTTAAACTATTTTTAGTCCTCAGCGCCATTGTCTGATCGGTGACAACCATTGCCAGCGTCTGCATTATATGGTGCAGGAATATCTAAGGGCAAGAGCAGACTTGGAGACCTTTCCAACAGACCATCCACTGGGTTACTGGGTCTTGAGGATGGACCACTGGCCAGAACCTGCTCAATATGCAATCAAGCTGCTGACCTGTCCTGCATCCAGCGTGCTTTCTGAACGCACATTCAGTGCTGCTGTTGGGTCTGTAATGGATCAAAGAGTGCGCCTGTCCACAGACTCTGTTGATAGGCTCACATTCATAAGAAAATTAATCAGTCTTGGATCAGCAGCTATCGAGCACCTGATGCTGATGTAACTTATTGAATTTGCTATGGATCTGGTATCCCTTAAAGGCTGCCTATGCTGACAGTATTCCTCCTCAATCTTGATGATGCTAGCTTCCAACAATATTTTTGATTTAGGCCACCAACCAAGGCCCAATTTTTCTGCTCCTGTTTAACAGGGACATGTAATTACAATTTTTGATATAATATTTCACAGCAGGGCCCATTCCTGAGCCCAACAAGAGTATCTTTGAGGGGTTAAAGTGTTGTGGCACCCCCACCACCATCCAAGGCCCAATTTTTCTTCCCCTGTTTAACAGGGGCTTGTAATTAACATTTTTGATATAGCAGGGCCCATTCCTGCGCCAAACAAGAGTAACTGTAAGGGGTTACAGTGTTCTGGCACCACCAAAACTAAAGGCCCAATTTTTCTGCCTCTATTTAACAGGGGCATGTAATTACTATTTTTTAAATAATAGTTAAAGCGGGAGTCCGCCGTTTTTTTTTTTTTTTAAAAGCCAGCAGCTACAAATACTGCAGCTGCTGACTTTTAAAATAATGACACTTACCCGCCCAGCGCGCCCGCAATGTCGGCACCCAAAGCCGATCTCTCGATCGTCTCTCGGGTGCTGCCGCCGCCATCTTGGGTATGGGAATCAGGAAGTGGAGCCTGAGTTCCCTATTGCGCAGCGCGATGGTCCCCGCTGTCTCTGGGATCTGTGTGTTTCCCAGCAGACAGCGGGGGACCTTCGGAAAGTGGCGTAGATTCTGTGGAAAGGGGCGTACCTTCTGCAGATATCTATGCCAGAAGTGGGTGCAGATACCTGTACTGTACAGGTATCTGCACCCCCCTCCCCCCTGAAAGGTGCCAATTGTGGCGCTGGAGGGGGGGAGGGTTCCAATGAGCGGAAGCTCCACTTTAGGGTGGACCTCCGCTTTAAGCAGGTACCGTTCCTGCACCCAATAAGAGTATTTGTGAGGGGTTACAGTGTTGTGGCACCACCACCACGCAAGGCCCAATTTTTCTGCCCCTGTTTAACAGGGACATGTAATTACAATTTTTGATATAATATTTCACAGCTGGGCCTGTTCCTGCACCCAACAAGAGTGTTCTGGCACCACCAAAACCAAAGGCCCAGTTTTTCTGCCCCTGTTTAACAGGGGCATGTAATTATTTTTTAAAAAAAATAATAGTTAAGCAGGGTCTGTTCCTGCACCCAAAAAGAGTATTTGTGAGGGGTTACAGTGTTGTGGCACCACCACCACCCAAGGCCCAATTTTTCTGCTTTTGTTTAACAGGGGCATGTAATTAAAATTTTTGATATAATAGTTCAAAGCAGGGCCCATTCCTGCGCCCAACAAGAGTAACTGTGAGAGGTTACAGTGTTCTGGCACCACCAAAACTAAAGGCCCAATTTTTCTGCCTCTATTTAACAGGAGCATGTAATTACTATTTTTTAAATAATAGTTAAGCAGGTACCGTTCC